>NC_086154.1:41572275-42197275 GCF_035149785.1 Candoia aspera | reverse complement strand
TCGCGGAAATCGATGGACTTTGACATGCTTGGACAAGTGGTCACTTCGTGCAAACTTCTTCTCACACACAGGGCACTGATACGGCTTCACTCCAGAGTGGGAACGTCGATGCCGAGAAAGCTCATCCGATCGTGAGAACCTGGAAGCAAATAAGAAAACGTTATCAGTGTGAGGCCTTCAGCTCTGGATGGTCCAATCAATCAATCAATATTTTATTACAGTCACAGACCAGAATTACAAATAAAATACAAATCTTTACAAATACAAATAAAAATGCATTGAAATGAAATAAAACAAAACATGATAATATTAATGGTCATCAATGCATATAAAAGCACAACCAAGAATATTTAACACTATTATCATGCCGTCAAAGAGTAGGGAAACAAGTTCTTCAGTACTCCTGAAGAATACTTCAGTAATCCTGCCAAAGAGATTAGTATTATTATTCATCAGGACTTTTTCGAGAAAGTACTCAGGGAGACAATTGCCCCAAGCAGCATTCATGGAAAGAAAGTCATCCAAACAATGGTTCAATATCTGAAACACTTTCATTTCAAAGTGAGTTATTTCAGAATCTTGGATCACCTCCACACCCCTGTTTACTCACCATTGCCTTCAACACATACATATACACATACTATATACAAATACACACACAGGCACACACACACCCCAAAAGAGAGAGAGAGAAAGAAAATGACAATTGTAAAGGATGCTATGAGAAGGAACTGGGGCAGAGGTGAGACTCAAATAAATATTCTACCACTCAGTCTTAATAGGACCTTATTATTCTTACGTTGTAGATAATAAAGTAGTGATTGTCCAAAGGTCTTTTAGAATATATTTGCCCTTACCTTCCCAAACATCAGCAGGTTAGTCCGTTTTATGATAATATGAAGTTTACTTAATTTAGCATTGAATGAGGAAACAATGGACTCAGCCATTTTCAACTCAGCCTAGACCACCATATATCCATTATACTGTTACTTCTTCTGATATCTATGCAATTGATTGTAATTTCACGCATGTTCCTGTTACTTTGTTTCTGGCTTTCTTTAATAAAAGCTTACACCACTATTATGTAATTAGGTTTTGGAATGTTAGTAGAATTTCTGTACCATCTGTACAAACATATATAGTACTTATATGCAGGTAACTGGTTGTATAGAATCTGATGAATATTTAGAAGATAACCCAGATATATGAAAGACTATCGCTCATCTTATTCCATGATAGCCAGAATGAGCATGGGATGGAGTGCAGAAATAGCCAACTAGCATAATGAGACTTTGATAGACTCTTCTTCCTCTGCAGCCCACCATTTTTAATCTATTGGACAGAAAAACAACTACTTTATCATTTTCCATGCAAATTGACTAAGCATGATAATGGTATTTATGTTGATATATAAGCTGGCTGACATGTCATGCAAAGCCATGGCTTGCTTTAACCTGTTTGTTGAATACACTGCAATTGGTCATGTTTGCACAATACTAAGCTGTGGTTAGATTAATACTTACCCAACAGTAGTTGTGCATCTAACCACAGACTGGGCTACTTCTCCACATTTGCCATTGCAACATAGTGTTTACAAAGAGGAGATTTTCCAAAATATGCCAGTCATAAAGGGCACTTGAAACAGTTGTTTCATATCCACTAAAATTAATTTTAAAAATAAATGATTTCATACTCACATTCTCATTTGCATGTATTAATAAGGGCTTGGTGTTAATGAAGCTTAGTCAGACAGACATTGAAACCATTCAGGAAGAAAAATTGATGTTCCTCAGCTAGATAAATTAAGCTCCATACTTTCATTACGGAAGCTAACCTTCATGAAAGACAATAAAATAAAGACCAAATACTTTTTAAAATATTGAGGTGAACTGTTAAAGATCTGCAAGGCAGAGGGAAGAGCTGAGAATTACATCTAATCAGTGCTGAAACAAGAGCTGAATTCTTTAAAAATCCACATTTTTGCTAAGAAAAATTCTAAGGATTTTTTTTTTCACCTGCCCAATTTCCCTCCCCTCCAAAAAAGATGGTTGTATTTTTCCATTTCCTAGGATGGAATAATTGCTGCTGTCACCTGCAACTAATCTGTGAGGTAACGAAAGAAACTGCCACTTCCTCCGCTCCAGGAATGAGCTTTTCCCCAGAGAAATTGCACGGGCATTTCCAAGATATCACGTGCACACACAGTTCAAATGAAAGCTCTGTTGGAAAATCCAAGTATTCATGAAACACACCTGGATATAGAGACCCTTTGAATAGTAGAATCACACTGGCTGTTGGTGTCAGCCAGAACAGTAACGAAGTTGGGTACAGAATAGAAGAACTGTTGTCAGCTGTTCCTTTATAGTAAATAAATGAAATCAGAGCCATTTCTTAGCCAAAAACAGGGGGGAAAAGGGGGGGGGATCTGTAATACAGGTTTATATGAAAAACTGAATGTCTCATCATGCGTGTTGTTGTTTATTCGTTTAGTCGCTTCCGACTCTTCGTGACTTCATGGGCCAGCCCACGCCAGAGCTTCCTGTCGGTCATCAACACCCCCAGCTCCCCCAGGGACGAGTCCGTCACCTCTAGAATATCATCCGTCCACCATCATCATGCATAGGTAAGCATTTTTTACAATAGGGTACTCAGCTATTTCAGGCTGAAGAGCAAAAGCTACATTTGATTTAATAACTATAGTGAATTGTATTAATCTCAGTAATTTCCCCCCTTCGGTCACATTAAAAGGGGGAACTTTTGGAAAAATTCTGGGAGTCATGTCCAAAGCATTGAGAGGCCACATGCAGGGACCCTGAGCTCTCAAGTGGTGCTACTTTGTTTTAAGAGGATAAAGTTAGTTTTTCCTCAAGAAAAAGATGGAACTTCTCTTTGCAACCTAGGACAGAACCTGAGTTTCCAAACTGAAACTCTACCAATAATCATGTGATGTTTATTTCTTTTGGTGTTTTATCTCCGTTCTTTGGGGAATTAAAAACTTACCCCTGCCAAGTAGAGTTCTTGTTGTCTCTAGTTTCTCTGATATTTATTAAGCATATCTGAAGAAAACATTACTTGATGCTTGTCATTTGACTTTATGAGCAAAACCTGTTGGAGGAGGGGGGAGATGTACATGCACATTCAGGGTATGTGCCACCTGACCCATGGAACAGAACATGAGTTAATACGATAAAAATATATTTTGTATCATAGCTAAGCCTTCAGTTGATTAGATAACAATGTTGCTATGTCATCCGGTTTGCTTGAAAGTATCAGTTTACTATAACTACAGAAATAAATTTGCAGCTCCTTATGTGTTTACAACATGCACCCATCCAAAGATTAAGCATAAGATAAAAGTAAAAGCCTACAGACTGTTATGTAATGCTCCCTGAAAACAGTAATGGACAATGTGTTCTATAAACTGATTTTTTTTTTCAATTTGGTTTTTTCTTTTGTTGTGCAATTTTATAGTATGTGGAACAATGTACATATTTGGAAAAAGTAAAATTAATGTCTGCCTCTTTGGAAGACTGGCATTTGATCTAATGATCTACAATGCATCCGGGAACGATCATAGTACTCTCTTGGTCTCAGCAGAATATGAACCAAGCTTGACTATTAGGAAAAGGGGCACAGATCTTTGCATACAATCTGGGATCTGAGTTGGCATATAGATCAGGTATTAACATGCAATGGTTATGCTTTATTCATGGAACCTTATAGGTAATCCAGATACAGTCATCTTTCATTTTCAACCCTCCCATCTTTCCTGACCACTTCTTTTGCCTTTTTCATGATACAAAAGTTATATGTTGAGGATAAAAAGACAGTTTTGTTGCACAAGCTTTTGAATAGTAGCCACAGGAACACCTCAACTAAAAGACTTTAGTGATATCAAATATGCTAAATAGTAAGATTATTTTGAAAGTGGCTTTGATTCTTTGAGGTTCTCTTCTCAGACGATACTGGAATCATATTTCTAGGAATAGGGAAGCTACAACTGACTAATATCAGATCTGTGAATCAATCCCAAATGGTTTTTGTGCATGTCTTGAATCAATTCCAAGGCATCTGATTGATCTGGATATTCAGTTATGTCTCTTAATTATATTCAATTAGCAGACCTGCATCAGATGAAGAATCTGAGGTTTGAACTAGACATAAGTCCCCTTACTTCAGAAAGGGTCTTTAGTATTAACCACTACTGTGGTTGCTATAGGCAGACTGAACTACCAGAAAGCCCACTGAGGTCACCAGTTCTTCAAGGAACCCTTAAGAGCAATTGAAGGAGAACAATGATCAACATTCCTTACAGATGTCTTCACAGGGCGGTAATAACAAATAATGGAAGAACAAGATCCAATACTGGATCTGTGCAAAAACACCTCTCCCAGAATAATTTTGGAGGAAGTTTCAGTTTTAGTATTTTTAATCCAACTTTCCTGTGAAATTGAAGGGAAATCTCATATACATATATCTAATCTTTTGAAGGAATAGCTGATATGTTTGGAGTTCCAAGGGCTGTTGTATATATAAAATTGCAAGCATCACCTCCTTAAGTATCAAGGATGTGGAATTAACATTAACTTCATAACTGAAATATGATCCAGGGAACTGAGTTTAGGCATGCGACCTGCAACAGACTCCAAGCAGAATTTTTGAAAACAGAGTTAACAGAGATTGTGTGAATGCTGGAATGATCATGTGCTGACAATACAGTTAATTGTGCCACTTTCATTACTTCTACCAATCTTCTACCAATTTACTTATCTCTTATATTTTATATTTGCCTAATGCTTCCTTCTGTGGTAATAACATACAGCTCTGTTGGGTCCTTTAAAAAATTTATATGGGGGGACAAATCATGGGAAATTGTTTCTGTGAAAAGGAGATTTTTATCATTATTCTACAGGCTTTATCCAATTGCACAGAAGAATCATGAAACTGCTTTTTAAGAATCTCATAATGGTACAATAATTACAAAAACTATCAATGCAATTAAAAATTAATCAGGGCTAGCAAAGGAGTTATCTTACCCAACTGCTCTGTCCAGGGAAATATTTATAATTATGACATACAAAGCTTTACCACCTTGTAAATTCTCCCAATCTAGACTACTAGGTGGGGTGTATATAGGAATAGAGGAAGTTGTTTTACATTTTGTGAAAGCAATTTTACCTATCCAGCCCAGGGTTGTCTCTTCCAGCCACCTAATCCTTTCGCTTGGAGATGCTGGCTCCTGAACCTGGGACATGTTCATGTTCATGCTGGGAGGTTGCAGTACTGTATAGAGTTTGGAGGTGATGTGCTATCTGAGTGCAGCTATTGCTCATCTCTGTATTACAAGACAGATCTCCACAACCTGCAGAACAGGGGAGCTGTTGCTGTTGCTGTTGCTGTTGCTGCTGCGAACAAGATACTGAAAACAGAAAGAAGCTTCTACCACACAACAGAAGACTGGAAAAAGGTGGAAGAAAGTAGTAGATGATCACCTCACAGGCTGATATTGGATTTCCTGATGTTTCCTGAACATTCAGGTTCGTTGGGGGGATCAAAAGTATTCTGATCAGGAGTGGAGCTGCTAGGAATAGGAACACACACATACACACACAACACACTCACACACACCAATTCTTCCATTCCCTAACAAAGCTGCTGCCAGATGCCTTGCTTGGCTCAAGATTTAAATAAGAAAAGCTGGGCTCTTCAGAAAAGCAGAGACAAAGGGCCTTTTGTTAACTGTACTTTTCAGAGTGTTGCTTTCCATTGTACTAGTACCAATGAAATGTCAAGGGAGAACTCTGAGCTCTAAAATACATCAGGAAATGGGATCATCAATCTTGCATCTCTCTGTTTCAGATTTCCTTCATTCTTCTGTTGTCCTCAAGCTCTAAGTTACCCTGGGCTTGTCAGTGGTGGAGAGAAAGAAAGTGTGGTGGATGGTTATTAAGCCCAAAGAATGGTGACAAGAACAGTTTTATTTTTTTGATGGAGCAGAAAGGGTAAGACACAAACAGAATGGGAGATAGTGCAGTCCAAACTCATTTCAGAAGCAGGAACATCTGACATATCTGCTCCACCAACCTACTTGCTCCTCTGCTTTTTTTTCAGAGCATAATCACAGGAGACTCAGGGCCAAGCTAAGGTATGCTAACATCTACCAGGCTGTCATTCAGCCCTTTTCTCTAGAACTCACACTGAGGTT
Source organism: Candoia aspera (assembly GCF_035149785.1). Classification (NCBI taxonomy): domain Eukaryota; kingdom Metazoa; phylum Chordata; class Lepidosauria; order Squamata; family Candoiidae; genus Candoia; species Candoia aspera. Next base: position 42,191,070 of record NC_086154.1, on the reverse strand, counting down.
TGGTTAAGGGCTCCCTTGATGCTGGGACGTACAGACTACTGATTCTGGAATAGTCAGTGGCCTACTTCACTTAAGAAACCTTGGGGCAGGGAATAAGAATTTAATTCTGGTTGTGCAGCATCCTTATAGAAGGACTGTCTCTCTGATGATGAGCAATCAAAATATCCCAGCAAATGGTTCAGAAGACTGTAAATGTGGGGCGGGGTGGAGGGACATTTGTAATCCCAGGTACATTGCCCATCAGTGCAGACCAGTGTATCATAACTTGGTATGTTTCAGTTATGTTTGAGCCAGTTTGGTCTAGTGGTTAAGGTAACGGCCCAGAAACCAGGAGACAGAGAGTTCTAGTCCCACCTTAGGCATGAAAGCCGGCTGGGTGACCTTGGGCCGGTCGCTCCCTCTCAGCCCAACTCACCTCACAGGGTTGTTGCTGTGGGGAAGATAGGAGGAGGAAAGAGTATTAGGTATGTTCCCTGCCTTGAGTTATTTATAAAAACAATAAAGGCGGGATAAAAATAAATAAATAAATTCCAGCTCCCAACATCTCCAGCCACACTGAAAGAGAACCAAAGCTGGTATAGACCATGCTGAACTAAATGAACCAATGATATTGATAATTAGTAAGAGAAAGGAATTGTTACGGGATTGCCAATAAAACCAAACAATTAAAAAAACTGGCTGGCTAGATTTGTGTGTGTGTGTATTCAAATCAGAAAAATAAAGCATGAGTTTTTCATACTTCTCAGCAGTTCCGTTTGCTTTTAAAGATACATGCTTTAAGTAAATAGCCAGCAACTATACAGAGCTCTGCTCTGGACTTTCCCTTTTCCTCTGAACTCCAGAGCATTGCCCTTAGAGCTGACAATCTCTGTCCATGAACAGAAAACGAAATGCTGGCACTCCTATACTGAAACCAGCAGCAGTTTGTGGACCTGTTATTTCATTTTTCATCTATGGAGAGAGAGGTATTATGCTCCCTTTCACATATGTTAAGAATACACACACACACACATCTTCTTGTGCAACTTCTTTCAAGCTTCTCAATAACCTTAAGTGCACTTACTTGGAAAAGAACTTCTACTCAACCTGACATAAAGAAGGGGAGAAAAATACCAGATGCATTTAAGGCAACCTGGAAAAAAACCAGAGGCTTCAGATGTATTTGGTCCAGTCCTGTGAGGTCTCCCTCTCCCTCTGAATTTCTGAAAAGTAAACATAACCTGCTGATAAAAGAGAGCTGTGTAATTCTGAGCTCAGCTGGCTCAGTCAATTTGTCAATCTGACTTTGATGTTCAAGAAGAACATGCAGTGGTGTTGGGATCCCAGAGATATGTCCCTAAAGAGAGGAACATTTGAAAGAAAAAGGCAGCAACTTCCATTCTTCTGTATAGCAACAAATCCCAGGGGCAAACATCTGGATCGGGATCAGAATAACACTCAAATTCAGGTGGGATTAGATTGGAGGCATTCAAATTTCCAGAGTGCACTTGCCCAGCCAGAAGAAAAAACCTTGAGAAATTTCTAAGACTAGCTTGTTGCCAATGACAGCTCTACTCTATGTACCACTTAATTAATCCTTAACCTAAAAGCAATTCTTAAATTACTTGGCTGTTTTGTGTATTTAGCTGATTGCATAAGTAGCTAGTCTATTAGCGGCATAGGAAAACAGTCACTGAAGACTGAGATTCAGCTTCCAAGATGGTTAATTACAACACTTCCAGTACTCACAAGCTGAACCACTACCTGTAATGGACAGAAGGAGTAGGCTTGAGGAACAGGATCAAGAACTGAAACCAAGACAACAGTCAGATAAAAGGAATCTGGGTCGGGGCCAGAACGGTACCCTCAGAAAGCATCTCAGACAAGACCCTCCCTAGTTCTCACAAAGATAAAGATGGGGGGAAAGCGCACTCAGACTTGCAAGATTCTGTTACTATAACCTTATCATAAAAGTAGCATTTGCAAGCATGACTTTGGTTTCCTAGTCTGGTCTACCTTGGAGAGCTGACATTACCCTTCCTGTGGTCTTCCACCACACCAATCACGCCTTATTGCTATTACAGGACCATATTTTGCTGAAACAAGAAGGGCAGAAATGTGCTCAGAGTTAACACCTGGGAGCAGCACAGAAGAGTAAAGTGAATGATATTACTAAGTTCCATAGCACTGAGGATTATATGCCACCGCTTTTCTTCTAATTTTTTTAGGCCAGCACAGCTTGTGACATACCTAGTCCACAAACCATGTTTTTGAAGAAGGGCCATCATTTCTAGCTGATTCAGGAGACCATTTCTGAATTCAGGTTAGGCAGTCTATATTTGCTCAAGTCAACAAGTACCCATAAATGCAAATTTTAGAGGGGGGCGGGAGGGAAACAGAAGGACTGCCTTGGGGATGCCAAGATGCAAAATGAACCAGTCCTGGATTTTCTGATTTTCCAAGGGGGTGGGGGTGGGGAGGGAGGGTTGGCAGGAGTAGCTGTTGTTTAAACTGTTAAGCCTTTTTTAGGGCTTACATATAGTTTTCCACCTTTCCCATCTCAAAATGGTAGGGTAGTATGGCACAATTTTTTGGCAATTTTGGTCAACAAGTCATTGAGAGCCAGACAGAAAGTCATCGGGGCTACATTCAGCCTTGGGACCTCAGTTTGCCCAAAGCTGCACTAATCCAACAGTTCTAGCACCCATCCAAATCATCAGGAAAAGGGCCATAGTAATAAATATACAACTGTCAAGTTCTGAGAGTCAGGGAAACAGACTATTATGCCTACTAAAGCATTATTAAATATTTTGAACATCCTGCTCTAGAAAGAATTGGAAGCAAAAAAAAAAAGATCCCAGGGAAATGCATGTGTCCAAATATTCTGTATGGGCCCTTAAATTGGCCCACAACCTCCAAATTGGGGGTAGAAGGATACTGTTGTGCCCCATAGCAAATGAATATTTTGGGGATGAGGAATGGAAACAAGGTGAAACACCCAACAAGTATTCTTAGCACCTATGACAAGGCAGCCTCATCTACTCTTGCTTCTGGAGACTTAGACCCCACAGCCATCTAAGCTGCAGAATGCCTCATGTGGAATGTGGAAAATGGAGGGGTGATGGATGCCCAGGAAGGTACAGAGTGATATTCCAGAGTAGCCCAGGCTTAGTCAATCAAAGCTGGCTGATGCTGCCAAGGTCATCCATAGCCCTTCAGTAGACTTGTCAGGATACAGCCCACTGGTGATGCTGGAGAATCATTTCTATTATTATTCCCTGCATCCTCTTTCTCTTTAAGCCATTTGCCAGGAAGATATCAATTACATTATGTTTTACATTATGGAAAATAAATTTATTTATTTATTTGATTGATTTCTATAGCTGCCCATCTCATGTTGATAGATACATTTGTAATATTTATTTATTACAAAATATCATTAATAGATACTGATTTCCCTTAAAAAAAACAGCAGGGGGCAAGAAACTTTATACCACACAAGCCAGGAACTCATATCACTAATTTTGAAATTTTTCACACTTCAAAATTCAAGAAACTAAGACTTGGGCCTACCTGGTATCATGCTTTTACAAGTGACTGATACTGAATATTCAACCTAAAACTGCCACTATCCCTTAACTATTACTAGTGACAACTGGGGGTCATGGAAGTTTAAATCCTGTTTATCTACAGATTTAGGGGCATTTTAATTAATCTTTCCTTATCTTGAAAAAAAAAACCATGTGGATTAATTTGAATCAATCTGTGTGTGTGTGTGTGTGTGTGTGTGTGTATAGACACATACATACAAACATATATATTTATAAACTCACACACACATACAGTAATAAGCAATCTATCTGAAACTACTGGAAGATCACATTTGTAGCTACTCATAGTAGAAAAATGTTTGTCATTTATATCTTAGATTTTTAAGAGAGTCTACTTGCAGTGGACTATTTCCACTAAACATTCGGAGACCAGATTTGAGAAAGTATAACTAAATTTGTGTTGATTCATACTCTGAAAGAAATTAAGCTGTTTACATAATGGAGATATCCTTTGATCTGAATGTGAGGGTTTAAAAGGGGTTTTGAAAACACGATTAACAGTTTATGAACTGTAATGGGAGAGATATAGGAAGCTGACCTACATCGTTCCTGAATTGGTGTGTTTTGCACATCCCTACCTAGTCTTGTCTTCTGAGTTGACGATACTAGGTATGGGAGATAGAAACATGGTCTCTCTAGTACAAGTCATTCCCAGCAGCTGCTATCAGACCTCTGAAGTGGGGTGGACATGAACCTTGGAACTTCTGTAGGCAAAGCATACCCTCTCCTACTGAGCTGAGTGGGTAACCAAGCCTTACTAAAGTACAGGTTGCAAAAAGTAAGCTGTGATTGAATCAATAGCATACAAACGGCAGTCCTTGCTCTGTCAAGCCTGACTTACCTTTTATAAAAGGGATATAATTGAGTGTTTTTAAAAAGGCCAATGTCACGTTACATCCCAGGATTTATCCTGTTATTCAAATGACTGTTGCTTCTAGAGAGTTACCAAATTTTAAGGGAGCATGCTCCACTTGTTAATGAACAGGTATTAGAAAGGAATTATTAATATTAACTTTGTTCAATAGATGTGGAGTGAATAGTAGAATTTATGAAAGAGATTCAACCACCATATGTCAGTACTAACCTCCATCCACAACCAGGCCAAGTACATGCGAAAGGTTTTTCTCCTGTGTGCCTTCTTAGATGGGCTTTCAAATGGCTGCTTTTAGTGTACATCTTGGTACATCCAGGGAAAGTACATTTGTGCATTTTAATTAGTTCTGCTGCAGGATTCTTTTGAAACTTTTGACCCATGATGACCCCAGTTTGACCCTGCATTGTACCTCCTGGACCGATAGGTTTTGCAGCTATTGGAACTGGAGCTATGCGGACAAATTTGGAAGATGAGTTCAAGTTGGATGATTGAACAAGTTGTGGCACCAGTGCAAAAGTTTGCCCTTGGATGTTGACCAAGAGCTGTGCAATTTTAATGTTTTCTTGCACTGGTCCTTGTGAACTAGGGCTCACATCTGATGTTTGTTTAACTTGAACTGGCTGGATCTGGAGCATGACTGGTATCCCTCCATCAAGGGACACTGCTCCATTAGATGCATGGCTACCTTCCATTGCACCATCTGATTGTTCATTTTTACTGTCTTTTAAACTAATACTTGGCACCATCTGGTCTTTTTGCTGTATGGAAGCTACAGTAATTTGGCTGCAAGCTCTCATGTCTTTGGTCTCACTCTTAGGTCCTTCTTTAAGATCATTCTCCATGTTCTCTTCCAGAAACTCCTCTATCTCCTCAAGGGTGGGCTGGAATGGTCCAGAATCTTCCATCTCCAGCATGAACTCAGGCATTCTAAAATTCTCCTCCTTCACAATAGGTTGAAGTCTCCTTTTATCCCACCAAGAAGCATGGCCACTCCCCAAAGATGCCTGGGACAACAAGTAGTCCAAGATACTGTCCTGATTCTCTGCACTGGATGAGCTCCCATAACTGGAGCCTAGAACCTGTGAATCTGGGCTTGAACAAGAACAAAAACTTGAGGAATCACTGTCATCTTCAGACACTGGGGAAGGCAGCATTTGGTATGACCTCCCAACCGCTGTCATGTCCCCAAAGTATCCAATCGAGGGCCTGGTGGATGAGAAAGATTCATCCGCAGGAAGCAAGTGATCCACCATTCCTGAGTAATCTCTTTATGCGTATCCCGCCAGCATGTACCAAACGGGTGAAAACCTGAACATGGGAAACACAAACATTGGCAGTCAGAAGCCAGAATTAATTGTTCATCTCAATACACTAAAACCTGTAGCTTGATTTAGAATGCTTAATGAGTGCATCACATGTTGCTGCGTGTTTTGATATAGCTTGTATCACCCAGGAGGGTTTCTTGAGTGCTTGAAAGCTTTCTCCAAGATTGCACCACATGCTTGCAAAAGAATTATCTCCCAAAACCATTTCACAACTATACATCCTTTAGATTTACAACAGCCTTCTTTGCAAAAAGTTTGCTGGCAAAAAGACAAGAGTTCTGTTTTTAGCCATTAATCCTACAGATAAAACTACAGAATACTTAGAGAGGAAAAAAAAGATACTGAGACTTCTCCCATCCCTGAACTTCTACATCAGATAGAGCATTTATTCCTGGGAAGCAGTTTTCCACCACTTTATTTTTAATTCTTTCACATATACAAATATAGCCTAATTACTGTAATGCAAGGTTCAGAACAGCAGGAGCTAAAAATATTGGTTGAACTTCAACAGCAAATATACTAAGACAATTTTCCTTTCTAGATTAATGAATCAAGCTTTTAGCATCATTATCTTCAGTGCTGGTCCTTATAAGGTTTCGAACCAAGTAGGAATTCAGTTATTCTTCTGTAGATGGAATCCATTTCTTGCCCTGCCAGCTTCCACCACCAATAAATAAATAAAGATTATGGGGAAAAAATTACATTCATTTCTTTTCCTTTGCCTTACAACACTGGGCCCGACTACAAGTTCGCTATTAAATGGTTGCAGTCTCATTGCCTGCATTATTAAATACCTATCATTTGCAAACATTGCCTTAGAATGATCAAAACCACATTCCGTTTCTAAATTTGGTTTAGAATTAGCACTTCATTCAGGTTTTAGATTTCAAAGCCTTGTGACCAATCCGTTCTGCTGAGTGCTGACATCCATCAATTCATTCAACTTCAGAAGGAAGGTGTTCCATCTCTACAAAGCCCAGCATTCCAAAAAAAAATCACTCACAGAGATCCATTCTACTAACCAAAGGAGAATGCACACAGAAAGTTATGGAAGATACAATGATTGTGGAGGAAAGTTATGGAGTCTGGATTTGTGAGGCATGCAGAGAGAGAGACAAAAGTTAGAGAAGATGCATTGTAATAAAAGACCTGTTGTCTGCCATTAAAGAAGCACCAAACATCTTTTCTCATTGTTTTTAACATGCTGCTGCTTTTGCTGCTATGACCACTTTGCCGCAATGTTGTCCAAAGAAAAGGACATCATCTTCACATAATGGATACAATTTATTCTGCGTACTTAACTTCCCCATCTTTGTTTTGTTCCACCTGAAGGAAATGAAATCCCACATATGAGATGAATGGGTAATTTAGCAAGAAGTATTTTGCACAATGCCTTTCACTTGCTCCATCAGCACCAGTCCATTAACCTTCCACGGGATATCCAATAAAGGACAAGGACTTTTCTCTGAGATATGGCTTCTTGACTGATCCAGGATGGTGATGGGGATAGTTTGGAAGAAAAAGCACTAACTGGCCTGCCAAGTTGCACACTTTAAGCACAAATGTCAGGCTTCTCTTTTGGTCAACAGACACCACTTATGAAATGCTCACATATATAGAACAAGAAGTTCAAGCAAAGGTTAGAGCCCATGTTGTGGGATTAACCCTAGTTTGAACAGCAAAAGTATTCCTCACATAACGGATTTAAGTGTTTCGAGCCAAAGCAAGCCAATTACATTGCAATGAAATGGCAGCGCGTACTTCAAAATGTTCTCCTTGGTTCCACAAATGTTCTCATAATCCTAGATGTGTCTTTCTCAGACAGAAGTCTTTTGGGACTCATTCCCAGTATATGTACATTGGATTGCAGCTTCAAGCAGTTTACTCACTGGCTTAATTAACTCAAGCTTTAGTTAAATCACTACTATGGGAAATGTTTCTGTAGGTCTGGAAGCAGGCACATATCTGGCTATTTGTTCAGGCTGTTTTGATGCTGGTACATTGGCATGTTTTCCTTTTAATAAAGCACTGATTATAAGTGTATTTCAGACCCATAACACTGTGCCTGAAAAAAGTCAACTTGAACAGTTTTTTAAGTCTACAATTGAATTTATATTTAATCAGATAATTAATTCATTCTTTGACAGGCAGATGAGGAGGCAGGCAAGTATGGTGTCAGTTTGTAAATTGGTGCTTGAATTTACTCAGGAAAGAAAAGCCATATCTACTACTGTGAATAAGCCTACAAAATGGACATACTAATCTCCTTTGCCCTCTTGAAAACTTGATTGTGTAAAATGCAAAAAGTCCACAATGATGGCAAATAATAGAACTGGAAGGCACTCCCATTTGGTTTTGATTTTGCCCAGGGTTGTCCTTCTGACCATTCTGGTTAGTTCAGGATAAACCTGAGTTCTTCCAATACTAGTCAGACACTTTGGCCACACTGGCTGTTCCAGAAACATGATGTTTCTCAGAACTTGAGAAAAGACCTCTTCTCTGCTCTAGCCTTATTTATTCATTTATTTATTTATTAATCAAATTTATATAGCAGCCCATCTCACTGAAAGTGACTCTGAGCGGCGTACAACAATCAAAACCACAATATATAAACAATCATTATAAAATATAATAGGATATATTAGACAAAGAATTATTTCTATATATTGTATGAAAAACTAGTACTTAGGATAGATTCTTATGTTCTTATGACCAGAGATAGACAGGAAGTTATTTATCTTTCATACTTTTTTCGGTCTATTACTTTACTACACTTTTTTCTTTTCTTTTTCTTAATTTTGTATTTCTATCTCTTTTTCTATTTCTAACTTTTAATTATGTATTTAAAATTTCAATAAAAACAAATTAAAAAAATAATAAAAACCATCATTATAAAACATTCAACCCTTGCCACAACTTCGTTGGAGTTTTTTAAGAGAACTCAGAGAGATCCAAGTTCAAGTCATCACAGAATCTTATTCTACCCCACCCACAAAGAGCCCAGATGTTTGCTCTCTCTTTTAGAAAAAGATAGAAATATTTTATCCTGGTAGCAGGGAGAGGGAGTTCAGCATTTTTATTTCTGCTTTTTTTACATGTTATGTAATTATTATTTACTGGCTAAATTCTTTCTGATCATTCCAGTGCTATGTTATACAGAGTAGCCAAAAATAAAACCAAAATAAACAAACCGAAAGTATACTCTAAAATGTAATACATAAAATGAAGTCTGATTTCTTCCCTTTTATATTAGCATTATTTCCCATTCTGCAGTCATATCATGGGGACACGATGGTTATAAGTGAATAACTAACTAAGTAAATACTATACATCATCGCCAGTTTGACCTAGTTCTAAGGCTGCCATTGGACTTAGGATTAGGGAGCGCACTTGTATCCAAGGTTGACTGTGCCATACAGCCTCTTCAGGGAGCAGATCTGATGTCACGAAAAGACAACAAATTGTCTATTAACAATGAGAATGGTAATTGCATTTGCACTGCCAAGGAGGGATGAGCTGCTGTTGGGATTTTAGTCTTGTGCATCCTTCACTTTGACCAGTGGGGAGCCAGGTGTAGCTCTGCCCAAGGGAACAAACTGACTTGGGCCTTTGGGGTAACTCCTTACTCAAGTTAAGTTTTGTGGACATACACAGGGAAACATACTATAAGAAATGTTTTTCAGCTTACACATTGACTGGGCTACACCAGAATTTGTGGTGACGGAACTAAACTAGGGCAAGCCAAATCAAAATCCCCAAATGTTTAAGGAATATATAACTGGGCAATACTTACCCAAGTTTCCTATGTTCTAAATGTTTAAATAGGAGCATCTCCTCTTCTTGAGGTTTTTTTTTAAAAAAATATGCTGCCTTTATTATTTTTTTATAAATAACTCAAGGCGGGGAACATACCTAATACTCCTTCCTCCTCCTCTTTTCCCCACAACACCAACCCTGTGAGGTGAGTTGGGCTGAGAGGGAGTGACTGGCCCAAGGTCACCCAGCCGGCTTTCATGCCTAAGGCGGGACTGGAACTCTCAGTCTCCTGGTTTCTAGCCTGGTGCCTTAACCATTAGAGCAACCTGGTTCTTTTACTTTCACAGTTCTACGCAGAGCTAGACACCCTTACAGCATAATTCTCTCCATTTCTAATTAGAAAGATTGATTCAGAGGGACTAAAAGCAAGGTTAAATGGGTTGTGACTTTAAGCCTTGTTTTGTATTGTAATCACTGGATTTACTGTAGGAAACAGTGACGCATCCAAGCTGCTGTGCAAGCAATGAAGAGATGTAGCATTGGAGAAGGGAAGCATCTATGCCAGTAAAAGATGCAGAGCTGAGCAGAAGGATAGACAGAGAAAGCAAAGATCAAAGCTCTCTTTGTAAATTTTAAGCTTCCCCAACTGGGTGCCTCCAGATGTTTTGGGCTTCATCATCTTATGTTGGTTGGTATGCCCAACACATTTGGAGAACTCCTAGTTGGGTGGGGCTGCCTTAAATTTCCTTCCTCCAGTTGGATACTACCATTCAAAACAGAAATAAAAATGATAGTGAAGTTCAGCATTTCCAAAGAATATGAGCAGGATATATGAGAGGGCAGTTGGAATACTAGCAGACTCTCTGAATCAAAAGAATGCTTTCTAATTAAAGGTCACCTATTCTTCATCTTTCATTTATCATATCAATGGAACCCACAGGACTATCTCATTCAAGAAACATGAACAGAAGGTAAAGATGCACAGCTCAATGAGGGATACAAGACCTTAGGCCACTTCCCGTGCCCATCAAAGCAGTCATTCCACACAGGTCCAATTCTGGGTACTGCAGGAATGCAAATGCAAACTGTATGTAAGCAGTGAAAAAGCAGAGCAAGTAGATGAATTTGTAGACCATGGTAGTATGTTTTCTAAAAATAGAAACATGAATAGACAGACTTTAAGACATGTAAATGCTGGAAGAAAAGCTGTGGGTAATGCCTGATCTGTTGCAAAGCACAAATGCTTGTTAAAAAAATGAAGATGGTTGTGTATAAGACGGTACTCCTACTTAGTTTATACTGGGAAGTGAGAATTTGGGATGTCAGGAGAAATTTAGAAGTAGTCTGAATGCAATGGAAATGGGAGATCAAAGGTGTGTGTGTGGTAAAGCAAGAAGACCTAGGGTCAAAAATGAATGGGTGACTGAACTCCAGGAGTCTGTGACCAGTATGAAAGAAGTATGTTGAGGTGGTTTGGTCATATAGGAAAAATGAGCAATGATCAATTGCAAAATATGAAGGAAAAGTGAATGGAATAAGACAAAGAGAAAGACCAAGAAAGCTGTGGCTGGATGGAGTTGATAATATCTTCAGAAACAGTGAGGTGAGGGGACCAGAGACAAAAAGCAATGTCTGCATGGATGCAGAAACCAGAGTGGTTTGCATGGATAGAAACATATGGTGAGAGATGGTACATGGTGTTGGTGTAAAATAGATTTAGCTGTTTGTTTTTCTGTTTCTTATCTGATGGTTTTAATTTTTGTCTTGTTATTTCTTATTCCTTTTCTGCACTTCGCAGAATGTTCACTCCAAATGGGAACAGCGTGATGGCTTTGTACAGTATATACAGTATGTAGTAATCCCTTTCTTACTAAAGTGAGCAAACTTCTTCTTTGACTTGATATTCTCCGGAACCAGTAAGGATAATATTATAATTCTAGGAATGGGGGAAATCTGTATTTTAATGTATTGAAATCTGCTCCCTCACTAAATAAGACTAGTTCTGGTTTAATAATGAATATGTTCCTATTTGCTGCAACTGAACCGGAGCCAGCTCTAAGGAAAAGCCCATTTCACTATTCACAATAGTCTGCAGGTTTCTGCTGTGCTGTTATCATATGTTGCTTTCTTACCAACTTTAAGACAAGCTTAGGAAGACAAAAGTTACCCTGTTCCAAAGAACAGTTGTCAGTTTAGATCAGCAACTAAATATTAAAAGGACAGGAATTGTATTGCTGCATTTTGGACTCAGCATTCAGAGGAGAATGCAGAAAGCTATGCAAAAACTGATCTGCTTGTCATTCTAGGAGGAATTTAGAGCATTACAAGGGAATGCTCTGTCACTGCAAGCATGATCAGCTTATTTGGTGTTTTTTAAGCAGCTGTGGATATGCTGACAACTACATTCTAGAGCTGCCAACATCTCTTTCCTCTTTGATGCAAAACAATCCCATAAATCTCTGCTTTCCTGACAAGACAGATTACACAGATATAATGTGTAGATACTTGTTTACATTTTGTATAACCCAGATTGGGGCATAGCCTATGTACCTTCTACTCTGGTCTTTGCCCAAATTCGCTGGAATGCCATGGCTCAAAAATTCTAAGAAACCCAGAACACAACATGCCATTGCCACTGTTTTCATATAGGGAAAACATTAATCCAGAAGCTAATGTGCTCCAGCAGTCAGGGCTGGACTTGCTTGAGTTAGGGAAATTTAAGCTCTGCTGAACTGCAGAGTAGCCTTCCCCAACCTGGTCCATTTTTTCCCTCCATCCCAACAGGTTGGAATAAAATTTCCAGAAGGCATAGCAACCAGGGATGCTGACTAGAGATTACAGTCTCTGTAGTCCAGCCCTATAAAGAGCACCAGGTTAAAGAGAGGAACACTGGCCAGCCCTGCTCCCTGCCACTGATATACACATGCCATTCAGTCACCCAGCCATCTGTACATCAGCCTGTGCTGAGAGTGGGCCCTATTCATGTACAGAAAGATGCTTATAAGGAATTTCTTTAGAAAGGCAATTCTGGACCAATCAGGATTCCTTCTTGGTATGCAAGGAGTACACACTCTGATTTTAGTTGTATACTTAGCTGGTGACAGAGGGGGTAACCAGTGGAGGCGGTAACCAATGATTTCTGCATTCTTGGGGTAGATGAAAGAGGCTTGATGCTCCAAAGCTTCAAAAGGAGCACAAAGCAGTGTACACTCCCATTCACACGGATGTCACTATTTCCCATCTAACCACATGGAGACAGTAAGTAAATTACTGCATTGGGAGTAATTATCCTCCACAATTAACACTTGGTGCTTCAGATTCCATTGAAAGGCCCTCCCTAGGTGTATCCATAGATGTGCATCTATGAACACAATGCACTTCTCAGCCACCTTTGAACATAAAAGCTTGCTCGCTCTGTCATTTCCCCGCTTTTTACAGTGACAAGCGTTCTGCTCTTGATTATCATCACAATCTAAGGTTTGATAGCTCTTCCAAAAACAAAAACCTCCAGATGATACTGTAGAATACTGTATAGAAGAGGGAGTCAGATAGAGCATGCAAAAATGAAACTATATACCATACATGTTTTGAGCAAGCCATACAATCATCCAGCGTTAGGTACTGATGTATCGTAAGTCAGGGCAGCAAACGTGGGTCCTCTGATTTCACCAACTCAAGTAAGCGTATATGGCGGGATGGTGGAGAAATTGTGACAGGCTCAAGTTCATTCACTGAACTATGTGGCTAACCAGAGATTTCAACTCAGACTGACTGATTCAGCATTCTAGAAACAAACTTGGGCACCGTTCAGCTTGGTGGAAAAGTGGGTATCATATGAACACTTTTAAAAATTGCATTTTAATCTGAATCATACGTTCTGCTGTTCATGCTGGCTCAACAAGAATGAATGAATGGATGAATGGATGAATGAAGCAAATGTATACTGTATAGCATCTCTTAATAAAACCTTTGCTTTTAGGCATACAGTATATTACTGCAAGAAAGGCTTTCCAGGCTAGGAAAGACTCAGGTCTTTCAGAACTGTTAATTTTGGCTGGTTATATGTTTTACAGAAATAAATATTATATAGAATCAGACAATAATTTCTGTATATTACTTAATTACTCCATGCATCTGAACTGAACTCATGAAAATTATGCCTTTTAATAAAATTTATTACTGTAGTTGAAAAAGATGCTACTAGGCTCCTTCTGATTTTTCACTACCATAGGCTAACATGGTTCTTCTCCTATGTTTACATAAGGGGTGTGTCCCTGTATAGTAACAGGGACATAATACTACCTGCTCAACTTTTTCAAGCAGAAGAATTCTTTTCTAGATCTCGTTGTTAGTGAAAATATTGCACAGATTTTCTGAAGGCCCCTTAGAAGGTTTAAATGTTAAAGGGAGGATTTTTTCCCTTTTTTTTTCTCACTAGAGCACCATCTCAGTTCCTTTACTGCCCACCACCGGTCACTTCCTAAGCTTCTTACACTATTTTGCACTTTGTAATTTACAGTACATATCCTGTCACACTTGGCTGAATAGACAGTAAGGTAAGACTCCTGGTTCTTAAAGCAAAGGAGCCATTAGGATGCACTGATTCAAGTTCAAAACAGTTGCCAAGCTTGTTTTCTAATTTTCAGGATTTCATAGCTTTATCTACACTTCTGCTGGGAATGGAACACAGGAGGGAAGTTTGGGACACATATCCTTTTCCTGTCTACAGTTAGTTGGTTTGAAATTACATCCATTCCGAATGCTTTTCTGAAAGGGGAAAGACGTTTGTTTACGGCAATAACATCTGAAAGCTCTAGTCCGCCGCTCTGGCCAAACTACCTTCTGTTTGGTCATTCATGCTGGTCACACACACATGCAGTCCCGAGCCTGTCTGTGCTCATCTATCAAGCTGGCAATGGAGGAAAGCTCCGAGACTCATTGTGGTGGGGAAGAAAAGAAGGGGAGAAGAGATGAAGTGAAGCACGGGCACAGCTGTATGAAATCATGCTGCAGTTTAGCCAAATGTTTTCAAACCCAGCCTCAGCTTTACACAGCAGGTATTAAAGAAATGGTCTGAACACAATTTCACTGGTGCTATTCCCTCTTCCCCACTCCCTCCCTTTGGACTCTGAAGTTTGGAATGACCGAAAGTAACCCGGCAGCCATCTCTCTCTCTCTCTCTCTCTCTCTCTCTCTCTCTCCCTTTTTTCAGCATTACCATAACAGCCAGAACAGAACAAAACATGCAGCCGCCGCCTCCTGTTTCTGCTCTAGGTTACTTTCCCACCATTGCCTTCCAAAAAGAGTTCTGTGCACCCCAAAGTTGCGCAGGAAAAATAAATCAACACCCCAATGTTTCTGCTGCAGCAGCGCCTCCCATTGGAAACATCCCATCTCCGGAGGTAGACATGATGTAAGCAAAGAGGGCCACGAAGTTTCTACAGCAAATATGTTGCAAGGAAGGAAGGGAAATCTTCCTGCAATTCAGAATGAGAACACTGTGGGTTTTCTCCAGCTGGGTGCAAGGAAATCTCCTCCAGCTGGGTGCCCTCTAAACATGCAGATTGCACCTCATTCCAGCCCTTGGCCATACTAGCCAGGATGAAGATATAAACTGTATCTGGAAGGACAAGGCTGGAGAAGGTCAACGGAGCGGAAAAAAGCAATCTTTGCCTCAGCAATGTTTGTGAAAAATAATAGGAGTCGGGGTTTCCCTCACATTCTTGGGAGCTGCCTCTCTGACATGTGGAAAAATAAATGGGTGACTTTCAGATGGCAGTGTTTCTCAGCCTTGGCAACTTTAAGCTGTGTGGACTTCAACTCTCAGAATTCTGGGAGTTGAAGTCCACACAGCTTAAAGTCCACACAGTTGAAGTTGCCAAGGCTGAGAAACACTGCTATAATATATACAGCTTTCTCTTCCACACACGCACCCACGCTCAAGATGAAGAGCTTCCAAATAGGAAACAAGCTTGTACTTTCCCAAAAATTTACCAAACAACTTTCTGCAAAAAAAAAAAAATGCAGTAAGACTCTTTGGGGAATAGCTCTGGGATATTGGATATAGGATTTGGGGTAGGCAATATGGCAGAGAGATGATTCCAACACACAAGTCTATTAGTAGGTCCCCCAAAAGAAGCACAATACATTTTCTTGGGTAAGCAAACAATTCTAGTGGCAGACTGCAAAGTTTCACATCCCAAATCATGTCTCATCAAAGAAACCTTCCCTGTAACTCTGCATTGCTACTATCCTCCCTACAAATCCATCCATTTAAACATGCAATGTCACATCTAGTTAGCTGCTTCTTAGACTTAACCCAGCAATTTCTGCCTTTTATGGTTGGTGTAGGCCAGCCTTCCCCAAGGAAGGCACCCCACAGATATCTTCCCATCATTCTCAGCCACCAACAGCCTTATGCTGGCAGGAATTATGGGAGATGTAGTCAAACACCCTCAGATGGCTTCCATATTCAGCCTTACCATAAGCACCAACCACTTTCTCTCTGTTGTGCTCATCCACCTCGCCTTCAGCCGGTGTTTCTGCTGTCCTCCGGGGACAATGCGGAAGGGAGGGTGCAAAAGAGGGGCAGCAGCGCCGCTTTGGCATAAACCAGAGCCACTGTTGAGCTGCTGGAAGGAATCAAGCTTTCAAGTCGAAAAAGGAGAGGAAAGGGAACGGGGCATTTGCACAACAGCAGAAGGGGCAGATCTGGGATCCTGTCAGGTGGCGCTGAAAACCGGCCTTCTCACGTCCTGGGCTAAAAGGAAAAGTATCTGCCTGATTATTTGCTACCGAAGGGGAGGCGACTGTCACTGCACTGAGCTCCGGCACAGCAACTCCAAGGGTTTACGCCCGGCTGATGAAACGAGTCTTGCCCTACCAACCTCTCTGCCTGAACATATGGTGGGAAATCGCCTTTTTGCTCATTCTTCGGAACCTTGGTCCTCCGATCGATCGAGAGCAATCGGCTCCCGTAGGTAGCGGATCTTGTCCTTCAAAGCGAGGAAGAAGGGGGCTCCTCCGTAATAGGCTGTTCTCTTCCCCCCCCCCGCGCGCCCCTCCTTTATTGCAAACAACTTCGCGCGCACAGAACGCCGTCTTCGCCTCCACGTACGGGAGCAAAGGCGGATCTTTGCCCGTCGTTCCTTCCGTCCGTCCAGTTGCTTAGCATCCCGAAAGTAAGAGTCCCCCCGAGGCTGGCTAACCGAGCGGTCCGCTCCTCTCCAGTGATCCAGGAGATCTGCGAGCAGCGCATTTCCTTGCCGTGTGACGCGGCTGCACAAGCGCGCGCACACAGAGACACGCGTTGTCGGATTCCTTCACAAGAACCGCTCGCTTCTCTTTCTCTCCTTTTTCCCCCTTGCGGGTTTCCCTTCTCCCCCGCCCCCCGTTCGCTCCCAAGTCGCGCCCTCCCACTACGTGAAGAGGCAGGACCGCGTCCTTTGCTCCTTACCTGAACTTTGTCTGTCTCTCAACGCCCGGAACGCGGGTGAGTCTGGAAGGTGGGGGAAGAACACCCCCCCAAACTTTAAATTACCCCAAAAGCAACGGAGGAAAAAAGATCCCGACAGGCAGCCGCTCCTCCTGGCATTTAAGGAAAAAATGGGAGAAAAACGCAGCTATTTAAAACCCCCACGCTGGTGACTGACAGGATAGCCAACGTGGTCCTTGGGACTCGCCGAAAGGCGAAGGGGGTTCCGACGCGCGAGCAGCAATACAGAGGGTGATGTGTCCTTTAGCTCTCCTCGCGTAGTACTATATCCCCATCACATGACTGCCAGGGAGGTTATCACAGTAAAAGCAGGGGAAGGCTTGAAGGAGGCTCGACCGAAACTGGCCGCCTCATTGGCTAAGGAAAAGTCGAGGGGCGGACCGGAGGTTTTGTCGTCAATGGAAGCGTCTGGCACGCGGGCGCTCTCTCGCCAGCCCGCCTGCCCGGCAGCGCTGGCTTCTTTCTGCGCGGTCTCCCAGCCGTGGCCGAAAGGGCTTCTGCGTCCCCGCGAGGTGGAAATCTCCCGGGCTTCTCGGCAGAAGTCCCTTTTCCCTTGGCAGAAGCCACGTGGGCGCAATCCCCTCTGACAACCCTCGGTCGTTTGCCTGGTGTTTTCAAGGATGTCTGAACTCAGTCCTTCCCGGAAGGGGCCCAAAAGGTAAATGCGCTTCGCTTTTAGGGAGACAAGACCCAGCTGCCATTTCTTGTTATCCACGTGGTTTCACTCCTGGGTTTCTCACGAAAACTGGGCTCCTCACGTACAATCCGGGGACGCCAGATTAATAATTCCTTCCTAGTCCCTCAGCCCTGGAGAAAACGTAGTGCTGGGCAATCGTAAAGGAGGGGTCGAATAAGGTGTGGAATGTGAGGACTCATTGCCCTACTCAGCTACTTTGGGGGCCCTAACACAGATCTTCTCTGTGCAGCCTCTGCAAGGCTGCAGTTTTGAAAATGCAAGACCTGTTCACAAATGGAGCTTTCAAGCAGAATAGGCAATGACCTTGACTATGCCAAATGGGGATTACTTTTGCTGGAAGCCCAGCATTGCAGGAGGCAGCACTACAAATGATACCGTGCTTGGAAAATAAAGGGTCAGCCAATCCATCTGTGCTGGCCCTCCCTATTGGTCAAGACAGTTTGGAAGAATTGGTGTTCAGTCCACCTACATTCAACTACTGCACTGTGAACTCTGCAATCCTCCGCCGAGAAGAGAATCCCACATGCAGGCTTGTCCTGAGCATTTGCTCACTGAGTGTTCAAGTTTGAGGAGCCCCAAGAAGGGATTTATTTCTTCATAAATCGGTTTGTTAGAATTATAACGAAGGAGTTGGATTATAGTCTATCTTTGCATACCTGTCAGTATGTTGCTTTTAAATAATAGCCATTGTGGGAACATATCAGTTAAATCCACAGGGAAAGTAGCCTCCAAGGGAGCTTCCCTTGCTGACACATTTTCACAGTGTGGAGGGAGAGGTTTAAGATCACAACCCCATTTCTGACCACTCCTCCTCTCCGCATCCCACACATAGCATGCTACAGTATGGTAAACAATGTGACTGACATATCACAGGGCTAGGCAACCTGATGCTTCAGCAGCTTTGGACTACAACTGCCAGAATCCTTATCATTGCCCATGCTGACTACAGTTGATAGAAATTGTCATCTAAAACACTAACAGCAGCCTTTCCCAAGGCTGGGCACCCTTTCAAGGGTATGGCCATTGTTAAGCATTTGGGGGTTTACGTCCATACATCTGCAGTCCCCAGACTGGGGTTGACCAGAGGACAGCAGCTCATCTGTCTCTGACACAGAAGCAGTTCATAAATCGTGCTTGCCTAGGCTTTTGATTAGCCACTTGCACCTGCCAACTCCTCCTTCTCTTAATCAGCGTGGTTGGTTTGGGGCAGGAGTAGATTACCTGAGCTCCAGGGTTTACCTGATTTTGTGGCCCCAGGAGCCCCCTCTGAACACAGTTTTTGAAAACTGAAACTTTCCCCCCATTTTCAGTTGGGAAACACAGAAAATGTATTAAATAGGTTTAATAGTACAGTGAAAGGGTGGGAGAGAGGAAGGGAAGAAGGCAGACTCTCCTCTACCTGACCAAGAAACAGCTTAGCCTTGTCCTCTTTGTATAATTGCCCCACCCTGTATTGCCCTCAGTCCTCAAAAAGTGGTTCCCCAAAGTTTTCTACATCACCTTTCGGATTTAGCATGAAATCCAGCTTCAGCTAATCAGGGAACGGAGCAATGAACAAATATGCCTTGGTTCTGCCATTAGTTGAAGCTGTAAATAACATGTGTCCTAAGTTCAGAACAGATAAATCCTACACTAACCTATGATTAGAAGTAATTATTCCACTTTATTCTGCTTCTCTTGGGTTAATACCCCCCTCCCAGTACTGTGCCCAGTCCTAGGGTCCACATTTTTAAAAAGATTCTGAGAAACAAACTGAGAATGTTGACAAGGATGATCAGAGGACTATTCCTTCATCCAGCCACAATACAAACCCCAACAATCTCTTTTTACTGCTATGCCCTCATGATGTTTCCTTCATCTGATCCTCAAGACATAGCTGAGGCAAAGTTAAGATACTCTCAGCTGTTCTGGTCTTAAAATAGTATTTTCCTTCTTATCCTGAAACTTTGGTGGGGGGGGGGCACTATGATACATTCTGACACCCTTTCCCAACCATTCTGTTGGTGGTCTAGTCTGGTGACTCCTCACAGGTAGGTCAGCCTAGCTCCTATTGGCCACTTTAGGCTAGTACAGGCAGCCCCCTCCCCTTGGTTAGTTGGGCAAGACCCCAAGGAAGTTCTGACAGATGACTAAAATAAACCTGCCAGTCTAGCCATCTTTCAAAACTCACCTCCTCCCCAGCCCCAACTCCATCCCACATTAAGGAGTGTAATTGGTGGATTGCTTCCAGCAGTGACATTTGGTAGGAGGAGAGTGAAATAAAACCAGGGGAATCCACCAATCTCATTGCCCCATGCAGGGAAGGGATTGGCAACAGGGACAGCAAATTTTATATCCATACGGTTTTCTGGTGCTCAGGGATTGGTGGATAGCTGTGAAGAACAGTTCTGTGAAGGATTTGGCATGTTGAACCTTGAGAAGAGAAGACTGAGGGAGGAAATGATAGCATTTCTCAAATATCTGAAAGGTTGCCACACCGGAGGTCAAGACTGTTCTCTTGTCTTCAGAATGCAGGACATGGAATAAAGGATTTAAATACAAGAAGATTCCAATTGAATGTTAGAAAAACTTTGACAGTGGAACCAGTTACCCAGAGAGGTGGTGGCTCTTCTGTAGGTGTTCAGGCAGAAGCTAGGCTGCCATCTGTTGGGGATGCTTTAATCTCAAAAGCCAGCATCCTGTACATCCATACTTAGCTTAAAACTAGACAAGTATTTAAAATGTCAAAGCTTGGGATTTGAAGACTGGACTGGCACAGATGGGAAATGTGGAGACTGTCTCATCAGTGTCTCTCAATTTTACCCTTCCTGATTTTTTTGATACAGAGTTCTGTACGTCAAGGAAATGGTTATAAGCTACAAACAAAACATGGATGATGTGGAAGCCCAGCCATTGTCTAACTTACTCTCTCATTCCCCCCCCCCCATATGAATCTCTTTGCTGTTCTTTGCCAATCCTATAAGGCTTTGCCTGAGGTTGCAATCAGTGCCATTTGAAATAAAACATTCATCTTGGGCAGTATCTTTATTTTTACTGCCGCGATAATTGCTAGCTAAGAAAGCTTTAGGTTTTTCTGCCTTTTTTTCTTTCTTCAGATATTCCTTTTCTAAAGCCCTGGCTGGGGTCAATCTCCAGGAAAGCCACCACCTTTCAGCAAAAGTAAACCTGAACCTGGTGTACCTGTGAGCTACCTTGATAGACACCAAAGTCCTGGATTCCTCTTTCTTGCCTGGTACAGTGTTTCTCAACCTTGGCAACTTCAAGATTGGCTTCCCCAACCTTGGCTGGGGAATTCTGGGAGTTGAAGTCCACACATCTTAAAGTTGCCAAGGTTGAGAAAAATTGTGCTGTAGACCACCAGTCAGCAGCATGTCAGTCTTAAAAGACAGGATTACCAATCCGTGGATGTTTTGCACTTCCAATATGTACTAGTATGCAAAAGTTTAGGCAATTTACCCTGCAGAGATGAGACTGTCTCTCTGTAAAAGGAACTGTGTTAGCTCACCCCCACCATACCCCTGCTTAAAATATACAGCTTTTCTGAGGAATCTTCCTCCTTCTTGAGACTTCCCACCCTGAATTAGCTAATCCAGCTAAAACACAGTAACTTGCTTATGCTGCAAAGCTAAGAAAAGAAATTCTTGTGAATCTCTCATGTCACAAAAAGGGCAAAAATTTCAAGTCACTGGTTCCAGTTGTTGTTTAATCAAATTAAAACAAAGTTAGGGAGCACCAAAATATTAACAATAATATTTTGATGCTCTCTAACTTTGTTTGATTCTGCCTTTGGATTGGTGATTAAGGAAGTATATTCCTAAAATGTTTCATTATTCTATTTTTTAGGACAAGCAGCTTCAAAAGCAATTGATTCATTGATCTGTTTATTCATTTATTTTCCTTCTAAGTCAGCCAATAATTGGAGTCTCCTGGGAAGATTAAAACATGACTTCAAATACTAAAATGTTCTTTAAAAATAACATTAAGAAAGGCAGACAAAACAAAATAAATAAATCCATGCTTGATTGTATGCTGCATGCCATAGTGAGTGCTCAGAAAGAAAGCATCAAGACAAGATAGATGTACTGGCTATAAAATTAGACAAATCCTGCCTTCTATATGTTGTGGCTTGGTGCTGCTACATTATAATTTATATTTGAACTGATTTGAGATTTAGAATAAAAATTGGGCAACCTTAGCCCACCTTGCCTGATAAAGGTGCAGTTTATCAAAGTCAAAATGTCAATGCATTCAAATAAATAAAGCAGGTCCAGGTCTTTGCTGGACCTGCTTTCAGACGGGGAGGCCTTTTAGGGGGAGATGGGCGGTGATAGAAATGTGAATAATAAATAAAATTAATAAATAAATGTCCCCTTCAAGGCTTTGCAAATTCTGAGTGATCACCAGAAATCCTGGCCTATATGTGTGTTTTGGATCAAAAGTGTAAGATAAGGAATACTTCCTGATACTTGGAAGGCAGGGAAAGAGGGAGGCTGTTTCCCTGTACCTCCACCCCCACTTCTATCTCAAAGCATCTTAAGTCAATGGAATTGTTTTTTCACCCATTGTTTTTTGTCCAATGATCCAACAAACTGGACTGTGTCAGAAAACAGAAAAGACTGAAAAAATGTTCACTGCTTAGCACAACTTGAATGAACAGTATCAGTCAGTCTCATAATTCCAAATACTGAAATGTACTTTGGATGGGAACCATCCAGGGACCTGGGCAATTCTCTTACACCACCACCACCCGTCCTGAAAATGGGTCCTGCACTTGCTACATCAGTACATTTAATGAACATTATATGAGCCAGTATAAATTCCCTCCAGGATTGTAGGCAGATACATTGTTACTGATGATTAACTACTATACAGAAGCAAATATTCCAGCAACTCAAGCCTGAATGGCGTTTCAAGGACAGCAAATGAATATAATCATTCCTCTCTACTAACGAAGCAGGCAAAACCTCTCATAGGTGTTGCCCTAATTAAGATTGAGTGAGTGAGTGAGTGAGTGAATTTATATGGCCACCCATCCATCCAGTGAAAGTCTGGGCAGCAAGGCAAACCAAATAAAAACAAAAGTGTTCCACAAAACCCAACAAAAGTAAGAAAAACACCAAGTTGAGGCTCATGTACAATGCACATATGCCAATGCTAGAGCTCCCATAAGCAACATCCCAGCCCCAATGCCTGGGGTTCATGACCTTCCAAAAGGCTGGTAGGGTTATCTTTGCGGGGGGAGGGCTGTTCTATAGGGCAGATGCCATGGCAGGGGTGTAGCTCGCTAACAACGTAAGCAGCGAAATTCATTCCAAAAGAAGAACTCAATTCAGCCTCAGTCTGAAAGATCCACTTTGTTTCAGTATATCATAAACAAAGAGATGACAACCATGAGGAGGGAACTTATTTCTCTAGAAATTATTCCTAATTGAGCAACCCACTTAATATTCCTGATTTTGTTTTGTTTTGTTTTCTGTGTGTGTGTGTGTGTGTGTAGAGGGGGGTTGCATTCTCAGGCTGCTTTTGAATTTCAAGATTCTTTTGTTAATGTTGTTAATATTAATGAGTTGCTTCGAGGTGGGGGAGTGTGTTAACAATCTTGTTTTATGGTAATGTCTTGTTCCAAAAGGCTAGGTGAAACTGGACTGGGAAGTCAGAACTCACATGCGTTCCAATGACTCTTGTCATGATCCCATGATAGTCAGGGCCACATGATGGCAAGGGTGAGTAGAGGTCAACATTTGTCCATGTGAAATGCTTTAAATAAGCAAATCAACCTTGCAAAAGGGTTCAAATGCTATATCTCCCAAGCAGTGTTCATATGGGCTATGATGAAATAAAAGCTATCAAAGTCATACTCCAGCAAAACCTTTTTCAGCTAAAAACATGTAACCCTTCTTTTCCTTTTATTTAGCAAAGATGCACAGTAGTTCAAAGCCTGGGCTAATAATGAAAGTGTTTGCATTCCATTTCTACGTAGGCAGCTGGGCTGTTTTGACCGTGTTCATTTGCCATCCTTGAACATTACCAGATAAGAACTCCAAGTCCTCTTAATGCTACAGGAGTATTGACACAGAGAACATGCTTATCCTCTACTGCTGTATTGCAATACAAGGTAGAAACAGAAACAGCAAACCAAGGGTTCATCATTAATTGCTGAGAATGTTTCTCAAGGGCATTCAGACAACATGGCTTCGATGTTTTCACTTTTGATCAGTTTTGTAATTAGGCAATATGGAAATTGAAAGTACTGGTTCATGCCAACATTTACTGAGTGGAGGTCTAAATTCTGTGTTAAAGATAATATAGATGTATTATCGTTTCTTAAAAGTGGCCTCTGGTCTGTTTGAAAAGGCAGGTTTTTAGTGCTTTTCTAAAAGCAGGCAAAGTGGGAGCCAAACGAACTTTCAGGGTTATGGTGTTCCAGAAATTGGGAACAATGACAGAGAAGGCACAGCTCTGGGATTCTGTGAGGTGGCACTGTTTAATTGGTGCATGCCTACCCTGCCTAATCTTATATGATGGCAGAAATAATTAGACAAAGGTAGTCCCATAAATAACCAGACTGATGATACCGTACTCTGTGTTGACGGATGACCTCACCCAGAAGCTTCATGTAGATGTTAAATAAGAGTGGGGAAAGAGTAAAACTCTGAGACAACCCCCAAAGCAGAGCCCTCAGGCTTGATCTCTCTCCTTCCCCATCAACACTGACTGAAATCAGCTCCAGAAAGAGGAGAAACACTGTAGCAGTGCGTGCCTCCTACTCCCAATCTCCTACACCAACCCTCATCCCAAGCCTGCCAAAGGTCATTGACCAGAGTGATCAACGCTTTTCTTGGTACTATGACCAGGCCTGAATCCTGGCTGGAAGGGGTCCAGATAATCTGCTTCCTCCAGGGCCTTCTGGAGTAGGAGACTAACCATATTCTCAACACCCTTCCCTAAAATGTTTGGTGGGATCAGGATCCTCATCAACTGACTCCTCCAGAATCAACTCCTGTTGATTGCTAGCTGAGTCAGTGCTTACCAAATTCTGAGGCTGATAATCTGCTGGATCAGGCCCCTCAGCTTCTGATTGTTCTCTCATGGCAGTAGCCAATCTGGTCTATGCAAACTTAGCCTTCTGTTTTTTTGGACAAGGTAGAAAATACTAAGAGCTCTGGAGGATAAAGGGACATTTTAATTAAATGCCAAAACCACTGGTATCAAGGCTTCCTTTATACACATTTGCTTGTAATCATGGAATTTGCTCCAAAGTGCACTAAGGTTTTAGAAAAATGGGTTTTTTCCAGGGTGCATTTACCTCCTGGTAGGAGGCAGTTCAGTAGGAAAGGCAAGCAGCACTGTACTGCCAGAAGGACCCAAGGAAAACAAAGATTTGCAAAAGGAACATGCAACTGACCTATTTCTCTGCAACCATGAATGTGAG
This sequence comes from Candoia aspera, assembly GCF_035149785.1. Lineage (NCBI taxonomy): Eukaryota > Metazoa > Chordata > Lepidosauria > Squamata > Candoiidae > Candoia > Candoia aspera. The sequence goes on along the minus strand of NC_086154.1, from coordinate 42,165,901 downwards.
GGGCACATGGTTTGGCAGATTTTGGAAGAGTGGCCAGTTTGATGGTTGGCAAGAGCAACCATTTATGAACGATCCATGCAGTTTGTTTGACAACAGCATAGTAGCAGGTTTTCATTGCCTTCATATGGGAGTCTAGCCTGCAGCACTGGAATTCTCTAGTAGTCTCCCATCCAAATATGAACCAGGTCCAATCTTGCTTAGCTTCTGAGCCCAGACAAGATCAGCCACAAGCTGTCACTTGCCCAGACTACTCAATAGCACCGCTAGTGAATTACTACCCCTAAATCAGTTTACCATTTCCCCCCCAGAAAAAAAATAATAATTTTTGTTTACTCCGTTCTTAAAGTGCTTTAGAATTGCTTTAAAATTTCTTTGAGTGGTGTTTTTGCATTAGTTTACTGTATGAGGTGGTAAGGATGCTGTTATTCTGTTACACCTTTCTCCATCATTTTGCAGTCTTTCTGGCTGTCTATGGTTCCCAATTTGGGAAAAAAATAAAATCCCTCCCCCCAAAAGAGGGACTCTGGGCAGTTTACATAAAGCTAAAAAAGGTTAAAATACAATAAAAACAGGATATATTACATAAAATATAAAGTATAAAATAGCATCCAAGATGGGAATTAAAAGTTCTGATTCAGATACATAAATATATGGGGACCATTTTAAGGCACTAGCTACCCCCAGGAGTGACTACCCCCTTGCCCCAAGAGAGATGGCAGAGCCAGGTCTTCAACTTTTTCCGGAAGGCCAGGAGAGAGGGGGCCTGCCTCACCTCCGGGGGAAGAGTGTTCCAAAGGGCAGGGGCTACAGCAGAGAAGACCCACTTCCTGGACCCTGCCAACAGACATTCTGTCATGGACAGGGGCCACAACATGCCCTCTCTGCATGACCAGGTGGGACGGGTTGATGTAATGGGGATGAGACAAACCCTCAGGTAACCTGGACTATACCGTAGGCTATACAGGAGATGACTAGGGCATGAGTGACTGAAGACTGAAATGCTCTTCTCCTCTGGAAAAAAAAGATCAAAAACATCTACTTTTCCATTGAGTAAGAAAGAATTTTTTAAAGGCAGAACAGTTTTCAGCACAAAAGCCTTCAACTTTGTGTCTATGTATGTGTGAGAGAAGAAAACTTAAAAAATGGAATTAAGTTCTATGGAAAGTATATCAGCCACTGTAATGGTTCACAATGGAAATTCACTCATAATAACTCATATAGAAATAACGCCCCCCCATCTCAATCAAAACCAAATGACACTCCAATTTCCAATTTGCAACCAAAAGAGGCTCACTGCAGCAGTGATTGGTTGGCTCCTGAGATAGTCATAAAGTTTTCCCTTTCTTCTTTCCAGTGGTTTTCCAAGTAAATAAATTAAATCAAATAAACATGCAAACCCCATGACAATTAAAAACAAAAACAGAAGGCCATTTGGCACATGAGGAACAGAATACTGTCAAGAACATTTGCATTAGATCTGGTGCAAGTATTTGTATCACTTTCAGGGAAATAGGAAGCTAATTTGGGACCCCATTTTTAAATAAATGTACATGCATCTGTTATTGGGGCAAAGGGAACCCTATTGCTCATTTTTAACTGACTGTATTTCAAAAAGGCAGCTACTATGTGTTCTGGTCCCTCTGTTGGCTGAGCCTACCGCATTGTAACAAATGAAGAAAATTACTTATGTTTCATTGCAATTTCCCTCTTCCCTTTTACCTATTCATTACTCACCATCACAAACCCTTTGGGTTTCCGTTGATCTCAGCCCTAAGGTGCACAGTTTATTCCAAAAGAAGAAAAAGATCCAGTTGGACCAATGGTGAGTCTTCCCCAGCCTGACTTCCTTGACCTTGGTGGGTCTGCAAATGTCCTTCTTCTCAGCTGGCATAGTAGGTGGGAAAGCTTGGGGTTGATATCCTTTCTCTTCTAAACATGGTATTGTCAGTTCTGTTGGTTTTCTTCCTACCCATCTAAGTGCCGTTTCAGTACCTCCATTGGGCACCCTCTTCCTCTGCTTTCCATGTCTCCACTGATACTACCTTCACTCACATCCATTCAACTCTCTGCTGCCATCATTACTCACTTGCAGTCAAACCATCTTCACTAGCTTTCTATCCTCATTTCCCAAGCACTTAATGCCCTGGCCCATCTTTACCTCTCCATACTTTATTTGACACATCCCTTCCTATCACCTTCACTGATTTTGATCCATCCGCTCTGTTAGTTACATTGTGTGAAATTAAAATGGAAATATCAAAGTGTCCAGCTCTGAGCAAACTACTCCCCAAAAGCTGTGGAGGGCAGTGCAGAATCAGCAGTCCCTGGACCAAGAACAGAACAGGTTCATGTAGAACAATGCAGTTCTTCAGGAACCATGACTTCAGTTTGCAAAATAAGAACCTTGCGCACTAAACTCTGAAACAGACAGGCAGCCAATGCAGTGTTTCGAGGCTGGTTAATAGGAGCTTCAAAAACACAAGGATTGCTGTTTTCCTCTACAAAATATTGTGGCTATGTACAGTATATTCTAATAAAACCTTTACTATTGGTCCAAAAATGATGACTTTTTAGGAAAACCAGGCAGCTTAAAGAAGGTGTGCATACAGTAATCTCCTTTTTTAACTTTTGGGCACTAATATTATTTATTGCAATTGGTTGAGAGAGCCAAGAGGCTGGGCTGGAAGAATCTTACCCTGCAACAATAACAATGCACTGTAGTATTTCATTCCTGGAAATTATACACCCAGTATGAAATTGTCCTGGATCCTGGACAAAACAGCCTATGAGCCAGTATTTCCCAGACTCAGTGCCAGAACATAGGTGAATGCTGCAAAAGATCTGCTGGTGTGCCACAAGCCATAATAAATACATGATGAGAGCTCAAGATCCCCACCCCACCAAAAATGCTGCAAGCCATGCTGCAGCACAGTTATTGTTCTAATTTGCTCCTAATTACCCTGCCTAAGGGATGGTTCATTCTGCTGCATCTCTCCACCTAAAATAGGAGTCCTTCAGTGACTCCCCATGGACATACAAAAGGATTACTTGCCCTGTAAAGATGCATACCCAAAATTCTGGCATGGACCATGGAAGGACCATGAACCATAGAAGAAAGGGCTCCAGTGACTGGGACTCTTCCTTCTTTTAGGGAGGGTGGGGGGTGAGGCGGCAATCTATGTGAGAGAGTAAACATACACTTTGGTGTTGTGTATCTAACAGCATAGGAAGTTGCCTTATACCAAGTCAGGTATAACTTCCTCCATCTAGTTCTGCATTGCCTTCACTGACATGGAGTGGCTTCCCAATCAGAATATTTCTCATGGAGATACCAGGACAGAGTTGGAAGCATCAAATAAAGGATTTGCTCTATATACAATGTACAATCCCTTCTGTAATATGAGCTATAGAAAGCTACCTTGTATCAGGTCAAATTGTGGATCCATTTTGTTTCATATTGTTTCTCCTGATTGGTAGTGACCCTCCAGGCTTCCAGCCAAAGTGATTCCTAGCCATACCTGGTTGTATTGTTGTTGTTGTTGTTAGGTGCTGTCGAGTCATTTACGACTCATGGCGACCCTATGTATAACAGAACGAAATGCTGTTCGGTCTTGTGCCATGTGCCTGAATGTTCCAATGTTTGCATGCATTGTTGCGGTAATTGTATCAATCCATTGCATTGAAGGTCTTCCTCTTTTCCACTGGCCCTCGACTTTACCAAACATGATGTCCTTTTCATCATCAGGAATGATCCTGATGATGTACCCAAAGTATGAGAGTCTAAGCCTAGTTATCTTTGCCTCTAGGGAACATTCTGGTTGTATTTCTTCTAAAACTGATTTGTTTGCTCCTCTGGCAGTCCATGGTATTTTCAATAATCTTTGCCAACACCACAATTCAAATGCATCAATTCTTCTCCCATCTTCCTTTTTTAATGTTCAACTTTCACAGGCATATGTGGCAATTGAGAAGACCATGGCGTGAGTCAGATGCACCTTTGTTTTTAAACTGACGTCTTTACTTCTGAAAACTTTAGATAGGTCTTTGATGGCAGATTTTCCCAGCGTGATACGCCGTTTGATTTCTTGATTACTACTTTCCTTGCCATTGATCATTGATTGGAGTAGAATGAAATTGTTGACAACTTCGATTTCCTCTCCATTTATTTTGACATTGTTTATTGGTCCATTTGTAAGTATTTTCGTCTTCTTCACATTCAGGTGTAGTCTGTATTGCTGACTACAATCTTTGATCTTCATCAGCAAGTACTTCAAGTCTTCTTCACTTCCAGCAAGCAAAGTTGTATCATCTGCATATCTCAGGTTGTTAATGAGTCTTCCACCAGTTCTGATACCCTGTTCTTCTTTGTACATTCCTGCTTCTCGAATTATTTGTTCAGAGTACACATTGAATAAGTATGGTGAAAAGTATACAACCTTGCTGCACACCTTTTCCAATTTTGAACCACTCAGTATCACCATTTTCTGTTCTAATGACTGCCTCTTGATCCGTGTACAGGTTCCACATGAGTACAATTAAGCACTCTGGAATTCCCATTCTTCATAATATTAACTATAACTTGTTATGGTCCACACAATCAAACGCCTTTGCGTAATCAATGAAACAGAGGTAAACATCTTTCTGGTATTCTTTACATTCAGCCAAGATCCATCTGACATCAGCAATGATATCTCTTGTACCGTGTCCTCTTCGAAATCCAGCTTGGACTTCTGGTAGTTCTCTGTCAATGTGAGGCTGCAAACGATGTTGAATTATTTTCAGCAAAATTTTGCTAGCATGTGAAATCAACAAAATTGTTCGATAATTTCCACATTCTGTTTGATCTCCTTTCTTTGGAACGGGCATGAATACAGATCTCCTCCAGTCAGTCAGCCAGGTCCTTGTCTTCCAAACTTCTGACATAGAAGAGTAAGTGCTTCCGCTGCTGCGTCTGATTGTTGAAATATCTCAGTTGGTCATCCATCAATTCCTGGAGCCTTGTTTTTCGCCAATGCCTTCAGTGCAGCTTGAACTTCTTCCTTCAGTACCAATGGTTCTTGATCATATTCTACCTTGTGAAATAGCTGAACATCGACTAACTCTTTTTTATATAGTGGTTCTGTATATTCTTTCCATCTTCTCTTAATACTACCAACGTCATTTAATGTATTGCCCATAGAATCTTTAAGGATAGCAACTCGGGGCTTGAATTTTCTCTTCAGCTCTTTCAGCTTGAGAAATGCTGATCGTGTTCTTCCTCTTTGATTTTCTCGCTCTAGGTCTTTGCATATTTCATCATAATATTTTTCCTTATCTTTTTGAGCTGCCCTTTGAAATTTTCTATTTAGCTCTCTTACTTCACTCTTTCTTCCATTAGCTTTAGCTTCTCGGCATTTAAGAGCAAGTTCCAGAGTCTCATCTGACATCCATTTGGATCTTTTCCTTCTTTCCTGCCTTTTTAATGATCTTTCACTTTCTTCGCATATCATGTTCCTAATGTCTTCCCACAACTCTTCAGGTCTTTGGTCATCAGTGTTTAGTGCATTGAATCTATTTTTGAGGTGATCTCTAAATTCAGGTGGGATGTTTTCTAGATCATACTTTAGCACTCTTGGAGTTGCTTTAGTTTTCTTCAGCTTCAGCTTGAACTTGCACATGATCTGTCCCGCAGTCAGCTCCTGCCTTTGTCCTAATTGATAGTATTGAGCTTCTCCATCGTCTCCTTCCACAAACGTAATCAATTTGATTTCTGTGTAATCCATCTGGCAAGGTCCATGTATATAGTCGTCGATTGTGTTGTTGGAAAAGAGTGTTGCAAATAAATAAATCATTGGTCTTACAGAATTCTATCGTGCGATCTCCAGCATCATTTCTGTCATCAAGCCATAACTGGGGATCCCATGAATTGAACTAGAACCTGTGGCACTCAAAAATAGCTGAGTTACTTTAAATAAAATCATGTGCTTTATGTGTATGTAAGGATTTGGGTGTCAGGATTAATACCATGATGTATGAAAATGGTTAGTCCTCTCTCCCCCTCTCCTTGCACAATTTAAGGTAGTATTTGGGACAGAAGGGAAGATACAATTAAGCTTTGTCTTGGAACAAAAGCAATAGAGGCAGGATATGAATAGGGAGAGATAATGGAAACATCAAATTTCTTGCCTGTATACTTTTCTGACAACTCAGTGATAGATGAACATTATAAATTAGCACGCCCTAAGTATTTGATCATAGTGCTACAAGCCACAGTTTGCTGAGTTACCCTCAGATATCTGGGTTCACACATCACATTAAGCAATGACTTCTTTACCATTAAGTTAAGCCTTGAGTTGACTCCATGATACATCCATATTGGATTTTTTGGCAATAATATGGAAGTGGTTTGCCATTTGCCTCCTTCTGGGAGATTTTTATAACTTCTAGTCTACAATCTTGGCATTTCCTAATGGTCTCTCATCCAAGTATTAACCAAATCTGACCTTACTTGGTTAGATGCTGCTGCTATGACCTGTTTACCATTGTTTATTGAATAAGCCACAGTTCTCTGGGTTTATAAATCATATAAAATCATCTACCATAGTTGACAAACCAGGATAGGTTCAGCCCAAACCAAGCAAACAATATGATGATTTGCATGAAAGATGAATCCAGGTTTTCTAGCATATGTGCCGAAATAATAGGAGTGAAAGAATAGCCCTGACAAGCTAAGCTGCCAGTCAAAAGGGAACTGTTAGGACTATTTGAAGTTCTGTCCATAATACAAGTGCATACTCTCTTAGCTGTGCAGCTAATTTTATGAGCTTGCAGATCCTGTTCTCCCCTTGACAAATAAAACTGGCAGTAGAACCTCTTCTAGAGTTTTTTAAGGGTTTATGTTGCTGCTTCTAGGTTTTTGTTTTAAAATGAGTATATATTTGTAAGTCACTTATAGTTATCTGGGAGCTTGTGACACATATACATTTGTAGAAAAATGAAATAAAATGAAACTTCTCATGCCAGCATCCACTTTCAAAAGTAGATTACATCTATATCAAAAACTACCTTGCACAAGAGTTGGGTTCAAGCTTCACCCTGAGCAAAGCCAAACAGGTATGTTACCAGGGAGGTGCTAAATAGGTACAGGTAAAGACTGGGCAACTATCTGTTAGAGATGCCTTACCTGGGTTCCTGCACTGGGCAAAGGATTGGACTTGGGAGCTGAACTAGCCCCTTCCCACTATTTGATTCTATCAAATTTCTACCCAGCCAATATATCCTAAAGCCTTGTCACCCCAAATCACCCCTCTTCTCCATAACCTAAACCTTATTTAGTGATAATGATGCTAAGGAGGGCTTGTGCTGGTGTTACCTTACTGTAGACCCTTGATGTATGTCCCAGTACTCCAACTCCTAAACTCAATGATACACAACTATACCTTTTCCTTACATCTTGTTTTCCTTCCAAGTTCTTTCATGTTGTCCTCCATGACTGAAACAAAGGAGGACATAATTAAATATTACAAGCATATTACACTTCTAATAGTTTTCCACCATCCAAAAAGATATACGGTACATCATTTGTCAAAGTTTCCAGTGTTTAAATTAGCTTTTTATGTTCATCTATTTTAATTTACTATTATTAATCATGTATATTTTTATAAAGTTACTGATTCTTTCGTTTTAAGCATCCGTCTCAAACACTATCAAAACCGATATTTTGTTTTTCAGGATAATGCTATATTACTAAGAAGGAAGAAGGAACTCTCTTAAATAATTGGAATTTGCATCAGCAACTTTTCTTCTTAGAAGCAATTTCCAATTTTCTGTTGAGTACATAAATTTCTGATTTCTATTGTCAAAGGAACAGGGGCAGAAGGGAGAGCAGGTAGCAATGCAAGCCTTGGTAAATCTTCCTGACTCACACATGTTCCCCTCTGGTAACTATTAACCATGCTGTGTGGAGATCGAACTCTCCTAATGTGATTTTGGCCATTCAGTGACAGCAGCTGCAATCTCACCTGGAAACCTTACCACTGCTGGTGTTGAAATGATACATAGGGAGGAGATTGCAGGCTTTGACGTCATTCCAGTAGCATGAAACTCAGCTGTTTGCCCAAAGTGGGATTGCAGATAGATGTCCTGAAAAACAGAATGGTTACACAAGAGCAGAAGACTAGATCAGACATAAAATGATTCTGAACATACAACTATGGCTACCTCAGTAAAGGAAATGCAGAAAGATGAACTACATATTACACTGTTGGCCAAAGAAATCCAGAGATATTACTAATTCTCAAAATGAAACATTGTGAATCTGGGAAGAGGTCAATTAGGTTACAGTTGTACACATCTTTTCCTGTGGGTAAGTCTGTTGGATCTCAGTGTGACTTACCTCTGAGTGGATATGTATAGGATTGGCACCACTTACAGGGATATGTAATGGTTGGTATTCAATAACTGGGTTTGCACATGACACTCAATATTCAGGGCTTAATTCCTAATACAGCTGCCAATTGGCCAAGGAAAAAAAGAGGATCTGGCATGCGCATATACTTTAATTATAAGCTGGTCTGCAATAATAAGGTTTTGAAAGGGCCAGGTAAGTGTTGTCATCAATAATTTCTTTGATACTGCAACCAGAGGCACATAAACAGGAAGCCAGGTAGAACTTTGTTTCAGAAAGTTTTGAATCTAAATGTCAGTAATGGAAGGAAGATTGAAAAGATGACCAGGAATAACAAACATCTAAACCTTCCTTCTGCCTATGGAGGCGTGGATTCACAATGCAGTCTGCCTGAAGTTAAGGGAAATCATCTCCCCATCGTATAATTCATGCTATGTCCCTCCAGATATTATTGGACTGGAGCTCCCATCAGCCTTACCTTTGGCTATGCTGCCTAGATTTGATAGGAAATGGCACTTAACAACATACTGAGAACCAGACATTGCATCTATCCCTGATTCAAATGCTAGACTGATCACTGCAGCTGTTTCTTTCAGATGCCAGCTCAGTAAGGTGGCTGATGCCTGCGTGTCCAATCACCTAAGGTCAAAGAGCTTCCACAGAGCAATAAAACGCAGCAGGGACAACTCCTTCCACCAGGAGTTCCCATTTTGGGACTGTGTTGAAGGATGCTAAATTAAACAGATGGAACTAGAAATGCCATTCTTTCAGACTAGGAATCTTTAGGCCCTGCCTCCCTTAAGCAAAGCAGTCAGCTCCAGGATAGTTTATTTCCATTAGTACAGCTGCAAGGCTAGAACAGCTGCAGCAGCCCTTCTATTTATAAGCCGATCAGGTGTCAGCTAAAACGTTTGCGCTCTCTATAGATTATGAAGTACCACAGGGGGGTGGGGGATAAATTAGTCCAGATTAATGAAGCTGTATCCTCCTAACTGAGTACACCTGGGAAAGGACACCTTCTGGCCCTGTGCCCAGAGTTTCTCCCCAGCTCTCAGGAAGCCAAGCAGATTGTTGGGCAAATGCCATTAGAGACCAGGGAAAGTTTCAGATAGTTGCCATTTAAAATAGGCCTAGTGTATCAGGCAACATATCCAGGACTATTTAAACATACCTTCGTTTGCCTCTGCATTTTGCCTAACTCAGTGCAATTCCAGCAATGTGTCATTTTGCTGCATCTGGTTTAACCAAACCAGGGAACTGTCAATTGACCAATGATTGCATCTTAATTTCCTGCCATTCATGCAGCTTGTACCTCTGGGCTCCCTGAAACTTAATCTGAGCCTCTTATTTTCTAAAGAAAGCACGAATGAACTATCGGATGGGAGCTTCTGTTTATTTTTTACGCTTTGGCAACAGTGTTGTCTCCATTTCATAAATGCATTGGATTCAGCCAAACTATGGATCCCAAGTCAGAGTGGAGTAATTAGGAACACATTTTCATTTCCCAGAGGCAGAGCAGATAGGTCTGAATGTGCTCCAATTTCATTCTGGGCCTCCACAAATCTCCAGTCTTGATATCTTCATCGGGAACTCTGGTCTACCGCAAAGAGGAGCAAGCCAGTAGTTTTAGGGAGCTGTGGGGGGAATTATCATTTTACATGATAGGGAAAGGCAAAAGGGGAAGACCTGCCTTTAAACAGTCAGGTCACCATTAGTGTCTTTGTGGGATGGATAAAGCAGAGGGTGGTGAGAAATTCTTAACTTTACCATTTGTCCATGAGCTTTGTTTCATTTTTTCCCTGCTCTTGGCCTGAGTGGTTGTGTGATTCCCCAACCACCACCAAATCTGCATTACTTGATTTGTGGTTTATTTTATATCAAAACTAAGAAACGTCCCTCTTATATGTCTATCTCCACCCCTGATCATTGCACTCCCTCCCCACCCTTTCATTCAGGAAGGAGTGTCGTCATTCTTTACAAACAGTGCTTCCCTGCACAAAAGTCCCTTAAGTAATCAGTCTGAAATTTGTCACAGGCATTCCCCACTGTAAGAGCTGTTATTGCTGCTCATTCCTTCTGTAAGTTATAACTTACTAAAGAAAGAACATCTAAAGGACTGTCCCTCAAAATCTCTGCATCAATTTTAATGAAATTTAACATAACCCATCGCCATCCAACATGGAAGTCCAGCATGTCTACAATTTCATCTCATTCTACCAGAAAACAAAAACATTATAGCTGTATATGTTTTCTACATATGGGAGAAAACCGATCTATTTTTACAAACCTCACACTTGATCTGTACATAGAGTTCAATTGTAGGGCTGTGCAATGCTTCAGATTCAAAGGCAAAAAGGTGTTTGGGGCGGGCAAGGATGTGAACACTTGCTATGTTTGTGCCCCAGCATACTCCAAAGCCCCTGAATCTGAAGAACTGCACAGTCCTGTTACATTGCACTGCCTCTGGGATAATCCATACATGATCATGCTTTTCCATAGCTCTGGACATCAACTTCGAACCAGACTGGATAATCTTTGCATACCCCTACAAGGTGGGTGGACTCAGTTACAGCAGCACTGGGTGCACCACTGGAATATCTGAAGGACCAGGCTGTGGACAGATTGTTCTGGAGAAAATCTATGTGGTTGCTAAGAATTGACACCAACTTGATGGCATATAATCAATCAATCAATGACTGTGACCCAATATAAAAATCAAGTGTCAACAAATTCAGAACTATCCACCACTGAATAGTTATGAGCAGCTGTTATTGACTTTATTTATTCAATATATTTATTCAAACTTCAATTGCTTTTTTTTTTTGGTCTGGTTCTACTCTGTCCTGGCCATTCTGGGTGACCATTTGTAGGGAAAGAGAAGAACAGAAGACTCATTATTCATTTTGGATCAGGCTGACTGTATTCATCTACCTTGGATGGCATTTGAGGACATTAAAAAAACAAATAGACATGTTTGTGGAGAATAAGATCTCCAATAGCTATGGGTCAAATAATTATATGGTGCCTCTAAAATCAGAACCAACATGGAGAAAAACAGTAGGTGAGGTTATTGCCCCCGTGACTGGTTATAAGGGCTCCCATTAGCACCTTATTGGTTGCTGTGGGAAATAGGGTGCTGGAGTAAGATAAGTCTTTGTCTGATCCAGAAAGATCCTTATGCTACATATACATATACATGAAAAAAGGTGGGACAACAACAACAACGTATGATTTGTAATTGTAATGATGCTCAAGGCTGATTTTAAACCTTAGCAGAGACATTATTCAACTATTTGTTTTTAAAGAATTGTATCTGCTCAACCTAAGCCTGATAAAATGTTTTATAAACCCTAACTTGACGAAGGGAGAAAAGTTTTTTTCAAAACTTCCTTCTGATAAAAAGCACCCCACCCCCTTAAACTGAATGGGGTTAGTTCAGGACCCTATTAGAATTGGAAGAAGAGCAAGAAGAAGGCCACTATGTTATCATCTCATATATTAAGGTGGTAGGTGGATTATAATAGCAACCATCCCTGATAACAATCTTATCATCATGCCGGGCACTGACCTGTGGTACAAACAGTGGATGGGAAAACTCAGGGAAAGCAATTAAATGCAATATTGACAGAAGTGGCCTTTTAGCTGCAAAACAGCCCCCAGGATCTGCTGACATCCTGGTTCATGGAACTCTGTGAAAGTGTGACCTTAGAGAGATAAAACGATTGGTCATTGAGCTGGATCCTTCCAGCTGAGTGTTGATTGGAATCAAATCAAGGATTTTCACTGCTTAGAGCTTCCAAAGAAAGAAAGCTGAAACCTGAATTTTTGGTCATTAGAGTTGCCAAATAATCTTGGCAAACCTGGTTTATTCAGGTTCTGTATCTCATAACAGCTACTTGATCTGCAAAAATTAGCAGCATGCAGCATCAATATAGAGAAGCATTATTATCCGCAGATACTTGAACATCCAGGACTGAATAATTGTAACTGGGTGGGACTGTTCCTGAAAAATAATCACATACTATTCAAATATTTCCCTCCTTGTCCTCCCTAAATGGCCATTTTGAAATGGAACTTTGCAGCGCCACTTTCTCCATGGCTACAGTACATATGACATGTGATATTTAATACATATGAATTAGACACAACACATTTAACACAGGAAAAAATCTAGTGGTTGCATTGGCACAAAATACTAGGATTAGTTCGGGTGTTTGTGACTTGCATGTGGAGTATGTTATGAGGTAGCATGGGATGTTATCCCTACCCAGTTGGTTAGTGTAAGATTTAAAGTAATGTATGAGCATGGAAAATGGGTTACTTCAATAACCAAGATAAGAATGTTGTATCAACACAGCCTGCCTGTAGCTTTATTTCCACTTTTTAGGAATTACTCAGATATCAGCACACTGGAAGATTTTATTCCTTTCTTCCCTAACATTGACTCCACCCTAAAGCTTCCTTCCCTCTGCATTGCTAAAAATATTAGGGGGGAATCCCAGTGCTCTCGCTGATAAATATTTTTCTCTTAATGTGAGAGAAGGGAGCAAAGGTCTTCATCTGGCAAGGGGAATCTTAAATGCTGGATGGAACTACAGCTGGAGTTCCATATCCAGCTAATTCTAGAAGAAGTGCTGAGTGTGGATGCAACCTGGAAATCATTTGGCAAAGCAAAGTGATTATTGTACATAAACACTTCAGGATAAATGCTTACTTTCTGGATTGAATTACTGCATTCCCAACTGTACAGCATTACTTGTGATCTTTATAAGCTCTTGAAATAACAAGGATGATCTTGGTTTTTACTGATTCATGCATTGATGGGGGTCCGATTGTTTTAACAATGGGGATTGTTACTGTACACCTCATGATCCGAACACTCAACACAAAGTCTGTCCTATACATCGCCACCAGCCCTCTGTAGAAAACAAAATCCTTTGAAGGAGTGCAGAAGATTTACAGGAGCCACTCTGGAAGGGAAGTCTGGACTTAAGAGATGAACTCAGATCCCAAATTTGGCCTAATAACTGTACACGTCAGAATCCTGCCAGCAACTGGATATCTCAGGAAGAGGACATTAAAAAGTCAGGTGCTTCCTCTCTGTATACTGTAGGAATTTTGCAAGAGACAAGATTATTTTTATACATTTTATTATCATCAGTCTAAACCAATATTTCTCAACCTTGGCCATTTTAAGATGTGTGGACTGCAGCTCATACTGTCTGGGGAATTCTGGGAGTTGAAGTCCACATATCTTAAAATGGCCAGGGTTGAGAAACACTGATCTAATCCAATAATTTGATTAAATATATTTGTTTCATGCATTATTGTAAAAATCTAGCAATACTGTTCAACCAAAATCTCTGGTTGATCCCAATAACTCCAAACCTAGTGAGTATTTTACATTCTAACCTAAGTCGTTTGCTTAACATGGGAGGAGAGAATGGTGTCCTTCCAAAACTTTTCAGATTACAATGCCCCAAAGTAACCATGGCTGGGGCTAATGAGGATCAGAATTCAACCACATCAGGAGGACTCTGTTCTTTACCCCTTGTTCAGAGGCATTTTTTTTCCTGATCGTTGCACAAAATGTTTTGATACGTAGCATCTTGAGATGCTCTGCTCTGAAGCGTGCTTGCTGCTTTTGCTGGTGGTCCTCGACATTTAATCTTGAAGTAATCCACTTTAGGGCCAGTGCTAGCAAGGTCAGAAGTAAACCACCTGAGACCAGGCTGGACCATTGTAGTGGCAAATGCAGAATTATCGACCATTCCTTCTCCCCAGAAGCATGAAGCTCTCAGCATATTATACTGCACAGGCAGGAGAGGAGATATGAAAATTGAACCTTCCACTATAAATATGGCCTGCATTGCAAAAATACAATCTATAATATTCATATAAATAATGTGTGTTTAATTGCCTAAATAATTGCCTAAATAATTATATATAAATATATAAGTGCATAAATATGACTTGGCATTTTTTGGATTTTTTTAAGTGTCTTTTCTAGTTCTTGCAATAAATAGAACTTGTCAATGAGTGTGTCCTTGACTCAATGCCTGTGAGGTTTCTAATACTTGTATTGCTTGGGAGAAGCCTGGACAGTCATCATCCCCTCCTACCAATTCAGGGAGGAATCTGCTTTTGTTATAAGAGGATCTGTGTCAAAACAGAGGCCTCAATACTTTGAATCTGAAATTCTGGCAAGCAAAATGCAGTCTGAGTTCATGAGTTCTTTTTAAAATTGTAGTTAATTCTCTATATATGTGTGGAGAACAGTTTGGATTGGCTCAGTGGCATCTACTGGGGGATGGGGTGGGGATGAAGAGAGGCAAATGATAAAAGCAGTACTGCACCATAATGACCCATGCTCCACCTCTTTTGTACCTGAATTGTGATGTTCCATGCACATGTGAAAGGGCTGAACTTGCACTGTGATTCCAGGACGGTGCTTTCTTCATTTTGACAAAAGCTGTGGATGCTGGGGACACCTCTGAGCTGGCATCCTGTACTACTTACTCGGTTAAATACAGTACTTCTGAGTTTAGATGAATAGGATTGTGTGGCAAAAGTGTCCAGCAGCAGATTAGCTAGAGCCCACCTTGCTAGTGGATATAGTATAAGTAATCTTTCCGTCATGCAGCATCTTGAAGTTCCCAAACAACTTGGTATATGCAGAAAAAGAGTTTATGGACTACAAGATATGCCTCTCCTTTTCCCCAGCCTAGGTTGGGGAAAGAAGTAAGAAATCTACTGGCATGGGTAGAGTCTCAGAAGTGAATCAGCAGAACTGGTCTTGCCATTTGCAACCTAGAGAATAATACTATCAAGAGCAACTGTGTTTTAAATCAGCCTTGGCCAACCTGTAGCCTTCCGATGAGTTGAGACTGCAGCTCCCAGGACTGCCAAGCCAGATGCGCATAACCCACTTGAAAGTTTACACTGGGTACGATCTTACTACATGGCTCTGACCAGCCCATATCTACTGTTCCATCCAATGGAATGAGCTGTAAATAACAGCCCCATGGCATTCAGTGGCAGCCCTGCCCATATAGGTATGCCCTTTTCAATAAATTATCTTATAGCTGAAATTAGCTTGACCTGGCTTGAACCTCATAGGAATGAAAGTACCCCAAGTAACCTCCAGAATGGACAACTAAGTTTAGATGAGTGCAGTTGGTAGCCTTTTCAGCTCAGTTTGCTCTCTGCTTATTTTAACTCCCAAGGAACATGGCTGGAAAAATAAACTCTGCAGGGTTCACTTGTACAGTTTAATAATGTCTATCTTCAGCTGAAAATGCCACTCATTTAGAAAAAGGAGAGAAAGAACGACCGCTAACAAAAGTGAGATAGCCAAACAGTAGACAGACTTCTGCAACTTACCACCCTCCAGATCTGTTTGGTGGTGCAACTTTCAGATTTCCCAGACATGTGGCCTTTGGCTGCAGTTTTTTTCAATGGACAGCCAAGGACCATAGTAGACAGGGCAGTGATGTCACCAAAGTGGTCAAGGCTGATACATCAGAGGTGGAGTGGAAGGGAGTGTTTTAGGCATAATCAAAGGCCTTCATGCCTGTTATTGATATTTTCCTCTCTCTTTTTTTGCAATTTGTAATACGTTAGAAGGGAAGGAATCCAGCTCCTTTAAAATCACTATTCCTTGAAGGTCAGCATTCTGAAAATTGGAGGTGCCTTAGGTAATTCAAAGTGCTGGAGGATGAACAAGCTAGAAATGGTCATATCTGAATGGAACATAGTGTGCAAGTATTTAACTCTTCTAATATTTTTATCTCAATCCATTAGCTCAAAAGGTAGGCTTTCAAAAGAGGACCTCTTTATCATATGCACTGGTTTTGATCTAGATCTCATCATTTTTAAGTCCCATTAATTTCAATGGATCTGTTCTACACATGACTAAATCTGAATCCATCCAATTTACTTATCCAACCCTATATATTTACTTATCACACCACAGTGGCTTAAAACCCAACTTTGTTTACTATGGTAAATGTGGTTCTTCCATTTGTTAACAGAACAGCTCTTTCTGATCTTACAGGATCTCAACTGTACAAGAAAGAATTGATTTTCCACATTTCTCCCTTCTTCCCTATAGCCCCATGATTATTCTGGCAGGGCCCCATTCCCCTTGAACTATACTTTAGGAGGACACAAGCTGCAGAGGAAAGAGGGAAACAGTGAAAGTTACCCAACCAGCATCACTGGTGGGAGCATTCTGTGAGTTGGATTTCGTTCAGAGGAAGCTTAGATCAGTGAGAGCAATCTTGGGGGGGCTTCTTAATGCAACAGAGCAGGAAATAGAGGAAATTATTAGATCAGAGTTTCTCAACCGTGGCAAATTTAAGATGTGTGGACTTCAACTCCCAGAATTCCCCAACCAGCCATGGGGAATGGATTAGATGTAAAACAGCTCCTCGCTTTCTATTTTACATGCATAACTGAAAAGGTATCCAAGAATACTGGCCATAAATTCTGTGGCACACACACAAGGAAAAGACAAGAGTTAAAAATGTGTATCTGTGTCTGTCCTAGAAAGGAAATAAATTCCAACATGGAATGACACCCCGTGGCAGATCTGGGTACTGCATGTCTTAAGGATGGAAAAACTTCTCTGAAACCTATTACTAGATGTTTTCATAACAAAACAGCTGCAATGAGAGGCCCTTCTTGCATCACACTTTTGCTGACATTTTATGGGTATAGAATGAAAACATGGCCAACCACACATGGCTTTTGACCTGAAGTCTGAAGGATCAGATGCCAGGGCAAAAAGGCACAGTAACATTTCCTGAGCCTTCACCACTCTAGAATCTCTCATAATCACAATTGACTTCCCTGATTTTATGAATTGCCCATTTTCCTACTTATTGCTTTATACTGCATAATTCCTGGCTTAATATGTGATTGGGACAAAATTATATTTAATTAAACAGATCTAATTTAACCCCAAGAGTCAATTCATTCTTTGACCTGCCAAAGGGCCTTTTATAAATAGATGCAAAAGAAATTATGTTTTTTGAAGAATAATGGCATCTCCATATTGAACTGTAAAAAGAGGCACAAATCCTCTGGCATGTACTCACCTGCACAAAAATAATAGCTACATTCTATGGAGTGGACATATTTAATGCTCAGTGCCCTGTTTAAGATTCCAAACATAGGCAAGGCCATTCAGCCAAATACACCTACAGTTCCTTTTCAGATTGCCATCTTACCCCTACTATGATCTTGGCAATCAGCCATGCATGTGAGGATGTGCACTCATACCTGTACAAAACTATAGAATTAATGCAATTACATGTCTAATGGTTGCAATTATAGATGCAAAATAAGGCAGGATTAACAACATAGGATACATTTTTATGCTGTTGCCCAGTCAGACTGCCCTGGGAAGAAATGATAGTTTGGAATAATGATTTAATTAAATGTTGACCTCCTTCCTCCCAAAATCAAGCAATCAAATAGGTTAAAAATATTAAGGGCTGGGGCAACACTTGCATTCATGTGCAACACGAGATTTTGTTCTTTTTAATTACTTTATATGTTCTGTATAATTAGTATTATGGGTATGATCAAGTTGGTTCAGTCCTGTTTGTGTAAACAGGTTGTTAAATTTTTTCTAAATCCTAAGTGGAGGGCAGCAATCTGGGGTCTTTCATGGCCTGTGAGCAGGACCACCCACATCCAGACTAAGGATCCCTGCAAAGAATGGGACATCTTTCCACCCTGGCTGGGGAATTCTGGGAGTTGAAGTCCCCACATTGTTAAGTTGCCAAGGTTGAGAAACACTAGATTAGGGTATTGTCTAGGCACATTACAACTTCCCCAATTTCTTCTGTAGCACTTAGAAATTGTGTTTGTTTGTGCTTGTTTGCTGTTAACTTTATTGGTACTTTTTGTCATTCCTCATAAATGTAGTATATAGTCTGTAATTAGGTTTATCATGCTTCTGTCAAATGAATTTTATTTAACTATACAGGGGAAAGCAGACATTTTTTCTTAAGGTCTGGACAGGAAAAGTGACTCTCATACCATCTTCAACATCTGTGTCTTCTACATGTATAAAATCTGAACTTCCACTCTGGAAATTCTAATTAATGACAAAATAAGTCACATGCACTTGGAAGAATCTATTTAACTCTTCCTGATGAATGTTGTAGGATTTTGTCTAAACAGCCCAAACAGATGTTTGGTGTGTTACTGTTTCTTAATTTTTCCCAATAACATTCTTTCACTTCTTGCTTTGCTTCATTAAGTGTTTCTTACTGATTCCAATACCAGAATGATTGGCACTAAGGGAAAAGGGTGTTTTTAGACAAATAAACATTTGTCTCTCTCTCTCTCTGTGGAGAGAGAGAGAGAGAGAGAGAAGCCTAATCAAGCATTATAAATAACACCTAATCTCAACGTTGAAATAGAACATCTAATAAATATTACACACAAACACATACTTTCTATGAGATGGAGCTAAACTACACTAAGCTACACTGCTGATAGCTGCAGATTAAACAACTGCTAAAGACATAATGGCAAGCAATTCTAGATTCTGAACTTAACTGTCTTAGGTGCCCCTCCCTACGGTATTAGTACTGTTGCAATGGGAACTCTTTAAACTGGAAGTGCCTTATTCCATTTACTTCAAAATGTAGTAAGCTAGGCCTGATTAATTTTGATGGCTTTTTCTGGATGACAGCCGGTCTTGTGCTTCAAAACATGCACTGTCTCTGGACATAGACATTTGTTATAGGAAATACCAAATGAAAAATTGATTTGCCATAAAACAACCATATCCAAACTGCTGGCCATCTCTATCTCCTGAGGCAATTAACGTTTTATGTAATTAAATTAAGAGTAAAAAAAGGGGTCTTGCTTCTTATCTGTCTTGAATCTGGTAACACTCTCCACTTACTGAGTAGTCACGAATTCTTTCGTTACTATCTTGTTGCATTTAGTTTCCAAATTGTTAGAACATGACCTAACGCACCCGAGTCTAGCTTGCTGCAGCCTCTACTTCCACCTTGCGTCGACTAGCGCTTCTTTTCATTATGACGTCAGCACCTCCTGGCAACAGGAGAAAATGGTTTCCTCGGCAACGTAAACAAGGAAGGAGAACAATGGAAGAGGCGGAATGTCGAGAACACCAGAGGCTGCCTCTCGTCCGAAAGCGCTGCTGGGCTTGAATTAAATTGGCCAGACGGATTCTCAAGACCTCCGGGTCGGATGTTCGCCGCACAGAAGCAATTAAAAGAGAAGCGTTTTATTGGGAAGTGAAGAGACGAGACTGGCAAATAACATAGTCACTGAACTGTGCTTTCCTTCAATAGAGAGTCATTACTTCCCTCCAGCCGGGAGAGAATTCAGGGTGAGCGCGATATGCTTTCTTGAACTTCCAGCGTTGATGAAAGGGCTACGATTGGGTTGTTTGAAAGCAGGAAGAATCTACAGAAAAATCTAAATATAGAAATTAAGTCCATGTTTTGGTGAGAAAGAATTAGAACGAATAATCTGAAAGCCTTTTACACCCTCAAACAAGTCAGCCAACCAACCTCGTCGATTTAGCAGCAACATTCCTGCCCACCCCGATCCATATGTATGTATGTATGTATGTGTGTATATATATAAATACACAGAGAGAGAGAGAATCTAGATGTCTCTCGAGTGAGCTCGCCGGCAAAATACATCTGTGGTAATTCATCTTACATTTCTATCTGGAGGTTTAAAAATATTTTAGTACATTCTCAGCTCAGTTGCTTTTTCTCCCCCCCCCCCCTCTCTTGACAGCTGATTTATATATTTGTGCTTTCAAGTGCAATATACTCATTCAAGCACTAATATTTTATACTCTGGTTTTCTGTATGTAACCTTCCTGGGAGAGGCAGTGGGAGAAATAAATGATGATAGCCAGAAGCTCTGTTTGAACCTCAGCAGAATAAGATTAAACAGATTGTTGAATTGTAATCCTGCTGCAGCTCTTGCATGAGGGCAGGCTTCAAGTCAAAAAGTTTTTCAGTTTTAAATTTCCAACAGAATTGAAAATGGGATTAGGGTAGTTTCCCTCTCCCCTTCAAAAGAAGCTGACAGATTGTAGCCTTTTGCACACAGTGGTCTCTTTCAGGACCCACACAAAGCTAAGGGTATATCTATCCCCTTGGGAACAGCAGATGAATATATGCTACACAGCTCACTGGATACAGCAGTTTTTCCTTCTTAGTAAAATATCATTGGCTTTTGAGCTGCATGGCTCTTATAATCCTATTTTTAATTATGCAGTTATGAGGTTGAAAGGTTACTCATGAAATCCTGCACTATCTAACATTAGTTATACTTCTGCAACTATCAAGCATATTAAGCAAAACCTAGGGGGGGCTCCCTAACATTTGCTTGTGGCTTGCTTCCTTATGTGACATGATGATGAGAGACTTTCAGCCTTTTCATTCACTTGGTAAAGCAATTCAGATAATTCTGAAAGATGAGACCTGCTACTCCTGAATGAGTGAATATTGAAGCTTTAGAGCAGTGTTTCTCAGCCTTAACAACTTGGATACGTGGACTTCAACTCCCAGAATTCCCCAGCCAGCATGATGGCTGGGGAATTCTGGGAGTTGAAGTCCACACATCTTAACGTTGCTAAGGTTGAGGAACACTGCTCTAAAGCCTCAAAGAACATTTCATTAAGCAGAGAGAATTTTTCCAAATATTTATACTAAAGTCCAGTCTTGGAACTAAGCATGACTCCTGGTGACTTCATGGACACAGCCATGCCATTTTCTAGACATCAGTATGAAACTGCTTCCCATCGCCTTCTTGCAGGATCTTTTCCTCAACTTCCCAGTCTAGCCTACAGCCTTAGAATTTCCTGGTGGTTTCCCCAGACAAACCCAGCCCTGCCTATCTTCCAAGCTGAGATAAGGTTGGTCAGATGCTGCCAACTCCACGGTATATCAAGTTAATTTGTTAGAAGCTAAGGAAATGAGTTTGTATTATGTGAAATTGTTTTCTTGAAAACAATTGCTTCAAAGTGAACCACCTGATAGTTTGTTACATTGAGAAAGGGCCTCATAATAGAATTGGTAACCATTAACGTGACAGTGATCCTTCCATCTATTACAGGTCATGGCTGAATGAGTGTTAACAATTGGAAAACAATTTCCAGCTGCAGTTTTCCAGACCCCTTTAAAGCATGCCATGGAGTCATTTAAAATGATGGTGGTGATGATTTCCTCAGGTCTTTTGTTCTGATTAGCGGCATTCTATTTGACCCCATGCCCATTTTATCACTCAAAGGTTTTCCTGTGCTGGAAAAACTGCACATGCTCCATTCCTTTTTGCTTCTACATGTCATAAAGTTGTAGACTTTTAATGTTGAAAGGGAAATTAAAAATCATCCAGCCTAACCCCCTTCTCAAGAAGAAAATGGATGTCAGGTGAGTCAAAGCCCACCAACATTTGCAACTGTTTGCCCCAGTATCAAATAATTCCAGTTATTAGGAGGTTTCTCCAAAACCCTTTTCATTACAATTTCAATTTCAATTTCTGACCTAAATGTTAGCAGCTGTAAATTAGTTTCTGTATAGTTAAGGTTTAGCTGATCTTCACAATGAACAAAATCACATTTAACAAAGGATTCCTTATACGCAGCTCCTTACAGGCCAAGATCCAGTGTTGCATCTTAAGACGTCTGTTCACTGAGTGGGAATTGGTCAGCCTTCTTGTTAAGCTAGAACACCCTCAAGATGTCTGGAATCTCATTTGCACCTTCAAATGTATCTGAGGGCTCAGAAGGCTCTGAAGAAATTTACAGTAAGATTATTTTTGCTTTATTTCCTAGAACTTTAATCCTTTGTTCCTTCTTTTGGCAGTTTTAAAATTCATGTCAGGGTGTGGGCAGCTCCTGAAGCAGAATACAGAAATATCCTTATTGTACATGGACGTTGTTCCTTATGAAGCAGCCAACTTCACTAATGCTTGGTTTCTTTGGTGTTTAATACTTGGGACATAAATGTCTTCTGGACTGAAGTGAATATTTCTTGCAGGTGGGCAAGAAAAGTATCTATTGGCATGGTGATGCTCATAGGCACCAGGTTGCTTATTGCAGATTTATGTTCACACAGCTCTGTGTGTGTGTGTTGCCTATGATTGTACTGTCAGGAAGACTGCTTTTTCTTAATCTTCTTAAGTCTGTTGGAAGGGATGGTATTAATGAGTGATTCTATTCCAAATGACACATGCACACCCCTAAATCATCCCATACAGATTGGTCTTCAGTCTTCAAACACTGAGGTCCTATGATGCTGACACTTAAATCCTAGCAACCTTTCCTATAATATAACTTAATCAATTGTTTCTGGGTAACTAAGTGAGGTTTGATCTTTATTGGACCAGGGGCCCGGATGTTATCTCAGCAAACAGGAGATGTGTTTACAATACCATCTGCTAAGTCTAGCTCTAGACCAGACACCAAGTCAGGTAAGTCACTCTTTTTAATTGTTTACTGTCAGCTCCCAAATCCCATTATGCAAGCAGTCATCGGTACACCACTGAGCAATTTGGAGTACTGTAGATTGTTTTTTTATAACTACCAGACAACAGAGGAAGCCATTGCCATTTTAGAAATTATGAGTGGATGAATTACCATTCTTGCATTATTGTGTTCTAAACTTCCTTGACAATAGAATCTTTCAAGATTGGAGAATCTTTCAGATAACATGCAGCCATCATAGTTTGATGTTCTCTGGTTTCTGAAATCCAATTATATGTTTTCATGAACAAAAAAAACCTTTCCCTTTGCAATCCCTGCCATACCTTTAAAATCTTTTTCAGAGGATCTTGAGGTAACACTGGAGGATAAAGGAAAGAAGAGGAGATAAGAATAGTCAGCAAGCAGTTGTTTGCAAAACCAGTATTTATCATGTAGTAAATCATAAATTGATTTTAAATGAGGCTAAATATAGGGCTGTTCACATTTTAGAAATTATTTGGCATAAGTGCTTTGGATCCCACTTAAGTGTGAACACAGCACTATTCTGCCCAAATCTCTTTTCTAGTATGATACATTGCAAGGTTTCCAAAAGGTCTATAAAAATGATCAAACTGTGCTTTTCCTGCAATTATGCTTTCATTGGGCTGTATTTCTCAATAAGTTATGGTATGTCTAATATGAACAGCAAAAAAACCCCCATCACTTGGAGGCATAAGAACTTATTTTCTTATTTGTTCAAGTTCATTTGTGATGAAGTTCACCAACATTCTTTCATTCTTCTTTTCCCAGTTGGACACATTCCAATTATTCTTATCTGCTTTCCTAATATTCTTTTTTTTTGCAGGGTCTGCTCAAGTCAAAGATTTGCTCTTGGAAACAAACCCATTTAAAGTCCCAGCAGATATTGATATTTTCTTGCTGCGGGACAAACAGAAAGAAAAGGCCAGAATGGTATGTAGAAAATACAGGACATTTCTGAAAGAAATTCTTCCCAGCTGTGGCCAGTCAGGGTGCTGACTATCTAATGTGCCTTCTTCCCACTGAACTGGCGTACTGTCTCATTGAGTTAAGAGGTTTCATGGGATAAATAATGTCATTATTCTTGCAATATTATTCTGCGTGGGTCAAGGAGAATCTCTGAGACTTTTGGAAAAACTCTATGCTACAAATAATAAGATATACCAATAGTTCTGGAAATGAGTCAAAAGTGCAACCTAAGCTGAAGTGGGGAGAACTTATTTTTTAAAAAGACTACAGATGATGGGAGAGGATTGACCATTCAGACAGCATGGATAGAGGGAATCTTTTTTCTCTGTCTCATTAGATTGGAATCCAGCGCCATCCAGTGCAACTGATTTGGCTTTTGGCCATGCTAGCTGGAGAGTATGGTAACTGAAACTCAATCCAACTGAAGGGCAGCAGGTTAGGGAAGCCTGATCTTTGTTTCCCTTATGTAGTGTTGCTCAGCATTGGATTAAACAGATATGTGATAGCAACATCAAAACTAATTTCATAGCAAGTATATTTCATATATAAATGATCTCACAGAGTGTGGATAATTGGTTCTAATGTTACAAAATACAATTCAATTCTCATCTCCTGGGCTACTGCATTTTCTTATACAGTCCTTTACACTGGAGATAATGCTTTTGGTGATGCAGCCATCTTGTGAGACCTCCGATAACTGGATGGAGCTCTTGGTCAACCCGCCCTTCCTTTGCCTCTAGGAGCGAGAGCAACGGAAGACTCTGAAGGTCCATGAGAAGATGACTTGCTGCACCCTGCAGAGTGCCAAACAGTCGGGGTTCAAGAAAGAGATCCAGATGGAAGAAGAAGCTGAGGACAAAGAGTTAGCAGCAGAAGCTGAACGACTCAAAGCTCTCCGAGAAAGCATCTCTTGGAAAATAGCAATTACTAAAGGTAGCTGAGGAAAGTATCCAGATCCTAGGATAAAATGAAGCAGGATAATTGC
This sequence comes from Candoia aspera, assembly GCF_035149785.1. NCBI lineage: Eukaryota > Metazoa > Chordata > Lepidosauria > Squamata > Candoiidae > Candoia > Candoia aspera. The sequence continues at coordinate 42,141,046 of NC_086154.1, read as the reverse complement.
CTGGTATCAAAGCATACACTGCATAAGCTTCCAGTTTCCGAGTCTTGCTTTCCACATTCAGACCAAAATTACAATTTCAGAAGTGGTTTCCCAAAGGTCTTATCTAGGTGAGGGTACAGACTTGCTTTAGGTTAGCCATTCTCTTCCTGTCTTATGTTAGCATTATCATAAAAAGTAAAACAGATTCAGCATTATCTGTTCCAAGCCTTCAAGAGAGAAGCAGTTGGAGAGGGAGGATTATTTTGAAAAGGGAAATGGCCAAAGCAGCAGGCCTCTGAACACTTATCAGTCTTTCTATAATCTTTCATTTGTGGTTTGGGATTTTTTAAACAAGTTGTTAAGGAAACATATATGCAAATGATTTCAGGAAAGATCTTACCATAAAGGGAAAAATATGGATTTTAATATGACAAAGCCTACCAGCTTCCCTGGGGACGTGGTGGCTTAGTGGTTAGGACACCAGGCTTGTCGACTGGAAGGTTGCAAGTTCGGCAGTTCAAGACCCAAGTGTCGTGTGGCGGAGTGGGCTTCTTGCTAACCTCGCAATTCAAAAGCATGCAAATGCGAGTAGATAAATGGGTACCGCTTCGGCGGGAAGGTAACAGCATTCCATGCCTGTCATGCTGGCCACATGACCACGGAAGTGTCTTCGGCCATGAAACGGAGATGAGCACCGCCCCCTAGTGTTGGACACAACTAAACAGGAAGCTTTACCTTACCAGATTACCTATTATGGAGGTTCATATTAAAATGCAAACTGAATAATTTCTCACTCATCCCTACATATGGATTCTCTTTAACAGGATCAGCTTAAATTTGCTTTACATCTTGACCATAAGTTTGAATATGAGATGAATAAAATTTTCTTAAGCGCCTCCAAAATGTTTCTAAAATGTTTCTGTAATATACTGTAGATGAGCTTCACCAGAGTTTGAAAGTTTCTAAAGGGCTCTTATCATATGCCCTGGGGTCATATGAGAGAGTTTCTATGGGCACCAAATCCGACCAATTCCTGTTATCTCCAGAAGTGGTATCTGCTGCTGTAATGAATACTAGTCAGCTGCACATTTAAGAGGTCTCTAATAAAGAGATCAAACTTATTTACAAGTGCTCAGGAAATGAGGTTAAATGATAGAACAAAGATAAGAAGAAGGGATGAAGGGCAGCTTCCCAGGGGAGCCGAACACTTTGCAGTAATGGAACAGCCAGTCTGTAAGCCCTGGAGCCAATTGAATTGTTGGCTGTAGGTGGCTCTCAACCAGCTCGGTCGACTGAAAGAGATTTTGGAAGCCATGCTGAAAGCATTGCCCTCTTGCCTCCCTGTTGCACACTGTATTTGGATGTTGTAGCTTGCACAACTGCCTCCTTTTCCCTCCCTCCCTCCCTCCCTCCTTTCTTTCTTTCTTTCTTTCTTTCTTTCTTTTCTTTCTTTTTCCCCCAGACCAGGTTGTAGAGAGAGAGACCATGCATGACTACATCAATCAGAAACGGCAGATGTTCTTGCTGCAGGTACTTCCTCTCATTCTGGTGGTGTTGCTTGTACGTCAGTCCGAGGTAGTGGAGAGGAGCATGGGATCTGGATTGGGGAAAGCTGGGGTCACATCCCGTTTGGCCATCAAGTTCCCGGGAGGGCCTTGGGGAGGCTGCTGCTTCCAGCCAGATTATTGTGAGGATAAAATGGGAGGAAACTGCACCGGCCTGACTATGAGTGCTTTGGAAAGGGAAGGGCTGATTACAAATGCAGCAGTAAATGAAGTTGTTTCCTTGCAACTTGATGGTGGCTTTTAACATGAGGAATCATTTTGCCTGGTGGGAGATGCCTGCTGACTTATGCCAAGGGCTCCTCTGCTTACTATATACATTCTGGTGGAGAAAGACACTGTCATGTCCCATGTATAGCTATGGCACGTTTTCCCCTGTCTAGGAATGTGTGTGTTTGTGGCATGTATATGTGCATGTCTGTAGACAGATAAATACAGATACGAATACATCTTACCATAAATATCTGTTAAAAAGAGAAAGAGAGAAATAATTGGATAGCTCTTGAGTAATAGCACTAGAAGTCAGTTAACTGAGAAGAAACATTTCTGTGCCTTCCTGCCTTTCTCAATAACTTTTGGCTTACATTTCAGTATGCTGTAACTGTCAAAAAAGATGAAATTCAGAAACTGGAAAATCTGGCAGTGGAAGAAGAAGCAAAGCTGGAAAAAGCTGAGGAAGACCTAGAAAGGGATGCTGCCATGTTTGATGAGTTCCTGAAAGAGAATGACAGAAACTCTGCACAAGCCCTGAAAATGTAATGCTTGACTGCAGGCTCTATGCTGTAGCATTCATAGAAATCTCAAGTCCTGGGGAAGTGGCAGTTTGCGTAGAAGGAGCCACAGAATCTGCCACCAAGTGTGGCAGGAGCTCCCTACAAGCATTTCTGCAATCACTTTGAACAAAGGGGCACTGGATGCCTTTCTTTTGGGGTCTCCCAGGGCAGCAGAGGGCACGGCAGTGACAGGGCATGACATCAGAGGGGGAGGGATTGCAATATTTGCCTTGGGTTTTTTCCTCTACTTTTTGTAGGATTTTAATTTTTAAGAAAATATACACGCACAGGCAGGCAAAGGATGAAATGTGTGTGATGGCATCATCATGCAAATGCAACGACGTATGTATTTGTGTCAGATGTCAGACTGCAACTACATCATCACTGCACATACATGAGAATGCCATCATGATAAAGTCATCACTGCAGGATGCTGCAGACACTAAGTGGAATAGGTACAGTGCATAGGGCTACTGTAAGTGGAGATTTAACATACAGGTACCTGTTTTCTTCATTATCTTGCAGGGAGGGGGGCAACAGAAAATCACATTCGATAAATTTCACCCTCTTGCCACCTGTGCACGGGTGCTCTGGAAACTGGAAAAAAGGAGCAAGGGGTAGAAGCAGGGATAGAAGCACACCCTGTACCCCACCATCAGCAATAAATGTGCAGTGGTGCTCTTTCACTGATGTTTCTGCATATTGTGTGAATATCTATACAATTAGACTTTCCTACATACAGATGGAGGTGCATTGACATCCATACAAGCAGGAACCCTGCACTACCAAGCTGCTTCTTCATATGAAATCTTCCAGCCCTGGTTTCATTTGCAGAGCACTGTGCATTTGGGCAGGAATGCCTGAAGAGAACAAGGACAGATGGCAGCTATGCAAGAGTCTAAAACCAGTGTTTCTCAACGTCAGCAACTTTAAGAGGTATGGATTTCAACTCCCAGAATTCCCCAGCCAGGGGAATTCTGGGAGTTGTAGTCCATACCTCTTAAAGTTGCTGACGTTGAGAAACACTGGTCTAGTCACTAAACTGCATTCATCTCATAGCACTTAGTCCTCCTTGAGGTGGTTCAGGGATTCCTAGTCCCACCTCCTCTTTAATCAGAATCCTGCACTTCCTTTCCTTCCTGCAACAGTGGCATTCAGCTGGAGAGGGAGCAACGGGAATGAACAGGTTGAATCTGGAGATTGCAAAGAGACTTTTTGTATGGCTTCATGCAAATAACAAATAAATAAGAATCAACATATACACCCCTTGGTCCCTCTCTACCCCAGCCACGTTGAAGTAAAAATTGAGCAGAGCAAATCTAACACTAGATTAAGACAGTCACTCCCAGGGAAGCTTTGTTTCCATTTAACTTCCAGGTGGGTTTTATTAATGTGTGGCGAATTCAAAGATCCCATTTTAATGTAGTCTGAAAGTGGTAGCTTCCACCTACCCATTCTTAGTCTTCCACCATCTCTTTCTGCAGAGCATGTGGAGTCCTTGGCGCTCTCTGAGCCTGGCTGTTTCCTTGCAGACGTTTCATTGCCAGGCTAAGCAACATCTTCAGTGCAAAGTTGCACTGAAGCTGTTGCCTAGTCTGGTGATGAAACCTCTGCAAGGAAACAACCAGGCTCAGAGAGCACCAAGGACTCCACAGTTCAACCCTGAGATACAAATACTTGCTTCGATTAGAGTATGTAGACTCACCCATTCAAAATTCCCAAGGAATTCAGCTTGCCCAGCTGCAGACCATATCTGGCACATTATTTTCATTACTGATTTGAAAGGGGTGGTCAGAGATGCTTGGTGGGCTAAAGGAGTGGCTTAAGTGATGCTCACCTTCTGTCTAAAGGCTGGAGAACATTTATTTCAGAAATGACATCCTCGTTTTCTAGTTTCAACAAAACACTCTCACCAGCTTATATCACCAAAGAGAGGGACAGGGTTATGTTTCATCAGCATACTGAGGACAGCCGAATCATATCTCTGAGCAATTCTGCCTCTAATGCTTTCATCGGAGATGATAACTGCTAGGGTTCTGCTTGCTTTGAAAACGATTCAGAAGTGCTTCAGGCCATATATGCCTGCAGCAAACTGAGCTCGTGTCGAAGGCAAGACACACAGTGATCTCACGACACAAACACCACCCTTGCATACTTGCATCCCAATGTCTAACACAGATCTGTATGTTACAGGTTTTGCATCATGACAATAACTCACCTTGCTTCTCCTGCAGACCCCTATGCTGCAGATCTTGCCCAAGGGCAGCATCTCTTGCCTTAAATTGCTAAAAGGTTTCTCAAGCCTCTGCCCAACCCCGAAAAAAGAAACAGCTGCTTTAAGAAACCCATTCAGAGTTAATGCAATTCTTCATGGAATTCATAATAAAGACTTGATTTATCTGTCAAACCTTGTCTGCTGCCCCATTTCAAGGATTCAGATGCCAAATAATTCATGAGTATATTTATCTACTTCTATACTATTCTTTTTCTTATTTAACAAATGCAAGCAAAACCACCTACTAGTATTTTTAAGGGGTTACAAAACTGCTATGTAATCTAACAGCACGCAGGAAGTTTCCTGCAGCTAGTTAGGGCCCTTTACAGGCGTATCTTCATTTTCCAACCCACACCAGCAGAACTATCTTTTCCACTGTTAAAAAAAAAAACTCATACTGAGGTTCTGGAATTGAATCTATGCTGACAGATTAGGAAAGGTGCCTTATCTGCTCTCTAAAGAACATGTAGGCTATACATACTCCCTAAAGAGCGATATTTACCAAACAGGAGTCAACTAAACTGTCCAAAAGAAATACACAGGGAGATGAAAGTTATATGGTCACTCTACTGTTGACCATGAAAAAGGGTCACCCCACTGTGGCGTCATCTAATACAATGAGTCAAATCAAGAGATTAAGAAGTATTACATTCTACGTATCCTTCAGCCAAATTCCCAACCAATATATGAATAGAGACAAGAAGGAAAAGGCTGAGGGAAGGAGAGAAATGGAACAACATCAGGAAGAAGTTTATATCTCCCTGGCAATTGCCTCTGGTTTTCCATGGTGGCCTAAAACTTTGAGGTCTGGCTTAATTCTTACGTCACTTATCTCCTGTCACAGTCTGCTGGTAATTTCTGTCTTTATTTCTTCTTTCTTAGTGCTGAAAAAGAAACCAAAGCAAAACTGGAGAAAATAATTGAGATCCGAGAGCTGACAGCACAAATGATGAACATCCAAAGGTAGCAGTTACAGAAGATAGAATCCAGGGTATATTTCCCTTCCTCCCTGTTTCCCTTTCCTGGATGTCCCAATGCAGTCAAATGCCTAGTAGTTCTGTAGATCTTCATAACGTGCTAAATGATTAGCTTCAATCTTATGAATTATATGCCTGAATTATGGGTAACAAGGTTCTATAAGTTTCCATTGGTTTCCCTCTCCAATTAACTCTACTCCCATAAATTGCTAAAAACACTGATGTCCCCAAATATAACAATCACTGTTGTTATTTCCACCAAGAATGTGGTGGAATGACCCTACCTGTGAAACATTTGGGAAGATGTAAAGAAATACCTTGTTTCAAATGCATTAAAATGAAAAAAGAAAGTTGCTATTGCTCTTCTACCCCAGTATCAGAAATAGCAAATTAGCCCTGCTTCAGGAATTACTTTAAAATAATGCTCTCCCCTTAAAAACAAATGTGTCTCTTGTTGGCAGAATGCTGGGAAAGCCTTTAGCCCAGGAGAGATCAGAAAAGTCACACACCAAGCATTTCTATAAAAATAATTTATTTACAGAAAGCAAAACAAAAGCAAAACATATTTAAAGGACTTAGCTCTCATTGAGAGCAAGCCTGGCTTGCTACATATCGGCAGAGAGAAAAAAGAGGAAGTAAGAAACAAGTCCGAGCAGGTTTCCTCCCCCCAGGCAATTTGCATGAAGCACGTGGGAGGAGACAATCAAATACAACCTCTTCACCGGGCCAAAATGATTAGGTACAATAGCAGTCTTAATCGTTAGTAGGAAAACCTCAACATCTCTGCCCCCGGATTTGCTGCCTGGAAATGATGACCCTTGGGGGTGGCAGGGGCAGGGGTGGGGGAAAATTAATTAAAATTTCATTTAAAAAAGGAAGACTTTTTTTATCTGAGTTTGACTTTGGGTAATTACATAGCTATAACAATGCTTTGCCCTTTGGGTGATTACATAGCTATAACATATATTTGGGTGATTTATATATTTGCATATATATTTGGGTGATTACATAACTATAACAAACCTTTGCCCAGACTGAAGAAGCTGCTTGGACAAGCAGTGAAACATTTCAACCAAAAAGAAAGAAATCCAGTTGCCATGGCTCAACCTACAGACAATTCCACCTGGATGACTGAGAATCTTCATCAACAATGCTGTTTTCTTGGCAACAATACAAAACTGGTTTTCTATGATGCTTTTCCAGAATGCATTTTTTACTACTGCTCTGGGATTTAATGATAACCTCCCATCTAAGATCTAACCAAGTCTGATCTTGCTTACCTGCCAAGGTCAACTAGATGCTGCCACTGCTGGGACAAATTTCATTTAGCCTTGTTTGAACTGCTTGTCTGAAGGCAGAAGGAAAGGGAACCAGTGGAGCCGCATCAGAGGAATAAGCATTGTGGCAGCAGCATAGGCCCATAAAGTAAATGGCTCCAGGAAAGAGATGGGGAGCTGGGGCTCTGGATGGACCAGATTCTTTTCATGACCAGCCCACAAAGACAGTCGCCCATCACTATGCCATGCTCTTAGTGTGAAGATGTCCTTACATCAGGCAATATAAAACTACTTGTTCATCTTCTGCCAAAGGACTCAGGCATATATAGACAGTAAATTTAAGGGACATTTGGGGGGCTTCCTCTTTCCTGTTTTATTTTATTTTTGGGGTACAGTTTATGTTTTAACTGTAAGCTGCCCAGAGTCACAACTGTGAGATGGGCTATGTAAATTGAATAGATAACTCTCTGCCCATTCTCTGCATTCTGCCATCTGCAGTGGGACAGACAGAGCGACAGCTTCAAAATCATTTGGAGAGATTGGGGAGTGGAAATGATACTGTTGGAGAAATTTCTCCAAAGAGTTCTTAGATAGCGGGCATCAGACACACACTTTCATTGAAAGGCAGATTGTTTATTAAAATATTGGAGGCAGCAAATACTAACCTAAAGAGGAGTGGGGCTAAAATCCTGTTATATTAATATGTGCGCTTGTGTGTGTGTATAATTATTAAGTTAGTTGATTGGTTATAGCAACATATGCAGTCTGTAATGGTGAAGTAATAAGTGAGGCACTATAAAACAACAGCTTGTTGATCTGAGTGAGGACTGACTTCTTTGACACAAAAGTAAAAGTTGACGCCTATTTTTTTTTTCTAGGTGTTATCGCCTTGCAGTTTTGCTTCCCAGCACTATTACTGTCTCCCGGTGTCCTATCCAACATACTTTAGGTCCAAATATTTTATGGCTACCAGTTTACTTTCTTTGGGAATCTGTACTTGGGGAGGGGGCTTTACACCTGATTCTTATCACCATTTTCCACAACAGTATCCTTTGGAAGTGCCTGAAAGTAATCTCCCTTTGCTCTTGATGCAATGACTGTTTCTTTTCTCCAGTGAGATAGCCCGGTTTGAGGACACTTTGCAGGAGTATGTGGTGTTCAGGGATTTCCTCTACCAACTGTCTCCCAAAGAATGGCGGGATGATTATGAAAGACGACGGATGAAAGAAAAGGCAATTAAACTCAATTCTGACATTAAAGAAGAAAAAAGTTCATCAGCACTATCAAAAGGTAAGTACTTCTTCAATCCCAAGATTGCATGTGATGCTCAGATCTGCATACAAATAACAACAGGTCTTCAGGGGCAATTACTTAACCTCATCTGTCTTCAGAAGAAACCAACCAGAAGCAAAGTGACATGATATAACTACAGAAAATAAAAATAACAGTACAAAAAACAGTAACATTAAACAGGTGAACCCTACCATGTTGTCACTTTACAGTGCAGTTGTTTGGTACTAAAGAAGATTCCATTTAGTTATCATAGTTCAAATTATTTTCCATAAATTCATTTTATCCCACTTTTATGTTTGTCCTTTCTTTTATATTATTAAAAGAGGCTGTGGAGTCCATTCTGAGGAAAAATCAATATAGAGGTATTTTTACATTTTAAAAAATGGAAGTATTTAAGCCAACTTTTTACAAATGCAGACGTTTTAAATTTCTTAAGATTCAGAAAGCATTCCACAACAGTACTTCCTAGGAAAAATTAAATGATACTCTGAGTATTTTCTTTCCTTCCCCTTCTAAAAGCATTCTGCTTCACACACACTCGTCCACATAGCTGAAACAAAAGAACCCAATTTTGTCAATTCTGTGTAATTATAGTGTGGATACATGTTTTCTAATATGAATGGCTTCTCCATTAATTCTATGAATTCACCCTGGGACCAGGAGAAGAAAATTACTGGTCATTTACAGCATACTACTATAGTTTTTTTATTCAGTTTATCGAGAAGGTGATGAGTAAACTCATTTGCCACAGAACAATGGCAAATCAATGCACCTATTTTTTTAGGTAAATTAGCTATTAGATCTCATTATGATCTAATAGCTAATGGGCATCTTTGCTGAATGTGTTTGATGTGGGCACTTATGACTGTTACTATCTGACTTTGTTTAGTCATAAGTGTTCACTCCAGCTAAGCATTGTCTTAGCTTGATGTATCTGTTTAGGACAGTTTTACCCCTGACAGGATATACCAAGTTAGGGCAATTTTGATCATGTCAAAATACGCCTTATTATGCCAGACATGTTTGTAATGTGGGAATTAATGAAAGGCTCAGCCTTCTGATCTTGGTTGCTATGAATCTCTCAAGAGGTGAGAAAGCAAGCAAAATACTGTCATTACTTAAAATGCTTCAGATACTATTTCTCACCATGATTATTTTGTTAACTATAACTTAACTTGCTCTAATTTCCATTTTCATTGTATTGTCTGCTTATATTTGAAAGGGAACTAATGATTCTAAATAAGGTCTATAACTTGCAAGACTTGGTCTTTTTCAGTCTTCAGTGTCAGGAAAGATAAGCTTATTCCACAGCAGGTGATTGTCAAAAACAGTGAGTGACATTGAGGAAAATCCATGTCTGCTGCAGATTTTCATTATATGATTTTCCCTTCTGATCAATAGATCTAGGTACACGGGCATTCATCACCATTAAAGGAAAAGGAAAGGCCCTTTCATTTCCTTTTTCTCTCCTCTCCCCTCCCTTCCCCTCCCTCCCGCTTTTCTTTCTCTTTACATGATTCTATGCATTTATTTTTGAATGAATGACAAATAGTGGTGTTATCAATATTAATATTAATATTTAGAGTTTTATAGAAATTTTTAGTTATTCCTTAAGATGATATAATGAACCTAGTTCTATATGTTTAATTAATTAACAAAATAATGAATTTTAAATGTTATGACAATTGTAAATCCTTTATTACTAATATGTTATTCTTCATCCACTATGTCTTTTTCCATTTTCTTTTTTTCCTTGTATGTAGTTATTTATTCTGTTCTTTAAATGTTTTAAACAAATTATTACTTTTAAAAAAAAACTATAAAAACTGGAGCATGTACTCATGACAAAATTTACACTTTCCATGCTTAGCTCACAACTCTGAATATACACAAAGACACATATGATTAAGGGACTTAAATTAAAATAAATATTTTAGAGGATATCTTCACAGAGATGTACACGGAGAGGTGGGTTTTTCTCTTTTTTTGGCTGAATTAATAAGCTGATGTGGAACCAAACTTTTAGTCATTAAAGTGAGCAAACTGGCAACCGCACCCATCCCCATCCCTCTTATGACTCACCAGTAGTTGTCTTTTTTCTTTTTCTTTTTAAATCATAACACTCAAGTGGGGATGCATGTTATGACACAATTAATGGGCTTTTCTGTATTCATGTTCAGGGAAGGATGTTCGAGATCTTCGAGACAAGAGCCGACGGCGAGCAACAAGCCTAACAAAGCATTCCAGTTTTGATCTAATTAATACAGACCTTAGCTCTTCCAGAACTCCAAGCCAAATTTTATCTAAAAAAGAGTCTCTCAAAGTAATCCGAGTATCTTCTAGGCAGACTGTAAGGTCTCAACAAAGCAGAAGACAGTAAGTGTGTTGGGGAGGTGAGTGGGGCGAGAGACAAGGAGGAATGAAGTCACTAAGATTGGGTATTGGTGTCACAGGAAAATATCATAGTACACTACCTTACAGTAGTGCATCTTTCAAATTGCCTTCATTTTGGCCTCTTAAATGAGAAAAATGCAAAAGTGTAGGATGCATGGAGCACTATGCACAAATGCTGCTGGCTTATGCAAGTCAAGCTTTGTTTATGTTGTGAATTTACATTATGTTAGTTTACATCAATTTGTAACTGACTTTACACCTTCAGTGTCCCTTTTCCACTTCCCACTCCCCAGAATTGTGTATCCACTGTTGTACAAGTCAGTCTCTGCTTTTATAATGGGACTTCCCTTTTCTTCCTTCCATATTCCCATTTTGAAAATTTGCCATGAAATGTTGTCACCCTTCCAGGAAATAAAAAATGGAAGTATGCAGGGGAGAAGAAAATCCAACCCTTTGCTATGAAGAAACAGGTAGCAGCATTTAGCTGAACTTAACAAATCTTGAAAAAGCTAAACAGGAGTAGATTTTGTTAACATTTGGATAAGAGACCTCCAGAGAGTATTCAAGTTGTTGGCTAGATAGAAAAATTGAAAAACATCCCAAAAGAAAGTAATGGTAAACTACTTTCATAGCATGGCCAAGAAAACTGTTTCGTTGTGTCCAGGTAGTCATCAGGTGAACACAGCATAAGGGCATCTTTAGGATATACTGTTAGAAATGTGTGTGGATGTTTCCTACACAAAACTACAGTTCCTGGAGCTCCTAAGAAAGAGGATAAATGATTGAAACAGTTTAATAATTTTCATCTAGGGATATGCTGTCATCTCTTCCAACTTTCCACAAAATGGAAAACAATGGCTTGCAATCTGTTACCAATTCCAGTTCAAAATACACATTGAGGGATCAGCAAGATAACTGTATTAAATAAATGTTGCATTATAGTCTGGGTAAACAACTAACTCAGCAATAACCTCTACAGGAGTGTTCAGATTGCCGTATCAGAAGAAAAAATTACTCCAGAATTATCTGATGAAGAAGATGATGAGGTCAGTAATTCAACATTTTTAGCATATAACTGCACCATTGGTGGAGCTGAGCCATTAACTGCTCATTTTAAAGCTGGAATTCTTTACAGTGTGGAAAAATTTTAGTAGCTTGAAAGATATTGAATAGTTTAAATTGAGAGAGAAATGGAGAACAATTGCACCATTAAAGAAATTATTATTTTCCTCTTGAATGTTGATGGGCTCCATACAGATTATGAGTTGCCCACCCTGCTCAAGGTGGTCACATGTGGAGGGAAACTCTCCTAATTTCATCTTACACAAACAATCCTCTGAAATAGCTTGGGAGAATAAATAGTGGCTCAGGGAACTCTGTGATTAAATAGAGGTGTGAAGTAGATTTTCAGAGTCCTAGTCCAACATTTAACTCCTGCACCTCATTGGCTCTAGTTAAGAAGAAGTACAGCATCTAGATGCTGAGAGAAAGAGAGGGAGGGAGGTGTTGGAAGTGTTAGCAAATCAGCATGCCTTAATTAGCATGTAAATGAATTGATCCCAGGATGCAATTCACCATGCTTCTCGAGGAAGCTGTTTTGTTGCCACTCCCACTTCCTCTCTCTCTCTTCCTCCTCCTTCCACCTACTGAGGAGGCAGCAAGCATGCTGCTCTCTCTCCCTCCATCTTGGGCCATGCGGTTGGGCCTAAGAAAAGAAGGATTCTGCCCCTTTCTTCCACACAGCTCTTGGCAGCTGTAGGGATGAGAGTTTAGGGTGAATTAAATGTAGAAAGAACAAAAGATACAAGGAACTTCATTTTCTACCGAAGATGGATGTAACAACAATAAAGTCAGTAAGGCTCTTTTTACTTCTTAACCTACTCTGTCTAAGCGTGTGATTCTTTATGCTTGGGAGGGCTGAATGTGTAAGATCAATAACCTATGTTTTTCTGATGTGCTCATTAAAGCTATTCTTAAGAAATTCTTTTTCTGTGTACAGCTTCTCAGCTGTGTTAAGCTCTGCTCCATTTCAGTGGTTCTAGCAGGCCACTAAATGGCTTCAGGAGGAAGGGAGGGGCTAAACTGTTTTTCTCTCTTTTGCCATTTTCTTGCTACTCAGGAATATTTGCTATAATTTAACTTTCTATCAGTGCTGTGGAGAAATGATTAGTAAAGCTTATCAAGGATAAGCAAAGATTGCTTTCTCTCTTAACCTGTAAGCTTGATTAACAATATAACTCCTTCATGTTAACACTTTCTTTGGCAGGTACCTGAATTATGCTTTACAGATCCACACCAACTGCTGCACCTTTTCACAGAGCTGGAAGAACAGAACTTGTCTCTGATTCAGAATTCTCAGGAGACAGAGGAAACCTTGGATGAGCTTCGACATACTTTGGTTAACACACGCAATAAAATGTAAGTGATCGTCCATAATAATTCGTACAACACAAGGATGTTCTGTTTCTTTCTGAATATGGGCAATGAATGGACTCAGCCACTATTTCTGTACCATTCACCATTACAGTATTGCTTTTCAGTCCTGCTGTCAGAAAATGTTGTGCCATACATCCCCTTATAGCCCAAGACATGTTAGCATCTATTGTGAGAAACAAAATGGAAGACTAAAGACATTTGTAAGGTTGCAACCAATTTTCCCATTCCATTTTTGAGAGTGAAGATCAGGTGTCAAGACATGTCATCTTCATCTATTTCTGCCAGCTGTTGCATTAATGTACAGATTTACATGGTTTCCACAAGCTGAAAGATTGTATTGTATTGTATTGTATTGTATTGCCACAAATGGTAAGATTAACAGCTTTAGGTAAAATGTGCATATGCTAATTTACATGATAAAACATTCAATTAGCAGGAATGACTATGATTTAAATATTAGTACAATGCATCTCAGCATAGTAGGGAAGACTATGATCAAGTGACCAGTGAGTTTACTCAGGATTTTTTCCCAAGTGTTAACTGGTTTGCAACTTCAAAGACACTGTGCTCCCTCCTGAAAAGGACTACGGGCCAGCTGAAAGGGCTATGGGCCTAACACTGAAAAGGGCATGGGCCAACTTCCACATACCATATATCCTCAGTAGCAGCATCCTGCAGCCCCACTAATATCTCCACCGTTGCACCCAAATTCTCCCATGGAGCAACCAGCATTTGTGCCAAAAGGAAAGCACAAAAACTAAACCCTTGGACAAATGGAGAGATGCTGGCAAGGCATCACACAACTTTGCCAATAGGATGGAGGGGGCTGGGAAAGTCCAGGACCTGGGAGGTGGGGAGAAGCAGATGTTCTTGCCAATGGAAAGCTGCTCATTCTGCAGCTCCAGAGAAAATGCTGCAAAACTGTGTTTAATAGAGTAAGAATTGAGCAGATATTAAATTAGCTCACTTGTCCAAGCTCCACAAGGAAGCAGCTCTGTCACTGCATATGTGGAGCAAGTCTTAAAGAATTATATTTAGATTGCCTAGTACCTTTTACCAAGAAGTCAAATGTACGTTGGGTCACTTCAATGAACTTAATGCAATACTTGCCCCTGTAATTGCATGGTATAAAAAAAGTCATGTCAAAACTTTCAAAAATGACTTCATCTCTTCTGGACTAGGGACTGTGAAATAGAACAGTTGAAACTGCTTGCTGTCACTCTGCAAGCCAACATTATCAAAGAGGAGGAGACAGCAGCAGACCTTGAACTTAAAGCACGCGTCTTTTCTTTTGGGGAATATAAAGCAGATGTTCAGGTATGTATATAGATCAAGTCCATGGATAAAGCTTGAACCTGAAGATCAGAAGATACATACAATACTTATAAATCCATGCCCACAGAATGGCACTAATGGGTGGATGATACTTTTCCCCAGGGGAAAAGAAAATGTTCATGAGAAAAAGATCATGAGACCATGTTCAAGAGTCCACAGGATAATTTGGATTCTCCATTCTGATGTCAGAAACAGTGCTGTGATCTTGTGCAGGGGAAATTGATATTGGAAATCTCCACCTCATGCTCTTCCCCTGCCACTCTTTACTGAGATTCCAGGAAAAGGTAAAAAGAGACATGGTGAAGATTTAGGTGGCATGCTGTTGCTGTTGAAGCCACCACTTCAACCTAGGGGAAAATTTATTTAGTTATATTTCATATTTCATCACCGCCCATCTCACTAAGAGTAACACTAGGACCAGAGTCTGAGCTCATCTAAATATTTGTGTGTGTGTGCAAATGACGCATTGTAATGTTTTACCTTCTGTAGTTCTCCCTACCTGGAGAGATTCAAATGCCTTTCTATGTTTTTGCTTCTTTCCTGCTGTCAAGAGCCCAACTAACAGCTAGGTTTCTTAAAGATAGTGAAGATGGAAGGGCTTTGAGGAGATATTATGAAAATCACTTTAAACTAATGTTTGATTCCTAGAACCTAGATTTGTGAAGCTTGAAAGTTTACGTTTGGTTCTTAATTTGCAGGATAAAATGTTGGTGAGTTTGCATCGAAAGGTGCTAGAAGTCTATCGTCGCTGCATTGGAGAGAATGAGGCAAACCTAGGAACCTTGCAGATGCTTACTGTTATAGAACACCAGTTAGATGATTTACTAGAATGCCTTGAGAGGGTACCTCAAACAAAGATAGAACAAGCTGAGAAAGCCAAAGAGAAAGAACGAAGGATGAGGTAAGATATAAAAACCTATTCAAAGAGTTGTCTCCAATATGGTGCCTTCAACAGAATGATGATGATATTCCTCCTCCCCATCCTCTTGTGCATCCTTTGGTTAATCTTATGGATGCCATGGCACTTGTTGCCATCAAAACTACTTTGTGAACATGTTAAGAGCATCAGATGAAAGCCACTATCTAGCTTTGACTGCAAACTAGAAGTAATAGTTTGATATGGGTGGATCTAGTGTTCTTAAGTTATATGCATAGAAACATCTGGCCTCACAAATATCCCCTGGATGTCTGCTTGTTGTCAATCGTACAGGTTTAATAAGGACACATTAAACTGACACTTTGAACTGCACCAGCACTTTCAATAGGTTCTAATTGGAGTAATAAAGTGAAGTGTCAAAGGAAGTACAATTAACTTCATTTGCAGAGTGCATACTGCAAATAAAGTTTGTCAATACAGAATACAAATCCCAGAACCAGGTAAGACAATAAATCAGTACTGCGGATAGTAGACACATAGGAGGCATTTAGCCCCTCTGGAGCTAGCTCTTGATCCTGGCAGAGACTTTCAATGTAGCATTATGTGAAGAGCAAAGGTCTTTGTAGATCCAAGGCCCTGTATGACCCAGGCTAGTAGAATTCTCCAAGACAAATTTGGCCTATGTGGTTTGCCACTCTAACTTTTAAGCTGCTCTTTTATTTGGCCAGGATGAGAGAAGAAAAGATCAGGCAGCAGAGACTGCTGCAGGAAGAGCGGTTGCAGCGGGCCCTGGCAAGAGCCCGAGCTGATGTTAAGAAGAAGGTATGTTGAATAACTTCTAAGCATCTGCTCTTACATCCTTTTGTGATTTCAGTAGCTCCGACGGTTATAGGAATTCTTCCATCAGAAGCCTTTCGTAACTGTGTCTATACATGAACAAGAATAAGGTCTGACTGGATACAGTATCTACATTTGTGCATTGTTTCTAAGATCAGGCTTTCCAAATCCAAAAGGGTTTTTTGACCAGTGACGTTATTAAGTGAAAACCTAGCTCAGGCTTCCCCTTTTCTACAGTTTACTATCACATATAATGAAAATAGTAAGGGGTAACTATTAATGCTGCCAATAATAATAATTTATATGCCACCCAACTTCCAAAAACAACAATTTCAGCAAGTAATGAATGAGCTTGTAGATTAACTTGGCAAGAAATTGACTGTTTCACAGAACAGAGAAACAGCCTGAGAATATTTTTATTTTAGAGAACATCAAATTCATTTTCAAGTTATTTATGAAATGCTGAGGTTGCAAACAACTGAGGTGGACATGAATTATCACTCTTTAGAGCAAAAGTTACTTTTGTTTTTGCTCTTGATGCAGAACCTTGAGCCCACTCTGCACCAAACACCTAAACTCTTGCAAATATGGATCACTCACTAGAGGCCTTTTTCCTGTCCTCTCGCTGGGAAATTTTCTATTTGACTGCTGCATGGGGGCGGGGGGGGAATCTCCTCTCTAGTCCTACATTGACTAATCAAATCTGTTTGGCAATTCCACAAGCAGCACCAGTTCATTCACACAAGGCCAAACACAGGGTAAGTTATATTAAGAGATGCAGGCAACCCAGTAAACCATAGCACACTCTCAACTTGATGGCCCCTGTGCTTGCTTGTTAAAACCCAACTTTGCATTAAAAATAACTGTTAGCGTGTTCCTTTGATATTCTCCCATGCCATTCAACATCTACACAAATCTACAGAGAATGGTCATTAGATTTGAGTCAATATGCTGATAGAACAATGCAGGAATCAGGGAAGTTGTTGATGTTCTGGATCAATGCTTGGGGTTGACAGTCATAGACTAAATGAAAACCAATACTGTAAAAGGAGATTTAATCCAGACAAGACAGAGGTGCCTGGGTAGGAAGAAAGTACAATTTGGAATAGTAATTCAACTGATTTTGGGTAAGATCATCTTTCTCTGAGGAATCACGGTTTTTCCAGCCAAAGCTAGTATGTCAACTGGGCCAGCTCCTTACAAAGTCAGACAGGGCCATTATGACTACACATTTTAGTTACATCTACGTTGGGTAATTGCGATGTGCTCCACATGAGGCTATCTCAGAAACTAGAGCCACTGTAAAAAGTAGCAGGGAGGGAGCTGGCAGATGTTTGCAAGTAAAGCCCTGTTATGAAAATACAGTCTGTATCACTTAGCAGGCTCCCTTCAGGCACAATTTGAAGTATTTATGACCTTTAAAGCCTTAAACAACTTCAATCCAGAATACCTTAGGGACTGCCCATATGAGGCATCTTTTTCCGTATCACAACTATACCAAAAATGTGATTGGTAAGGCAAAGAAACTAATTGGTTGTTGCTCAGCAAAGGAACGTATTAGAGAGTACACCTGAACTGTAGAACTCTGTAACTTGGGAGGCCAGGTTGGCACTTAATCTTGGTTAAGATTTCATTCTACAGGAAGTGGTAATCTCTTTTGTTTTTACTTCATAATTTGCCCCTCTCTTTTAATTACGCTTTGTATTGATCTTAACTACTGCTCTCAATGCCACTCTCAATGACACCTAAGTACCAAAAAGGCAGAATAATTCTTATATAAATAATACAACAGCTATCAAGCAGCACCAGGATAGTAACACTGATAGGCTACAATCCTATAGGTATGACAGAAGTTTAGCTGCTGTGGAGATTCTAGCAGTGGCTGAGTAGTCCTCCCAGGCTGTGGACAGAGACAGAACTTTACACCTACACAATACTGTAGATCAGTTCTAACAACTTACCAAGCACTGTACTTCCCAAAATACATTTTGAACTGATTCTCTAGGGATTTTTTGGTCACACACGTCTTCCGTCAGCAGCAGCCTCTTGAGGTCATGTACTGGACCTAACTGTGATTTGAAAATTAGAACAGAAATGACAAACCATAGAAAGTGGTAGACTACAGACCTTCAGGAGCACTGACTTGGGCAAGGCTCACTGTACATTAAATCAGGTATTTGAATGAAGTGGTACAGAAATTATTACTGCTGTTCTACACAGTTATAGTTTGGCAAATAGCAAAAGCAACTGTAATTGTTTTTACTGTTAGTTGAGTATCTTCTGCTAGGAAAGTCAGGTAAAAATACTTCAAATTTTTAAGTAGTAAATACTCCTTGCTGGAACAGAACAATTTATTATGTTTCTTTCTACTGTATTCATATTTTATGAAATAATGTCAGAAAGGAAGAAGTATCATTAGAAACTTCTTTGTGGAAGGAAGAGATAAAACAGCTGCTCAAGAAAAAAAGGTGGTCAGGAGAAGTTGGCCCTGCTTTTACTGAGGTGTACTTAGTTCAAAATGAATTTATTTGCTTATTTCAGTATCAGATGTGCAGAGTTGTTCTTAAGTGTCTCTCTGATCATTTTTCAGACTGGCAGAAGACTCATTTTTCGTTCTGAGCCTCCTGCATTCAAGGAAAAAGAAAATGAGGATCAGGGGCTGATTGATAAAGAAAAAGAAGAGCTGCTCTATTACTTTACTTAGCAGTTGAAAGCTGGAAGAAATTACGAAACGAACAGCAAGTGACAAACTAACAAAGAGAAAATGTGTCAGTGGATAGTCTGCAAATTGGAGGAGAAAGCTATCCTATCCCAAGTATAGTGAACACAGCAGATCAAAATATAGATGACATCTGTTCATAGCTGTACACTAGAAATCCAAATTTTGCTCAATTTTTATTGTCTGTAAAATAATAGATAGAAAACCTGTCTACCAAAGTGAACCAAAAGATCGTAATCAGACTTGCAGCTAGGAAAATGAATGTACCACTAACATGTATGAATTTCTTTTAAAAAGTTTCGATCTTCAAAATCAGATTCAAGTTTCTTGTAATTAAGCAGACTGTATGAACATAACAAAAAAAAAGTTGAAATGCAAAAATTGGACATCAACTGGTTTTATTAGTCCTTTTAACTCCGTGATTATAAATATCCATTGCCAGCAATGGACTTTGCCAGAATAAATCTGATGCTTGCTCTCAAGCAATTAGGAATTTACAATGATAGTTAAAACTGAGTATATAAACTTCATAAAAGAACACAATTGTCTGTCCAACAGAAGCAATTACTTATTCTTCAATAAGCAAGACTCCGTAAAACAGAAGCACCACATTAGATGGATACAGTTCACATTCTTACCCAGTTAGGGATCCTCTTTTAGTTAGAAAGAACTGAGTGGTCTGCCCCACACATGCTTTTAAGGAAATGTAGGCCATGCCTGCTGTGAAAACCATAAAAAGATACTTCTCCTCAAAGAAAGGGAAGGGGGAAGTGGACAGGCTTCTTGTGATCCGCCTATTTAATCTAAATTACCTCTGCAGCTTGGTAAGGGCCAGGTGGGCTTGCATTCCAGCTTGCAGAGGATCACTATTACAGTAAGTGTGTGAACTATTCCACTGATTTTTTATTTGAGGTGACAAGTTTTGAGGACAAAATGCCCCCATTTCTCTTTAAAACTGAACCTCAGTGATAGAAAGAAAAGACAAAATGCTTTAGAAATAAGTAGCTTCTTCACTTTTTCACTTAAAGGTTTTATCTCAGAAGTAAAAATAATTTATGTTTTGATAATGTAAATGTATAGGTCAAGATAGTCAGGTAAACGTTTTACACAGACAATGAAAAATATCCAGTCAAGACTTTTTTTCTAAAAAAAATCCGCAAATCAAAATCTGAATTAATGTAAATCTGTATAAAATGCTTCCAAACTACATTCTTCTGAAAATGAAGTTCAAAAGGCACAGGCATTAATTAGTATATTTCTATTTATGGGTAAACCTTCTTAATTTGGAATTACTATTAGGAATAATCTAAGACAGAAATGATTCGAAGTTTAATAACACCGTAGAAAACAGCATTTCCAAAGCCATTCCAGCTATACTATCCTCCTGGTGATATATATGAAGAGAGACCTAAGCACCTCCCTCCAGATTTCAACAGCTCTAGGAAATATATTTCCTAAGGCCCCTGACTTCCAAAGCAGGGATGGCAGGTGCCTGACTATGCCAAATGTTGCACAGTAATAGATTAAGGTCCAGAGAATGCTGTTCATTAGTCTTCCTCTTTCTCAGTTCTGCCAGAGATGTTTCAGTGGCAACAGAGCAAGGCTAGTTTTAATTAAGTGTGAGTTTCAGGAATATGAACCCAATTTGGAATGAGATGGGAGAAGGGTCTATCTAGAGAAATTTGTTGCTGACTCTCCATATATTCAAGACGATTGACCTTAATCTTAGTGTATCTCCTAACGCTAATAAATATGCAAATTCACAAGTGTTCCTCTGTAGGGTATCTTTGTATAAAAAAAAACAGTGCTCACACAACTTTTTAACTAAGCCGTACATATGTATAATTTTAATGCCATGTAGGCATCTCATGTATAGAATGTTTAAGTTCCAGACTTAATTTTTTTTTTTGTAAAACACTGACATCTTATTTATTTCTTTGCTTAGCTGAAATCTTAGTTTTTGTTCTTAAAAGGCTGTATGAATTATTTCCTATTATCTATATTAAAAAACAGGGTTTTTTAAAACATGTATTTAAAGATCTACTTTTCATTTCAGTCAAGATGTTACATATATGCAACTGACACTAGCTGGAAGCTCTTTCCTCAGTTAGATAGTCTGTATGTAAATGGTAAACAGACCATCACTGTAATCATTTCAACATTTATTTGGGAGTAAGTTCTACTGAAATCAGTAAGACTTATTTCTGAGCAAAATGCACGTGATGGGTCTATGTAATAAAAGTGACTTCGTACAAATTGGCAATACTGTTTTGTTACTGTAAACATAACCAAAGTGGTAAGAATTAATATATGCTAGGCAGCTTTCTAAAGTTCAGGGCACATTGCTAAATTAGAGATAGCAAGAGCAAGAAATCATATTGCTCTAGTAATTCAACCTTCACTATCCCTGAGTATGGTACTATTTTTTATGCGCTTCTCTCTCTAAAATGTCAGTTTGCGAAACTAAATTTAATTGGTCTTCCTGCTTAAATTCCTTCATTTTAACCCCAAATTTAATTAGGGGTTCATTTCTTGTGTCAAGAAAAAAGTGCTAAGCTTAACTGCTGTCTAGTATTCTGAGAATTATTCTTAAAATCAGCGTGGACTATCGCCGCTGCACATCCATTTTAAGGTAGGACTCAAATTCTCCCGTATGTACCTTTTCCTGACCGTAAGACAGAACATACCAAGATCTCCAAATGCCTTATCAAGTAAAATTTACTGAACACGTTTTCCATCGCACGACAACCATTAAGCATGCCAGCACCGGTGGTCATGCTCCCAATTTTCACTTTTTTCTTTAAAAGCAGCAACAGGCTCTTATTTCTCAGGATGCTTCTGCATCTGAACGTTTCAATGCTTCTGCCTTCCACACAATCATTCAAGGTCTTGTAGATTGATGGTGCTTCCTGTAAACTGGGAATTATCAGAATTGGCATCTTCTTCAGCAGAATTGTGTGGCTCCTGTTTAATGCAAAATGGTTTTTAAAAGGTCAGAATTTCATGGCAATTGATCAACTCCTTAGATTACGCAGACATCGCACTCTCCAAAATCCATTAACTTTATGTTTATTGGGATAAACTTCTCATTTTTCTCAACTGGCAAAACCTCCCACCAAAAAAGCCTGCAACATGTTTCTGTCAGCTCCTCCTTTACATTGACCCACCAAACTCCAAAAACACCACCAAGCATAGAAAGCACCTTCCTGTAAACTTATAATAGCAGTTAATTTTACTATAATGAATGAACTGAAGCTGCATTTATCCAATTTGCAACTTGAAAGTTCTGTACCTGAAGAATATGAACAGGTAAATCCACTGTCAGCTGAGAGTGTGAAGAGGAAGATTGAGAACTGAGCTGGAAGGGCAGATCTCCTTCTCCTGGAGCATCATCCTAACAACAAAGGAGAGAGAGCAGATTTCTGAGGGTGGACAGCCATCCTCCCACCCCGGCAACCCCCTGGTCATTCTTCACTAACATACGGACATGCTTATAAGCAGCAACACGTTATACTTAATGAAGCATTTTAGTGACTCCAATTAGGAGCCCTACCCATTTTCATTGAGGCAACACAATTTATATCACTACCTAATATCGACTTAACACCTACATCTCAATTTTTTATTAATCAAATTTCTATCCCACTGCAGCCAACTTCTTCCAGAAGGGAAAAAGTTGTCAGAGCTAAATGAACTGCCAAAGGGAGTCCATCCCAGAGTTTCTCCATCTTTGTTTGCAGAGTAAGCATATAGTGAATTTGATGTTAGTGTTGTCCATTTGGTGATATCCATGCATGGTGTCATCTTTGAGGTGGTTGGAAGAAAAAAAAAAACTAGAAAGCCAGTTTGGTCTAGTGGTTAAGGAGCTGGCCTAGAAACCAGGAGACTCTGAGTTCTCGGCCTGTCTTAGGCCTGAAAGCCAGCTGCGTGACTTTGGGCCAGTCACTCTCTCTCAGCCCAAACCACCTCACAGGGTTGTTGTTGTGGAGAAAATAGGAGGCAGGCATGTTTGCTGCCTTGAGTTATATATACATAAGGTAGGGATAAAATTATTTGCTATAAACATTGAATTTTCTTGGCAGAGTCTGTTCTCTGTACATTAAAGCCATTTTTTTCTATTACAGGTAGTCCTTGCTTAACGACCACAACTGGAACTGGCAACTCCATTGCTAAGCAATGAGGTTAAGTGAGACATCATGTTACATGATGGACTTATGACCTCACTTCCATCACAGTCGTTAAGCGAATCACCTGCAATCGTTAAGCGAGATGTCACATGAACACAACTTGCAATTTTACTGCCAGCTTCTCCATTGATTCTGCTTGTCAGAAGCCAGCTGTGAAGTGTGCAAATGGTGATCACGGGACCGAGGGATGCTGCAACAGCCATAAATGCCCACTGGTTGTGAAGCACCCAAATCATGATCCTGTGACCATGGCGGCGCTGTGACAGTTCTAGGTGCAGAGACAGGTTGTAAAGTTACATTTTCAGTGCCACTGTAACTTCAAACGGCCACTGAACACAAAACAGTTGTTAAGCAAGGACTGTTTGTATTCAAATCCAAGCCAAGGCAATTAGTATTAGAATTATCTGAGTCTGTGTTCCAGCTCCAGATGCAGAGGAAGCTATGACAACTGGTAACACCTTATTGACACAACACCAAATAATAAAATAATAAAAATTCAAATGTGAAAGTAAGATAGCATTTGTTAAGCAAGAAAGACAAATTGTCCTTGCTTAAAAAATGCTATCTTACTTTCAACTTCAGCATTCTAGTCTCCTATAATCTATACGACATATTATTTGGTGTTGTGTCAATAAGGTGTTACAAGTCCTCATAGCTTCCTCTGCACCTGGAGCTGGAAAGCAGACTCAGATAATTGTAATACTAATTTCCATGGCTTGGATTTGAATTGAGATCATTCTATTGTTTGGGGAGTTTCACTTTAGCACTTTGAGACCCATCTATTAGCAATGATGGCACTCCACTTCATCTATGATTTTCTTCTCTGCAGTAAAAAATCTGATGCGTCTCTGATGTGAAGTGACTCATTCCAGCCCATTTAAGTTTGGTGGTTCCCATAATGTCAATATTGATTCTCAGCATTTCTAATCTGACATCAAGTTTGTCTTGGTTCATGGTTCTGACATTCCATGTACCAGTGGAACATTTATTACTGCAGCAGTGTACCAGGGACATTTTTAGTGCCACACCTCCCTCTTCACAGGTGAAGAAATCCTATAGCCCCTCAGTTCCTTTCCCAAGGAGCACAAAATTGTGCCTGAACTCATTTTCCCCTTTTTCCTGACATATCAACTGCTAAATATATCTTTTTTTACATTTCTCTGTTACTTATTATCAGTATCCTTCACAGAAATAATTCAAAGAAATATTTATTGGAAATATTTATTTCCAAAAACACAAGATTAATAAAACTGATTTAGTCATGTGATAAAAAACAGAAAAAGACGGGCTGGAAACTTAAACTTTGCCATTATTTCCTGAGTTTGGGTTTGCAGCACCAAACCATATTATGCTTGCTCTGTCTGTCTGTCTGTCTATCATCTCCACCAATATATTGTACACTGTGTGCACAATTATTAGGCAAGTGAGCATTTTGACCATATCATTTTTATGCATATTTTCCACCTCCAAGCTGTATAAACCTGAATGCTTATTGGATATAAGCATATCAGGTGATGTGTATTTGTGTAATGAGGGAGGGTGTGGCCTAGGGAGATCAACACCCTATATCATGTGCATAATTATTAGGCAGCTTCTTTTCCTCAGGCAAAATGGGCCAAAAAAGAGATTTAACTGACTCTGAAAAGTCAAAAATTGTAAAAAGTCTTTCAGAGGGATGCAGCACTCTTGAAATTGCTAAGATATTGGGGCGTGACTACAGAACCATTGAACGTTTTGTTGCAAATAGTCAACAGGGTCGCAATAAACGTGTTGAGAAAAGAAGATGCAAATTAACTTCCAAAGATTTGAGAAGAATCAAACGTGAAGCTACCAGGAACCCATTATCCTCCAGTGCTGTCATATTCCAGAACTGCAACCTACCTGGACTGCCCAGAAGTACAAGATGTTCAGTGCTCAGAGACATGGCCAAGGTAAGGAAGGCTGAAACTCAACCACCACTGAACAAGACACATAAGTTGAAACAGCAAGACTGGGCCAAGAAATATCTGAAGACAGAGTTTTCAAAGGTTTTATGGACTGATGAGAGTGACTCTTGACGGACCAGATGGATGGGCCCACGGCTGGATCAGTAACGGGCACAGAGCTCCACTTCGACTCAGACGCCAGCAAGGTGGAGGTGGGGTACTGGTATGGGCTGGTATTATTGAAGATGAGCTAGTTGGACCTTTTCAGGTTGAAGATGGACTCAAAATCAACTCCCAAACCTACTGCCAGTTTTTAGAAGACACTTTCTTCAAGCAGTGGTACAGGAAAAAGTGCATCTTTCAAGAAGACCATGATGTTTATGCAGGACAATGCTCCATCGCATGCATCGAAGTACTCCACTGCGTGGCTAGCCAGTAAAGGCCTCAAAGATGAAAGAATAATGACATGACCCCCTTCCTCACCTGACCTAAACCCTATTGAGAACTTGTGGGCCCTTCTCAAACGGGAGATTTACGGTGAAGGAAAACAGTACACCTCTCTGAACAGTGTCTGGGAGGCTGTGGTTGCTGCTGCACAAAAAGTTGATCGTCAACAGATCAAGAAACTGACAGACTCCATGACTAGAAGGCTTATTACTGTTATTGCAAAGAAGGGTGGCTATATTGGTCACTGATTTTTTGTTTGAAATGTCAGAAATGTTTATTTGTAAATTTTGAGTTATTTGTTTATTATTCTCACTGTAACAGATGAAAATAAACGAGTGAGATGGGGGAATTTTCATTTTTCATTTAGTTGCATAGTAATTCTGCACACTAATAGTTGCCCAATAATTGTGCACACATAGATATGCTCCTAAGTAAGCCAAAACCTCACTTTTACTTTCTTAAATATTCAGGTTTGAGGTTTATTAACATTTTGGATTGACCGAGAGCACTGCAGTTGTTCAATAATGAAATTCATCCTCAAAAATACAACTTGCCTAATAATTGTGCACGCAGTGTATAATGAAGCAAGTTTACCTTGATTATATCCCAGCTACATGTTCCTGAAAAAAAACAGATTATTTTCCATAAGGAAGTTGCCAATTCTTACCTGAAGCAACTGAATTTGAACAAACTGTGTGCCAGCTGAAGGGTCTCTTACTGTTAGGTTTCCATTTGGCAAAATATTGTTGCATAACCGATTTCCATGACTAAAACAGTTAACTTTATCACTTTTGCTTTTTCTTATGCCAGAGTCAGTCGAACCTAAAATAAAGAGATGGTATTTGTATAATATAAAGCTGTATTCTGAAGTAAGTTTCATTAGGTATCTGAAAAAAATTATTTTCCCTAAGCAACTTCAAATAAAACATATGCTTCTTACCATGTACAGAGCAGATTATTTAAATATTTTGTTGAGCATATTAATAGTTGGGGCTGCATACAAAGACTTCCGTACACAGAAAGAGGAGAAAGGGTGATTTCCATACCCATTCACTTGCCTAGCTACCCACTAAAATTTGCTCCAAAGAATTGGAGGACTCGGAATATGACGGAAGATTACATATATGAATTATTTTCCATACCCATTCACTTGCCTTGGAAAGGAAGCATTACAGGGAAATACCTTTCTTCCTCCTTCCGTGAATTATAAGCTGGGACATTTCCTTCATAACAGCATCAAGGGGTATCTATCACATGTTTCCATGTTTCTTCTTATTCCTTGATCCTACATGAAACTGCTGCAACTTCCTTAACATCTGTTCTAACTAATGCAAAAGTCAGGCACTCTGTTTTGCATTCCTGTTAATTAGTCCTATGTCATGTGCTTTCAAAGCTGGGGGTGGGGGTGGGGGTGGGGGAGGAGACTTGCTATATTATTTAGAAAACTGTCTTCTAGGAAGTCATTTTGGACTGCCAATGTCCCATTTCTCTTATTTTTGCTTTATATGATCACAAGAATGCTTCCCTTCAGAGCAACTTGGAATACTGTTTTTTGTTATGTAATGTGCTACTTACTGTTATGTTCCCAATCAATTTCAACTAATTCTGGTACTGGTATATACATATTTTGTACTTATTTATTTTATAAGGCTGCCCATCTGACCATATTGACTATGACCAGCTAATAGCATATAAAAACCACCCCAAAAAATACCTACAACAATAAACAGTATGTTTGGCCCTAAATCCATTATTTATTTATTTACACACACACACACACACCGAAATGGCCACTGCAGGAAATACCTGCAAGAATAAAAAAATCACAGCATTTCATGAGCTGCTCAATAGCAATGAGTGCAGCATTTTCAGAACACTGTTCCAACTAGATAGGAGGGGTTTTTTGGGGGGGGGGACCTATTTTGCATTAGCTGTAGCTTCCAAGGCAGAGGTAGAAAGCTGCTGTTTTCAGGGAGTATGATCCCTTCTCAAACTTCCTGAATTCAACTTCTCAAACATAGAAATTAAGGATGTACACCTGTCACACAAGAGTTTGACTTGGAGTTTGTTAAAGAGCTTGGATGTAATTAACTATGCAAATAAGTATCTGATTTGGGTACAATTTCTAAAAATTAAAAAAAAGTTTAATTTTAATCTACTTTATATACTGGGAATGGGTAATGTTCTCTTAAATCTTCCAAAGACTTCCATTCCTCATTTGAAATAAGCCAATGCATATCATCCTCAATCTCATCATCTAATATGCCCCTTTTCAATAACCTCTGCTTTGGTAATCAAAGGGCTTATTCAAATCACTGAACTTAGAAAGCTCCTCAGGATCTATCCCTTGTGTTGAAAAAGGGAAATCTAGCAACTCATGTGATTTGACTCCTTCCACATTGCTCATGACCCAATAACACACTGAAAATAGAATTAGAAAAGAAAAATATTGTAATTTTGGAAAGGTGAATGTCTTTTCTAAAACAGTAATCACTCACAAAGTCTCCTGGGTCATTTAGAGACTTCACAAAGATCTCCTTTCGCCACATACAGATTTGGCCCAAAGTAGCTGACTTCAGCTTGATATTTAATTGATACACATCCCTAAATGGAACCATTCACTCATATCTTGTCTTCTTGTGTTTGAGATTCAACTTACTAGCTGCTAATAAGTTTATACAACTTATTACCAAAACCAGACATTGAGTCAACATTTGCAGGGCCTCATAAGATATGGATGAAAAGGAGAAATAAAGCCAAGTATCACTGAAACACTAGTAACACTTCACATCCCTGATGACTTTATTTGGAAGCTTCCTATAGTTATTAGAGCATGGCAATAAGATGGAATGATAGTGGAGAGTATCTGTAGTTCAGGACTGAACTGTTCGGTTCATTCAACATGTTATAGCACAACTGCCCTGACACTACCTTCTAGAACAGCCTCTTAAGTTAAAAGTGGAAGCACCTTATCACTATTCTTCCAGTTCACAGTTTTAACTCAGAAGAAGAGTAGAGTCATACTTCCCACAGCTCTTTCAACAAAGTATTTCAGCAGAATAATCAATATTATTTCTGTATCAAAACCAGTCAAGCTTTTAGTAGAATTAAATAGATCTAAATCAAAATAAGGAAATATATAACATTCTATATCTTAAACTAAAGCTCCTATCCTCCTTGACATCTGACCATACTTGCTTCAGAAGACATAATTTCTGAGTCCAACTTCTGAAGGGCCATTAGTTTAATCTAGACCTTTGTCTAGATTATGTGTGTCATCCAGACATCCAGTTTGTGTTCAACCTTTTCCCAACAGATACATATTTTTAACTGCATGACTAATTATAATTCTCTACATCTAAGAATTTCTTAAGGAATGGCTGCATCAATATATCCTTAAATAAAAAAATAAATATATTTTAAACCCATCCTGTCAGTAACTCTTCACTTAGAATATGAGTCATGTTTTTATTTCAAACAGTACTTGTTTTGTCTAATGATGCACCTTTTAAGCAATGGCAAAAATATATATTTAGATTTATATGGCAGGGAAAGGAACCAAGTTTAAATATAAAATTCTTCAAGATGCAAAGGAGACGGGAGGACTGGGATTGCTGATCTTAAATTGTATTTTGCAGCCTGCTGTTTGGTTTGGATGAAAGAATGGCTGTTGCTGAGAAATAAGAGAATGTTGGAACTAGAAGAGCACAACCTGAGGTTTGGGTGGCATGGCTTTTTAGTACAATAAATAAAGTCAAAGTTAATGCAGATTTTAATCATCATTATGTTAGGCATGCCATTGTCAGATCCTGCCGATCAAAGGTTTCACAGAAGCCCTTATCGGAGCATCTCCCATCATTTCCTTCTCCCATGTTGCCAGATGGGAGGGGGTGTGAAGTTGGAGTGTGGAGTGGTTTATTATGGCTATGGAGGACATCAAGGACACGGGGTTGAGATATGCCAGGAATACCATCTGGATGGAAGGGGGAGTGACATGGTTTCATGGGAAAGGGGACTAACTAAGGGAATGTAGTTTTAAGTTAGGTTTGAGTGGGAAATCTTTATTTGCAGCTTGCCTTCTGTACCATTTATTACACTTCATTAAAACAGTTAAAGGAATCTCAGCCTCCTGACTCTGATTGTGTGAATGCTCGAATGATCAGGTGCTGACATTAAGCTGCAAATCCATCTTTTTGAAAACTCTTCCTGAGCAAGTAATCAGCTGAGAGTTGACAAACCATGCCTAAACATGGAAAATCCTGGGCTAAGCAGCCATCGCCTTTACCATCATCGGAGAGGACAGTGCTGTATGCCAAAGTGAAAGAAGAAAAAATTGAGACGGAGGAGAGGTCAGGGAGCGGAGACAGCGAGTGCGAGATGGAACCCCAGCTCAACAGTACGGAATTGGAAAGTGCCCTCCACTCCCTGAATTTCGTAAGAGAGCCTCAGATGCCGAGCATTATTATCGAAGAACCACAGATGGGCCCTTCCCAGATCGGTGCCAGAGAAGAAGAGGGAAGGGCCCCTCCACCCGTGGAGGCACAAATAAGGGTGCAGAGTCCGGGGTCGCATGGGACCATTCCAGACCCCAATGGAACTCCACAAGAAATGCGGAATTTGGAGGCGAGGATGTCTGCCATGGAAGTGGTGTTGCAGCAGGTATTGAGAACCCTGGAAACCATGGAGTACCCCTTGGAAGAGATCTTAACTCAGCTATCCAGAGTGGCATCGCTGGACTCACGAGGAAGATGGTGTACCTTAACCCAACCCAGGATTTCGAATCCCCAGTGAGGCACCGGTGGAGTGGAGGCCACCCAGAGAGCCAAGGCAACTGGGGGAGAGCTCTGCCCAGCAGGGTGACACAGGTTGCAGTCCCAAAGGACATACAAGTTAAGTTCGATGGAGACCCACGACAGTTGGCATTTTTCTTGACAAACGTGTCCTTATACATGAAGGAATATGGATCTTGCTTTCCCACTGAGTACAAGAAAGTGAGGCAGGTAGGCGCTAGACTCCGGGGACCTGCGACAGAGTGGTTTGTGCAATTGCATGATGCCATGGCCCCGGAGCTGAGCAGCCTGCGTGAATTCATGAGGGGACTGAGAGACCGGTTCAAGGACCCACTTGACAAGATGAGGGCGAAGACAGGTATCCAGCAACTTAGGCAAGGGGGAAGAACCGTGGTGGAGTATGCCATGGAGTTCAAAGCTCTTGCCGGAAAAGTTATGGACTGGTCAGAAACCACTAAGATTGATTACTTCAAAGGGGGCTTGCAGCCAGAAATCCTGAGATGGGCGCTCTACTGCGGAGACCCCCCCCCCACTTTGAAGGACTGGATCTGCCTAGCAGGGGAGGTAGAGAATACCCAATACCAATTCCATTGGCAACTCCGAGCGCAAACGATGGGAAGAAATACCGTAGCCCCAGGTCAATTTCCCTTCACCCAGCAAAAACTCTTCCATGACAAGGATGATTGGAAAGACCAACCAGGGAAGAGAGGCAGCTGTTTTAAATGCAGGAAGGACAACCACAGAGCAGCAGAATGCCCAGATGCACTGAAAGGAGCAACCAAATCAACTAAAACCCCACTGACCAGACGCAAGGCAGCAGCTGCATCGGCGCTGGCCCAAAAAGATCCAGAGGTGAAGTCTCTGATTGATTCAGGCGAAGACTCCGAACAGGAGGAACTGGAGCCAGTGGGAAATGAATTTCACCTGTTCTAAATCGCGCCCGCGAGCAGGTGGAAACTCCAGGGCGCAACGTTCCTACTTCAGAGATAGACGACAAAGAAGACCCTTTGGTGAGTGATGATTGCCCCACCTTGCTGGTGAAAGTAGAACTAAAAAACTTAAGAACCCAGCACAAAGCTAATTTGACAGCTATGTTAGACTCATGCACAAAATGCTTGATACACCTTGCCCTAACTGACACACTGAGCCTTAAAACCAGGAGACCAAAAAGTCCCATTATTTTCACTCAGATGGACGGTTCAGTTGCCCACAGGGTCCCGTGGAATTCTGGACTGAGACTTTGGCCATGAGGTTGGGGGGGGGGGCATAAAGAAACCTTGCAATTTATTGTAGCCCCTATTGCCAACTATTCTATCATCCTGGGACTCCCATGGCTAAAGAGTAGAAAGCCACAAATCAATTGGGACTCAGGTGCTTTATTGTTTAAGAATGGGGCTTGCAACCTCTTTACTGTGCTACAACCAGGGTGGGAAGTAGCCGGCACCCTCCTCAACCACACCCCTGCGGTGGAACCTCTGGCACAGCCTGACATTCCACCCGAATATACAGACTTTCTTGAGGTCTTCGATGAGAAGGAGTGTAACCAACTGCCTCCTCACAGAAAAACTGACTGTGCCACTGAAATAGACCTGAAGGCTGAACTACCTAAGCCTAAAATGTATGCCATGTCAGAAACTGAGAAACAAGTTCTCAGGGAATTTATTGACAAAAACTTAGAGAGGGGGTTCATTGAACCTGCCAATTTACTTTTGGCAGCCCCGGTGCTCGTCCGGGCAAAGAAAGATGGCTCTCTGAGACTCTGCACGGATTACCGTGGAATAAATGCCATCTCAATAAACCATCAGTACCCTCTCCCCTTAATGAAAGACATGCTATCACACCTATCGAAGGGAAAAGTATTTACCAAACTTGACCTCAGAGAAGCCTATTTTAGAATTCAAATTCGGGAGGGGGATGAATGGAAAACAGCGTTTAACTGCCCTCTCAGTTCCTATCAGTACAAAGTCCTCCCATTTGGGTTAGTGGGGGGCCCTGGAGTGTTTATGCAATATATCAATGAAGTCCTCCAGCAGCATTTGTACAAAGGGGTCCTGGTTTACTTAGATGACATTTTAATTTATTCTGACAACTTCAAAGACCACGTTCAGCTTGTCAAGAAAGTCTTGCGCAAACAGAGATG
This sequence comes from Candoia aspera, assembly GCF_035149785.1. Taxonomy (NCBI): domain Eukaryota; kingdom Metazoa; phylum Chordata; class Lepidosauria; order Squamata; family Candoiidae; genus Candoia; species Candoia aspera. Next base: position 42,108,823 of record NC_086154.1, on the reverse strand, counting down.
CTAAGCTGTATGCCAAGCTCTCTAAATGCGAGTTCCACAAGTCTCAACTGGATTATTTGGGCTATTGTATTTCTTCCAAGGGGGTCAAAATGGATCCTGCCAAAGTACAAGACATCACGGAGTGGGAACCACCTCACACCAGGCGCCAACTTCAAAGTGTTCTAGGCTTCGCGAATTTTTATAGAAATTTTATACCCCAATTTGCTCACATTGCTTTGCCTCTGACTGACTTGTTGAAAACTAGAGGGAGGGGGGAAACCCGGAAAGTTAACTCCCCAGGGGCTAGACTTGCCTGGACTTCTCAATGTCAAGCAGCTTTTGACCATTTAAAGCTTCTTTTTACTAGGGAACCCATTCTAGCCCACCCAGATCCAACTCACCCCTTTATTGTGCAAGCAGATGCTTCTGACTCAGCTATTGGGGCAGTTTTGGTTCAAAAAGATGAAACAGGTTTCCCCCACCCCTGCGCTTACCTCTCACACACATTTTCTAACTCTGAGCACAACTGGCCCATTTGGGAAAAAGAAGCTTTTGCTGTAAAGACTGCTCTCACACACTGGAGGCATTTGCTAGAGGTGCTCTTTATCCCTTTGAGGTTTGGATGGATCACAAAAACCTCCAAGCTTTACAAACCCCCAGGAAATTGAATGGCAAACAAATTCGCTGGGCTCAATTTTTTAGCCGTTTTAATTTTACCCTCAATTTCCTTCTGGGAAAGAGGAATTTTCTTGCTGATGCACTTTCTCGCCTCCCGCAGTATCACACTGCCCAAACTCAAATTGTAGACAGTTTTCTCTCAGAAGCAGCTTGGAATGGCTTGCGTAACGCACAAACAAGGAGTAGCCTGCACTTTCACTACAAAAGTGAAAATGCAGGCTGCTCTAAAAGAGGAACTGCTTCAGGCACTCCCTAACGATCCCTGGCTATAATGTAACAAAGCCCAATTAACTGAAATTGACAACGTCTGGTATTGTAACAGCAAAATCTACATGCCTGAGTCTCTTCGCCAGACAATTTTGCACCGTTCCCATGATATTAAATCTGCAAGTCATTTTGCCTTCACGAAAACTCTCCACTTGGTGAGGCACCAATTTTGGTGGCGCTCTCTTCGTGCTGATGTACAGTCCTACGTCACATCATGTCATGTCTGTGCCTAAGCAAAGAGGGGGGGAAACCACAAGGACTTTTATAACCCGTAGCCTCCCCCAAGGCTCCATGGAAAGAAATCATCATGGATTTCATTGTGGATTTACCTGAGAGTAAAAACAAGACTGTTATTTGGACTGTCATTGATTTGTTTTCCAAGCAGGCTCATTTTATACCTTGCGCTAAAATCCCAATTGCTCAGCAATTAGCCAAGCTATTTCTAACGCATATCTATGAAATTCATGGGTGTCCCACACGTGTAATTTCTGACAGAGGCGTCCAATTTACTTCCAAATTTTGGTCTGCATTTTTGAAATTAATTGGTGTCCAGCAATCCCTCAGCTTGTCGAGCCATCCGGAAACGGACGGAGCGACTGAACGAGCTCAGTCTACTCTAGAGCAATTCTTACGGTGCTACATTAGCTTCCAACAAGACGACTGGGTGGACCTCCTGCCTTTTGCTGAGGTTGCTTATAATAATGCCATTCACCAAATCACTGGGTTTTCCCCTTTTCATATTGTTTATGGCCAGGACTTCGTTCCAATACCTGAACTTCAATTGCAATCCTTGCCTGACTCCTCGATAGCTGACTGGGCTGCACAGATTGCCACTAATTGGCCGGTCATCCACCAGGCATTAGATCACACCCATGAAACTCAGAAAAAATCTGCTGACCGTCACAGGCGCCCAGAGTGGAAATTTAAAGTGGGTGATCTTGTTTATCTCTCTACCAAATGTTTACGCTCCCAACACCCCTCAAAGAAACTTGCCCCCAAGTTTGTTGGACCTTTCCTCATCACAATAGTTAATTAATCCTGTGACTGTTCAATTGCAATTACCCCCCACCCTAAAAAGGCTTCACCCTGTTTTTCATTGCAGCTTGCTTAAACCTGCACCAGACCGTTCTAAGTGGCACCAGCCTGCAGCAACCCCTCCACTCATCATGGTTGATGGCCATCAGCATTTTGAAGTTAAAGTCATTCTGGATTCTCGGTTTTTTCGCAAATCTTTACAGTACTTGATTTAATGGAAGCATTTTCCAGATCCTGAGTGGGTTAATGCATGTCATGTTAATGCTCCTCTTTTAACCAAAAAGTTTCATGCAAAGTATCCTTCTAAGCCCTCTCCTTCCTAGCCTCATTGCTTCATTTATTTGATATCTGATTATTTTTTTTTAGTCTTTCTTGGGGGGGCGGTATGTCAGATCCCGCCGATCAAAGGTTTCACAGAAACCCTTATCGGAGCATCTCCCATCATTTCCTTCTCCCGTGTTGCCAGATGGGAGGGGGTGTGAAGTTGGAGTGTGAAGTGGTTTATTATGGCTATGGAGGACATTAAGGACACGGGGTTGAGATATGCCAGGAATACCATCTGGATGGGAGGGGGAGTGACATGGTTTCATGGGAAAGGGGACTAATTAAGGGAATGTAGTTTTAAGTTAGGTTTGAGCAGGAAATCTTTATTCACAGCTTGCCTTCTGTACTGTTCATTACCCTTCATTAAAACAGTTAAAGGAATCCCAGCCTCCTGACTCTGATTGTGTGAATGCTTGAATGATCAGGTGCTGACAGCCATATTAAGAATATAGAATAAATACAGACCCAGGCTGTGTCCAAAAATACTTCTATTGGCATCAGCACAAGAAGCATTTTATAGAAAAAAGACAGCATACAAAGAGAAATGGCTAACATATCAAGATTTGTCAGTACAGGAAAATGGAGAATTTAAGATGAAATCAAGAGAACAACTGACTGCATAGGGACTTAGTTTTCAATGGTTTTCATACGTACAATTAAGAGCAAGATTTAATGTAGACTAAAAAAGCACCAGGAATAGAACATTATAAAATGGAATTTGAAAATGAATTATGTACAAATGATGAACATGTGTTTGTCAAAATTTTGTAGAGACCTGAAATGGAAAGAAGAACAAGTTAAAGTGTTTATGATAAAATGGGCTACGAACTTTGGTTATAAAATTCAAATGGATCAATGAGAGAGAATGTGGCTAAAAAGGTTTAAAATTCACATTGTCTTACAATTTAAAAGAGAATTCTTATAAAATGATGTAACATTGATATATATCACCAGAGAAATTGTCTAAGATGTATAAAGGTAATTCTAATTACTGTTGGAAATGTGAAAAGCATGAAGGGGCATTTTATCATGCATGGTAGACATGCAAAAAAGCAAAAATTAATATTCAGATGAAACCAGAATATTTTTATTAGGACTTATGGATACACAATTAGAAAGGATTCATGGTCAATTGGTTTCATACATGGTAACTGCAGTGAGGCTACTATATGCACAAAAATGGAAAAACACAGAAGTACCCACAATGGAGGAGTGGACAGTGAAGATGGCAGAATTTGCAGAAATGGCAAAAGTGATTTGATTAGGAACAAAACAACAAGTACTTTTATAAAAGATTGGAAACCTGTATTAACCTTTGCTGAAAATGGACAAAAATGAACTGGTGATTTCTGGATTTGCTGTTTAAAAAGGGTTGAAAATGGGATGAAGAGAACTATATAATGTAATTCTAAAGGGGAATAAATGGTAAAAGTTTGTTTGTAACTGCTATAAAGAAGATTGGATGCTGCTTCTTTAACTTTCTTTTTCCTGTTTCTAGCATTTTTTTCTTTTTGTATTTTCCTTTTATATATTTTTTCTTGTTTATCTTTTAATTATGTAAAAACACTCAATAAAAGTTATAGAATATAAGTCATATTGAGCAAGAATTCTAAATATAGTAGCAGTTTTAAGTGCAATCTCAGACAATGACCAAGGCAACAACCCCACCCAAAAAATCACTCTGCTCAATATGTATTTCAGCAACTGGTTTTGGAGAAGGGGGTGTTCAATGGTGTTTCCTGAAAGTCTGGTGGGTACTTGGCGCCTACAGGTAGTGTGTGTTGATCAACAGTTGCCTAAGAGGTTGTTTGAACTTCCTGAAGGATCTAGTCTAAATATACTTATACTGCTATAAATAAAAATTATAAAACTAAAATTCACAGAACTAAAAAATGCCACGCACAGCCATCTCAAATGCTCCACTAGCAGCTTCAAATTGGGACAGCTATGAGCAATCTGAAGGTTTGCTGTTTCTTAATAAATGTGGATTTGGATCAAACTGCAAATTATAAGTTACAATTGCCATTCCATACAAAAATATTCTGTCATCTTGGAACATAGTTCTTTCACATATACAGTATATGAGCTGTAGAACATTCCACTAATATAATGTCAGACAACTTCCCCAACGTGATAGTATTTTCTTAAGAGGTAAGTTCTGCTCAACGTTTTTTTGGGGGGTGGAGAGGTGCCTTTGAGTCAGTTGTTGATTCCTGGTGACTGCCTGGACAAGTTCCTGCAGTTTTCTTGGCAAGGTTTTTCGGAAGTGGCTTGCTCTTGCCTCCTTTTAGGGCTGACAAAGAGTGTCAGGCCCAAGGTCAGCCAACTGGCTTGGTACCTAAGGTGGGACTCAAACTCACCATCTCCTGGTTTCTAGCCTGATGCCTTCACCTCTTCACCAAACTGGCTCTCTTCTAGTCAACTTAGGATTCCAAATTTAACCATGATACTATCCTTAGATCCAGTTTAATGTAGACATAATATACTGTACTGAAGTAGTTAATACTCACCTATGTCGGTCCCATTTCCTTTTTGTTTTCTTTTCTTGGCAAGCTGAATAGCTCGATAATCTGTTCTTGCAGACCCACCACTCTCCTGATGAGATAAAAAGGTTTGTTCACACCACTAAATCCAGGCAGACTGTTAGATATGCAGCTTTTCATTATGAATACCATTTTCCCCAAACAACGTGGACTAATCCCTAACAGTTTCCCTGCTTATATTGAACTTTGTGCTGCATCCATTTGGTTAAGTCCACAAAGAATTAATTCCCCTTCCTTTTGTAGAACCAAAATCTGCTTGGTGATGTAAAACCCTCCAGAGCAGATTATTTTTGAGAGGTGGTTGCAGTAAAAAGAGAAGCACTCTATTGTGCAAGCTGTCTTTGCATGCAGTCCTTTAGATATATATTTGTCAGTTTATATTTTAATAAGGTAGTGATACAATCACACATATTTATTTTCACTTATTTTACCAAATTTATCATCGCCCATCTCCCCCCAAAGGAGGGACTCTGGGTGGTTATATTTCAATAGCAAGAGGGAGAAAACAAGGACTAAAAATGTCAACATTTTTGACATTAAGAAATGCCTTAAAATCAAATTATCTTCTTTTTCTACAAGCTTGGAATACAGTATACTCTCCTCTCAGTCAATCCCAAAACATTATCTAGAGTTTTAAATATTTACAACAGCTTGGGAAGGGAGTAACGAATAACTCCAAGCTTTGGCTTCTAAGCCTTCTGCTATGGAAAAGACTATCCTTTTTCATTTAATATGATGTACAACATGTAACAGCACTGAATCTTTCACAGGCAGAAACAATTTATGCCGCTTACATTATACAAAATATACGGCAACATCATTCGGGGCAGACATTCCATAAACTTTTTTGATCTGGCAGAGAGAGTGATCACACATGACAATATCCTCAAAACTAAGATACTAATGAAAACTAGTTATTTAGATTTATTGCATACCAGAAAAGAGCTGCCAGTCACCGTGCTCAGATCAGTTTCTTTCTGTGCACTGTAACTTCCTGAAGGATTGGAGAACACAAACTGAGTGACTACTTTACTGCCTTCTTGTTGTTCCACAACATCCAGGCTAGGAAGCAAAGTTTGCTCTGCTTTACTTGGAGCTAATAATTCAGATGTATTGTTTCCACCAAGGCTGCTGGAAGGGGTTAAAGTGGCTGTGTCTACTGACAAGTTATTGCTAGAGGTCAAACCATGCAAGTCTTGACTGGAACTTCTTGTTGACAAAGATGCTAATGAGCCTAAGGCTTCTGCATTCACAGTCTGTACTTCATCCAAATTTAAAGTGCTTTGCTGTAAAACTGTGGTGGTGGTTCCCAATAAAAGAGAGCTATCCAGGCTGTGCGGAATGTCACTACTAGCCACTAAAATCAATGGGTCAACTGTTTGAGCAAGGGAATTGCTACTGACAGAAAGACTGCCTCCAAGCGTAGAGCCTACTGAAGCAACATCTATAGTGAGAATTCCAGAGTTTATTAGAGCCATATCAGCTGAAATTCCAGAGGAGTTCCCAGATACACTAGAAAAAAGGGACACCAGATCTACATTGCTGAGGTCGCTTTGTCCCGAACTGGCAAGTTCACTGCTGGGTGTGAGGGAACCAATAGTTTCCATCTGATTTAATAGATCTGAAACAAAACGAGAGAGACATATTATAAGACTAACTAGTTAGTATGACATATTCTACAAATCTTGCCTGCTTCCTCTCCCTCCAACCTGGCTGCGTGTCCTCTTCCCAAGCATCTATATCTTCCTCTTCTAATCAAAGCAGCCAACACTACCCTCATCCAATTTGGCAGAAAACAGTGGCGCCAGACTCAATGCTACTATGCCATGGTAGTTTAGTTTTAATTTGCCAGGATTTCAGATCATCTTTACTTCCTGCTAGAACACATTCAGACCCCAACAATGTGCTATGCATTCCTAGCAATATGGGTGGTGCTAAAAGTGATTTTCACATAGCTGTCAATGTGCCAGCAGTGTTTGCAGAAGGGGTGAGGGGAGGCATTATGGTGTAAGCCCCACCCTTCTGTGTGTGTGTTGATATCACACTACATATAAAAGGGCAGACCTTAGCAGTGTTATGGTGCAAGCCCCACCCCTTCTGCATGTGCATTGTGATATTACACTACATAAGAAAGGGCAGACCTTATGGCAAAATGCAATGCTGCTTTTGTTATTCTCCGCCTGCTAAATGGGGCTGAGCCATACAGAAAACCAATTCACAGAGAATAATAGTTACGTGGAGTCTCTACATGAATTATTCAGAAGACAATTTCAGTAACAAAAAAGGTATCTGTAGTAGTATCGACTGAGAAACCTCCTGAGCAACACCCAAAACAAATGGTTGTTTCACTGCACAGGCTTAAGTAACCCATTTGTACTAGATTCAGCTTTTATCTTTCTCCTAGTATACCAGTTCTTACTCCCATATAACGAAGTGACAGAATCAATTTTGCTTCTTTTGATAGGGATTCAATCCTTGCAACAGCCTACTTAAAACTACTCTCATATTCCTATCTTTCATCAACATTTTATCAAGGTTCAAACATTCATTTACTTGCTCTTATTTTTGCCATTTATGTATAACCTGCCATCATTCACTCCATTTTCTTTGCTAAAGGAGGAGATGGGCAGGGACAAATTAGATAAATAAATAAATAAGTAAATAATTTGGTCTTCAGTACATTAATTTTCAGATCCACACTCGTTATAATAAAATTGCCACATAGTATTGTCTGCCTATGAAAATATACATGGCTGTCCTTCACCAAACAATACCACTTTAACATCACTACAATCTTTTCTTTATTCATTTATCCTTAAATACTCAAGGAGACATCACTCATCCTTGGCTAACTCCCTGCTCAATTCTGAACAATCTGCTAAGTACTCCATTTATATTCCCTCATGTTTTACGTCCATCATACTCCATTCTTACTACATTCAGCAACCACTCAACACCAAGTTGACGTAAAATGTTATATAATTCAAACCTATTCATTTTATTATATGCTTTCTGTAAATCAATGAACAGTAAACATTCTTTCTCATATTTATACATCATGTTATCTACAAAAGAACAAAGTAACCCCAAGTTACTAGCTTCAGTGAAATAAATTAATATCTTTTGCAAAGGCTTTAGATATACAGTAACACATTCTATACATTATTCAAATCCACATATAACTCAAGAGTCTTCTACAGGTAGCAGATCATACCTGCACTAAAGTTGTGTTGCTTGACCATATGTGTTTTCATACTATGCTTTGAATTGAACAATTTGCTACAACTGGATACAGGGCAATGCATCTTCAATGAGTCCACATCCTGAAGGTGTTTTTTGGAGTGAATGTATAGACTACTGCGTGCTGAGAACTTTGCACAACAACCTGAAATATACAACAACTGGATCATATGAATATAATGTGCACTTATAGATGTAAACCATAGTACAAAGGTCTCCTGTGAGATTGCAGGCAGCACAACATCTCACAGTCCCTCACTTCTAGGCCTGTTTTGGTTCCCCAGATCTTTTTACTTCCAGTTTTCTATGATTTATAAAGCCCTAGCCAGGTGACAAAGCTAAGAAACTACTAAGGATAGAAAGCCACTTCGAATTGCTTATATGTACCATATTATGCCTGAAACGGCCTTGTACGCAGGAGCAGGAAGAAGAGAGCTAAGCAAGTGCACTGACAGCAAAAATTACTCTTGAAGTAATGAGATCTTATGAATCTTAGAACAAAAACTATAAATGGGATACCAGTTTCAGAAGCTTCTGAGAACCCTGCATGTAACTCAGAGCCAAACTAACTAAAACAGCTGCACTATCCAACTAAGGTTGCATTTATCAATGCAATGAAAGCTTTAAATATAGCACAGAATTTAAATTTCTTAAAGCACTGCCCCTGCTCCAATTTTTTATTTTTTTAATTTTTACTGGTGAACATTTATAATCCCTATAATTGAAAAAGAAGACTTAAAATTAAATAGTTTTGGAAAGAAAAGCATGCCTTTGGAAGAAAGATTTAGTTCCTTCTTCCCACCTATGTCCTGCTCTGAAAGTACCTTCCTTCCTGTCATGGGATTCAGTAGCAATCCAATCCTGATCATCTGTCTAGGTCAGGGTTTCTTAACCAGCGTTCTGTGGAAGCCTAGGGTTCTGCAAGAGGTCACTAGGGGTTCCCTGGGAGATCACAATTTATTTAAAAAAAATATTTCAAATTCAGGCAACTTCACATTAAAGAGGGAAGTTTCATTCTTTACTTTTAGATTAAGAGCATTGTTAATGCATATATACAGGCCTACACGTGAAACGAATACAATAGTTTTGTAACTTCTGGCCTATATTTGAGCCTGAATGAGCAGGGGTCCCCCCAGGCCTGAAAAATATTTCAAGGGTCCCTCCAGGGTCAAAAGGTTGAGAAAAGCTGGTCTAGGTAATTGGATATATTTGGTCTTTTATATATAGCAATCCATCTATGAAGAAATAGAATCAAGTGTTTAAGTAATACCTTCTACAGGACATTCAAATGGTTTTGTACCAAGATGAGTTATACTATGGCCTTTCAAATGTTCTGCTCTTGTAAAAGATTTTCCACAGCCTTCTACAGAGCATGTGAATCTCCTGTCATCTTCATGTTTCCTATAACAGTAATTAGACATTAACATCAAACACTAAGTACACAGAACTGAGAAAATCACATATCAATAATTGAAGAGTGATAAGATTTAATTGAAGACTGATAAGATTTTAAACCCTCATATTACTAGACTTAAAACTCAGCTGCTTTAAAAGCACTTTCAAAGAACTCCAAAAATAACGTTTTAGCTAAGCTGACTGCCTCAGCTCAATTTAAACAAAGTCTGTTTATGTTAAGAGCATTTCTTCATGTTCATTTTCTTTTTCTGAACTTATTAGAAGCCCCCCTTCTCAAAGCTTAAACTGCAGGTTCCTTGAAAATTTATATACAGTTTGTGTACAGTAATGACTTTCAGTATAATCAGTTGGAACATTTACCTTTTATGTCTTAACAGCTTAGACATGCTGGTGAAGGACCAGCCACAACCTTCAAAGTCACAGATGAAAGGTCTTTCTCCTGAAAAAAAAGCATACAAAAATTAGAGAATTTTTGTTAAAATGAATGTGCTAATCTGATTAAAGATTTCATATTCATTAACTTCTTATATTAGTGATTTTACTGATCAAATTGCCTTACAAGCTACTGTTAAAGCCTTATCTATAAATAGATCACCAGTTTTTAAGGATGGCATGATCATCCGTCCAATCAAGGCAACTGCTTTTTAAGTCAACCACATGTCAACATTAATAGTGCCCTAGTTCACACCTGTGTGACTTCTCATGTGGATTTTCAGTCGGCAAGCTTTGTCATACTGCTTGTTACAGCCTGGGAAGGAGCAGGAAAACAGTTCTTGTTCCCTGAAGTGGACTCGATTATGAGAAAATAATGCACTCACTGTTATGAAGGTCCTCTCACAACCTGGAAAAAGAGAGGGAAAGTGAACTGTGTTTCAGCAGGAAAGCAGAAGCAAACAATTCAAGTGGCTTAGGCAGCTCAAAAAAATATGGTACTGATAAATAAAAACACAGTTTTCAAAAGCAGATTACTTCCTAGCACTGTATGCTGGGGACAGCCACTAGAGGAATTTCTTCACATTCAACTTCTCCATCTTCTTCCAGCTAAATGTTTTTGAAAACAGAGTAAGAGGGCAAGCAGGCTTATTCTGCTCTAAGCACCTAAGTTACAACATAAGAATCTATGATCTGACTTCCATTCTACCACAATATGGCCACCATCCTACCTAAAAATGATGTAAGTAGAAAACACTACAATGGGAAAGGATTCTTTACCAATTCTCACCAAATGTTTCCTCCTGTAAACCATTAGAACATTAAACTAGAAATCAGACAGGTGACAAAAATTCCAAAGAATTGTAAATTTAAACATCATCTTAAAATTCAGCGTACCACAGTGGAAAGTACGTTGGATTCAGATCTAGATCTGGGTTCAAATAAGGACCAAATAAATCTGGGTTTAAATAAGACTGAAACTAATATGATAAGTTTATTTAAACTAATACTTTGATGTGAATTGCAGCAACTTTTTCTTTTTTACCTTACACTGTACTCAACTTTGGATGAAAAGTTAAATAATTTTATGCTTGTAAAACTGACATTCTAAATGGCAATTAATACTGATAAATGCTTTACTTTTCTCTTTTTATTTTCAATACTTTAAGCTTTTAAATAATATGTTAATATTTTTAATCATATTATATTGATGTTACTGCGCTGAAGTCTGCACTGAAATAATACCATGTATCATGATTTACAACATGACACTAAAAGGTATCAAACAGTATTTCCTTAATTGTGTTTCTGGCATTAACTGATAGGCACATGTTTTGCAAACTGAAGGTCTGTAGTGTAACTAGAATACTATACACACTTGTATAGTATTCCTCTTCCCTCTCCCAATTCACGGCAGACACACTACACATAAGCAGCGTGAAAGGCAATTTGCCCAAACAAAAGGGACCGGGGCAGACCAGGTTACCTGGATACTCGCAGCGGTAAGGCCGGTCTGGCTCTAGGTGGCTCCGCCGCTGATGCGCCCCGAGACGGGCGGCGCTGGGGAAACGCTGTCCACAAGCCTCGCACTTGAGCCTCGCCTCTTCCTCGTGGGCCCTGCCGTGCGCCCGCAGGTTGTAGATGGTGGTAAAGCGCTTCGTGCAGCCCGGCGCGGAGCAGGCAAAAGGGCGCAGCTTGTCGTGGGAGTGTAGGTGGCGCCGCAGCTTGTAGGCGGTGGCGAAAGCCCAGGCGCAGCCGGGAACCGGGCAGCTGAACGGACGCACCGCCCGAGCCGCGCCTGCCGGGGGAGCGGGAGCTGCCGCCGCGGCCTCTCCGCCCTCCTGCGCCGCACCTGTCGGGCTCCCGCCGCGCGCCGACAGCTGATGCAGCCGCAGCAGCTGCTTGCGGGAAAAGGTCTCGGCGCAGCGGGAATCCGGGCGAGGATATGACGCCGGAGACCGCGAAGGTCCGCCGGAGGGTGCAGCCGGGGACTCGGCGGCGGCGTTCGGCTGAGCGGGAGGCGGTGGCGGCGGGGCTGCCGGCGCGGGACCGCCAAAGCTGAGCGTCCCATTTTCGAAGCGCACCAGCAGGCTCTGGTTGTTGATGGTCAGCGTGCCCGAAAAGGAGGAATTTCCCGGGCCGCCGCCGCCGGGCTCCTCCTGCGGTCCGCTGCCCTCCGAGAGCGGCGCCGAGGCCGGGCCTTCTCCAGCCGCCTCGCCGGCCGGCTTGCCCTCCCGCAGCCGCTGCGTTGGGGGAGAGTCCTGAGAGGAGCCGCGCGAGGGGCTTCCGGAGGCTCCGCCCCGCACCAAGTTCAGCACCAGCAGCAGAGCGTCACTTTCCGGCTGCCCGGGGCCTCCGGCTGCCGGGGAAGAGGCGGCAGCGCCGCCGGGGGTGGCAGCTCTAGGCAGCGGCGGCGGCGGCAACTGCTGCGGCGGTGGCGGCGGCTGCGTAGGCGGCTCCGGCAGCTTCCCCTCGAGGAGCAGCAGCACCGGGAATGTCACGTCCAGGCCCCAGGCCCCCGTAGAGTCACGAGGCTGAGGAGGCCGGAGAGCAGGCCCTGAGGAGGGAGCCCCGTCTTCCGCGGCGGCCGCACCAGCGCCATGTTGCTGGATGCCGGGCTCGGGCTGGGCCGCCTCCGAGGCGGCAGGCAGCCCCTGCGTTTCCATCTTGGGGGTCCCTGTAGCAGCGGCTGAAACCGGAGACGCGGGGCGGAGCCGGCCAAGAGATCGAAGAAACCCGGAGTGCGGAGTACAGGAGAGGAGTCGAGTCTGGGCGGCGGGGTGGAAAACCAGGAAGCGGTAGTGCTGCGTGAAACCGGACGATGGATCAGAAGCGAGAGGGGTGGGGATTCGAAAGGTGGAAGATTCGAAAGGTTGAAGAACCGGAGGCGCAGTGAAGTACAGGACACGGGTGTCGTGGAAGTAAGCGAGAACAGGGAGATTTGCAAGCCCATTACGTCTTGCTTTTTTGTTCAGCACTAAAGCATATTTACTAAGAAAGAAATCCCACTTTGCATGGGGTTTATGCTCCTTGGTAAATAGGGATCTAGTAAATGTCATGATATTAGAGCAATAATTAAAGAGTAACTTCTGTTAGTTTCAGTGGACACCCTCTCAATACCGCTAACACTCTGCTAGCAACGAACCTCGTAAATAAAACTAAGATTTGCTTAAATGGTGCTTTCAATTCATCCCACTTCCGCCAGGACTGTGGAGCACTCATGACATCCGACCTTCGTCATTAGCTAAGACGGCTGGGACTGCTGGGTAGCGTCATCGGAGATCAGATTCCTTAGTCCCTTGCCCGCGGATGTTTTCTTATTACTGATACTTCCACCTAGAAATACCTTCCCAAATTTAATCCCGTATAAACTGGCTTCCCTTCATCATAGCCTTCGCGCACCCTCGTCTGCTGGAGATGGAAGAATGTTTCCAAGCCATTATTAGGACTTTCTGGAAGACTTGCGCGGCGGCGCTTGCTTTGCCTCCAACAAAGCAGCCGTACGTGTGTCAGAATCACTGCCCTTTATGTTTGCAGGTCTGAAGTGGGTATTAATGCTGCCTTAAGCTTAATGCAAGTGTCAAGGTTTCTGTGATACCGTTTTCAGCGTATACTTTGTTTAGTGACGTCCAGTCTAATAGGTTCCTTTGGGGAGGCAAACTCTAGAAAAGCAGAAATAAACACTGAAAGGTAACTGCTGTAGGAGAAAGACAGGAGGCCAGGAGAGAGGATTAATTCCCTGTAGCAGTTATTTTATTTTTTATTTATTTTAGATCCCGCCTTTATTATTTTTATAAGCTTGTTTATCTATTTTACACTACATTTGTATGTAAACCTCTCAATGTGGTGCACGTAATTTAAAATACAGAAGTATGAACAAAGAAACAGCAAGGTGGATATTTTGAGGAAGTAGCAGAAAAGTCTGGGTCCAGAATTGTATCAGCTAGGGCAGCCATCCTTAAACTAAGATCTTCCCAGTTGTAATGGGCTTGTAGGGCAGCAGCATCGTACAGGAAGAGATATGCATGCAGTATCTTCTAAGAAAGAAGATTGTATGTATTGTTTGCATTCTATATATTGAAAAAAAGCTGCTGCTTTAGTTAAATATTATTAAAAGTTGTAGACATGCTTCTGTCTATTACAGATTCTCTTTCCAGATAATACAACTGGACTGCAGATGACTCTGAGGCTGGACCCACACTTTCTGTTTTAACCTTGCTTTGTTGACTAGGGTACACTTTGCTGGTTTGCATAACACACTAAACCATAAATCATGATTTACAAATCACAGTGACTGGGTTTATGCAACACATTAAGCCAAAGCCAATTGAACCAGATGATGGGGTGATTTCCGGCCTGATTGGTACAGATAATGTCCTCAAATATTTCCCGCTGTGCTGTTATTTATTTTACTAATCTTTTTATACCACTAACTACTGTAATCTCATGGAAATTACCATAAAACATTTCACATGTTAATGAAGGTAGTAAAATAACAAACATTAAAAATGAAAGTAAACATCCACTAACACGTGTTTTAAGATCTTCTAGAATACCAACAAGGGAAGATTATACTTCAGACATCAGGGGTGGCAACTCTCCAGTGAATGTGCCTGCAGCAACTATAGGCAGATATCCCCAAACGATCTCCAGCACTTGAGTGTGTAATCATACAAAAGAAGGATAAACTGTTTAGGGACTTAGAGGCAATAACCAGCACTTGAGATTCCACCTGAAAACAACTTGGCAGCTGATAGGGCACTTTTAGCAGAGGTGCAATGTGATGTCCTTGACTGCTTCCAGAAGTCAGTCTAGCTGCTGAATTCTGTGTAACTCAAGTTTCCGGACTACATACCAATGCAGCCCCATTGCAGTAATCAGGCTGGAGGTTATCAGCAGGTACACCACCGCTTAGAGTCATTGGCTTTGAGAAAGGCCAAGTTTATGTGTTACTACAGAATGGTGAAGGAACTCCTGGCAATTGACTTGGTCTGGAGGAACAGAGATAGGGATCCAGAACTGCCACTAAACTGGATACCTGTTCTTTTGGGGGGAATGTAACTCCAGGCAGAGCTGGAAGATCTCCTGCTTAGAAAGGAGCACAGATCTCACTTTTGCTGAGACTATTAGCAAATCTACAGGGTATTCATAAAGAGATTGCATAACAACCTGGGAGATTAGTTAATGAGGCATGGCAGAAAAACGTGCAATGAAAATTTAGCTAAAGGGAGTGGAAGGAGTTGCATTCTGAATCTTCCACATGAAGGAAAAGTGCCAATTCATACCTGTCCAGATGGTCTCTGTGTGACAAAATTAAGGTACCAAAGCCAGATTGGATGTAGAGAATTATGTGGAACTAGCCAGGATCTACTGGTATAGGCTTTCACAGCCAGTATCTGTTGGGTATCTTCAGCCACAGTTGCCGGCGCAATGTCAGGGAATCTGCTCTCTGCACCACAGTCACCAACCCTGAAGCCTAATTAATTTGATAACTAAATGGTGTTTCTTTCCTTAAGGCATTCATATTGTTTGTTACAGTTTTCATCTTACTGCTTTCTTATACACTCTAGAATAGCATTCCACCATTTGGTGCCCTCCAACTCTCTTGGACTTTAACTCTCAACTTTGACCATGCTGACTTGAAACCCCAACCCATCTAAATGGGGAAAAATTGGCCTAGAATTAGCCAGGCAGTATTATAGCTGAGACATAGTCTTAAAAATACAGGAATTGGTGATCCTTAACTGTTTGATTATGGATTTCACCCCATTATTTCCGTGAAGTTAAAGAAATATTCTAACATATGCATGTATGACTTGCAGCAAAATACTGTAGTATGAAATGTTGTTTGTATTCACTGTTCACTTGACTATACACTGTGATAAGCCATAATGCGGTTGGTTTGGTTTTAACGTCCTGTGAAACAAGTCTTTGGGCCAGATTTTCACTAAGCCTGCTCAGTCTTAATTATGAAAAGGCTTTTCCCCCATTTTCTATTCATAGATTTTTGCTTTTCTATAAATCTTGAGTGAGTTGCCAGTATTGGTTTGACTACATAAACTCCAGCATTATTTTGTGCCTTGAAATGAAAACAAATATAATATTTGAAGTTAAAATCTTAACTGTTCAGCACCTTTAAACACTTCTCAATTTGACCTTTACGTTCCCATAATTTGCTGGATTGTAGCTGCTGAGGAATTCACTTTATTTATTGGGTGCCTTTGAGTCAGTTTTTGACTCCTGGCGATTGCCTGGACTAGTCCCTGCAGTGTTCTTGGGAAGGTTTTTCAGAAGTGGTTTGCCATTGCCTTCTTCCTAGGCCTGATGGCCCAAGGTCACCCAGCTGGCTTTGTGCCTAAGGCAGGACTGGAATTTACGGTTTCTAGCCTGACACCTTAATCACTGCACCAAACTGCCCTTCTCACATTATTAGGTACAGTATGATAATTTTTTCCTACAATACAATTCAAACAGTAGGTGGTGCTATATCACCTTATATCTATTTGCACAATAAGCTAATTATTCATTGCTAAATATGGAATTGTAGCTTTAAATGAAGCTACACACATATCTTACTAAAACTGAATAGCAAAAAAGTTTCAATTCTCCAATGATTTTACTTAATTGGTTACTACCTTTCTAGTGGTTTGTTACCTCTTACATTGAAGAAGAACCCCAGGGCAGGATCTGCTAAAGCATTTTGGATAGATGGCTATCCAGCAATTGAAGACCTCTAATGAAAGGCAACATATCACTTCATGAAGCAGCCTATTCTACCGGCTGACAGCTTTTACCATCAGCAAGTTCCTTGTAATATCTGACTGGAACCCACTTCCCTGTAGTTTGAACCACTGGTTCTGGACCTGCTCTCCAGGGTAACCCAGAAGTCCACTCCCTCCTCCATATGACAACCCTTTTGACAGAAGAAGGCTGCTATCACACCTCCCTTCCTGCAGGCTAAACATACTCATTTCCCCTCAGGACTTGGGTTCCATTCCCCTTGCCATCTTGGTAGGTCTCCTCTAAACTTCCTCCAGTTAGTCGATGTCCTTTTTAGACTGCCAGGTATTCCCAGTAGGGACTGACTGAGGCAGAGTAGAGTGGGGCAATTACTTCCTGCGATCTGGAGCCTATTTCTGTTAATACATTCCAAAATTGCATTTACATTTTTAACAGCTGCATCACCTTGTTGGCGGATGTTCAACTTGCAATCTACTAGAATACTCAGATCTTTTTGACATGTACTCCTGCCATATCAGACCTCCTCTATCTTATACTTGTGCTTTTCATTTTATTTCTCCCCAGATGCAGGAATTTATATTTCTCCCTCTTAAATTTTGTTCAGCCCACTGTTTGAGCCTGTATAGATCTTTTTGAATCTTCTCTTTTCCTTTTAAAGATTAGCCACTCCTAGTTTAGTGTCACGTGTAAATCAGATAATCATCCTGTCCACTATCCCCTTTGGCTAAGTCATTCATAAAAACGTGGAACAGCGTGGGCCTGGCCCAAAGTCCTGGAGCACTCCACTTGATACTACTCTCCAAGCTGATGTGGGACAATATTCAGTTGTCACAACAGTGTGAAATCTTTGTAAGATGTTTAAGAATAGGAAGTATTTAGCATTTGCTATAGAACTAGCTTAGACTTGTCAACAAGGAGTGATTCACTAATAATTTAACTTAAACTGCTGCCATGGATCCATGGAACAAAATACTTGCAAAAACCACATTTTTTGAAGGAGATGAAAATTATTTGTTCAGCTTCCAAACAAAAGAGCAAATATCCCATTTAACAATAATCACAGCACTTCATGATCATGTCCACTTGCATTTAACCACAGTGCAAAAATGTCTGTCAACCTCTTTTTCCCCCCATATTCCCATGGTGTTGCTTTCATCTCTTCCCAGCCTACGGGTGAAATAATCTTCCAATTGTCCTTAGCTGCACCATTGTCAAAGTAATAAATGCTGCCTTAAGAAAAGAAGTCTGGTGATTGGCAGTGGCTGGGAACAGAGGCAACAGGATGGGGATCCATAGTGAGGACAGCAGATTTCATGCCCATGTAGTTTTCTACCAATTAGAGGACATATGGAGAACACGGTAACTCAATAATGTGGAAATCATCTTTATCTGTCTCTGGCCTTTGTTTGCCTGATCTCCAGCCCTCCCTTCAAATGACACATTTTCTATCTACATCTCACTGGACTGTTGCCTGCCCTTTCGGAATCAGACCCAGACCGCAGTCTGCTACTCAGCTAACTCCTAGATCTGAAAGTTACTCTGTGTGCCCCTGTAAATTCAAGAGGATGAGAAATAAATCTGGCATAATGCTATGAGAAGGTACTTCCTGTGATTCAAAGAAAGAATATTGGGAGATCCTGTACTTTAAATCAACAATATGTTTTCATAGTAAAAGTATCTGACTTTAAAACGTCCAGGCACCAGTTTCCAAGTGAGATGCTGAAATATGTTTACTGTGGCTGTATTCAGCAGGGTATATGCAATCATTCTCTAATAAAATTGAGAGCTTTTAAAATTACTGGTAAATACAAAATTAAAAATGCAGGAACATGAACAATATATGGGGGATTATTTGATACCAAGTCAGAAATACCCTGATCTAGCTTTCATGACTACGATGCGCACCATCTCAGTGATAGCATGGAGCAGAATCCATCCCTGCAGCAATGTAAGTCAAAATGTTTTATCCGTGTGCAGCCAAGGATAATTTTATCATCCATTCCAAGTAGCAGCCACAACTGTGGTACTCTATCACATCAAAAGCCATTAACTCAGTGGAGATATTTGGGGACTGAAGAGCAGAATGGTGACTTCTTAAAAAAAAAATAGCCTTTTTGTATATGCAGTTGTCAAGTAGCTAAGAAGGTGAATAATATTAAAAGGTTAGAAATGTCATCTGGTCTTTTCTTTCCAGGAACATACTACATACAAGAGAGTAAATAAAAACACAGCTAAATAACTAAAACATTATTTTAAATTATCACAGCCACACAACTCAATAGTCAAACCAGCTTAATTTATCTGAAAAATGCTTGTATGAAAAAAAAGACAGATAATAGAAATCAATCCTGATCCTCGTTAGCAAATAATTCTAAAGCCTGTAAGCAGCCACTGAAAAGGCTCCATCTTGTGTTTCTTTCAGATATGCCTCTGACAGTGGTCAGATCATGATAACGGCCTCTCCCAACGATCTTAAAACCTGGCCAGGCTCATAAGGGAGAATAAGGTTTTTCAGATAGCCTGGTCCCAAGTCATATAAAAGAGAGCAAAACTATAACTCTTTGAGGTGAACTTACAATTTGATTGAGACAGTATGTAATATCGGCAAAAAGCTGAAACCTGAATAAAGGTTGGACCATGCGATAGCTCTCTCGCCCAGAGGTAACAAAGAGGAAGTCAACAGGCCGAATTGTTAGGGAGCCATCATAAGTGTATTACATATCCTTCATCTCCATACAAATCAGCCAAAGAACACTATTGAAATCAAGGCTTTTTAAAGTGGATTTTGAATAGAGCTCAGCGAGAGTTAGATTTTGCTGTGACGTTAAGGGCAGGAGAGGAGTTGTGAGCTAAATGCAGTAATATTGAGTTTTGACCACAACCCTAAAAAACAAATTGCCGCAAGCAGTAGCATTATGATTAGCAGTAGAAATGGAATGAAAATGTATTGGCTGTTGCTTTTTCTGCTTGGATTTCTAATTTGTCAAATAATCTGTCAAATTGGCTGTTGCCCTTTCTGCTTGGATTTCTAATCTGTCAAGTGGAATGGCCATGTGCTCTAATTTTAGAGTGCATATCAAGATTCCTAGATTGGGAATCACTTGGTGGTTGTGTTTGAAAAACTTGCATTAATGTTCAACATATGCTGAAGTTAATGTTACTAATGTTGATTTATGTTAGTGTTACTTTCTTGAAAGATAAATTCAACCATTATTTTTATTGCATCATAAATGACAGCTTTTGGGTAGAACAGGAAGGAAGTAGCAATCAGAAAAAGACAGAATAAATGGAAGTGTGCAATTAACAACTCAGAGCTTGTTCCAAGATGCTGTCGTCTATCACCTTATGTGGAAGTGTCACTTTCAGATTCTTGTCTTTGTCCATGGCTTGACAGATGCTTTCATAAGCGTTGTTGTTGCCAGACCAACAGCGTCTAGCAACCTGCACATATAAAATAAAAATGAATGGATACAGTACAGAAAGTATAAGATCTCCAACTACTTACATATATACTGTAGTATTTTAAGAAAATACATCTAGTATTTTTTTTCTAAATTGAGTGATTCCTTGATATTCTTGCTGTAGCACCTGGCCCTTGTACAAATTTTAAAAAATAATATCCTGAGATGATAAAGATAATACAATTTTTAGTTCTACTTTAAATATTCCTAGATAGCGTCTTCTAGAGATTGACATAATATAAGGAATATGTTTTGCAAGGTTATTTCCCTCAGGTTAGAAGATTAGCACACCAAATGTAATCTGTAATACATTATACTATTTTGATTTATGTCATTTCTTGTTCATTTCATAGAAAGAGTAAGCTATTTTTCATCACTTAACGCTGAACTTAGAAATAAAGACTGGGAAAACATTGTGCCTTGAAGACAATATTTGAAAACCATGCATATTGAATTATTCAGCTAAAATAGCTTTCCCTGACCTTGGTGCCTTTCAGAGACTGCAACCCGCAGAGTTCCCATCTAGCATAGCCTTTGGGAATTCTAGGAATTCTGGTCCTGGTACATGCTGAGGCTGCCAAGTTGGGAAGAGCTAAGCTAACAGGCAAAATATATGCCAGCAGGTAAAACATATGTTTAATTCAAGATTAATGATTCTGGAGAATAGAATGTTATTTATTTTGATTACTTCATGTATTCCAGAACAAGAGTCAGTAAGAGGATGAAGCTTAGGAGAACTCTGATATTACTTGCAGTACATTAGCCATATCAGTAGGACCCTTTTTTTAATAGGTTTTATTTGTATCATCCCACACTAACAAATGAATCTTGTTAAGAATTTGTACCTCATAGCTCAGGACAAATGATTAATTGTGTGTCACAATTTATCTACATCACTTTTAGAAATGGTCAAGAAGGCACAGGTAAAAAGTCTACTCAATGTCAGATGACTGGATTTCCCCTCACCCAATAGCACTTCCACTTCTCTCCTTCCCCCCTCCCCCCACATCTCTATATCTTTTCAGATCCACTTGGAAATACCCCAGTTCTCCAGAGGAGAGATGGGGATGAGAGAATAAGTGGGATACTTCAGAGGGAGGGGATATTTCTTACAGCAGCAGTAGTGGACAAGTATAATTGGGAACAAGCCACTACAACTCTTTCTGAAGTCTGTATCTAAGGTTGCTATGCTGATCAAAGTAGCAGATCCCCTTATACACTTCCAAATATTTAATGTTATTTTTATGCTGCCTCGTAACAGAATGTTCTCTAGGGGTTTTAAATCTAACAAATAGTTCCATTCCCCAGAGTAAAATAACCATTATTCCTTTAAGCACCTACATTGTTTAGGGGCTAAACCAATGTTAATACCCCAAAGCTCTTCCTCTCTAGTAGACTTGTTCTAGAGGTGATCAAACCCTGAATCGAGTTGCAAGGCACTGCTGGGTTTGAGGGGGCCCTGGGCAAGTAAGTTCAGAGTGCAGCTTTCTCCAGCCTGCTCCTTACTGCCCATCCTGTTTAGCAGCTGTGGCTCTAGCAGCTACCTATACCTCCTCATTTCGGTCTAACCAGATGAGTTTATAACTACCAAGAGAACCAGTTTGGTGCTGGACTAGAAATGAGGAGACTGTGAGTTCTAGTCCTCCCTTAGGCATGAAAACTGGATGGGTGACTAAGCTAGTCACTCGTTCTCAGTCCAACCCATAGTGTTATTGCTGAGGAAAAATAGGAGGAGGGAAAATTAAGTACCTCATTTAGGGTTGTACATAATAAAGGAGGTATATAAATATAATAATAACAGCAATAACAACAATAACAATAACAACAACAACTAGCTAGCTTGTCAGCCAGCTGACACTGTAGAAACAGGTGAATGGCAAGCAACAAAACCAATCCACTTTTGCCTGGGTTGCAACCAATGAGGCACTAGTGGTGGTGCTGTTTATTCATTCAGTCGCTTCCAACGCTTCGTGACCTCATGGACCAGCCCACGCCAGAGCTTCCTGTCGGTCGTCAACACCCCCAGCTCCCCCAGGGACGAGTCCATCACCTCTAGAATATCATCCACCCACCTTGCCCTTGGTCAGCCCCTCTTCCTTTTGCCCTCCACTCTCCCTAGCATCAGCATCTTCTCCAGGGTGTCCTAGTGGCACTAGTGGCAAGGAGACAAATCCGTTCCTTCTCAAATGCTCTCATTAACCGTCAGCCATTACATGAACTGTGCAAAGGCAGCCTTTGATTGATTCAGCTGGAAATTCTTCTTTAAAATGGCAAGCTGCTACTGCTGCTATCAATTAATTGCCTAGTGCACTAGCACACACCACTGTTGGTTTCTGGAGGCTATTTGGAGCTCAGATCAAGACCACTATAATGGAGTATGGGAGCATAGCCAACATGATAGGATGTTGACTTCAGAAATCTCATAATTGATAAGATATCAAGATAAGATGATACTAAGGTGGTGTCATTTCAGTGGTTAATGTGACAACTGTAAGAATCACAGCAACAATATGCTTCACTGTTTTATCTACTCTACTCTTGCAGTTATGAAATATGATGACTACAGAAGCTGTTCAGGTAGCACAGGCTGTGAATGCGTAATCTGTGAGATAGTGGTATTTGTGGCCCTTTAAGGACATTCTCAGCATTCCTAGTTCAGAGAGGTATTGAAAGCAATTTGGTAGTTCTAAACTAGGTTGAAGGAGACTGCTTTCAGTAAATGGAATAAGCAAGTTTTTAAGATGCCATGAGCTTGTATAATATGACAGCATCTGCAATTATATATATATAGTATATATCGTTTATCTGGAAATAAATTAGGAACCCCCCTAAGATTACTAAGTGGGGAAGTTGAACATTGCACAGAATGTGTGTATAATTTTTTTCTATGTATCATCCTGGAGGAGGGGGTGGCTGCAATTGTCTTAAATTCTATGTCATCTTCCTTTTGGGTAAAACGGAAAGTGATATGGATTTTGCCTTGAAAGGCACGTTCCTCATTCTGTAATCATCCCATACAGATAGTAAGCAAGTCCTGAAGATCCCATCAAATCTGTAATACATACTGTTAGCATCCAGACAGCAAAGGAATTTACCCAAATATCCTTGCAATATGCAATAAATTTACTAAGTTATTTAGGAAAACCCATATTTTATAGATGAATAATAAGCAGTGGAACAGCTTGCCTCCTGGAGTTGTGGGTGCTCCATTGCTGAAGGTTTTCAAGAAAAGGTTAGAAAATCCATTTGTCTGAGATGGTATGAGAATTCCTGCCTTGGGCAGGGGGTTGGGCTAGAAGACCTCCAAGGTCCCTTCCAACCCTATGATTCTATGATTGTATATGTTTACGGGTTTTTTTAATGTATATTTTCACATTGAAAGATAAAATAGATGTACTTACCCCATTAGAAACATCCCAGTTCAGCATCATCTTTGCACGTTCTTCAGCACCTGCTGAACCATCCAGGACAAGGCCAAACCCTCCATTGATCACTTCTCCCCTTTAAATTTAATAACAAAAAAAACCTCTTCATTTTTGTGGAGTTAATCAGGCATATACTGAGAGAGGGGGGTAGTTCTAGAGTGCCTAGGTATGGCTATTCCCCAGGTAAAACTGTCCTACCCAAGCAGCTAGTTACACTGTCAGTAAATGGAAAGGTATCCCTCTCACCTGGAATCTGACTGGGGCAGGAGAGTCCTGCCCCACTCCCCGGGAATTACATTGGGAGCTACAGTTTCTCACAGCAGAAATGTTAATTATGCCGACCACCAACACTCTTCTAGCTCCAAGGCTGAAAAGTCCAATGTGAAATATCCTTTAAACTGGGAAAGGCAGGGAAAAGAGACACTTGAATTCACCACCACAGGTTTAAGAAAGGTCTCAACTTCAAACTGCAAACATCAAATAAAGTAAGTTCCTGCCAGTAGGTAGTAAAAATACCGACCTGCCAGTGCCATACTGAGGTTCTGGGAAGCTTCTGCTGAGTTCAGTTCAGGGAGCTCGACAGTTTGAATGCCCTCCCATCTATTCCCACCTCAGTGAGAAGAAAGCCACTGCATGTGATCCAAAGTTTAAAATAATGGCTACTGGCTCCACTCCCACAAATTCCACTGACCATTGATCAGTTAGCCAATGGCTTGTTCCAACATCAGACCCATAGGGCTACCAGGGGTAGGGCAGGATCAACCGGCACCCCAACAAATGTGTCCTTTCCCAGGGGGAGTCCAGCTCACCTTGCAGCAGCTGCATGACCTGCCATTACCAGAGCCATTTGGTGCCAAGTGCCTGCTTTTTTGCCAAACATAATAGTAATCTAAGAAGATCTCTTGTTTACCTTGCGCGAAGTCAACTGTGTAATTCCCAGAGATAAGAGGATTTGCCGATTGATCAAACCTATGTAGGATTCTTGATAAACCAAATGACTGAGGAAGCTACAAAGTGGGCAACCCCACATCTACATTATTGTCATGGCATGGCTGAGAGCTAAATCTGAGGATCCTGTCAGGAAGCTGACATTTAACAAGTATAAAATACACTGTCTGTTGCAAGATGTTCAGTATGGAAATATGCTAGAATTTTACATGCTAAGTCAGGATGTGGGCTACAATCTTTTGAGCTTGCCACAACTCCTTTCTCACCCAATGAAACTTTTGGAATTAAACATTGACTAAATCTATGCTTAAAATAAGCAGGAACCCTGCATGTAGGTCAGGATAGATGACAGACATTTCCATTGCCTGTTGGAAATAGACAGTTCTGAAGCTGTGGGCAACTTGTTAGCTCCAACTGAAAAATAGCATTCAGACATGGAGATTGAAGGAGGAGGGGAAATGTCAACCATTCCTCTCATTCTGATCTCAAGAAGGAGGGGGCAATCACCATGGAGATGGAGGAAGCGAAGAACCCCTCCCCTTCCTGCCAGTCTGAATCAAGAGGGAAAAGCAGTGGCTCCTGGTCATTCTAGACACATGGAAGGGGAAGGGATGGAGAAGAGGATGTTGTGGGGATTAAGTTAGAAGCTAAAGTTCCTCAAGACAGAAATGTCAGTTATGTCAACAACAAATAGTAATCTAGCTCCAAGGCTGAAAAGCACAAGGCAAATTATTTGTTAAATTGTGAGAAAGGTGGAAAAAAACAGCTGTTCTAATTAACTGCTATAGATATATTAAAAAGTTTGCACTTCATGTTGGCAGAGGGCAATCAACTGTTCAATGTGGTTTCATCCTTGTATGCAAAAAGATGTTATCTAGCCATGACATGTTAAGGGTGGGGAAAGCTTGTGTCAAATTCAAAGCCTGACAGCTGGCTGAATTCTAGTCTGGGAACCTGACATCCTCTTCACCCGGAATAAAGTTTTCAATACATGGCTCCAATTTCTATCGTAAACAGGGCTGTTAGGCTTAGCTGGTACTGGAGTGCACAGTGGTAGAACACTCAACACTAGAGTAAGAAAGAGATTTATTTTAATATGGACCACAGAAGAAAGCCTTGAGGAAACAGAAGAGCAGAATCAAGGTGCATAAGACTAAGATCTGCATACTGAAACTAGCAGTCATTAACGTGGGCAAATAGAGGGATAGAAAGACAGAAAATGGGAACAAAAATAAGGCTATACAACTGAATTAAAGCAATACTAGAAAAAAAAAATCACATAACCTACATGGCCACTCCATATTTTTCCTGCCAAATTTACATTACTAGATGTAGTTTTCCCAGGGTGATTGGGCAGAAGGTCTATGTTTTAGGACCAGTCAAACAAAATCTATTTCTTAACCTCCTTGCTCCTCTGAGGACCCCTGTCCAGGACTGCCTGGGAACCAAGAAAACTTCTAATTCATTCTTCCCCTGAATCCTACATCTCAGCTTTCGCTGGAAGAGGTAGTGACTTTAGTTATAGAATACTTAAGTCACCAGCTAGACTGTAGGCCTCTAGATCCATTATAGGGTGTTCATTTTAAATTGCCCCAAACCAATGGAAAAGGAGAATTGTTGTTCTAAAAAATCATAACTACTGTTACGTGTGCCAGAGGGATTTAATTAGGTTTTTAACTACTCTAAGTGTGCTGTTGAGTCATCTGTCAGGAATGCTAGTATTGCAAGATTCTCCCACAGAGTAGGAGTTTGACTACATTTCTCTCTCTCTCACTCTCCCTCTCTCCCTCCCTCTCTTTCTCTCTCTTTCCTTCTGGGTGGGTAACTAAACACATAGATGATGATCTTTAGGGAGACTCTCAGTTCTAAAATTAGGTAACTATATTGCTGAAAATTGCTTAAGGTACATGACAGGTAATCAGAATTTTAATATGGGATAAGGAGACAACCATTTCATTATTTTCCTACACGATATAGTCTACAAGATCAACTGTTATCCTAGTGTGAATGCCAAGGGTTATTGAGCCTGCCTGCTGCAGTTCCCCTGAGGAACTGCATCTAAAATGTACTTGTTCAGACAAATAATGAAAATGCCAACATGTCTGAGATTAAGTAGCTGTTGTCTTAAAGGCCAGGCCATTTAAGACAAACTTATTTAAGTTTATTGCACAGCCGTTTGGAATTCCATTGTGGTAATGTCAAATTAGTTGTTGCGACTCATGTCAGTCAAAATAAATCCACTTCTTTCTGCTTTTCTAAATCAGGAGGAAATGCATTTTAAAATATAAATAAAATAGAGATAGTGAAGGAAACAAATTTCTCCTCATTCATAAAAGGTGGTGTAAAACAGGTGGGGCCTTGTCATGCATGTGGGCAAAAGCAAGAGGATTTTTTTGTTAATGTTCCTGGATTTTTAGGGAAAGTTTGGGGTGGGCCTTTTTTCCTCCTAAGATAAATAAATTTAGAATAATATATATTAAATTTGTGTAGGTTTCTTGCCTTTAAACATGCTCCCAATTTGTGGCAATTCTTCAGAGCAGCTTATGGGCATACATACACAAATGGGGGCTAATAAGGTTCAGGGGCCTTACTTTGCCCACCCCTGCTATATAGGAATTAGGACTCCCAGAATAATCATAGCATGCCTGGGCTGTAAAAATCCAAGATAGCTGCAAACACACAGAAAACTCATTTTGCTGCAGTGTAATGATGGTCTGGTTTTCACAGCCCAGATATGCTATAGTACACTTACTAGTTTACATCTTTAAATCACAAAACCGTAAAGTGGGCTTGTTATCCTTGCACATTTAAGTAAAACACCAAAAATCAGTTAGATTTAGCCCAAGACAGAGCCAGTCTGGCATAGGAATAAATGAACACCACCTAGTCAGCAGTATTGTGGGAAGACCAAAACCCAGGTGACTGGCCCATATTGCCTACCTAATCATAAAAGAAAAGACACTGGGGAGAAAGGGCCACTGAAAAAGCAAGCCTCTCCATTACTGAATTCCCTGCTACCAACAGCTGGCAGAGCACAACAGAACAAACCACTCAAGCACTGATTGACTACGGTGGCTATGCCATGCCTATTGCTTCCTATCTGGCCCAGGGGAAGGAACTCTTGATGAGATGAAACCTTGCCAGAACTCTTCTGGCGTACGGCAGGAGACACAAAGACACTTTTTAGATAAAGTGGGTGGGGATTCTGAATACCCCAAATGATTACTTTTGATCCTATTAGTGTGACTGCTGCCAGAACCACCAACAAGGAAATCTGACCATCTTAGAGGCTGATTGGGTTAACTGCATTGTCTTGCACTATAATCGATTTTGATGTAAGCTTCAGATCTGAATCTGTTTCATCAGTTCTTTGGTTCTGCTGTAATAAATCAGAATGGCTACATTTCTGGAAGAATTTAAAATGGATGAGAATAATGGTACAGCTCACTGAGGTCCAAGCACTGTTTTTAAGAATGTTCTTTTATGAACTAAATCAGTACTCCCAAACTGGTCTCATAGTAGCTAGATTTTTGGACAATGTTCTGACTAAATGTTTCATCAATCATTACTATTTCACAGATGTAGTTTCTCTATATGATGCCTGGGCAGAACCTGTTTTAGGATTCCTGCACTGAATTGAAATTTAGAATTCTAACATATATTTCGATATCAACCCAAAGTCAAGTGAAATCAAGAGTTGCCCCAGAAGAATCACGCAAAATATGCTCATTAATTAAATTGCAATGTCATGTTTGTTTTCCAAACTTTTTTTTTCATTTTTATAGAAAAGCACAGAGTCCTCATTAGCACTTGGTCATATATTCAAATAATTAAAGAAACATGTGGTATGTTGACCTAAACTACTCCAATAATTTCCAGACGGCTGTCTCCAAGGTGATCAAAGAACTCCAAGCCCCTCAAGCAATCCTTCTGTTGACTGTGTACTTCAATCCATAAATTGCCTCTGCCTTTTGGTTGGTATGAATCACTTTGGCCTCCCCTAATGAAGAGGCTTTCAAAACTGAGCTTCTGTGATATTGGCCAACCCTAAGGTCATTTCATATATGATCCAACTAAAATTATACACATAATGCCTGCCTCTATTTGATTATCAACCTAATAAGGAAAAACAGGAAATCCCACTTTTAAGCCTCTAAACATAAAACAAGCCCAGAACACTCTTGGTGATAAATCAATGTAGTTAACCATATTGACCATTTTATGGAATGTTCAAACTCTCATTATATCACAAACACAATAATCACAACCAAACTATCAAAAATTAAAAACCTGTATATGTTGGAGAAATGGCAATGACTAGGCTAGATGTTTCTATTGTATCTGATCTGCACAAGCCCAATCATCTGGATTCTCATTTATGTACAGCAAGTTTACTATTGTTTTCTACTCATCCTATTTAGTACAGAGCAGTAAATGAAACAGATGACAAACATTCATGTTGGCATGTTTTAGTCCTCTATTTAACACAGTAAAATGTACTCCCTGGTCAGTTAACTAGAGTCAAAACTACATTACAAAAACTACAGAGTCAACACCATTCAGGCATCCCACTGCATCCTCATAAAATTCCCTTTTATCTGAGGAAGTCAGTTCCCTTTCAGTAGCACAAATGGAATCAAAATAGTCCAGGGAGTTGAAGAACCCTATAGAGTACAAAAATAATAAAGGCAGGGTAAAAATTAAATAAATAAATAACGTATCTGTTCTCTAAAGCAAGGATAGGCAGCTTATGGGCCGTGGGCTGCATATGGTCCCAAGCACCTAAAGATCATCTCATTGAAATTCAGCAACAAACTGCCCAGTTTCCAGCTGTAGAGTATTTCCAATTTCCCTTCCCTTCAGACATAAGGCTTGCAATGAGAACAGAAGAATATTGGGAAGTAAACCATTCCTATTCCCCTGCAATTGCTCTAAAAAAATTGTGAAAGAATGAGACAAAATTGTGCCATCAGAGTTTAGCAAATACTCTTTGTGGGAGTTGCAGGGTTTTTAAGAGTGGGAATGGAAGTGCTTGCTTCTTGGGGCCTCCCCCTCCCAATTCCACCTTTAAACCTTCCTAAGCCTCCGAACAACAGCCCACATTTGTTTGGCCTATCACTTATAGTGATATCAGCATGTCATTGGAAGGTCTCCTGCAGCTCTGCAGCAAGGCACAGGACTGAGTCATAACTTTTACAAATTGTCCATCCCTGCCTTGAAGCAATAATCCAGCCAGGTCCTTTTAGTCCTTGGACTTAATGGACTCACTGGGGAGGAAGCAGACATGCTATTTAATGTATGTTACTACCATTCATGTCCCTCAAAACATAGTAGGCTGCTCTTCTCATTTTTGGAGGCCTCCTGCTTACTCCGCTCAGTAGGGCCTCAAATTTCTACTTGGAGATCCTCTGGTGACACCAGTGCTACTAAGTGACAGATGTGAGGAGCTCAGAATGACCAGAAGTTTGAGTAAGTTCTTCCTCTGCTGCTCTTTAAAAAACACATTAGAACTAATTAGGGACAGAAGTGAAGAAAAAGATGGTTCCACACCTGACCTGTTTTATGTCAGCAAACCCTGCTGCCTTTAGCATATGGGGATGTTATATTGAGGCCCAAAGGTCACTGATGTAAATGCTGTTTGAGGGAAGTCTAAATGCACATCTCATTCACTGACATTTTGAAGGCTGATGCAAGAATACAGAATTGGAAGTGAATGCTGTTTTAATATACCCACACACCTTAAGGAATCCTGTTTTTCATTTCATAAATTGAGTTTTCCAAAGAATGCTATGGCTGCTGCCTAACAAACGTTTGGGATACTAGGAAAATAATTAAAAGAAAATAATGAAGAGTTAGGAGATAGTCAGTTAAAATGACTTGAACCACATCTGACATTTTAGAGAGGAGAGGGGAGGAGAGGAGAGGAGAGGAGAGGAGAGGAGAGGAGAGGAGAGGAGAGGAGAGGGAGGTTTTCAGTGTATATTATCCACATTTGGTAGAATGGGAAGTCTACTAATTAAATGAAGCTAACAGTTTTAAAAATGGTCCTTTCATATATCATTTCAAAAGGTTGGATATAGTTGAAACATAATCAGTGATGAAGGAAGCTATCCATTGAATGTAAATACCACAATCATTTCACAAGTAAACATATTAAGTTGAGGTACTTCAAGGCCCAGGACATATGGACATGTATACCTATCATGTTGAATGATTGTGCAATATTTGCAGTATGCAGTAAAATATTGTACAAGTATTTTATTATGACATTTTAGCTTGTCTTTCCACTATAAACCCAGTATGCTCAAAACAGTTTTTGGGTTTCCCAAAAAAACAATGAAGATCTAAGATAAATTTGGTAAATAAAAGAAACCAGTAAGAAAAATATAATCATCAATTGTTCTGCACAAAACCCAGTCAAAAAAGTACTGTCAGCACTGGAAAAGGAGACATATTCCATGAAGTAGTCTGCCTCCACCTACTGGTTGGGGATGATGGGAGTTGAAATTCAATACTGCTGGAGAACACATTTGGGGAAGTAAACCATATCAGATTTCCTCAGCAAAAGCTCATTTTGCTACAATGAATAGCTGCAGCACTATATGCCTTTCTATCTGCCTATAGCTTCCATCACTCATTGGTCAGCATATCCTTCCCCTTTGAAGGCAAAATCTCCTTACCAGCCAACACCACCACCATTGTGTAAGGCAACCCAGGTTGCTCCCCTAAATGCATCTCC
Organism: Candoia aspera; assembly: GCF_035149785.1. Taxonomy (NCBI): domain Eukaryota; kingdom Metazoa; phylum Chordata; class Lepidosauria; order Squamata; family Candoiidae; genus Candoia; species Candoia aspera. The sequence continues at coordinate 42,077,595 of NC_086154.1, read as the reverse complement.
TACAAAATTCTGGACAGCCATATCTGTTAGGGAAGAAAAAGAAAGAAATGACAACCACATACAATGGTGAAGCGGAAGGAGGGGAGGGACTACAATATCTTTAAAGTATTGGGGCAAAAGCTTTGTTGGTGGGCTTTGTTTAGGTATTGCTGTTTCTCTTGCATTATTTTCAAAAATCCAAAGTCTTTAGAGGGCATCTCTTCTGGGAAAACTGGACACTTACAAGCTCCTGGAGATACAAATCTAACAAATAAATAAATCTTCCACTGATACAAACAAAAATGAGTCCATTGGACCTTTTGCCCTATCCCAAAGCTCCCTTGCATTTATATGAATTAGTCCTTTCGAATTAAAGCACACCATTTAGCCTGAACTCAAATGAATGCAAATAAAATAACTTTTCTTCACTGCTTATCAGCTAACAGCTGAATGTCTAAACTAGGTTTTAGTCATATCCAAGATATGTTTAAATTATTAGAGACATCATGAAAGAAGGATGTAGACATGAAAGGGTGGGGTTCTGATTGTGCTGTTGTGACCACCATCTTGGCTTTTTGATATCCCCCACCCCACCCTGCAGATGTCAGGGCATTATTGAGGCAGAGAAGCAGATGTGCAGCATGAGCCCTAGTCAATATGAAAAAAATTGACAAAAAAAATTAGGTCCTGAAAGATTATCAGGAAGTGAGAATATAACCTCCACTTTGAGATTTTGCTGTCCTGAATGTCACTGACTGTTCACTGCAGTGTTTTTGCTAATTGAAAAATTATTATCACTATTCATTCATGATTCTCTTTGCAACAGTTGATTTTAAATTTATATTTGAATAAGACTAGAATTCTATTTGAGTCAGTAGCTCTGCCTGGGATAATCAAATGCAAAAAGAGGGCAGGACAACTGTTTAGGTGAGATTTCCAGTAGGTGCAGTTTGTCATTTGGGAGCAGGAAAAAGTGAATTGTTTGAAATTTCCCCTTTTAAAATGCATTTTGCCCTATGTGCATTTGGCCATTCTAGAGCTATCCTGGTCTCAGGTTCATATTACATGTAATTAAGACATACTTTGATCCCTGTGACAAAATGCTGCAGTGTGGAATACTCTGGGATTTGAACTATTCCTCTTTTTCCTGGTTTCCCATTTCTTTCCCAAAGGTCATCAGCAGAGAACTCTAAAAAGCAGCTTTCTCCTAAGACTATTTTTTTCTAAATATCTTCTGTAGTTCAGGGTACAAAGAGATAATTTTCCCCCCTCCTTTTCACCCCCTTACTCTTTTTTGCATCTCAACTTGCAAGATGCAACTTCACCCCAGCCATGTTTTCATACCATCTTCTCTGTCTACTTCTAGCACCTGACTAAAGAGGCTGCTGTCAAGTAACAGCAGGATTACTCTCCAAGGTGCTGCAGTTTTGGGGGGTTTGATTTACAAGCAACCACAGTGGAAAAGGAAACTTTTAAACTAAAAGGTGAAACCAGTTATAAGCATGAAATGTAGCTGTTCATCTTAAAGACATTCTGTTTACTAGAGATACTTGCAATCTATTTGGCTAACCTGCACAAAATGCAGAACCATCATAGATATTTGAAGTCTCTCTGTAAGGACTGTCTGCTCCACTCACATCATGGTGGTCTCGACTAAGAACAACTGGTGCCTGAAAAGAAGTATACAGGAAAAAAATAGGGCAGAATCAGCTGGGCTGTTTGGCATAATTCTGTCCATCCAGATGAAGAGGAAATCAATTGTTCTGCTAAAGATAAGTTCCTGAATAGGGAAATCAACCAATATGAGATTTGGCTTAACTACGTAGTTCCAATCAAAGAATTAGACAGTGGGAAAACATAATACCATGTGTTAGTCAGTTTTATTCATTTAGAAATTGTGATGGACAACCTCTGTCCAGATAGTGCTCCAAATTAAAGCATAGGTGAGAAATATACTAAAAATAAACAACAAGCACAACAATAATAATGAAACTTTGGCACTTAAAATTATCAGCTGCTTTTCTGTAAGCCTTCAATACACTGTCAAAATAAATTACAGGCTAAATAATTTCAAATACATAGAATAAGATCAACAACAACAAAAAATTAATCTTACTAGGTCAAAGCCACCAAAGACCACTGTGATGTTTCTGATGGCTTGATTATTATGAAGATCACTTTTCCAGTTTCACTGAAATGGTGAAGTATCAGAAGGTCTTGAGCACAATGGTAAAAAAAGATGAGATGTAGAAATATTCCATGGAGATTAATATTTATATGTAGCCTGAATCTGTACAAGCTGGAAAATAAATCTATACAGGCAAAGGCAAGGCTTCTGGGTTTACACTAAGCCTGACCAAATTGGAGGTATTATCAATCCATATCAGCTGGAGAGTGTGAGAGAGCACCTCTCTGCTTCTTTCTGAACCTGAAGAAGGCTCTGAAGCTTAAGGACTAGACTGCATTCTGAACAAGAGGCTCCTGAGTCTTCCCATGGAGTGACCAATCCCGAAGTGATTGATGCATCAGCTTCATGTTATTTCCCAGGCTATGCATCCAGAAAGAACACACAGGGAAACATCCATGCTTTGTGACAAATCTTCATGTCAAGCAGAAGGCAACTTTTTGCAACCTGGGCAATGCAACTTATTTTTTATCAATACATTTACATAAAAAAATAAATTGGAGACCTCCAGGGAAGGCAGGACTGAACATTATTGGCCTTCCCCCCCCCCTTTTTTTTTTTGAGAGAAGCAGATGGAGTCAAATACAAAGTGTTAAGCCTTGTTGCCATTTGATGTTTGCACTTTTCACCCTTTTAGTGCCAGAAAGAAAAAGCTGGAAAATCATGCTCCTGAAAATTGATAGTTTTCCCACTGAATTTTGCTGACACCATCTGGGAGTGTTTCAGAGGGTGTAAAATGTAGATTGAGAGGCTGAATTTGGTCTTGGGGCTCTGCACCTCATCTAATGAAAGCACTAGGAAGCACAAAAGAGATTCGTTCACTGAATTAGAAAATACTGTGAGGTTTTCCAACAGGAATTCAACAATAACATTCAGAAATCTTACAACATGTGGTACGTTTACAACCTGTGGTTAATATTATACTGTAGTCACACTCATTTCAAACTATTCGTCTCTGTTACTTTAGTGGAAATTCATTGACATTAGATGGTTTGCATTTTTATAAGAAAAATTCTCTGTTTCTCTCAGTATGACCTCTTCAATCCCCAAATCAATCTGCTATGTCAAAGAAAATTAACAGGTTATGTTGAATAAAAACACAGAAGAACTGTACCTTAATTCTTCCTTCAGCAATGCCCTTGTTAATAGCCACTGCAATAGCTATGCGGCCTTTTTGATCAGAATACAGAATTCTGGCTTGGGAACCAACAACCTAAAATATAGAAATAATATAATAATAAAGTCCTTGGCTTACAGTACCTCCACAGTCCAGATGTGGATCAGAGGCAATGCCGGTCTATTCAATGAAAAAAGCAGGATAGTAAATTTACAAATATCCATCCTCCATAATTAAGGATTTCTGACTATGATTTTATCTCCACTTACATTCCATGATATCTAATTTTAATTATAGTTGCCATTTTCCACTCAGTTAAAATCAAGATTCAAAGTCTAGTACTAGTTGTTACATTATTGTTAGATAAGATCTAGAACTGCTGATGGAACTGGAATCTAAAAAGGAAGCTTTTCTTGCCAATAATGTAAAACTACTTACAATAATTCATCTGGCTTCTTCCTAGAGACTTTGCATGGCTTATCCCCGGAATGGTAAACATTGTCTCCCAATATTAAAAATGATGCATCTAAAGGATTTTTTTGTATAGTCATCATACAAGAACGTTATTGCAATGAAAGCAAATTAAAATGGAGCTCTGATTTGAATCAGTTTTTAATACATAAATTCTTCAGATTACGTATTCAGAGCACCTGCAGAGAATAAAGAGGTTCACACATTCTGAATCTGCTTTTACCATCATTGAAGCAGGCCAGGCAATGTCATGTTCCCAGGCCCAGGATATCTGAGGGATACCACTAAAGCGATGGCCTGAAGCACAGCAGGGAGACGGTACCTGCCAATATTTGTAGTAGGGCCATCCAGAGGCCTAATACTGCTTGCCAGTGATAGCATTTGGTACAGCATGAAAATCCAAAGTTCACATATAAGGCATATCTGCACTGCACCCTTACTCTGTGTTCTAACTGGCTTAACTTTAAACCAGTTTTAAGACAATCCTGTCCAGACTGAGAAGTTTGCAAGGTCTTCAGTCTAGAGTGAATGAGTCTACTATGAACAATTACCCTGCTGGTGGAAAGATATTCCTTTCTTTCATCTTCCCTCTGTAACATCTGCTGCAGATGCTGCTGCAACAGATCTTCCTTACTAGGATAATAGTTATCACACTTGCCTTATGTGTAGGACAGTGTTTCTCAACCTTGGCAATTTTGAGCTGTGTGGACTTCAACTCACAGGCTGGGGAATTCTGGAAGTTGAAGTCCACACAACTTAAGATTGCCAAGGTTGAGAAACACTGGTGTAGAATATCTCTGATTCAAAACCCAGCAGAAACATTTTCTTTTACATTACTATTTTCATTCCCTGAGCTACCTAATTCTCCATTCAGGTGTTTTTGGGTTTTTTTTTTTTTTTTTTTTTTTTGATGAATGAAATGGTGCACTGGTAGACCTGTTTAAAAAAATGCAGCAGAAAAGTAGGTGGCTCAGGGAAAGAAAATATTATTTTAAAAAGTACTGCTGGTTTCAAATCAGGGACATTTTGCATGTAAGGCAAGTATTAGAATCAGAATGCTAGTAAGGAAGATATACAGGGAGTCCTGATTGGGTAGGTGGACAACTCTGGGGACAGAGAGAACAGAAAGGGGCACACATGGAGTTGTGATGCTGGTTATAGAGTGAAAGCATTTATGGGCTCATAGGGATCCCAGCCAGATACAAAGCAGGGGGTGTCTGGCTGGGATCCCTGTAAATATGCAGACTTAGTATCAGCCAGTGTTTCTGAACCTTGGCAACTTTAACATGTCTGGACTTCAACTCCCAGAATTCCCCAGCCAGCATGGGGAATAGACTGAGGGGGAGAGAAATACCAGCGCTGGACATGAGGAAGAAAGGAAGAACCCACTCAATTCATCTGGTGCAATTCTTCTCACTCTCCCTCCTAGGCCAGCCCAATGTTTCTCTCCCACCTTATCCCAGACAATGAAGAATCTTTTGGGCAGCAGAACCATGTGAGCTGGTTTTTGTTCCTTCCATGTTTGGGGTAAGTTGTACATCTCTTACAACAACTCCATGCCCCCTCCCAGGGGTCTGCAGTCCACAGTTTAGGTAACCACTGTTGTAGAACATCAGACTGTAGACGTTTCTCACCTTCTTCTTGGTATCTGGTTTTCAAGTAAATTTTTTTTTAAAATAGAAAAATAACCATGAAAGTCTCGCCAGCCATTTTAAACATTAGGCCCAAGATTAAGCCCAATAACTAGGTTAAGATTAGATTAATAGAAAGAGATTGGATTACAGTATTGAGGGCCGAGAAACTGCCTACGTGCAGTACATGCAGCCATGGAGATTTCCAGAGGACAGTTGCGTCTGCGCAGAATGCAGCCAGGGAGCCGAAAGTGACCTAGAGTAACCTAGGTTTTATTATAATATTAAAAATCACACCCACAGGGCAAGGCGAGCTATGAAAACTAGGAAGAGAGGAAGCTGGTATTGTGTAATCAGTAATCAGTGCACATGTCTGACGATGAGGCAAACTGTAACCAATCACCTTACAACATGACTACACTTGGTAGCCAATTGGTTTGTATTTTGTAACCAATCACCTTGCGACGCAGGAACGCTTTGTAACCAACCAGGTTGTAATGTGCCAGAAATTGAGTATAAAAGACTGCTCTTCTTTTGAAAGAGGAGTCCTCCTTTGTTGCAAGTACCTCCAATAAATGAGTTTTGATTCTTCCCACCCTGCATGGTCATTGGTCTAGCCAGGGCCGCAACTAGTGGGGGCAACCGGGGCATGTGCCCCGGGCGCTGCACTGGTGGGGTGCCAAAATGAGCACTGGGAGGGCACCAAAATGAGTGCTGGGGGGTCGCCAAAATGGGTGCGGAATCCATGTTTGCCCTGGGTGACGCAGACCCTAGTTGTGCCCCTGGGTCTAGCTGCACCGGGCAAACGGTCCTTGAGGAAACTGAGATTCGGCCAACGGTATGTAGGAATTGCTTCAACATGCAACATACAAGCTTTTATGGGGTCTCAACTTTGACTGGATGTCCCATTGCACAATGGAGTTGGGATGAAGAAAATGCTACATGTTCTTTCAAGCAATGATTTGAAGGGATCTTTTAAAATTGTCAGCCACCTTATGGGCAGAAAGATGAGATAAAAATCATAAAAATAAATTGAATAAAACTATGAAATAATGGCACTGAATTCCTATTAAGTACCATTGTAGCTGGATTTACATACCAACTTATGTCTTCTGGCTTCCTGAATCCAGCGGATGTTATCGTAGTACTGCTGTTTCACAGATGCATTTGCTAGGCAAGAGAAGATTAAATAAAATGGTTCATAAAAGCAGTATCAGGCCACTGCCAGTTTGCAAACAGATTCTGAAATATCCATGAAAGAGCACAGGAAACATCTGCCTTTAGGATGACCCCAGTGATGTTACACAAATTATCAAAGGGGGAAGGAATAAATTATTTAGTTGTCTCTAGATTTACAGATAACCTGCATTGTCTGCAGGCAAGAAAAGCATAGCACAGCTGTGATCGGGTTTAGTATACTATTCAAGAGAAATACAAAATACATGTATTTTCCTTGATAATGAGATATTTCAGGCCTGCCACAGCAAGGTCCTTCTACCATAAGGTACTCTGAATCAGGCTGCAAAAATTAATGCGTCAACCTTTTTGAGAGCAATAACCAAAATATTTGGTTCTTTGCAGCAATTATACTGCATGACAATTTGTTTTTCAAAAAACCTGTGAATTTCTTTAAAAACCTGAAAGAACAACACCTCCAATGAATATGAATTAAGGGTCTGACATGAATAGAAATTTCTCCCAAGTAACTGTTTCCTTTCCTGCACTCCTTATTCCCCATTCATGTTGATATTGAAATAAGAATAAAAGGGATTGGCAATAAATTATGAAGGGAACTTTTATGAAAAGACGTAGAAACGTTGAAATCAGAAAAGCAATTAATATCTCTTATTTTTTTTCAAAGGATCTCCGAATATTCAACAAATATTCAGGCAATATCCAAAGAGGAGCATCGTAGGAGAGTTTTATAAAATAAAAATATGGCAAGGCTGTTGTTTCTGCATTAATGTTGGAAACTGCAATGTTTTTAAAATGCCTCATGATTTTATCCCTTTTCATGTGTCCAAGTATTGCAGTTCATCTGCCCATCATAGATAGCCTGACCATCCTTCCACTATCTTAGACCTTGAACATCTTTTCTAAAATACTGTATCTTATTTTTCATCCCAGAAGTTCTTGGGAAAGTCCCAACAGTCTAATTTAAATAGCTTCATGCTCCTACAAGAAATTGCAAGCTCCTGGTAATGTTCCTGGTATGAACATTAGCCTTGTTTCCTTTACCCACCCTTTCTCCAGCTTAGCGTCTTCTCTAATGAAAAATTCTGAAAATGTGAAGTTACACACCAACAGTTGGTGACTGGATTTGCTTAATAAACATATCACCTAGCCAGCATTTTGCACCCATTTGTCTTTCACTTCTTTAAAAAGTTGCTACCTCAGTTTACTTTGTCCCCCCTCCTGTTTGTTGATCTTTATTAAGGGTGTAAAAGAGGCTGAAGGCCTCAACATCAACATTGTCTCTGTGTCAGAAAGGAAGTTAACTCCCACCCTCAAATAATTTTAATTTTTCTTTTCTATTTTATTTTGTACTTCATCCAAGCCCATCTAAATTTACCCAAGACAGGGAGCACATTCTTCCTTAAGGCTATTTAGCATCATTGCACTCCCATTACAGCCCTGGTCTAAGGAAATGTTGATTTCTTCACACATATTCTGGTTCTTACAGAGCAACCATTTGTCCCATTAGTAGGGCAGCTTTGACACGCTGGCTAATTTTCAAGCAGCTAATTTTGAATTTTAAAATGTTATTATACAGAAAGTGAACAAAAACATATTGCTTTGGATGCAGTATATGCATCTGGGGCAAAACAGCAGCTTTAAAATATGATTCCACTTAGCCTTTGGTATGCACTAGGCACAGCCACAAAACTAATGTCCTCATTCTGCTGTGTGGGACCTGTTGAAAGTTACTATCAATAGATTCTTATTAGTACTGAAGGGGCCAGGAAGGTCTCTATCTTCCCAGAAACATCCCTAATGCTAGTGTTTCAGTGGTTACTGAGAAATTGGTAATGAAAGTCATAGCAAAGGATTAGCAAATGTCTTTCCATACATTCTGATATCAAGAAATGAAAGGGTTTCTGAATATAAGAAAACTTGTCCAGAAGATCTTGGCTGAATATTGACTCTGAGTTATCTAACTTTTTACTTGTACTTCCTATTACATACTTCCTATTTCTCCTTGATAATACAGAGATCATGGTTATGAGTTAGTTCACAATTGATTCTCCACAGTCAAGTATTCAAAGAATTGTCACTGGGTGCATTCTGCTCATATAAATATGCAAACTTATATCCATACATGTATCCAGAGGTATGTGCACACACAGTCAGTGTGCTTCAACAACATTAAAAACGATTACTTAAAATCACAAAATCATAGAGTTGGGAGGGACCATTTAGGCCATAAACTCCAACCTATGCTCAGTGCATTAAAGCAGTCCATACAGATGGTGGTCTAGTCTCCACTTGAACACATCCAACTAAGGGGAACACACCACCATCTTTTGGTAATTGCAACCTGCTTTCCTATGAGTTAAATCCATTACTTCATGTCCTGTACTAGAGAACAGGTCTTGACCTTCTTCTCTGTGACATCCTTTCAGGAATGTGAAGAGTACTATAATAATCCCACCAAGCAACCATTTCTAAAGGACAAACATATCCAACTCCTCTAATCTCTCATCAGAGAGCTATGTTTCTAATCCTTTGATCATTTGTGTTGCTGTGGCTATTCGGTTCTTCTGAATCTTTTTTAAAATGTGACCGAAAGCTTGACACAGTACTTGAAGTGAGATCTGCCCAATTATTTCCCATGATCTGGAAATTATACTTGTGTTGATGCAGCTTAAAACTGTATTTATTCTCTCTGCAAGAGAACTATTCATTGTCTTGTATCTGCATATCTAATTTTTGTTTCCTAAATTAAAAACTTTGTTTTTTATATAGATTTAATTCTGTTACATTCTGCCCATTTTGCAAACCTATCAAGATTGTTTGAAATTTGTCTTCTAAAGTATTATGCCCTGTTTTGTATCATCTGCAAATATGATAAGCATTCCTTTTACCTTTTCATTGAAACCATTAATAAAAATAATGAAAAGTTGAGGACCCCAGACTGATCCTAATGGCAGCTCACTTGATACCTATCTTCAATTGAATGAGACATTGATCAGCATTTGAGTATGATTATTAAGCCAGCTATGCACCTACTTTACTGTCATGCCATCCAGGCCACACTTAACTAGCTTGCTAATCAGGATGTCATTGAGTTCTCTGTTAAATGATTTGGTAAAATCAAGATATATTAAGTTTACAACATTCCCTCAATGTCATGTTCACCGTTTCAATGTGCATTGCACATCGTAACATTTTGCATGTCAAGCTAAGTTGCTGATGCGTGTTCTGTCTAGAGGGGGCTGTGAACTCCTTCTGCTGGGTTTATTATCTGTGTTCAGGGGAATGGAATGTGTTTGGGTTATCTACTGTGTTCAAGGTTTTCTTCCCAGGACATCAGCAGAACTCGTTAACAGCACCTGGGCTTGGGGAATTTGAAACGGTTGGGTGAGGGGAGGGATTACATTTGTACCGAGGGTTTTTAGTTTGTATTTGGTGCGCTTTTGCTCATTCTCAGCTTTCTCTGTATTTGCATACTATTCTTTAATAAACCAGATATTCTTAAGCTCCTGCTTCTGAGTCTGAGTCTGTTAGGATAGGCAATCATTACATAAAGCTGAGAATCCCAAATTTTTACCGTTAGCCTCTTTCCAGATTTGATCTGTGAGGTAGTGGAGCTAGCGATGACAGAACCTAAATCCAAGACCGGTGGTAGTGGCAAAACGAGTGAGGGGGTGCCGGATTCCACAGTTAAAAGAACCGAGAGGAACTCTACCCCAGAACTATGTGAGGACCAGGAGGGTTCAAGTTCTGGCTCAGATGGAGAGGAAGCTGGAGAAGGAAGGGCACCCGAAACCACCAGAGAGTCGCCAGGCGAGCTAATCACCTGGAATGAGGTGCAGGGTCCTTTACCAGGGATGTCCAGGACATCCTGGAAGCAGCGATACCCGTTATCCCCAACAGTTGTAAGGATGCAGGGGAGGCAGGTGGACGAACGAGGAAGGAGGACTCTCAAACCCCTGAAAGGCTAAGGGTGATGGAGGTGAAGATGGAGTCGATGGAGTATATGTTCAAGAAATGGTCAATGGCATGGGGGCCCCAGGTGAGAAGCGAAGGGGAATCAAGCACTAGGTATTCCTCGCCTTCTCCATCCCCCCCCCCCACGGCGCCACCGCTGGAGAGAGGCAGGAGTTGGCACAGGGCAGAGGCGAGACCTCCCAGAGTTCGGCTCGCAAAATCCCCACCTCGAGATCGGAGATCCCCAGCAAGCAGGGGTGCGAGTGGGAGACCAGATGTGGGACGGGGGCCGCCTGGAGCAGGAATGAAAGACTTTGGCATCAAATATGACGGGGATCCAACTAAGTTGTCTTTTTTCCTCACCAATGCAAAGAGTTATATGGATGAATTCGGGCCGTATTTCCGTTCAGAAAGAGCCAAAGTGAATGCCATTGCCAACAAGTTGAAAGGGAGAGCAGCTGACTGGTACATTCAGTTATGCGAGGGCAAAGCCCCTGAGCTGGAGGAGTTCAAAGAATTCCTGTGGGCATTGAAGTTGCACTTCGTAGACCCCTTAGCCAAGGAAAGAGCAAAAAGAGCTTTAAAGGAGCTCAGCCAGGGGCAGCGGTCAGTAGCAGACTATGCCCTGGAGTTTAAGGCTTTGGCTGGGAAGATTGAGGACTGGTCCCAATCTACATTAATAGAGCAGTTCAAAGAGGGTCTGAATATGGAGGTCCTGAGGTGGGCGTTGGGCAGAGATGACCCAGACACCCTGTATGAATGGATACAGCTGGCCGGGAAGGCTGAGCATGCCCAAGAGACCTTTTCACAGGCAAAGAGGGCGGCAAGGCAAGCGGCAATCGTAAAGGGACCTCGAACCGCGGCAGTGGCTGTGAAGCCCGGGTATTGAACCTGGGAGGAGGAGAGAGAGCGGCATTATGCCAAAGGCCAGTGCCTCCGGTGTGGGAAGGAGGGCCACAGGGCGGCCGCTTGCCCCAAACCCAAGGCAGTGGAGCAGTCGGGAAAACCGGCGGGCAAATCGCCATCGTTGACCAGGAAAATGATGGCAGCAAAGGGGGAGACCGAGATTGAGGAGGTACCCTATTTCGTGGTACAGGAAGAAAGCGATCCTAAAGAGCCGGCAGGAAACACCAGCCACCTGCTCTGAAAAGCACCTGTGGGCAGGTGGTGGAGGATGGGCACAAAGATGTTTTGGTGAGTGCTAATTGTCCCACGCTGAACGTAAAGGTAAAGTTGAGATCTCGCATGAAGACTGTTGAGGTTTGGACGCTGATTGACTCGGGGTGCTCAAGATGCTTAATGCATTCAGACGTGGTTGCTGCTTTGGACCTACCCAGCTTTCCCCTTCAGCAACCCATGGTTTTCACACAATTGGATGGTTCAGAAGCCGGGGGGGGGGGGAATCAGTGACCCATTTCACAGGCACGGTGGCATTGCAAATAGGTAGCCACCGTGAGGGGATGCAGTTTGTAGTGGCCCCTGTAGGTCATCCCTTAGTCATCCTAGGGATTCCATGGCTGGTCCAAAGAAACCCCTACATAAACTGGGAGCATAGGACTCTGACTTTTTCAGATGGCTTTTACCAAGCCCCTATCGCGGACCAAGTTCCTGGTGCTGCAGTGGGGAGGGCTGCGGCGGCCACCCCAAGTTTCACAGGGACCCCTCTGGAGGGATTGCCGGATAGATACCAGGAGTTTGCTGATGTGTTTGGGGAGATGGAAGCGGACCAGCTCCCTCCTCATCGAAAAACTGACTGTGCGATAGAGCTGGTCCCCAACGCTCAACTGCCCAAGCCGAAGATTTATGCAATGACTCAGAAAGAGCTTGAGGTGCTCAGGGACTTTGTGGATAAAAACTTGGCCAGGGGATTTATAGAACCAGCGAACTCTCCAGTTGGAGCCCCTGTCCTGTTCTGGGACAAAAAGGATGGCACGTTAAGACTCTGTACAGATTATCGCGGGTTAAATGCGGTCTCAATATCAAACAAGTACCCTCTGCCGTTAATCAAAGACATGTTAGCCCATCTGTCAAAGGGCAAAATTTTCTCCAAGTTGGATTTGCGGGAAGCCTATTTCCGCATCCGCATTCGGGAAGGGGATGAGTGGAAGACTGCTTTTAATTGTCCATTGGGTTCCTTTCAGTACAAAGTCCTGCCTTTTGGGTTGGCAGGAGCACCCAGGGTGTTTATGCAATTAATTAACAAAGTGTTACATGAACATTTGTTTAAAGGGGTATTGGTGTATCTGGATGATGTTTTGATTTACACGGAGACTGAAGAAGAGCATGAACACCTCATTAGGCAGGTGCTCAAAAAGCTTAGGAGTGCAAAGCTGTATGCCAAACTGTCTAAATGTGAGTTTCACAAAACTCGACTTGACTATTTGGGGTATAGGATTTCTGACAAGGGCATTGAGATGGATCCTGAAAAAATTCAAGCGATATTGGGGTGAGAACGCCCACGCACTAGAAGGCAATTACGAAGTTTCCTTGGATTTAGCAACTATTACCGCCAGTTCATCCAGGGGTTCTCTGAAATTGCCTTGCCCCTTACCAATTTCTTATGAACAAAGGGGTTGGGGGACACATGCAAGGTGAAAAACCCAGAGGCAGTACTCCATTGGACACCGGAATGCCAGGCAGCTTTCGAAATACTTAAAAGCCTTTTCACTACTGAACCCATTTTGCAGCACCCAGATCCCATGCGACCCTTTGTGGTTCAAGTGGATGCTTCTGATTTTTCAATTGGGGCGCTTTTGCTGCAAAAAGATTCTGACAATCACTTGAAGCCTTGTGCTTATTTGTCCAGGAAATTTTCTGAGACCGAGAGGAGGTGGCATGTTTGGGAGAAGGAGGCTTTTGCAGTAAAGGCAGCCTTGGAGGCATGGCGCCACCTCTTAGAGGGGGCTAAATGCCCTTTTGAGGTTTGGACTGACCATAAAAATTTAGAAGCGCTCCGCACCCCCCGGAAACTCAGTCCTAAACAGATTCGCTGGGCTCAATTTTTCAGTCATTTCGATTTCCAGCTGAAATTTATCCCGGGTAAGAAGAACTTCCTTGCTGATGCTCTTTCTAGGTTACCCCAAGATTCTGTTCACGCAACTGAGATTGTGGGTACTGTGTGGACGGAGCCACAGCTGGGCCTCCAGGCTGTGACACGCAGCCAAACCCGGGCACAGTTGCCTCAGACCCCAGTTGTACCGTCAAGAAGGAGGACACAGATTCCCTCTCAATTGCAACAACAGTTTCTCCAGGCACTGAAATCTGATACTTGGTTGCAGGCAAACAGAGACAATGTTTCATTTGACAGTGGGTTAGCTTGGAAACAAAATCGCCTCTACGTGCCTGAACAGTTACGGGCTGAAATTCTGACCCGTTCTCATGATGATAAGGTGGCTGGGCATTTTGGGTTTGTGAAAACGTTGCACCTGGTTAGACGCCAATTTTGGTGGCCCACTCTGAGGCATGATGTGAAAGACTATGTTGCTTCCTGTACTGTGTGTGCCATGTCAAAACGAAAAGGGGGGGAAAAGCAAGGGCTCCTACAGCCAGTGGCGAGCCCATCCCGCCCATGGGAGGAGATTTCTATGGATTTTATTGTTGACCTTCCTCCCAGCCAGAAGAAGACAGTAATTTGGGTAGTAAAGGATTATTTTGCCAAGCAAGCCCATTTCATTCCATGTGCTTCTATCCCTTCTGCCCCCCAGTTGGCACGCCTTTTCCTAATTCACATCTATAGGCTCCACGGGAGCCCCTCCCACTTGGTCACGGACCGCGGGACACAGTTTACTTCCCAATTTTGGAAATCATTTTTGAAATTGGTGGGCACCAAGCAGGCATTGTCCACTGCGTCACATCCTGAGACTGACGGATCTACGGAGGTTTTAAATTCGACCCTCGAGCAATTTTTAAGGGCATTTATAAATTACCAGCAGGACAACTGGGTTGATTTGCTCCCTTTTGCTGAAGTGCTTACAACAACGCTGTCCATCAGAGCACTGGGCACACCCCTTTTCATGTAGTTTCAGGACGGGACTTTGTGCCCATCCCTGAGTTGCCACAACCTTCTCCCCAGCCCTGTTCTGCTGCTGATTGGGTGGCTCAACTGGCTGATTCATGGCCAGTGATTCAGCAGGCTTTGGCTGATGCCCAGTCTGCTTACAAATTGCAAGCTGACAAGCGCAGAGATGTTCAGCCAGACTTTAAGGTTGGCGATCAGGTCTACCTGTCCACCAAGTTCATAAAGTCCACGCAACCGTCACGGAAATTGGTGCCTAAATTTGTTGGACCTTTCCCCATTATTGGCATTGTGAAGTCACTTTTAAGTTGGATTTGCCTCATAATCTGAAACGTTTGCATCCTGTTTTTCATTGCAGTTTGCTCAAGCCGGTCAGTCACTCTTCCCAGTGGCGTGCCCAGCCTCCCCACCCTGCTCCGATCATGATTGATGGGCAGCAGCATTTCGAAGTGAAAGAAGTCTTTGATTCTTGCAGGCTCCATGGCACACTTCAGTACCTTATCTGCTGGAAGCATTTCACGCACCCTGAATGGGTGGCAGCTCGCAACGTTAACGCTCCTGTTCTAGTTAGGCACTTTCATTTAGCTTACCCTTTGAAGCCCGCTCCTTGATGTTTTAACTTTGTTTTGCGGGGGCAGTATGTCATGTTCACCGTTTCAATGTGCATTGTACATCGTAACGTTTCGCATGTCAAGCTAAGTTGCTGATGCGTGTCCTGTCTAGAGGGGGCTGTGAACTCCTTCTGCTGGGTTTGTTATCTGTCTTCAGGGGAATGAAATGTGTTTGGGTTATCTACTGTGTTCAAGGTTTTCTTCCCAGGACATCAGCAGAACTCGTTAACAGCACCTGGGCTTGGGGAATTTGAAATGGTTGGGTGAGGGGAGGGATTACGTTTGTACCGAGGGTTTTTAGTTTGTATTTGGCATGCTTTTGCTCATTCTCAGCTTTCTCTGTATTTGCATACTATTCTTTAATAAACCAGATATTCTTAAGCTCCTGCTTCTGAGTCTGTTAGGATAGGCAATCATTACACTCAATCTATAAAGGAAGTTATCCAGTCCACCCCAAAAATGAGATAGGATTTGTTTTTGACAAACCTATGCTGACTTAGGTAATTATTGCATTGTTTTCAAGGTGCTTACACACTGATACTTTTATGAACTGTTCTAGAATCTTCCCAGGTATTGATGTCAGACTGACTGCTCTGTCATTTGCTGGATATACTGTAATTTTTCCTTTTAAACATACAGACATTTGCTCAGCTCCTTCTGGGCTGGCTCAAGGGGTTGGGAGTGGGAGGCACTGTACAGTATTAGTAGGGCCATTGCTATTTTGGTTCAATCTTCAATAAAAAGCTATGTGTTCCATCAGGAAACTGTGGAGGGCAGGTGACTAGGCAGGGTAAAAGACTGTTCCTCTTAATTTTCTGTTTACTCAGCACTAAACAGTCACCCAATCACTCACGATGAGCAATCAGCAGCTGTCAGGATATACCCCTTACAATCAGCAGCTATTCAGGAGATGACCTTTACCCACGCAGCTCAACACACAATCCTTCAGAATACAGTTCCTCTAGCCACGCTTTTCTCTTCCTTCTGCTGAATTCCCTCAGCAAACTCCTTTTTAGGCCTCCCCATTCACTTACTTGCTTTTGCAATGGGCAATATTTAATTCAAATAATAATTGAAGTCGAGAGTTCCAGCCTCTTAGCATTAAGTCGCCTTCTGTTTGTCTGACCACTAGTATAGTTTTTGCCATATTATTATCCCATCAATTTCTGATAAATATGGGTTAGACTGCAAGCCAAATAGATGACAAAGCATTACATGCTCTTTAAAGTACCTTACTCTGGATCTGATTTCTCACTATACTAATATTTCCACATGGCAAAAGTGAGAAACCACAAACAGAACACTGAAGACCAAAGAGGTCAATAGGTAGTTTCAGAAAGAATAACAGGCATCTTTCCACTGAAGCCCAGCTTTATTTCTGTCTAAATTCTGTTGCTCATTTCTCTGCCAACCATAACAGCGCATTCAATAATTAAATTGCCACCAAATCTGCTTCAGCCAGCTGGAATGTAAAAGGTCACTTTAAATATATGTGCACTTAATTCCAGTGGTTATTTTCTTATGAGATAAATATCTTCTCTAGATTTACCATGAAATACTTAGGGCTGCTTTCCAGTTTGAATGGTGAGAAATGCGAGGGAGCTTTTCCAGGACTGGATATAACATAACTTCAGAGACTTTCTGCTCTTTGGGAATAAGAATAGCCCAGCTTTCATAATATTTGACATTATGGAACACCACAGTCCTCAGTTTAGGGGTCACTATTTTAACATTATCATCCAACAGTATGCATGGAAATGATGTTCTGCAAGCTGCTATAGTGCCATACAAGCAGAAAGTAGTTGCCAGTACCTCTCAGAAGGTACAGTTCTCAGACTTTGTATAGAAAAGGTCCCGCATTCAATCTGAAATTCTTCAGGTAGGCTGGGAAGGGTTCCTGTCTGAGGAGCCTACCTGTCAGCCTTACCAGGTGGACCAGACAGGAAACATGACCAGATGAGCTAATTCTACTTTATTGTAAGGCTACATTAACAGACTCTTACAAGTCTGAAAGTACAATTCTCCCTCTGTCTCATTTACACCCCAAGAAATTGGGGGGGGGGTTTCCTCTTCTGAGCCTCTTGCCCTGCCCACTATCCAGCTGCCGACTATGCTGCCTCTTATCTAACTGTTCCCTAGGCAGCATTTTTGGGCCCAGTCTCCCAAGGTCACTCCCACATACCATTACACTACCAGACATGGTGCCAGGCTCTTTGGCAACTGCCTCAAACTGAAAGTATTTCTTTTCTGAGCATGATTCTCACAGAGTTCTCTTTAACAAGATTCATTGAGATGATGGTGATGGAATTGCAAGAATTCCAGCAAGTGAATTATTTTCAGTTTAGAACCAATATACAGTATTTCCATGTACATTAGATAGAGACTAATCTTCAGTTCTTATTTCTAACAGCCTTCCTATGATCCAGTGAGGAGGCAGGTCTCCTCATTGATAACAGGGAAGCCAACCTTCCTAGCTTTAAATTTAGCTTGGCAGATGTCGTGCAGTGTCATGCCCTGTTCTAAGGCATGCATGCCTCACAATGTGATCATGCCTTCCTGTTGGAAGGGAGGGCCAGGAAGCATGCATAGGCTTATCCCCTCAAGAACAGATTGCACGGGTGGCTCGCCCAAGGCCGGGTGGCCATCAACATAATCACCGGCCACTCCAAAGGGCCCCAGGGTATTCACCTGGGACGGACACAGAAGGAGGAGAATGGCAGTCAGACGGCACCCGCCCGAATCACCCATCAAGGCTATTGTCTCACCAGGATCACCCATCAAGAGGTCCGGGAACGGACACACGAACGGGGGGGGGGGGAGCGGAAAGGGGCAAGGCCGACACACGTGTATATAAAGGGAAGGAGCACAACACGTGCTCATTCCTGTCTTTCTCTAGTGACGGTATCCTTCTCAATAAACCAGCTTTCCTTAGCCAGTCTAAGTTCGAGTCTGCGCCTTATTGGGGAGAAGCTACGCATCACATGCAGTCTTTCCTGAAAGACACTGCATACTTGTGCAAAATGAAGCTGGGATATGATATAATGGAAAGCACCCAACAACACTGTTGGTTGATTTATAGAATAATCCATTCATGTCCCGTGCAGATTTGAAGTTGTGCCTTATAATTTCTAAATATCCTGTTGCAGGCCTTCACAGACCTGGTCTTCTTGTCTTCTTAGGCCTATGTTGACACATCTGGAAAATTTTGAAAATGCTTGTAGATGCTGCCCTAAAACAGTGCCCATATGCTAGTTATAACATGAATGCTGTGGGGGCAAGGCCAATCACAAAATGTTAAGAAGGTATAAAACCAATCCAATAACTCAAATACCCTTTATAATGAATATACATTAAGTTCCCATATGTCCTTTCCAAAATGACAGTTAAATGATTGCTAACTCTTATTATTTTTATTGCATTGTCTATCGCTACTAATCTGATTTCACAACCATAAAAAAGAAAGGATTTAAAAGATGGATTTTCACAGTTTCAAATGTATAACAACAAAATCCTAATCAAAGTGCTACAGATTAGATCTGTACTTTGTGGTGGTCCTCTTGTAAAAATCATGAGGATGTTAATGGTCCATTTCTTTCATCCATGTTTTATGCCTTGGCAGTGCTGATATATGCTAGATTTATGATTTTTAGTGTGCAGTTTATAGACACAAATGCAAACTTTAATTACATGATTCTTGGAAAAGGCTCTCATGTGAAAATTGTACCTATCAAAGAGGATCCATTTTTGTTTTACTGTATCTGACTTTTAATTTGTTTTTTTTCTCTCAAGTGGCTATTAAGGCAGTTTATTTTTTTTATAAGAATTTTATTAGATTTAAAGCAAAGATAAAAACTACAAAAAAGCAAAGAACACCTACAAAAAGAAAAGAGAAAAAACTAAAAAGTGTGAAAACACCAGAAAAAAGAATTTTAAAGATTACATAAGGAGGTGACTTCTGACTTTTAACAAGAATATACAGCAATTTCCATAATCAATCCCTTACTCTATATCAAACCAAAATCACATTATTTTTATAAATCATTCTATTAGCACATTATAAAAGTCACTAAATACAATTGCTCCTTCCCCTTGTATTAAAAGAAATATATATACAGTATGTATGCATGTATGCATATGTGTGTGTGTGTATCTTAATCAACTTGCCCCCCCAAATACAACATTTATTTAATTATTTCCTTCCTACCACTATTTCTATACATTTCTGTCCACTATAATAAAAATCAAACTAAAAGACATATATATTGTCTACTCTTAAAATTAGTAATACTGCAATTATGACAATCTTAATTCTGTTAAATCTAAAACAGCATTTATTGTTTGACTATTAATTTGTTTTTACGGGAAAGCAGATTTGTGGGATAGGTGCATTTTCTTGCTGTGCTTTCTCTGTGAAGGAGAAGTTGCTGTTTTGGGGGGATCTTTCTGAGCCCAAGTAATTAAATAAATAATTTCATTAAGTTACTATTTGGTAAATAATTAAATAGTCAAAGCTATGTTTGTATGCACTTCGTGGTTGTTTTTTTGTATACATTTCCATGCATTTGGGATTGGTTTGGGGGTGTGTGTGTCAGGTGGTAGCACCTAGCAGACTGTAACTTATCTTTATTTATTTATTTATTTATTTATTTATTCAAATTGATTAGCCTAAAAGATAAGTAGGGCAGGAACTGGCTACTGTACTACCTTGATGGGAAATCACAATCCCAGGGCTGTAGCTAGACTGGGAATTGGAGGAAACACCCCAGAAGAAGACAGTGGCAAACCACTTGCCAAGAAATCTACAGGGACATGTCTGTGAAGTCACCAGGCATTTTGCTTGATTCAATACATTTGACTGAATGAATGAATAAATGAGGGAGACTTTACATACACTTTGCCTGAAACACTAAATATACATGCATTCAGGTAACAGCCTGAAGCAGTTGGAGACTCCAGTTATGTTCACATGCCAGGAAGTTCCACTGATAATGATAAATATGTATGCATATGTTACAGTATATACGATGAAGATAATGTAGCATAAGTGCAATTTCTCCACACAGCATGTATGAGAGAAATAAGCTTTTAATTGACTCAAAGAGTATAATAATTTGATATTTATACTCTAAAGTTATAAGGTACGATTAACTGCAAGTTATTTTTCCTGGGTTCTATTATTCACCCTCTGTGCTAAAAGACAACATGTCTTACCTCCCTGGTGTATAAGTTCCTCAAGCACTGTTGTGGCTATAAAGTCAGTGGTTGCCAAGTCTTCTGAGTCACCAGAGGTACAAACCCACCGAAATGGGCCGAATCCCATAGAAAAAATGTCTCTGGGAAGAAAATATATTTAAATATTTAAAAGATAGTTTAAATTCCTGTTATATTGATATTTATGGTTAGCAATGCTTTTCTTTCATTAACTGAAGATGGAAGAATTTCAGCTATTTCAAACAGACTAATCCAAACATGAAGCTCTTTGAATCCCTATTTTAGAACTTTAAGTAAAGCTTTACTTGCAGACCTAAGCAATGTATCTGTGGTCATTTGTCCACTTGAGTTGTCTAGTCATTGTTGTGTCAAAGTAACAGGAATTAGGATAGATCTTATATCACTTCAGTGATGGTTGGATGATGCTATGAAGACACTGTATAAACCACTAGTGAGGAGATTACCCGTGGGATGTGTGCTTGGGTTGTAATTACAGGCACATTCCCTGTGAATAGGACCTGACAATTGGTTTAAATAAATAAATGTATTATGTGATTCAGCCGCAAATGCAGGGAGCAAGTGCCTGTGATCATTGTCATGAGTACTGATGGCAAGCAGGAGGGGGCCCTATCCAGGGTGGAAAACACATGCGTAGTCCTGAGGAGTTAAGCAGCCATTCAAAGAGACACAGATCAGACCCGCCTTAAATTTCAGGGTTTATCTGTCTGGGTTTCTCCCATGCTTCTTCAGTTTGTTAGGATTCTGTTTTATGTAGCAGTAATAAACACTAGAGACCTACTCCTCATCTCAGCGTGATTTCTGACTGTTAGGACAATCATAGATTGAAATGTAATAGGGCTAGCCTTCTCTGTGTGGTGATCAAGGTATCCTATCACACTTTCCTCAGTCTCTATCATCAACAGGCAGCAGGGTGAACTGATAGTAGAGAAGTTTCCTTTATTGACTTTGGGGCTGCAATTTAGACTGGCATTGTGAAGTATGCCCATGGGAAGCCACTGTATCATCCAGGGCAGATTTTAGTTTCATATCAAGCACCAACCAGACCAAACAAGTTGGATACAATTTCTGATCCATCCAGAAGACCCATACAAAGATAAATGTAAAGTTTTCTGTGATGGCACCAAGATCCATGTGTCCAATTATCTATGTTAAAGAAGTACCTCCACTTCAGTCCTGCATAGTAGGACAAGCTCAAGGATTTTTCTTTATTCAGGGATATTTAAGACATTAATCTGAATCCAGGTTTATGGTTCATATGTAAGGGTTAGGCCCTTGTGGAAAAGAATAGTTAATGTTTAAATTCCTTGACACCCTGCAAATGGGCATCAAATGCTTTGGACAGACTAGGACATCAAGCTAGAGAAAGGAACTAAATCAATTTCAGGTTTTGAAAGCACATACTGTATTTCTTCAAATAACAAACAGAGATAATTCAGAACTTCCTGCCTTAAAACATACTGCCAGCTAACTAAGGCTTGGCAGGTAAGAAATCCAAAAAATGACCCAATCAATCAGTTTGCAGGTAGAAGAAGAGCCCTGCCAGCCAGACAGCACCATCCATGCCTCTTAATGCAAGACTTTACAATTAACAATATTTCTACAGAAGGAAGGAAGGTTGGAAATTGGAATTTTGGAGGTTGGAAATTGAAAACTGAACAATCAATGGGTGGTCTCCCACAGTTGTAACATACTTTTTATACGTACAATTATTACAATTGCCTGTATTATTCTACTTTTATTTAATTTTATTTAGCTGTTCACAGTTATGCCTTTTATCTCTGGCCTTTGGCTATAATAAAGATTCATTCATTCATGGGTGAAAAGGGCCTGCCAGTGCATATTCCAGGTTATTCCTGCAGATGCTTTGCAAAGGTATGAATATCATGGGGAAAAGGGAAGGAAAAGAGTTAGCCTTGGATGTCCAGCAATGCAGATGTTGATACCCAGAGAAATGTATTGGTCATATCTCACCAAGCCTGGGTCTACTGAAGAAGGGTAAGGAGAAACAAGTAGGTTTATCACACACCTTTGGGTCCTTATTACTTTGCTAGGGCACATTGCTTCAAAAGAGAAAGGACATAAGCTGGACACTCAAGGTAGGTAAGAGTCGAATAAAAGAGAATCAAAAAGCACAATTTGGTTGCTGCTGGTTGGGTGACATAGTCTGTCTCCCATTTTGGTGTACTACATGTATCAAAGCTTTTCCTTCCCTTCCACTCATGTCACAATAATAGATGCAGTGGATTTCAGTTTAATTTGCTTAGATATACTGTATATGTGCCAAGGAAGAAGTCAGTGGTAATCAGGCATAGCCAACCTCTTCTAGACAGCATTTCATTCAACTCCTGGTTTATTAATATAGTAATGGAAAGCAACATTACAAAAACACTTAGAATTTATTTTTTCACTGTTAGATATTTTATGCTTACCATGAATTAACTGGCCTATATTCTTTCAGGAATAATAATAATAATAATAATAATAATAATAACAATAACAACAGCAGCAGCAGCAGCAGCAGCAAGAAGAAGTTTTTAAGAACAACAAGCTTTCTTTCCTATATTCAAATGCCACACTACTTTTCTCTAGTTCAGATTTCTCTCACAGCTTCCCAAATATTTGTGAGATGCAGCACTCAAGAATTCAGTTTATAGTCTTTAACTCCTGCAAGGCAATTGAGCTAATGTGAAGGTTACTTAAAGTGACTTAAGAAAAAGATTGCTCACATTTGGCAGCTCTTTTGGGTCTTCCCCAATCCCAGTCCCAAATACATTCCTTTCTAGACAGAAAAGGATGGATGTTTCATATTTTTCTCTTGTACATACCCCATAATGTGCTGAACATAAGAAGGGTACTGGAATTCTCCTTTGCCAGCTCCTCTTTTTGCAACATCAGCACCTTACAAAGAATTTAAAAGCAAAGTGTTCAGTGAGGAGAAAACTCAATGCCCTTGATAGCAAAACAGCAGTTGAGTGAAATAGGACTGGATATTGCTGTGCTAATTGAGAACAAGGCTAGTTGGGGAACAGGGCTGTACAGGAATTCATAACATTTCTATACAGAAGTATTTCTGTGTGAGATGAATTAATAGTTGTTCTGATCATGAAATTATCATATACAATACAGAAGAGTAACATATTCCCTACATAGAAAAATGCCTGCTCCCATGCAGAAATTATGTGATGTACTCCATGCCAAGAAAAAAGGAAGAAATTCTCTCCTTACCAGCTCTCTGGGCTTCTAGAAGGAAAGCATTGCCGTAATCCCAAAAAAACATTCCTTGATCAGACAGCTTATTGATGGCAGCTACTTGTCTTCTAAGACTGAAAGAAAAAAAAATTAGAACATTACTTTTGGCACCATCATATGTCATTAGAAAAAAAAGCCTTAGTTTGAATTATGGGACGCTGTGAGAGAGAAGATAATTTACTGAGTAAATGTGGAAGATGAGAAATCTGGGTTCAAATTACATCTGAAATAAATAATCTCTAGCAATTTTTCTTTTACTAAAAAGAAGAGACTGTAGATTTCAGTAGTGCCATCATGATGGGAGAGGGGAGCATGCAGCTCTCCTCATCCACATTCTTCTTTGTGTTCTTGAAATCACCAATTCCCCTTTGGGTATGATTTGGCCAATTTGATCTGCTGTCATGTTATATTATCATCACCAAATGCATCTGAGCTATGCTGAATAGCAGTCCTACCACCTTTTTTTTCATTACCAAGTTATTATCTATTTCCTTTGTGATCGTGGCTTGTGTTTTGAACAAAATATAACAGAAAAGGTGTTTTATTTCCAGAACCATGAGCAGTGAGAAATCTTTGGGCCATACTGGAACATAGGTTGAGTTTAAGGAACAAGACTCATGAATATTTTTGGAAAAAATATTTGGAAAAAATCTACTTTGAAAATTGGTGATGAATTATTCTGTTGGAAAGTTTGGGCAGAAGTTGGGATCATGACTTTAAATCAACTACTATGTAATGACTATTTTAAGGATTTTTCCCAACTTCAAATTGAATTTGGTCTTCCCAATTCGCGACAGTGGAGGTATCTTCAATTTAAGCATGTTCTAACAGGTCAGTATAGACCAGATGCTTTGGCTGCCTCAAAGGCACCTGAGTTGTTCTCCTACTGGATGGAATCCATATTGAGAAATAATTTAATTTCATATAAAAATAAAATATATGTCATACAGTCCTACCATATGGATGTTTTTCCATTTGCAATTTATTTTTTCTTATTAAATATGAGAGAAAGAAGCTGTTTCAAGCAGGCTGCTACTAAAGTGCAACAGCAAACTATATTGCCACTATTTTTCATTAGCACACAGCGGATAAGGAGGTTGCATATGCCCTGTAAACTATGTTTAGTCATCCCTATTCTACAGGATTAAAGAAATGATAAATGATATGTTAAAGAACATATTTAGGATTCTCTCCCACCTTCAAGATGATGATAATGTTAATGTTAAAGTGATGCTGTTAAAGTGCTGCACTCAATATGCCAACAAATTTGGAAAACTCAACAGTGGCCACAGGATTAGAAAAGGTCAGTTTACATTCCAATTCCAAAGAACGGCAATGCCAAAGAATGTTCAAACTGCCACACAATTGCGCTCATTTCACATGCTAGCAAGGTTATGCTCAAAATCCTACAAGCTAGGCTTCAGTAGGCTGACCATATGTACTGTTTTGAATGGGACAGTCTGTTTTTTTTTTAATATTTCCTGACCATCCTGTCATTTTAATATAAATGTCCATTTTATCCCTTTTTTTAAAAAATGTTTGAGCTGTTATTGAGAAAAGCGGGGAAAAATTGAAATTGAACTTGAAAAGGAGGCTGACTTACTCATTGGCAGTAGTTCTCAATCTGGCAGGAAACCTAGAGCGGAACCGCAGGAACAGCTGATTGGCGGTGAGCAAGAGGAAGAGTCGTTGCCGCCAATCAGTGCAGTGGAAGACAGTCGGAAAAGTGCACCCAGCAGATAAGAAGCCGATTGGTTCTCAGGCCAAAACGGCAGGAAGAAAATAAAATAAAAGGGCACGCCAGAGAGGAACAGGTTGTTGGGGACAAACGTTCACTAGACTCCTCCGTTCCTGTCCTCCCGTCCCAGCTCGTTGCCGCAACTCTCCTGCGCTTCTCCAGCCTCCTGCCTCCTCTGTTCCTGTCCTCCCATCCTAGCTTGCCACCACCCTCAGCCCTCCTGCAACTTCTCAGCCCAATGCCATCACTGCACCAGCCTCTCTGGACTCAACCATTGCTGCACCTCCCCCTCCTGCACCTTCCCAGCTTACCATCAATAACTTTTTTTATCGTCTTTTTCATGAATACGGAATATTACATAAATTTAACCCCGTCCTGTTTTGCCAACCCAATGTCCCGTTTTGTCTCAAGGAAATATGGTCAGCCTAGGCTTCAGCAATATATGAACCGAGAACTACCAGAAGTACAAGCTGGGTTTCAAAGAGGCAGAGGAACTAGAGATCAAACTGCCAACATTCACTGGATCAGGGAGAAAGCAAGAGATTTCCAGAAAAACATCTACTTCTGCTTCATTTGCGCTAAAGCCTTTGATTGTATGGATCACAATGAACTGTGGCAAATTCTTAAAGAGATGGGAGTACCAGACCACCTTACCTGTCTCCTGAGAAACCTGTATGCGGGTCAGGAAGCAACAGTTAGAACTGGACATGGAACAACCAATTGGTTCAAAATTGGGAAAGGAGTACAACAAGGCTGTATTTTGTCACCCTGCTTATTTAATTTATATGCAGAGTACATCATGAGAAATGCCAGGCTGGATGAATCACAAGCCAGAATTAAGATTGCCAGGAGAAATATCAACAACCTCAGATATGCAGACAATACCACCCTAATGGCAGAAAGTGAAGAGGAACTAAAGAGCCTCTTGATGAGGGTGAAAGAGAAGAGTGCAAAAGCTGGCTTGAAACTCAACATTAAAAAACTAAGATCATGGCATCGGGTCCCATCACTTCCTGGCAAATAGAAGGGGAAGAAATGGAAGCAGTGACAGATGTTATTTTCTTGGGCTCCAAGATCATCGCAGATGGTGACTGCAACCATGAAATTAAAAGATGCTTGCTCCTTGGGAGGAAAGCTATGGCAAACCTAGACAGCATATTAAAGAGCAGAGACATCACCTTGCCAACAAAGGTCCTTATAATCAAAGCTATGGTTTTCCCAGTAGTAATGTATGGCTGTGAGAGTTGGACCATAAGGAAGGCTGAGTGCTGAAGAATTGACGCTTTCAAACTGTGATGCTGGAGAAGAATTTTAAAAGAGTCCCTTGGATCAATCAATCCTACAGGAAATCAACCCTGACTGCTCATTGGAAGGACAGATACTGAAGCTGAAGCTCAAATACTTTGGCCACCTAATGCGAAGAGGGGACTCACTGGAAAAGACCCTGATGCTAGGAAAGACTGAAGGCAAAAGGAGAAGGGGATGGCAGAGGAAGAGATGGTTAGATAGCATCACTGATGCAATGAACATGAATTTGAGCAACCTCCGGGAGACAGTGGAAGACAGGAAGGCCTGGCATGCTATGGTCCTTGGAGTCATGAAGAGTCAGACATTACTTAACGACTGAACAACAACAACCCACCTTCAAAGATAATATGTATAAAGGCATTTAGAATGGAGTGATCATTCATTCATTCAAGGATACACGTGTACTGAGATTGTCTTCTACCTATGAGTTTATAACTAGATTCTGGCAGACTGATTTTCTGACTCTTATTCAAAAATGAATCTTCTCTGCCCAAAACCTAGCCCCCCAAACTTCTAAAAGAACCCAAAGAGAATCAAAATGAACATTTCAAGACTTTACACAGATGGTAAAAAAAAAAACATGAAAACTATTGCAATACCTTTCTTGTACAAGAGCCTGGAATTTTATGGGATCACTGGACATGAGTTGGTTGGCATCCCTAAAGCTTAGCTGTACTGGGTAATATCCACCATTAAATGGATTGTGACAAGAAGTTTGGTCAGATCCCAAATCAACTAATTGTTCTCCAGTAGTATTGAATTCATCAACCAGTCTCTCCCTACAAATAGAAAGAGAAAAAACAGGCAACTGAGAAAGAATAAGCAGAAATAAAGAGCATCTTGAGGAAATTTAGACAAAGTTATTAGTCAACGTGCATTTGGTAAAAGCCTATTATAAGAAATAAATGATTCAGCCAACACATAAAGCATGTGCACATCCCACTTATTTCAAAGACATGTTTCACTCAAAACTCTTATGATTTCTTTCTCAGGGGAAGCAAATTCAATGCCATTTTCTAAAACTTATGTATACACCCATCAGTCTCTGATGATGACCGCAATGAGACATGAAATACTGTCATTTAACATATTATCAACTTTGTCTCTAAAAATGAATCACTTTTGTTGTGCAATAAAAAATGAAATGTTGCATTCTTTATTGGGTAATTCACTTTATAAATAAAGAAAATGCATTCAAAATTTCATTAGGGCTTTGAAATAGAGCTGCTCCCATGTGTAAGCAACATTGACACAGGGTAGGAAGGATATCACACAAGTTTGAGGCAGAAGAAACTGAAAGACTCAGTTAAAGAGTAAATATTTGTTTCAGTTTATGGCTATGGTAACAGAGCAGCAAAATAGTAAGTATTAAAAACATATCACTGTCAACATATCACAGATCAACTGCCTACTTACCAAAGATCTACTACGTTGCCATGGTATCCCAGACTAAGAGCCATTTTGTTCTTCTTTGCTTCTCTGTGTAAATATTTTTAAAAGAATTTTAGCATTAAAGACGCAAAACAATTTGGGCGGGGAAGGGATGCCTTCATGTCACTTTTGACTCCTAGCAACTACCTAAACTAGTCCCTGCTGTTTTGTTGGCAAGAAGTGGTTTGCCATTGCTTCATTCCTAGGGCTGAGAGAGAGTGACTGTCCCAAGGTCACCCAGCTGGCTTTGTGTCTAAAGTGGGACTCACAGACTCCTGGTTCCTAGCCAGGTCCCTTAACTACTACACCAAACTGTCTCACTACAAAACATTTGCCCACAATAAAACTGTTACAAAGTTTATCCAAATATGACAGTCTGTAGAACATAAATGACATTTATGTGAAAGGATATATTTAATTTATTTCTAAACTTTTCCTTAAGAAGCTTAACCTACATGTTATATTCCTAACAAAGATAATTTAACAGCACCTAACTGACCTTGGCTACTCTTAAAAATCTAAGTTGGTTTGGACCTGGCTAGGACTTGGGTGGGAGACCTCCAGGCAAGTCTGTAATTAACACCAAAGTCTTGGGTGGATAGGACCTGATCAAAGATTCATGGAACCTGCTTGTTTGCCCAACAGTCATCCACAAATGTTGCAAAATTGTCAGGCTTAGAAAGGCATTCTTTGGGGTATAGATTGTTTTTCGTAGTCTTTTTCTCCAAACTCAGAAGACATTCCACAATTTTGGGGTGGCATATGGTATTAATTAGTGAGACACTAAAGAACATGCTTCCTGAGTCATACCTAAGTCGAGCAATGCAGTGATCCAGACTTCTAGTGATTTCCATCAGCCATCCCTGATGATAACGTTTTAAGAGAGCAGCTTCATCAACCTGAGAGAGTGCATTAGAGGGGGAAAAAATCAGGCACAACTAAACTTTCTGCATTTTATTCCCATTGTGAGTGGTAGGTTAAAAATAAGGTTAATCACCAGTGCTATATGTCCATGAGTTTAGTTCTGGACAAGCCATTCATAGTTTAAGAAATATAAATTATGAGTGAGGTTTCTTGTTAGAACTAATTTAGAAAAAAAGATTTTCTCCCAATCATCAATGAAAAATTACACAAGTAAATTGAAATCTTGTCTTGCTGTATTTAATAGCTTTAAACTTATTGTACTGAGGCTTGTTCCACATGAAACATTTAATCTCCTTGGGGAAACATTTCACTGAATGAACAAGATATGGCCTATATGTCAATCTCTCTGCAGCAAAAAATTAGAGTCTGCCCAACAAAATTTGCATCTTTTCAGTAGCAAATTCTTTCCTTTTCCTTGGAGTTTTCTTTTAAAATTCCATTTGATGATTTAAATAGACAGAAGAATTTTCTCATGAAGTAAAATTGGAATGGTTAGGACTGTATGCAGCTTGGTTAAGACCACAGGGGAATCGCATTCATGAAATGTAACGTTCCATTCATAAGCATCAGGAAGAGGATTCTGCTAAACTTTGTGGGATTAATATGCAGTATGTCGGGTTCCTGAATCTGGGATGCAAACTTCTGGAGAACAACTGTGACACAGAAAGCTCTCTCTGTTGCCATCTAGTGGGTACCTGGAGTTTTGCTACCCAGATATGATTGCCTTGCAAAAAGATGGCCATATGATCAGGCAGTTTAAGCCTAGTGAAATCACTGCAGCTACAGTAAGCTTACCTGTCTATGTCAGTTTCTAAGAAAGTGTTGAGGAAATCGGGTAGTTTTTAGAGAGGGGAGGGAGGAATAAATTAGAGAAACAAAAAGGTTTGTTGTTGTTATAGTAATATAGCAATTCTATACAATAACAACATGTAATAACTTCCCAGACAGCTCATGAATTATCAAATTATCAAACAAATCAATATAAGTAAAATCCAAATACCTATAAAACATAAAACAAACATATAAAACAACTAATAATAAAAACAGGATATAATACAGCAATTTACATTAAAATGCTCTTGATTTTATCAATATATGTTATAACTTTTTTAAAGATGATGATGAAGTATAAGAGCAATTCTCTATTTTTGTCTATAATCATTAATTTTAGTTATCCACCCTCGAACAGTGAGACATCTCTATGTCTTAGACATTAACTTTTTTCCGCTGATTAGCAAACTGTATGTAAGATATATCTTCTTAAAATGTACTTGTTCATTATCAAGCCATAATAAACTTACAAATGGATACAGAAGGACAGATTAACATTGATACTACATATAAAAATTTCTTCCAGAAAAGGACTGGCTTCACACCAGTTTTATCAACCGTAAAGTTCCAGCTTTCAATCTTACATGTTCGGTTTGCATATTACTGGCATTCAAAAACAATTACTGGCATCTAAAACCCAATATACTGATTTTGAAAACAGTAATGGTATTGTAAGCCAGTTAAAAATAAAATGGAGCTGGCATCAGAAAAACGATTGAGAACGGCTGTCATTCTAGACAGAAAAATTAGAGAGGCTATCTGAAGGAATGTGCCTTTTTTCAGAGACTGGCATTAAGACTGCTTCAGTATGATTGCTTCCTCCAACCATTGTATTTTAAATACCAGAGTGGCAAAGTTCCACAAGGAAGAAGCACGCAAGGGTAGCTGCTGTTTTGACCCATTTTTTGTACACTAGCATTGTACAATGCCTACCTAGATTGTTAGGCAAGGGATGAAATACCTACTTAGCCATTAACTGTCCTGAATGTGGACATTGATGCATAAAATCTACTTTGTAAGTTGCTTGTATGGATACAAAGGGATCATTCAATCTGGTACTTGAAAGAAGAGCAAAATATAAAAATAATTGGTAAACATTTCATTAGTGGCTAGCCAGAAAATCCTTTTGTGGAAGATATGCATCAGTATCTGAGATTTTTCAACCTTTTCTTAGCAAAGCTCCTGTCTGAAGGTGCCCTAGAAGATGTGTGAGGCTTCTTCTAGTCTTGACTTATCTCATTCAGTGGCAACATGCAAGCTCACGCTGCTTTCATTAGAACAGTGAAAACAGCATTGTGGTATCACGCTACAAGCTCTGCCCCTATTGGCCTGCACACAGAAAAGGGGCAGGGCTTGCCTTGTGGAACCAGGATGCTGCTTTCACTACTCTGAAACCCTTGCCTACCCTAAGGATCCCATGGATCCCACTGCATAATCAAGCTTGGAGACATTGGATGCTGATTTTTAAATGTAGAAGGAATGAATGGATATAACTGAAAAGCGACGAGAAGGAGAACTTGAATGAAAGCAGAAGGGTACAACTAAACACAGAAGCTTACCTCAGCAATAATTCCCACACATCCAGCAATGACTGCGGCTTTTGCTTGGGCACCACTCATTCCTCCAAGGCCAGATGTGACAAAGACTCTGCCAGACAGGTTCTCCATCCCCAAGTATCGGCGGCCTGCATTGAGCACTGTTAGCTATAGTGGAAATAGAGTAACTGTAGCACATTTACATCCTCACATACATGTTTATGTGTGTAAGAGAGAGAAAGAAGCCAAAAGTAGCAAGCCAGTTTAAGCAGAGTACTAATCATGAGGAATCCCATGTGGTTAGTGTGCATGTACATGTAAAGGTGTTTATCATATGGATTTTTATATGTACTTGTGCATGTACACTTAGTGTGCACACATACCACAAACACAGCCCCAGTGGGAATGGAGATGTGCAGTTTCTACTGAACTTCACATTCTCTCTATTTGCATTCTAATCTGCTGTAATGGCCTGCACTGCCCAGTTCGGAAGTGCCAGATGTCTTTCTATGTGTGACAAAAACAGACCTGGACAGTTTCCACAGGGCAAATTGCTTCATAAATTTTTATGCACTGCTTGGGGAACAATCAGGATACAAATGTCTCAGCTAAAGAAAATGAATTTCAAAGCTCATACTGGGAGGAAAACTCAATTAGTCATCAAAACTCCAATGCTTATAAGCACTCATTTTCTAAATACATGCACCTCTCCAAATCAGTGTTTAGCAAAGAAAGGCCACAACTTAGGAGCTGAGCACTGGCTTTGCCAGGAGAAATTCCAGTGTTAGACATTGGCATCTCCAGTTAAAATAATCCCAGTCAGCAGCTGATAGGAAAGTCTCTCTATCTAAAACTCTTCCAGTCAGAAAAGATAGGATGAACTTGAATAAATAAACTGAAGTGGCAGAAAGCAGTGTTTCACGACTGTATTTTCCAAGTTTCTAGATAAGTTAATCTTTTTTTTCTGAATTAATACTGGAGTCACAGTTGACTTTTATCTGTAGTCCATTTGAGATCCTATTCTGACATGTTGTTGTTGTTGTTTATTCGTTTAGTCGCTTCCGACTCTTCGTGACTTCATGGACCAGCCCACGCCAGAGCTTCCTGTCGGTCGTCAACACCCCCAGCTCCCCCAGGGACGAGTCCGTCACCTCTAGAATATCATCCATCCACCTTGCCCTTGGTCGGCCCCTCTTCCTTTTGCCTTCCACTCTCCCCAGCATCAGCATCTTCTCCAGGGTGTCCTGTCTTCTCATTATGTGGCCAAAGTATTTCAGTTTTGCCTTTAATATCATTCCCTCAAGTGAGCAGTCTGGCTTTATTTCCTGGAGGATGGACTGGTTTGATCTTCTTGCAGTCCAAGGCACTCTCAGAATTTTCCTCCAACACCACAGTTCAAAAGCATCGATCTTCCTTCGCTCAGCCTTCCTTATGGTCCAGCTCTCACAGCCATATGTTACTACAGGGAACACCATTGCTTTAACTATGCGGGCCTTTGTTGTCAGTGTGATGTCTCTGCTCTTAACTATTTTATCGAGATTTGTCATTGCTCTTCTCCCAAGGATTAAGCGTCTTCTGATTTCCTGACTGCAGTCAGCATCTGCAGTAATCTTTGCACCTAGGAATACAAAGTCTTTCACTGCTTCTACATTTTCTCCCTCTATTTGCCAGTTATCAATCAAGCTGGTTGCCATAATCTTGGGTTTTTTGAGGTTTAGCTGCAAGCCAGCTTTTGCACTTTCTTCTTCTGACATACAGATCCTAAAGTGTAATTTTGCTGTATCTAGACATTGTTTTTTTTCCCCCTGCTAGTGATTTATGGCATCTTCTAGTTACCAGAATAATTACAGTAATAAGAACAAGCTTTATATCACTATAATAATGGCTGGGTGATGCTATGGAAACTCTGTAAGTCGCTAGTGGGGAAATGGTCATTGCTTATGAGTAAAAAATCCAATAATATCTGAACTAGAGACGTGACAGAGAATGGACAAATTCTATTGGATTCTAATCTAATTCTAATGAAAAACAATTTAGAGAAGGCAAGGAGAAAGTAATAAATACATTGTTCATAGCAGGCAGCCTTCTCTACAGATCAAGAGGCATTCATTGAATCCAAAATTATCCATTGAATCTGGAGGTTTCATCAGAATGAGAAAATGGGCATTGTAACATTACAATGCAGACTTCACCCCTTACATATGCACATCAAATATACTGTATTTTGCCATTTGTCTCCCTTTGCCTTAATTCAGGGGATTCCAGATATTTTAACAAATAGCTCAAATCATCCTAAACCAGCATGCTATGTAGAGAGGAATCCTATGATGTAGTTGTACTCCAAAATACCTGAAAAAAACCAGCTTGTGTACCCTTCATTAATTTATTTAGGGGTACAATAGTCATTCTCTTATGGCACAGAGTTTGGGAATTACTACTTTAGATATATTACAATAAAATCTCTCAAGCATTATAAAATGGAGTTCTAAGTCCTGTCTTCACCAAAGCAGTAGAACCAGTCT
Source organism: Candoia aspera (assembly GCF_035149785.1). Classification (NCBI taxonomy): domain Eukaryota; kingdom Metazoa; phylum Chordata; class Lepidosauria; order Squamata; family Candoiidae; genus Candoia; species Candoia aspera. The sequence continues at coordinate 42,043,665 of NC_086154.1, read as the reverse complement.
AAACAAGCAAACAAACAAATGTACATACATACATACATACATATATAAATTGTGCCTTCAAGTCAGTATTGACTCCTAGAGACTGCCTGGACAAATCCCCGCAGTTTTCTTGGCAAGATTCTCAGAAGTGGTTTGCCACTGCTTTCTTCCAAGGGCTGAGAGAGAGTGACTGGGCCAAGGTCACCCAGATGGCTTTGCGTCTAAGGTGGGAGTAGAACTCATCGTCTCCCAGTATCTAGCCTGGTGCCTTCACCCTATACTAAACTGGCTGTCTAGTCTAAATATCACCTTCACCTTGACTGACCAGACTGTCACCAGACAGAGTCCTGCTGGTCGCAACTCGCTTTCCAGTCTAAATATATTGTGACTAAAAAAAATGAATTGGTGGTCTCATTTTCAAAAAGTATTTTGCCATGTTATCCCAGTTCTTACCACAGTTCCATGGACTATCCCCTGTGGTCCAATGTAGCAATAGCTTCCAGCTGTCATCTGTCCATACCTGTCAAGTGGAATGCAAAAAATGTTATTTTCTCAAACAAGTCTGGGTGATATTAGGAGAGCAAACAACAACAGCAATAAATGTGCTATTACATTGATTCATCAGCCTAATGATATAGATTGTCCAGTTAATCATCAATAATATCTCACTGGAGTGTGATATCAAATGAGATCCTACAAGATTAAGGCTTGTTCCCACTAGTTTTCAATATTTTCATTAATGGCTTGAATGAAGAGATAGCAAAAATGTAAATAATACTAAATTGGGTGGGATAATTAAAAATGACAAAAGAAAATTCAAAATTATTTTTACGAGTTAGAGAAGTTGGCTGAAAATAATGAAATTTAAGTGAAACAAAGTTTTTCACTTGGGAAAGAAAATCAGATGTATAGTTATAGCGTGGAGGATACTTGGCTTGAAGATCTTAAAGAGTTGATCACAAACTGAGTATGAATCAGCACTGCAATATCTCTGACAAAAAGGGAAATAGAATTCTAGGGTGCATTATTAGAAGCACAGACTTGTATTAATTAATTATTAATTAATATGTTAACTGCCCTGTAATCTGCACTGGTCAGACCCAATCTAGAGTACTGTATCCAATTTTAAAATAGATTCACAGAAAATGGAACAGGAGAGTGAGAATTATCAGTGGACTAGAAACTAAGTTCTATGAAGAGAAATTTAAAGAACTGGTAATGTGTGGCCTTGAGAACAGAAAAATGAAGGTGGGGAAAATCTAATAGAACTCTTCAAACACCTGAAAATACGTCAACACAGAAGAAGCTCAAGATTTATAATCTATCCTTCCACAATGCAAGAAACAGAACAATGAATTTAAGTACAGGAAAGCAATCCCAACGGAATGTTAAAAGATAAAGCTTAATGGTAAGATAAATTGATAGTGAAATCAATCGCCCAGAGAGGTGATCACCTTCCCTTCACTAGATTTATTCAAGGGGAGGTCAGGCAGATTTCTGCTGAAAATGCATTGTGTCATTCCAACTGTATGGTTTTATGAAATGGATTAGAAAAAGAAACTTGAGAAATGGATACTTACATTGTAACTCCTTTTGCAAACATAGACTCATATTCCTCTCTGGAGGAATAGTTAGGGATTACCTAAATAAAGAAAAAAGCAAACTTAGTAGGGATAAGAATTAAGGAAATAGTCTCTGAACCAGGTCTTGTTCAAACATATTCCAGCAAAATCCCATTCTTACAATGTGGGAGGCCATATGCTCATCCTTACAGAATAGATTGGATTAACTTGATTGAATGAAGTCCTTAAAGAAGTAGCTATTTTTTTCAGGCTTTCAGTTTCTTCACTTGGAAACAAATAATCCCTCCTAACAGCAGATTGAGGTGGTTAGGTGCTAACACGATCTGACCCACCATGAAACAGAAGGGAGAGCTACAGAATGCCAAATGTGAGCTGGAAAATCAAAACAGAGGAAAGAAAAGGAAATGAATTGGCTGTATACCTTGTAATGAGGAGCAGAATCTTTTTTCAGCCAATGGCTATACTGAGCCTTTGATTGGCATGCTGTGGGCCACCCTCCCAAAAGTGGGCAAGATCAGGACAAAGACGTGGGTGGGACCAGAACAAAGCTAAAGTTATTGTACTTAAATTTAAAACACTGAATTCAATCAATCAAATATAGTTCACATACACATATCCCATGTTTAATAATCTTCTTGTCACATTAAAGGTTACAGTTTGGTGGCAATTTGGTGGAAAATTCTGGGAAGAGCACATCCAGCCCTAAGGTTACAACATCTGTAGCCTTGTCACATGATATCTTTGAGGGCAAGGTGGCTGATTGACAGCTGAGTAGGAACTCCCCATTAGAAAATGATGGGGTCCCCATTTGTTAAATCCCTTGTACATCATCAAAGGAATGTTTTTTGGAAATTGAATCTTCTCATTTTGGATATCGCATCCATGAAAATCCTGAAGCCTCAATATTCAGCTTGGATGGCGGACCTCCCATCCTCCCTGAAAATAAGGAGACATACAAGCTGCTAATGAAAGGCCCAATCTGTCTACAAGAGAAGTTGCTTCATGCTTAGTATTAAATAACTATAGAGGACCTACTGAAAGGTCAAAACTAGAATTGTAGCAATGATAAAGAAACAGAGAAGAGGAGGTATTGTTGCCTTTGTTTACCATGCCGTTAGTGATAACTAATCGAGGAGCATTGCAATGGCTTGGGAAAAGTCCTAAGGGATGTCCACTGTACATGACTAATGTCTGTTCTTCAGTCATCTCAGATAAATAGTGCATCACCAGCCAGAACTAGAGAAAGGAAAAAAGTAGTAATTAGCTTTTTGTCTTAAAAGGATCACTGTTCTACAGATTTTTAATGGGTAGACCAGACAGAATGGTGGGAGACCACTTTATGAGAATTCCTCAAAAGTGGCAAGGCTGATTAAAAATTCATTATCAAATGAGAATAGATAACGAGCTCCTCATCTAATACTTTCACACAGAAACTGTTTCTCCCCCATTATTTTTATTCCTATTGGGAATTAAAAAGTAAAATGTATTCCTACTAGCAGGGAAAGACTGCTAAACAGAAGGGTGGAGGGAAAAGATGGACTGGTTAACAGACTTTTCTGTGAGGGCAGAATAGCAATTATTTCCCTGTAACCTATATGCAATGGTCGCTCCAACCAAAGTACAGTTCAGTGTTTTAAACTGTAAAATCAATAAGAACTTTTCACTGAAGGCATTAAAACTATTCAGGCAACACATAATCCCAAGGATAATTTCAGTTTTTTGGATTCCCTGTCCAGTCCTACTTTTACTGGCCCATTGATTTCAATGAACACAAAACAAAACCGAGAGAAAAATACAGTGACACGGGATGCCAGGAGAGAAGACGGGGCAGATGGGAAGGGGAGCAGGATAAGGATTCTATTTCCCAAGTGCTGTGAATAACAATGTGCCTCCCTCCGACCTTCCCATACTGCATTTTTAATGTTTTTTCCTCTAATCAAAGGACTTTGGCACAAGTACCTTCTATTACAAAAGGTTTACATTAACAGAAGCCTGGATTTGTACCAGGAGCTTTAAAGAGCCTTTTTGGGTTGGTGTGTGAGTGGGTGGGTTGGTTTGATTGATTCTTTGTACCCATTTCCTGCAAAAAAAAAAGTCTTTGCCCTTTTCTCAAAGATACCATTTCTTTTGGGAAGGAAGCTGTCATTAGTACTAATGGCAATTTTGTTCCTAGTTCTAGTCCCACATCCTAGTCTCATATTTGTTGTTTCCAAAACCATCACAGGCTGTTTTATGATGGCATAAGCCTTATGATGGCATAAGCCTTGATGGCAGTGTGACTGCCTCTGGAGGCCATCTGCTGGGCAGCTAGTGGGTTTCCTTGTGGAGTTGGTTGGCCACTGTGAAAACACACTGCTAGACTAGATGGGCCAGGGAGCCAATCCAGTAGGGCACTGCTTTATTCTTATGTTATATTTATTAATAGTGTCATCCAGCCATTCTTAATGGAATGTCTTCCAAACGCATTGGACTTCAGCTTCAGAAAAACTCCCTAGACCATTTTGGGCCAGTTGCTGTCATTCAGCCTAACCTACTTCAGTAGGTTGTTGTAAGGATTAATGGGAGGAAGGGAGGTATATTAATCTCAGCTCCTGGAGGAAGAGCAAGATACAAATATAATAAATAAATAATGAGAAAATGGGGCTCAGGCATTTGTAAAAAGTGTATTCCAGGGCAAACACTAACAGGCATTTTTGTAACTCGTTAAGAAGAAAGAAAGAGGTAGCATTGATAACATGCACAAGGAAGAACATTCTGAGGTACAGTTTTGCTACAATCACACACCTTTAAAAACAGTCTCTTTTTCATGACACCAAGCACTGAGAACAAGCTGGCTTTATCACTGAAATAAAATCATTCATCCAATGGCTATTCTTAAGTAACCAGAATGACAAAGAAGTATTGTTTGCTCTGCTGTGAAACTCTTTCGAGGTATCACACTCCTATCAAAGTGGGAGCAAAAGGACAGACAGAAAGCATCCACAGATTGTGCTGTCTCAATTGCACTGTGCAACTCACGATGTATGCCCTGAAGTACACCAAGGCACACTAGATACAAAATAATGTTCATCATATATTTTTAGGAAGCATAGTTGCTATTTTGAGAACAAAAACTGAGAAGGCTCCACTCTGCCTGGGAATCTGAGAATCCTACTGTAATTCTTGAAAAACAAGTTGATGGAACTGGCCAGTCAGGCTCCCTTCTGTGCAGAGGGACTTGCTATTGAGAAAAATGTGACAGCAGGGAATGCAGATAGCCCTAGACTGGCTTGGCCTATGTGGTCACATAGGTCCTCCTGCATGTTTCTGTCCAAGTCAGGGTAGGTCTGGGTACATTCTCCTTTGAGAACTGTTCCCAGGTACTGGTCCACAGAACCACAGGATTGCACTGGCTCTCAAGGGCATTACATAAGCCAAACTACTCCCATCAAAAATACTACAAACTGTTCCTTACATCCATCTGTTTGCTTCTGTCTGGCTTGTCTCATAAAGAAAAAGACTATAACCTCTTCTTCTTATGCCACTGTTTTTGACAGGACCCTGAAGCATTCAAATATATTTTGCAGCTGTACAACTATGCAGAACCTTGAGAAATGAAGATTCCACATAACAAGGGCCTCCAGGGAAATAAACGTCCCTTTCCTTCAGACCTTTGTCCTGAAAGTACAACAAAAATCTAAGGACTCATAAACCAGGCCTTCCAAAGGACCACTGCGAAAGGAGCAGATGACTGACAACAAATAGGCTGTGGTCAATAACCGGGCTCGCCTGATTATCCCAGCATCCTCTTTTTTCTTCTTAAAACAAAATGATATAATCAGGGAAGGTGTCACGAGTGCACTGCCATGGGGCAAATGCATGGCAGCGCACACATGACAATAGATAGCCTCAAGTAGAGAGAGGAAAAGGAGAAGTAGTTAGAAAACAAAAGAAAGCAATAGCCTGGAAATATCCTACCTGAGAAGAGCCGGCACTCGACCATCAACGCCATTGTCCCGACAACGAGCAGGGCAGGAACAGGTAGGGTGTGGTTGAGACATGCGCAGTCATGGCTCGATCACAACCAAATAAGGAAATCCGGTGAAGGGGCGGAGCAAGGGTGGGGGGAGGAACTCTGGCGGGAACGAGGGGATATATTTGAAATCCGTAACAGGCTACGCTACTCTCGGCTTTTTACTGGACAAGTACCTATCTAAATAAACCCTGAACCTGTTTGCTCGAAGCAGCGTCTGCGCGTTATTTATAATAGGACGATCCTTACATAAAGCCGAGAGTCACCTCCAAACCCGCTAGCCTCTACCAAGAATTTTTTTTTGTGAGAGAAAAAGCTAGCAATGGCCACACCAGTGTGGTCCCTGACTGCAACGGCACAATGCCACAACGAAGAAGACTTCATACAGCTGGGGGACCTAGAAGTAGTCCTGGACGAGCCGGACACACCAGAATGGGATGGCGCCTCTGAACCCCAACCAGAGTCACCCCGCAAAGCGGAACAACTCCACTCCATCGGAACATCAGCGAAAGTACTAACCAAACGACAGACGGAGCAGCAGGCGGCAGAAGCGCAAAGAGACTGGTGCCAAGGGATCGAGGCCCAAATACGGTCAATCGAGGTCACAATGCAATCCATGGCGCAGGCACTCCGAGACATCGCGACGAACATAGCGGCAGCAAGACCAAGGGGGCCCAACGGCAACTCACCTCACCAACCGCCGGCCCCGAGGGATGGAGACCGGGTGCAAGATTTTGTAGCCAACTGGCGCACGAATCTTCCGGCCGCATCTACCCTGACTCAAGCGCGCCCGAAAAGCAACCCGAGGGGCGAAGTCGCAAAAGACTTTGGCGTGAAGTTTGACGGTGAGCCGGCAAACCTCTCCTTCTTTCTGGCAAACGCGACTGATTATGTACTACAACAGGGCCATAACTTTACCTCTGAGAGGGCAACAGTCTCGGCCATAGCCACCAAACTGCGGGGCAGAGCCGCGGATTGGTATGTGCAGATGCTGGACTCCAGGGACCCAGCCCTGGCTACCTGTGACGCATTCCTAACGGCACTGAGAGACTACTTTGAAGACCCGCTAGCTAAGGACAAAGCCAAGGTCGCCCTTACGGGACTCAAACAGGGACAGAAATCCGTAGCGGAATACACGCTGCAATTTAAAGTCCTAGCTGGGAAAGTCCCGGAATGGGGGCAAGCTACACTGACTGACTTATTTAAACGGGGCCTTAACCGCGACATCCTGCAATGGGTGGTGTACCGGGACAACCCGGACTCGCTAAACGAATGGATACGTTTAGCCGGGAAGACCGAGCATGCGAAGGACGTCTTCCGTATGGCGACCCGGAGCGACAAGATGGCCACCCGAGACAGAAGACTGACACCACCACCGAGAACTCCATGGGACGAAGAACGGCAACGGCGGCTGACCCGAGGGCTATGCCTTAAATGCGGCAGAGAGGGCCACAGAGCGGCAGACTGCAGCGAACCTCGGATGAGGAACCAACCGCCCAAGATGACGCCAAAACCAGTCCCCAGACCCCAACCACGGCCACAAATACTGACTGGGAAAGTCGCTGCCACAACGGAGACGGAAGACTTCTACTCTGAGGAGGACACCTCCGACTCACCAACGCGACCGGCGGGAAACGACTTCCACCTGTTCTGAACGGCATGGAGGGACAGGTGGTAGAGGAGATGCGCAGGTCTAGCAACGTGAGTAAATACGCCCCGATCCTCAGGATCATCATCGAACTGACTTTTGAGGGCCAAACCATCGCAGCAGGGGCCATTATAGACTCTGGTTGTTCCAGAAATCTAATCCACCCCTCCATAGTCGCGGCCTTGAAGTCACCTTGCATTCCCCTCCCAGAACCACTGGAATTCCAGCAACTAGACGGCTCCACAGCGGGAGGGGGACCGGCAACCCTGGGGATGGGGGTAGTGACCCTTCGGCTGGGCACACACCGGGAAGCTATACAATTTGTGGTCGCCCCGGTAAGCCGGCCCATGGTCGTGCTGGGCATCACATGGCTAACCCGCAACAACCCCCGTATAGATTGGAAGAACCGATCGATCGAACTTTCCGATGGGACCTACCAAGTGCCGACCAACATCAAAGACTCTGCTGTGTTAGTAGGGAGGGGAGAAATCGCTCAACCTCCCGGAGAGGACTCCCCACTGGAAGGATTGCCGGCACAATATGCTGACCTGACAGATGTATTCGGGGAGGAAGAAGCCGACGAACTACCCCCCCACAGGAAAACGGACTGTCGCATTGAATTCCTCCCCGATGTCCACCTCCCAAGGCCAAAAACATATGCGAAGTCGCGGCGGGAAATGACAGCATTGCGGGAATTCATTGACAAAAATCTCGTGTGGGGGTTCATTGAACCGGCAAACTCCCCGGTCGGTGCGCCTGTACTTTTCCGTGAAAAGAAGGATGGGACTCTACAACTTTTCACGGACTATTGAAATTTGAATGCTGTATCTATTTGTAACAAGTATGCAACGCCTCTAGCTAAGCAACTATTGGCACACCTGTGCACGGGGAAGGTTTTCTCCAAGTTGGATGTGAGGGAGGCATACTACCGGGTATGAATTAGAGCAGGTGACGAATGGAAAATGGCTTTTAACTGCCCATTGGGCTCTTTCCAATACAAAGTCCTGCCATTCGGCCTAGCGGGAGCCCCGGGAGTCTTTATGCAACTCATTAACGAAGTGTTACATGAGTTTCTGTTTAAAGGCATGCTGGTGTATTTTGACAACATCTTAATCTACTCAGAAAATGAAAAAGATCACGTGGAACTAGTGCGACGAGTACTTGCTAAACTCAGAGACGCCAAACGGTACATTAAACTCTCGAAATGCGAGTTCCACAAATCTAGCTTAGATTACTTGGGCTACAGGATATCTGTATAGGGGGTGGAAAGGGACCCGGGCAAGGTCCAGGCCATCCTCGAATGGGAAAGGCCCCGAAAGTGCAGACAACTACAACCCTTCTTAGGATTCGCCAACCACTACAGAAATTTCATACTGGGGTTTTCTGAAATTGCACTGCCACTCATGGACTTGTTACGCACGCGAGGCACGGGGGAGACCCGCAGAGTGAAAAACCCAGGGGCGGTGCTCAACTGGACACCCAAATGTCAGGCAGCATTCGACTGGTTGAAAACCCTATTCACTTCCAAACCCATCTTAGCCCACCCGGATCCCGAAAAGGAATTTGTAGTGCAGGTAGATGCCTCCGACTTCTCCATTGGAGCCATCCTACTACAAAGAGACGCTGCTGGAGCCCTTAAACCCTGCGCATATTTGTCTAAAAAATTTTCTGAAATGGAGCGGCATTGGCACGTTTGGGAGAAGGAAGCTTTCGCCATGAAAACAGCCCTAGACCACTGGCGGCATTTCCTAGAGGGGGCAACCCACCCCTTCGAAGTATGGACAGACCATAGGAATTTGGAAGCCCTTCGAACGCATCGACGCCTAAACCCAAAGCAAATCCGCTGGGCACAATTCTTCAGCCGGTTCAACTTTGCATTGAAATACATCCCGGGGAAGAGGAACCTCCTAGCAGATGCACTCTCTCGACTGCCCCAGGATGACGAACCGGCCCCTGAGGTTATGGGAACAGTCTTTTCCGCATCCCAACTGGGAATGGCGACATTTTCCCCAACCCGAATGGGTAGCGGCCTGCGACGTGCGAGCCCCCGACTTAGTCCGCGTGTTCCACCATGCATACCCCGCCAAACCAGCAGTTTAAAAAGGCTTGTTCCCCCTTGGGACCCCCCCGCCAAACCAGCAGTTTAAAAGGACTTTTTTTCCCCTTGGGACCCCCCCCTTCCCCAAAACACCACCCTCAACTTTCCACTGGGGAAGGGCAGTATGTTGCGAGTGCACTGCCATGGGGCAAATGCATGGCAGCGCACACATGACAATAGATAGCCTCAAGTAGAGAGAGGAAAAGGAGAAGTAGTTAGAAAACAAAAGAAAGCAATAGCCTGGAAATACCCTACCTGAGAAGAGCCGGCACTCGACCATCAACGCCATTGTCCCGACAACGAGCAGGGCAGGAACAGGTAGGGTGTGGTTGAGACATGCGCAGTCATGGCTCGATCACAACCAAATAAGGAAATCCGGCGAAGGGGCGGAGCAAGGGTGGGGGGAGGAACTCTGGCGGGAACGAGGGGATATATTTGAAATCTGTAACAGGCTACGCTACTCTCGGCTTTTTACTGGACAAGTACCTATCTAAATAAACCCTGAACCTGTTTGCTCGAAGCAGCGTCTGCGCGTTATTTATAATAGGACGATCCTTACAGAAGGGTGATGGCTGAATTATATAGAAGAAAACAGAGAGCCACTTTGGTGTAGCAGTTAAGGCATCAGGCTAGAAACCTGGAGACTGTGAGTTCTAGTCTCGCCTTAAGTAGAAAGCCAGCTGGGTGACCTTGGGCCAGTCATTGTCTCTCAGCCCTCAGAAGAAGGCAATGGCAAACCACTTCTGAAATCTTGCCAAGAAAACTTCAGGGACCTGTCCAGGCAATGCTGACTGGAAGGCACAAAAAAACCCCCACCAAAAAACAAAAGCACCCCAGCAATATCTATAGTTATATCTATTCCATGGTGGCTGAGCTCATGTCATACTTGTGAATGAGCAAACCCCACATTCACTAACACTGAAGCATAATGAAACATCTGCAAGCAAACAACCAAACTCAGAGAGCAGTAAGGACTCCACAGGTCAACCCTGAGCTACAGATATTCTCTTCCATTGGAACAAAAAGAGTGAAAACAAGACCAATGGAGACAAGGGGAGCAAGCAGATTCATCCTCATTTTTTCTCCTCGTGTGTAAAATAAGTAAAAGTTAGAATTATAGTCAGCTGCTCATCAAACTTTTCCTAAACTGAATGAGAATCGTTTTCAAATCATTTGTCACTGAAAATGTATCTACAGCATCATACCTGTGCCCAGTTGCTGAACACTTGTCCATTTCCTCCATAAGTTACAAGCTCCTGAGGAAACTGCAAAAGGTACATTTTAAATCCATACAAGATTTCAAAACAATTCCTTTACAATGATATTAAGATCTCTTATCTCTATCCCCAGAACAAGAGCTTCATCTTGAGGACATTTGTTTAATATCCTTAATATCTTATCATAAAAATGAAATAAAAGTGATGCATGATCTATGGTTTCTCTTTAAGAATAATGAATTTTTCCTCCCTTTTAAATTGTTTAAATAACTGGGAATAAATGCAACCCAAGGGAAAAAAAATCTATTAGGTAACATAAATGAAAAAATGGGAATGAGATGAGAGAATATAGAAAAAGTGACTGGAGAGACCCAGTAATGAATGGTGACTGGTGAGTATCTGCTTAGAAAAAGACTTGTTTGTTTTGAATATGTGGTTAAACCATACATCAATTCATATATACATATGCAGAAGAATGAACATAAATCCAAATAACATGATTTAATTGACTGTATAATGAAAGGCTAAGAGAATCAGAGACACAGAGACAAGGACGGTCAGAGGTTATGAATATGGGACAGACCAATTTTTTGGTAGTGCCAAGAATAGAACTTGGGAAAACAGACATGGAAGAAAAATAAAGAAGTGAAAAAGAACTGCAGGAAAAGGAAGTACAAATCTTGTATGAAATAGAATAAGGAGCTAGTTTAATTTCCCAACAGAAGTGAACATAAGGAAAAAGGATGTGGATGCTGACTAAAACAGAGGAAAAACAATTACGTTACCGGGAGCCACAGAAATATGAGAAGTATGAAAAAGGATACTTAGTGGAATGAAGACATGAAAAAGGTTATGAATGTGGGAAAATGCATATGAAAATTATTGATGCAAAAAAAAATTATAAAAGTTATTTTATAATATGTAGACACAAAATGTTGCAAAGAACATAGTCAAAGAGAGCAAAGAATGGTTAAGATTAAATGAGGCAGAGAAAATACAGAGCAATTTTGATGGAAATAAAAATTTGTGTATTGTATATTGATTTAAAGAAAGTGCATGATAAAGACTTGGTTAGGGCTGTTGAATGTGATAAGAGAAATATATAATAGAAGTAAAGCATATGTGAGAATAACTTGAATGCTTAGTAAATGGTTCAGTTCTGATCAGGGTGTAAGGCAAGGAAGTGTGATGTATCCCTTGGTTTTTTAATGTATAAGAAATGTATAAGAAGCTTTTGTGATGATGATACAATGTATTGACTTGGGTCATGAACATATATGTACTTCGTATGCAGATGATGCTGTTTGAGTCTGAGAAGAAAAATGATTTGCAGTGAATGTTAGATAGATTGTAAGATGCAACAAGGAATATACTGTAGATCTGAAAACTATTATATCAAAGGTCAAGATAGATATATTTGATAGGGAAAATGGAGTGAATGGTTGCAAGTTATATATAATGTCAAAAAATTAGAGCAAGTTGATAAATTTTTATAGTTTGGTAGAATGTTTACTAAAGATGGGAAAAGGAATGGAAGCATGTCAAAAGAAGTGAAAATGGAACTTCCTTATAAGAGCTTGCTTCTGCTCACTATCTCTCTGGAAATGAGAACTGTGTAAGTCAGGAGAAAATAAAAGTTGGATGCAATGGGAATGGCGTACTTAAGAAACATATGTGTAAAAAGATATAGAGTCAAGAATGAATGGGTAATGAATCAATGTTGATTGAACACAAAAGTGAGTCACCAGTACAAAAATTGTATGGTTTGGTTGTTTATAATATAGAGACAACAAACAAGGATTGAATAATAAAGCAAATATACAGTATAAGAGAAAAAGTGAATGGGTTGATAGGAGGAGGAAGACCATGGAAGTCATACTTGGATGGACTTCTCAGAAAGAGAAGAGAAGAGATGAGATTCTCAGAAAGAGAGAAGTGAGAAGTTTAAAGAATAAAAGGCCGGGTACGGTGCAGAGTGTTTGTTTGTTTGTTTGTTTAATTTGTATGGCCACCCATCACACTAAGTGACTCTGGGTGGTGAACAATATTTAAAAAATAAAAATGATTCGAGATCTAATTATCCATTACAATATAATACAAAAAATAAAATACATAGCAGCTGAGAATAACCCACCCACCATAATCACTAGATTAATCAAGAAATGGGTCCCTGCACACGCTCAGGGCCCTTGGCTCAAGCACACTTTAAGGACTTACCAAAAGCCAGCAGGGTTGGGACCAACCTGGTCTCCAGAGGGAGAATGTTGCATAAGGCAGGTGCTACAGCAGAAAAGGCAAGTCTTCTAGGCCCCACCAATTGGCATCCTTTAGCTGACAGGACCTGAAGCATGCCTATCCTGCCTGATTGGATTGGACAAGTAGAAACAATTGGGGAGAGATAGTCCCTCAAGCAACCTGGTCCCAAGCCATGAAGAGCTTGAAAGGTGACAACCAGCACCTTGAATTGCACCTGGAAGCACACTGGCAACCAATGCAGCTCATGGAGTAGAGGTGCCATTGACCACCCAAGCTGCTGCATTCTGCACCAATTGAGGCTTCCGAATGCTCTTCAAGGGCAGTCTCACATAGAGCTCATTGCAGTGGTCTAGATGGGAGTATGGACTGGAAGCAAGGATGGTTTGCAAGGCTACAAAAGCTATGGAGAGGTATTCTGAATGGCACTAATATAAACCAGTTTTAGATATGTTTGCTTTTCTTTTTCTTATCTCATGCCTTTAATTCCTTTGGTTTACTATTTTTGTTCCTTCTCTGCACTTTGATATATTGCTTGCCCCGAAAGGAAATAGGGTTCTGATTATATATGTATGAATGGTGAGAACTGGACATTCTGGTTTTTAAACTATGGTTTATAGCTTATCAAGTTTTTTCAACCTAGCTAATTGTAGATTTATTCAACAAAGTATTGTCAAAACAACCATAGTTTAACATAATGCATGAATCTAATCACTGTCTCCAAGTTATAAGGGGACTGAAATCTGTTCCTTCATAAAAGGCAGTACATTCTCATTAATGTGACAGGAGATTTCTTTCCTAGACCATGTTTTCCCCAAATATTCATTACCTGTGCTACTGCAGGATCAAGATTATTCATAATCATGTGCATTATTGCAGCGGCTTGTTTGGTTTTGCAAGGATATTCCTGAATAGGATAAGCTCTGAAATTAAAACAGATAAAGGCGGAGATGAAGTAATTATTCCCAATTTGTTTTACAGTTGAATTGTTGAATTTATCACAGATAAATTAAAAGAAAAACCAATATAGAAAAAAATTAATAGAGCAATAAAGACAATTAGGGATGTAGTACACCTATCATGAATAAGACCATGTGGACTCAATCAAGATTAACTTCTCAGTAGATGAGAATAGGAAGGGTTTTTTTCCCCCAAAAAGAGATTAGTTTATTAAGGGCTTCTTTCTACCTAGTGCCCTGAAGATACGTTAGAGTGCCCATTATCTTCAGATAGTGTATGGATATGTGTAGTCTGACAACTCTGAAGTTTACAAGATTGAGAAAGCTGGTTCAATATGGTTAACAAAAACACCTAATTTCTCTTATTACTCAAGGGCACCAAATACTTGAACCCACGGATACACATTCTCAGTGTATAAAATGATTAAATAGAATCTATTTAATCTAGGAGCATTGTACACCCTGTTTATAGAAGCAGGAAAGGAAGTGTTCTTTGATCAGGCTGGCTTGGGAAACTGACTACAGAGCAGGCAAAGTGTCAGGCGAAAGAGGAACATCTCTATCTCTTCTCCAAAGAGAACCATGAACAGGACCTAGTAATGAATGAATGAATGAATGAATGAATGATTGAATGAATGAATGAATAAATGAATGAACGAACTAGAACAAATGCACAGGAACAAATGAGCAGTTATTTCAAACCTGCCTGTTCACAGATAGAATACTGCTATTAAAGGAAAACCAAATATAAATGCCAGATGCTGGAACTTGCCACTACTGTACAATGCTACTGGTAATTTCTCTTGCAGTCCCAAGGTGTGTGCTTTGAGCTCATGTTGTCCATTCAGCAAATATTATGAGGTGCCACTTCTCCTGGGCCAACTGAGTAGCCATTCCATTTGGAAAACCACTCCACAGGAAAGAGGCTCCAAGGTGAAAAAAGCAATACATACTCATATACGCATACATATTCTAGGTTTGTGCAGTACTTCAGATTCAATTCCCAAAAGTTGTTTTGATCATGGAGCAGGGGTGGGGGGGGATGAAAATGTAGCACCTCTCTGTAACACTCTAAAGCAGCCACAACTTTTCCCAGGATCATGTGGCAGCCACAGAGGGGACCTGGACAATCCTGGGAACAGACATTTCTCCTTTAAAGATTTGTAGGCAAGTGTTCAGCCCACATTCCTGTGTGAACCCAACCATGTTTTCCAAATTAGTTCTGAAGTGCTGCACAGCCCTGATATGGTACACAGATACATATGTGCATAACACATACATACAAACAAGAAACAGTTATCAACATTGGCACAGAAATAGACACAGTGCCATTGGCAAACAGTTTGGTTAGCAAATACATCCACCTGCAAAAGGAATATCATAGCATTTTTTTTCATTGTTTCTCTTGTTCAATGTCTGTTTTGGAAGGAGTCCATGCTGAATGAAGAAAATGTATTGTTTATGCTGACCTTGTTACTTGATCTTATTTATTCAGAATCTGAATGCAGAAAAGCTGTATCAGCTCAGTTGCATATGCTTATAGAATTAGAGCTCCGTGTCCTTGGGCAGTTGTTTTTTTAACTAATAGGCATATTTGGAACATGGGCAGAATTTGAACTGTTCATTTGAGAATCCAAATATAAAATCCAATTGGAACAAACAGATTCTGAGCAATTGTTAACAAATATGCTTCAAAATGGAACACTACATTTGAGGAATGTTATTGCCTTTTATCAGATTTTCAAAACTACAGCTCAGAACAATTACAAAACTAAGCTTTTTTCAGCCTACAGTCAGTATGGGGTCTATGTAGTGCACTACAATCATTTTTGCCCTAAGTTCAAAATAATTTACACTTTCACACTAGCAGGACATAGTTGCCAAAAACACTAAATGAAGTAAACAAGATCAGTCAATGAGAACAAATGAACTTTGCATCTAATGAGCAAAGATATTTGAAAGATAAACGCAACAGCATTTGGCTACAGCACTTTTTCCTCCTCTCTCCCTTGGGGCCGAGATGATAAAAAACGCTTTTCATTATGTTTGTTATTAATTAGATTTCTTTCCCACCCTTGCTCTGGAATCTCAAGGCAACATGCCTACCATTCTCTCCTCCCATTTTCCCCCATTGCAATCCTATAAGGTGGGTGGGCTAAGAGAGAGAGATTGTCCCAAAGTTCCACAGCTGAGGGAGTACTTGAACATGGGCCTCTCAGTCCTGACTCAACAGCTTAATCATAATATCACACTTGTTCTCAGGGGCAAAGTGGTCAATGTTTCTTTCCTTTCCAAAACAGCCAATGTTTACTTGATGGTTAAGCAAAACAGCTTGAAATCAGATTGCTCTGAACTTCATTCAGCCAACTAGAATTAAAGCAAACAAAGAAATAAGCACATAAGCCTATATCATAGTTTCTCCGCATTCCCTTTCCTTTGTGAAACAATACCATCTCATGGGACCTAGGGGTCATGCCTTCTTGGTTGCTACACATGCCCTTGAACATGTTTTTCCCCAAAGTTCAAAAGGGCACAAACTCTATTGTGCAGAGCCAGTGAAAACCTGGCTCTTTTTCCTATGATCTGGGCCAGGATGGCAAACGAGCCCATTCTGTGACCTGTATTATGCATGTCTTTATAACCAGCCTCAATTATATATTGATTGTGTTTTGATTTGGGAGGCAGGTTTGTTTTCTGTTGATGTATTATAGTCATCCTTTTTCATTTTTTTCTTTCTGTATACCACCCAGAGTCACCAGCTGTGAGTGGGTTGGCCTTAAAAATCATATAAATAAACGAACAGGTACAGAATCATTTCACATCCAATTATGGCTTGACATTAAAGAAACAGCTTCTGCGCTTTTACATGTTCTCCCCTTTACACATTCTATTCAAATTAATTAATTTATATTTTATAGTTGCATCTTAACTTGTAGGTTATAGCTTGGGCTAAAAGAAATCATAGTTTGCTGGAACTGAATACAACTAGGGTTCCCCATATCTGAACAAACACTAGATGGTAGCAAAGGGGTTAGTCTGTATCTGTTTACTGTCATCTAATGATCCTCCAGATGCTTGCAGTCCAAATATAATGTCTCCCCACCTTGGAGAAGCTGCTGCAATTCATAAAGTGAAACATGTGAAGAAATATAGGGAAAACCTACAAGTACAAAGCCGGTTCATGCCAGCTTATAGTCTGAGGCTATTTCTAGACCTGTACACTGGGTTTGTTCAACATGTTTAGGACTGTAGATAATATCCGGACTGCAAAAATCTGGGTGATGACTACTAGATGGCAGCCAAGAGACACATAAAACTAACTCTTTGCTATTATCTATCAGCCATCTACATTTTTCAACTCAGATATAGTACCCCTAAACATGCTTAAACTAAGCTTAAAATGGTGTGGAGTGTTTTATAGTTAGTAACAATACATATATGTCATGGTGTCATCACATAGGAGATATTACATATTTGCATCAGACATTGTGGCATAATTATATTATTTATGTGATGATGTCATGACACATGTTATTTTTACATTATGGTTACTTTTTATGGATGGTGCTGGTGAAAAAGGCTTGACATTAGAAAAGGTTATGAGCTGTTAGAGAAATACAGTTCTGGAATTTGTTCTTATATAGGTTTCATTAGAACCTAACAAGGCACTTGGGAGTCTCTGCCTAGGTATTTTGATAGCCAGGATCAAGCTAAGCCTTGACAGCTTATTTTCTGTATGTCTTACTTCTTCCAGAATAAGTTTGCTATATGCTGTGCTGCTCACAAGGAAGTTGGCCACAGCGAAGAACTGCATTACAAACTTACAGATTATAAAGAGCAAATGGATTGGAGATCTAGATGTTGCTGAACAACAGTCCTCAGCCATCTCAACCACAACAGCTGTGAAGATGCTGGAAACAGACATTCATCAGAAACAAAGGGCCACTGTTCTCCACTCTATCATGAAGCTGTCAGCATTGACTCTCAAGCAAGTCAAAGGTTGAATTCACACTTTCAGAGGCTTTTTATCATGGTTTGTTTTCTAATCTACAATTAACTGACTTGATATATTGTCCTAAATCATTGTTTATAAACTTCTAGAAACAAACTAACTATGTTATGGTTTAGTATGATGCTTGAACCCAGTCCAAAGTTCCCAGATGGTCAGCATCTGCCTACATTGACCAGTAAATCAGCTTGCTTACTTCTCTGCCTTGTTTTGTCTTATCTTGCTGGTTAATCAACAAGTGACCTTCTGCTAGCCTAGTTCATGGCTGGACCGTGATGTAGCCACACTGACAATCTTTCTGCAAATCCTAATCCTTACCTCATTTCAATCTGGGGACAGAACCTGTACATGTAGATATGCCCATAGAGTCTCAATTCTTTGGCAAATTCTGGTGCTAGGATTCCATGCAAGTTAGATGGGAAATAACGCAGAGAGTTCTTTAAAGCCAACTGCCAAAACAAGGGAGGAAAAAGAAAACATGAGTAAGTTTTAAAAATGACTAAGCGGGTGGCTATCACAATTAATTAAGCACATGCATTTTATTAGGCTGAGTGGGAAACATGCCCAGTTCTTATGAATGCATTCAAGGACATTGATCTTAAGTAAAAATGAGGGTCCATCCACTAAGGTAGTAGCACTTTTTCAATGGAATCTTTTCATTCAGCTCTTTCTATGAATAGGATAATGTCCTGCATCCATTTTCCAGAGAAGAAATGAAGGAACATTAATGTAGGCCTTTACATTAAGCACAAAACAAAGCAGAAAGCTTTGCTGCCTCTTTGGCAGCATAGATGGGTCATGCCAAGTCTGCTACTTCATTGTCATCCTGAGATGACAGAATATATGCCACCCATGTAAAATTACCTAGTAAATTTAGGTATTTATATTGAACTGTTTTAGTGATTTGTTATTTTTACTATTTGTAAGCTGCCCTGAGTCGTCATAAGCAAGATGGGCGGCAAAGAAATTTTAATTAATTAATTAATTAAGATTGTCTTTTGCTGTGTAAAGAAACTGTGAACTTCTGTACTCAATATTTAAATGTGCTAGGGTTACCAAATACCCGGAATGTTGCCCTACTGCTTCTTGGGTTATTTCCCCACTAGTGATTTACAGCATCTTCTACAGTCATTTAACCACTGTTGTTCCAAAATAACAGTGATAAGGACAGACTTTATGTCACTTCAACACAGGCTTGGTGATGCTAATAGGTTGCTATAAATTACTAGTGGGGAAATGGCTGTGGATGATTGCTGAAAAGGAGACGAAGTCAGGAGAGAAAATCCAAATGAACAGTTTAGCATATGAACCCATCTTAAGTACAAAAAAACAAATTTGCAATTTCCCAACATCTCAAACAACCTGCCCTTTGGAACATCTTGTCCCAGAGGTGAGGCAGGCCCCTTCACTTCCGACCTTCAGGAGGGCCCTGAAAACCTGGTTCTGCCGTCTCGCATGGGGCGGGAAGGTGGGCAGCCATTCATGGGGTTGGCTCGCACCTTAGAGCCCCTCCCACCTGATTAGAATTTTCTAGCCTCTTGGATTTTACAATTATTTATATTGTATTTTATATTTGTAAATTGTTTTATTCTTATAGGATTTTAATTGTTTATTATCATAGTTTTAATTTTATTGTAAACCACCCAGAGTCCCTCTTTTGGAGGAGATGGGCAGTAGCAAAATTTGAATCATCATCATCATCTCCACACACCATCCACACATACAAGGAGAATCCCTCTCTTGCAAAGAAAAGTGAACGTGTTCAGGAATAGTTTGTCCCAAGCTCTGTAAGAGCCACACCTCTTGGAGGAAATAAGTTCTCTGCTGACTCCAATGTACTCCAAACGGGGTACCAAAAAATTGTGTGTTTTTTTAAAATGACATCTGAAATGTATACTTTCATAATTTATTCCATTATTTTTGTTTACTTAAACACTTTTTAATTTTTTTAATCACTTTATTCTGCTGCGGTGTTCACACACAGTTTGAAATGCTTGGGCAGAAACTAAAACAACAGAAGACCAAAACAAAAAGGTACTATACCATTAACAGAAGAAGCAGCACATAAGAGTCAAAGTCTAGGACCAGGGAAAAAAAGCAGAAAAAGCACTACCAGTTTAAGAAAGTGCACACTCGTCTTTTTCAATTATGTAACTACCTGGGGCATTAGAATAAAATTGCGTATCTTCAGCGTACCAAATTCAGGACTGTCACAATATGTACTCTGAAGCTTGATTTGTTCACATAATGCATCTGTCCCATATGGTCGCTGGGTGTGCGCGTATCTGTGCCTGAGCATGCCTGAGGAAGTGCAGGGTAGGCTGTGTATGGTCCAACCTGTCTGATGTGTCCAGCAGGAAGGAGAGAGGAGGGCTCAGAATGTTTCGGTCAATAGCATTTCAAGCCACTGCCCAACTGGTTCTTCCAGACCAAGGATGCATTGGGGTGATTTTTTTCTGCCCCCTGCTGGAGCCTGCCCATTCTCAAATTCAAGCTTTCTTTTGCTGGCTTCTCATACCACACCAAACTTAATCCAGTTCTCTTCAGCACTTAGAGGATTATTCCCCTGACAGATGGACAAAGTCCCAAGGTTCTTTACATAATTTCTTTCCAACACTTCATTGGGATGGACAGAATGAAGAGATTTCTTCCAAAGAATAAAATCAAACAGAAAGGCAGCAAATTATCACTATCATTTGAAGGTAAAAGCAAGATTGAGGTTTAATTTTGACATTGTCATTAGGTTTAATTAAAATCTTATAATTGATTCTCTTCCCTTAGTTCTCATTTACAAGGGTGCGGGAAGGAGATGAAATAGCTCTGTGCCTCCAAGATACAGAGGCTATCTTGGATTATCAAAGCAAGATTTTTTCTCTGCTGTGTCCTGCTGGCTGGTCTGCCTGCAACTTGGGTTCAAAGAGGGATGGACAGATTGGTGGTCAAGTTCCATCCAGGAAGGAAATCACCCTGTGTGCCAGCAGGACAATTGAGGCCAAGAGAATGATTTGGTGTTTTGTTTGTTTGTTTAAAAAGCCAACCTGGATGTTGGGTGACAGAGAAACTGTAGCTGCATTCATACCCATTGAATTCAGGAGCTACTGTTGTGCAAAGTCACTGAGATATGTGTGTGTGGGTGAAATATTGGACTGGGACAGAGGAGATCTAATTTCAAGTCCACCCTCAGCAGCAGCAGGCTCACTGGATTATTTTGGGCCAGTCAACTCTTTTAATCCAACATACAGTATGTCAGAGGGGTATTATTGTGTGTAACAAATGAGGGAGATCACCTAGTAGGCCACCTTTAGCTCCTGGAGAAAAAAACAGGAGATAAATTTAACAAAATAAATAAATAAAAGGTACACCAAGGAGAAAGAATTATCTCCAACATCAAATGTTGGGAAATCAAAATAAATCCATACAAAGATATATGGTGAAGGTGAAAGGTCCTCTGTGCAAGCACTGAGTCATGCCTGACCCTTTGGGGGGACGCCGCTTTTGCGACGTTTTCTTGGCAGACTATAGAGCGGGGTGGTTTGCCACTGCCTTCCCCAGTCGTCACCTTCCCCAGCAAGCTGGGTACTCATTTTACCAACCTCAGAAGGATGGAAGGCTGAGTCGACCTGAGCTGGCTACCTGAGACTTCAGCTTCTGCTGGGATCGAACTCGTGTCATGGGGAGAGTTTCGGTTGCAATACTGCCGCCTACCACTCTGCGCCACACGAGGCTGTTCTTTGATGTACAAAGATATATACAATACATCAAATACTAAGCCAACGCTCAATCAGAGACATAAGAGCAATAGACATCTTTTAGTGAGCTGCTAGCCACAACTTAAAGATGATTGCTTGGATTTTTGTTCAATTGAATCAAAAATACAATTAAAAGCAAAGAAGCATGATCTTTACTGTGGTAGAAAGAGCCTTCTCATTGTGCAATATATGTGAGAAAGTAAATATCTGTGTGTGTGTGAGAGAGAGACACAAACACACACACACACACACACAGAATGTATGTGATTACTGTGATCTCAACCAGATAGGCTACCTAACTTGGAATTCTCCAGAGTTGCCCTGCAGCTCCCAGTTTTCTAGATCTCATATTAGCTTGATGCCCGAGTTGACGGTCAAGAGAGGAGAACTGAATCTCACCACAGAACCTTCAGAATCCCAAGACCTGTCAAGGGATGAATCGAATTCCAGTTCTGATGCAGAGGAATCTGACAACGGGGAAGAGCCAAAGCAACCGGCACCCAGCGAATTGCTCGCAGAGTTGATCACCTTGGATGAAGTGGGGGAACCCCAACCAGGGATGTCGGGGACGTCCTGGAAGTATTAGTTCCCGCTAACCCCAGACAAAGAATCTACTACGGTGTCAACTGAGAGGAAACTGGGCACGTGAAGGAGAGGGGACTCTCAAACCCCTGAGAGACTAATTGTGGTGGAAGCCAAAATAGAATTGATGGAGTACATGTTGAAAAACCTGTCTTTGTCACTGGAGGGGCAGGGGAGGCGCAGAGGAGATCCCAGCTTCCCGCAACCATCCCCCATCCTCCCATCCAGACCGCCAGTGGAGCGGGACCGGAGACGGCTCCGGGATGAATCTCCACCCCGCAGAGCCTGGCCATCAGTATCCCCACCCTGAAAAGGGAAAGCTACTGTAACCTGGGGCCCAACCACTCAAGTGCCAGCTGGTTCCACTCCAACCGGAGGCGGAGTGAGAGACTTTTCTGTCAAATTTGATGGGGATCCAACAAAGTTATCTTTCTTTTTAACTAATGCTAAAAGTTATATGAGAGAGTTTGGGGCATGCTTCCCTTCCGAAGAGGCTAAAATAACTGCCATTGCCACCAAGTTGAAGGGTCGAGCGGCTGACTGGTATGTTCAATTAAGTGATGCTGACTCCCCTGCACTTGATTATTTCGATGATTTCATGTGGGCGTTAAAGCTGCATTTTGAAGATCCTCTGGCCAAGGCAAGAGCTAAGAAGGCACTGAAGGATCTTACCCAGGGCCAAATGTCAGTAGCTGATTATGCCCTAGAGTTTTAAGGTCTGGCTAGGAAAATCACTGACTGGTCTGAGTCAACTCTAATAGAGCATTTTAAAGAGGGACTCAACCAGGACGTCCTGCGTTGGGTGTTGTGTAGAGACGACCCTGAGTCATTGTATGACTGGATCTGTCTGGCAGGAAAGGCTGAGCATGCTCAGCATACCTTCATGCAAACTAGAAAACCTGAAAAGCCACCCGCCACCATGACAGGACCCCGAAGTGCTGCGACTGCTGCCCGGCCAAGCTATAGAGCCTGGGATGAGGAGAGAGATCAGCGCTACGTGAGGGGTCAGTGTCTCCGATGAGGAAAGGAGGGCCATCGAGCAGCTGATTGCCCAAAAGCCAAGGCTGGAGATTGAGAGGGGAAGCTGCTGGCCAAATCACACACCCCCTCACGACGAATGACAGCAGCCAAAGGGACAGCTGATGCTGAAGAAGTAATCTACCCCTCAGGAGAGGCTGAAGACGACTCTAAGGAGCCGGCGGGAAACGCCAGTCACCTGCCATGAAGGGCGCCAGAGGGCAGGTGGAAGAGGATGGGTGCGAAGATCCTATGGTGAGTGCTGACTGTC
This sequence comes from Candoia aspera, assembly GCF_035149785.1. NCBI lineage: Eukaryota > Metazoa > Chordata > Lepidosauria > Squamata > Candoiidae > Candoia > Candoia aspera. The sequence continues at coordinate 42,020,288 of NC_086154.1, read as the reverse complement.
CCACTTTAGCAGTAAAAGTGAAATTGGGTTCCCGCACAAAAACTACAGAGGTATGGGCTTTAGTTGACTCTGAGTGTTCCAGGTGTTTAATTCACCCTGAGCTGTTGCTGCTTTGGAACTGCCTAGTTTCCCCCTCCAGCATCCTTTGATCTTCACACAGTTTGATGGTTCAACAGCGGGGGGGGGGTGGCGGCGGCAACCCATTTCACTGGAACTGTGGCAATGCAAATGGGCAGCCACCATGAGACTTTAAAATTTGTTGTAGCACCTGTTGGCAATCCCTTGGTAATCCTGGGATCCCCTGGTTGACCTATCGAAGCCCCTATATAAACTGGGAGCACAGAACTGTGACATTTAAAGATGGATTTTACCAAGCTCCTACAGTGGAGATAGTTGCATGTGCGGGGGTTGGAAGGGCAGCGATCACCACACCGCGCCCGACTTGCCACATTTAGAAGGCTTGCCTGCTCAATACCAAGAATTTGCAGACGTATTTGGGGAGATGGAAGCAGATCAGTTACCACCACCACCCCACTGGAAAACTGACTGTGCAATAGAGTTGGTCCCCAATGCTCAATTGCCCAAGCCAAAAATCTATCCAATGACTCAGAAGGAGCTCGAGGCATTATGGGACTTCATTGACAAAAATCTGTCAAGGGGGTTTATTGAACCTGCTAATTCCCCAGTTGGGGCTCCTGTGTTATTCCGGGAAAAGAAAGATGGCACGCTTCAACTCTGCATGGACTATCGAGGGTTAAATTCCATCTCTATTGTCAACAAGTACCCTCTGCCCCTCATGAAGGACATGTTAGCTCATTTGTCAAAGGGCAAGATTTTCTCCAAGCTTGATCTTCGCAAAGCCTATTTCTGCATTCACATAAAAGCTGGGGATGAGTGGAAAACTGCTTTTAATTGCCCACTAGGATCGTTTCAGTACAAAGTCCTCCCTTTTGGGTTGGCAGGGTGTCATGAGTAAGGATGGCGAGCAGGGGGCTCCCATCCAGACTGTTAAGCGCATGTGTAGCACTGAGGAATTAGGTAGCCATTCAAAGAGACACAGATCGGGACCGCCTTAACCTTTGGGGTTTATATGGCTAGGTTTTTCCCATGCTTCTTCAGTTTGTTAGGATTCCTGTTATGTACAAGCAATAAAACATTAGAGACCAGTTCCTTGTCTCAGCGTGTTTCCTGGCACTTAGGACACAGGGGCACCTGGAGTCTTCATGCAATTGATTAATGAAGTATTACATGATCATTTGTTTAAAGGGGTCCTGGTTTATTTAGATGATGTTCTCATTTACACTGAAACTGAGGAGAAACACAAATGCCTCCTCAAACAGGTGTTACACAAACTTAGAGATGCCAAACTCTATGCCAAACTTTCCAAATGCGAGTTTCACAAAACCCAACGTGACTATCTGGGCTATCGAGTGTCTGACCAGGGTATAGAAATGGACCCTGCAAAAATTCAGGTGATTCTAAGTTGGGAACATCCCTGCACCTGGAGGCAATTACAAAGTTTCCTCGAGTTCAGTAATTACTATCGCCAATTTATCCAGGGGTTCGCTGAGATTGCTCTGCCCCTCACTGATTTACTCCATACCAAGGGCTTGGGGGAGACACACAAAGTAAAAAACCCTGGGGCAGTGCTGAATTGGACTCCTGAATGCCAGGCAGCATTTGAGAAATTAAAAACCCTTTTCACTGCTGAGCCTATTCTACAGCACCCTGATCCTGAACGCCCCTTTGTGGTCCAAGTTGATGCTTCTGACTCCTCTATTGGGGCTATTTTGTTACAAAGGGATTCAGAAAATCGCTTAAAACCCTGCGCTTATCTATCCATGAAATTTTCTGAAACAGAACGCTGTTGGCATGTTTGGGAAAAGGAGGCGTTTGCTGTAAAAGCAGCTTTAGAAATCTGGTGCCATCTCCTTGAAAGCGCTAAATGTCCTTTCAATCACAGGAATTTGGAAGCCCTCCTCACCACACAACGTCTCAGCCCTAAACAGATTCGCTGGGCTCAGTTTTTCAGTCGCTTTAACTTCTAGTTAAAATCCATTCCAGGAAAGAAAAACTTTCTGGCCAATGCTTTGTCACGTTTACCTCAGGACCTTGACCAGGTGGCAGATGTGGTTGGGACTGTTCTCACTGAACCACAACTGGGCTTGGTTGCTGTCACTCGGAGCCAGACCCGTGAGCAGGGAACCCTGCCCCCAGCCCAGTCTGGGAAGCAGAAAGTGCAAGTTCCTTGCCAGTTACAGAAGGACTTTCTCCAGACGCTGAAATCTGACACTTGGTTGCTAGCTAATAGAGACACTGTTTCTTTTGAAAACGGTCTGGCATGGGTGGAACACTGCCTTTATGTGCCTGAAACTTTAAGAGCTGATGTTTTGCATCATTCCCATGATGATAAACTTGCTGGACACTTTGAGTTTGTCAAAACCTTGCATTTGGTTCACCGTCAATTTTGGTGGCCAACCTTAAGACGTGATGTAAAAGACTATGTTGCTTCCTGTCCCGTTTGTGCCATGTCAAAACGAAAAGGGGGGAAACCACAGGGGCTTCTACAGCCAGTGGCCAGCCCATCCCGCCCCTGGGACGAGATTTCTATGGATTTCATTGTGGGCCTACCTCCCAGTCAGAAGAAAACTGTCATTTGGGTTGTAAAGGATTTTTTCTCTAAGCAAGCTCATTTCATTCCATGTGCATGCATCCCATCAGCCCCACAATTAGCATGCCTATATCTCCACCACATCTACTGCCTCCACAGTAGCCCCTCCCATTTAATTTCTGACCGCAGCACACAGTTTACTTCCCAATTTTGGAAATCATTTTTAAAATTGGCACTAAACAAGCACTCTCCACATCGTCCCATCCACAGACTGACGGTTCTACTGAGATGTTAAATGCCACTCTTGGACAGTTTCTTAGAGCATACATTAACTACCATCAGGACGATTGGGTGGAGTTGTTACCTTTTGCTGAAGTTGCTTACAACAATGCTGTGCATCAAAGTACCGGACAAACCCCTTTTCACATATTTTCTGGTCACAACTTTGTTCCCATCCCTGAACTGCCACAGCCCCCTTCCCAAACATGTTCTGTGTCTGACTGGGCTGTTAAATTGTCTGATTCCTGGCCAGTAATTCAACAAGCTTTGGCTGATGCCCAGGCTGCTTACAAGTCTCAAGCTGATAAGCATCATTCTTTGCAACACTTCAATGTTGGGGATCAGGTGTATCTATCTACTAAATTTATCAAATCACCTCAACCCTCTAAAAAACTTGCTCCCAAATTCATTGGTCCTTTTCCTGTTGTTCATCTTGTCAATCCAGTTACTGTTAAATTGGAACTGCCTCACAATTTGAAATGCTTGCACCCTGTTTTCCATTGCAGCTTGCTTAAGCCTGTGCACCACTCACCGTGTTGGCACCCTCAACCTCCTCCTCCTGCTCCAATTATGATTGATAGCCAACAACACTTTGAAGTCAAGGACATCATTGATTCTCGCAAGCTTCGAGGCACCCTGCAGTATCTGGTCCGATGGAAACACTTTCCTCATCCTGAATGGGTGTCTGCATGCCATGTTAACGCTCCTGGTTTAGTTAACCATTTCCACCTTGCTTACCCTTTGAAGCCTGCTGCTTAATGTATTCTTCATTTGGGGGGGGGGCAGTATGTCATGTTCACTGATTCAATGTAGTTTATACATCATAACGTTTCACATGCCATGGCTCTGATGCACGTTTTTGTTTGGGAGGGAGCTGCTGTGAGACCTTGTACCAAGCTCTGTATGTGAAATCAGTACAATGGAATGTGTTTGGGTTATCTTCTCTGCTCAAGGCCTTTTCCCGCAGACCATCAGAGACCATTAGGAGCACCTGGGATTGTGAACTTGAGAAGATTTTACGGGGGGAGGGATTTCATTTGCACCGAGGGTTTTTAGTGTGAATTTGGCGCGCTTTCATCATTCTCAGCTTTCTCTGTGATCCTGCATACTATTCTTTAATAAATCAGATATCTTTGAATTTCTGCTCATGAGTCTGATGGTGTTTTAGAATAGGCAACCATTACAGTTAGGATATGAGTTAGTCCTCATATTTCAGAAGGATATCCAGCTCAGAATAGCTGACCTTACCCAAAAAACTGCTGTCACTTAAAAGGCAAAACAGCAGATTTCAAAGCAGTAGCAATCATCTACAGCCATAAGACAGGAACCTCACATTTTTGCCAGAAAAGTTTGCTTACAATGAAGACCCAATAAAGAGAGATTCTCTTGAAGCCAGACCCTAAGAATAATATGATAAAGTCACAGTAGACACAACATTATTCACACAGTTTACATTGTCTTAAAAATTTAGGAACAAATACAGGATCGAGATGAGACACAGCTACCTTTATCAGGAGGTGAGCTAGATGCAGAATAGGCTTTCCTTTCTATTAGAAGAGGAGAGCTGTGTTAGTCTATGGTGACAAAAAATTAGGAGTCTGGTAGCACCTTTTCCAACTAACAAATGTTATTAAGACAGAAGCTTTTTAATATGCCTTTTAATAAAAACTGTTAGTCAGAAAAGGTGCTACCAGACTTTTGACTTCTTGTTAGAAGTGGCCAATTTTTAAAAAAGAATTTTCAGTTGCTGAACCACAGCTAGTTGTTGAAATGGGTAAAATCTTTTTTTTTCAGGGTAAATTCCTCTGCATGAGTAAATTCATTCCCTGTTGACATATTTTAGCATATGCTGGATCAACTCAGGAGAGAGAGGGTCATCCCTAATATTAGGCAGAGCAATCACCTCAGATGGCAACGCTGGGAGAGAGCAGTAACACTGGAAGAGACAAAGGTGTGTAACCAGGCTGTAATATTCCCCCACCCCACAAGCTAGCCTCCTACTTTCACATGCAGTACAGAACAGGGTACCCACAGAGTGACAGGCAGGCAGTGGGGGTGGTAAAAAAGTCAAGATCATGGTTGTGACCATGCAATTGAAGTCCCACTCCTCCTAATGTGCATCGTATGTTTTTTTTAAAAAGTGGGGCTTCAAACATGCTGTCACAGCTGTCACCATGACTTTTTTGACACACACACCCCTGCAGACACTCCCAATACAGAATGAATCCCGTTGCTAGTCCAAACTTGTTCTGTACATCAGAGCAACCCTATCTTGTTCTACCCTCAGATCTCTCCTTGAAGAGAAGTGATTTTCACATGCAAACATGGCCTGCTAGCTTATCCAATGAAGTACTGAAATGGGTACATTTTATGGACAAAAGCACCTGTTTAGCAAAATGTTTGGGCAACCTGTTCCCTCACCTGTAAGAACTCTCACCTCACTTGCCTCTCACATTAGCATCTCAGTCTGTCTCTTGGCTTCTGTCTGTTGCTGTAAGGTTGTTATCTGTGTTTTGAGGGTGAAAGGCATGAAGACAATCCCAAGCTGACTTTAAGGGAATGGGCAGTGAAAACAGTAGGTAAAGGTAAAGGTTTCCCTTGACATTAAGTCCAGTCATGTCCGACTCTAGGGGGCAGCACTCATCTCCGTTTCAAAGCTGAAGAGCCGGCGTTTGTCCGTAGACACTTCCGTGGTCATGTGGCTGGCATGACTAAATGGAACGCCGTTACCTGCCCACCGAAGCGGTACCTATTAATCTACTCACATTTGCATGTTTTCGAACTGCTAGGTTGGCAGGAGGTGGGACTAGCAACGGGAGCTCACCCCGCCACGTGGATTCAAACCGCCAACCTTCCGATCGGCAAGCTCAGCAGCTCAGCAGTTTAACCCGCAGCACCACCACATCCCTCTTTAAGGGAATGGGCAGTGAAAACAGTGGCAATGCGTAAATGTGCTTAGGTCTCAGAGGAAAAAGAAGATGAAGGATGCTACTATCTCATATTTCAATCAACAAAGGAGTTTGGAAGCAAGAGAATTCAGGAAATACTGTATATAGAAGAAAACCCTGGCAAATATGGATTCAAGAATGTTAAAGTCAAGAGTAATGACAAGTTCCCATGGATATTGACCTTTATACATGTCTTATAAAAAGGCTATATATTATTTACAGAAACCAAGGGACATGAAATAAAACATCAGAACAAAAGATTATTACTGCAAATTCAATTTGAGAATAGACAGGATGCATAGGCCTGATCCTCAGTTTATGTTTGCTTGCATTGTTCCTTGAATTAAGGTAAGTGTGGTAAGTCATTACTTTTTCTATTAATCCTGCTACTCTCATTTCAAAAGGGCATTATCTATGCAGAAGGATCCTACATTTGACTGAACAGAACAGAAAGATACCCTCAGAAATCTTAAAGGGAGAAGCCCCAGCAACAGGACCTCATAATGCTGAGTAACTGGAGACTCCCAAACAAGACCATGTTGTTAAGGGTGAGATATGCAGGGATATGCATTTGAACCCAATAGCACCTGATACTAACAGAAAGACATTAAGGGCAATAGATAGTAATACTGTGCAATGCTTTATATTCACAGCTGGTGGCTATTGACAACATGGCTGGGCAGAGACCACTAGACCTGCTTCAAGAGCCATATCTAAGACTTCAGGGACAACCCACCGCAGGTCTGTCAGGGGAGATCCACCCAACTCAGTTCCAGGGAGCAATTTAGGAATGCAGAGTTTGGTTCTCTCTAGGAGGACATACCGTAGTCCCAACTCATGGGGAGGTATTCACTGGGAAGTGGGGGGACTGTCCAAAGAGAAGAATTGCACAAACTCTTACCTTTTCTTCACGTGCTGTGAGATTTGGGCTCCTCACAGGAGCATGAGGGATTCCACTCTTTTGGCCTCTGTTCTCTGGAAGAGGGTGGAGAGGGAGCCCAGCACAAACTGCTTTTAGAGTAGACATGGCTCGTAAGGGAATGCTGGTGCCTGACAGTCAGCCCTACCTGAAGGACAGGACTTAGAAAAGGGTTGGGGTTCTATAGCAGCTAAGGCTACCTTTGACGAAAGCAGGTCACCCTTTGGCTTTTGCACCAATTCCTCCAATCCCCTGGGGAAAGACACCCTATTTGACACCCCTTGTCATCCTATTGGTTTGTCCTGCTGCCTCCTCCTGAGGAATCATTGACAGGTCTGTTTATTCTCCAATCTTTGCACATGTGGTCGCTCTGTCGCACTGAATCACGGTTGATCTGCTTCTGTACTTTGTACACATCTCAGACATAGGAAGGGCCTGAGATTTTGCAAGATTTTAATTGGAAATTTGGCAAAACACATCCACTTTACTACATATAAGCAAATGTTCAAATATTCAGGTGTTTTTATTTGTGAGCATGACATTGTTGTGAGCCTCTTCCACTTTTCTTACCATGTCTTTTAATGAAATATTTATGCTTCTCTCTTCGATTCCAGAAATCCCAAAGTGTTAATGCAAGAGTACAATCCACAATGTTATTATTAAACAATATTCTAAAATGACAATACAGCAATAAAATATCTATATGCTGAAACTATAAATAGACTCAATAGTGTGTCATGCAATCACAGGGCCCCTTAGTAAGGTTAGAACCTGTTATAGGCATTTGGAGGCCACCATAAAAATCCATGTTGGCTAAGGAAGAAATGTGCTGAATTCCAACACACCTACTTGAGAGGTTTATCTTCAAATGTTATAACTGAGTAGGTCTGTCCAGAATAGCCTTGCTTCATAGCTCTCATGGTGAGGATATCCAAAATGTCGTAGATGGGTCCCTACTGGAGAAAACCGCAAGTAGCACATCCAAGTAACTCCAAGTGGCCAGCGAGAACACACCACAGAATTCAGTTGCAGAATTCTTTGTGAGCAGTTGTGGTAATGGCAGTCAAACTGGATGCTTCAAAAGGGTATTAGACAACCTCTTGGAGGATCTGGCTGTCTAACAGCATCTCTTGAATCATGGGCAGCATATCCTGAGTCCTGGTTATATCACAAAATAACAGAGCACATTGACTACTGCTGTCCAGTGAGCTTCCCAAATGCATTCAGGCAGAGTTATGTAAATAAAACCGCAAAATCCTGGATTAGAAGGGCCTCTGTTCTGATGCATGTACTGCAGGTTCAGGCCATTATGGGGCTTGCAAGAACTCAAAATTGAGTTCAGAAATAAACTTAAAGCCAGCGAAGTTGCTGAAAAATTGGAATTCAGCTTTCAAAGGATCTTGCTATGATCAGTATTGACAGCTGCATTCCGAACTAGTTGCTCTTTTGAATGAATAGAATCTTATCTTTGGCCTTTACCGAATTTCAATTATTATTTGTAAAGTGAAAACTGTACTGAGTGCTTTTTAAGTAGAAGAGCACTTTAAAAAATAAAATTAAAAAATATAATAGGAGAGTTCAGTCACTAAAGGATGATGCTTATTAAAGGGAAACCAAGGGAGATCAACTGGGAGTGAAACGCACACCCACCTGCCAGAATCAGCCTTAACAGGAAGAGGGTTATAATTGAGTGAGAGAAATAGAACAAAAGCAGAGCACTGGAATTTTTCACCTTGTATTTTGCAGGGCAGCTGGGACTCCAAGCCAGTATTTTCTGCACTGCACTGATACCTGTCTTGATCAATGTACAAAAAGGGTTGGAAATCTACCGTTTTCTCTCCTTGCAACTTTCCCTTTAATCAGCGTCATCCTTAAGTGGTCGAAGCCCCTTCACGGGACGGCAGAGGCCCATCATGCTAGCAGCGCATTAAAGAGCCCCCGTCCCTTCCTCTCTCCCCCTTCGACCGCTCTCGGCTGGCGATTGGAAGTGATGGGCCGTTTGGTCCGAGAGAGGGCGCTGCAGGGACAGGGGAGGAAAAGCATCCCCTCGAAGCTTCAGCTGCAGGCGAAAGACAAGACAGCGGCAGCCTGGCGCGAGGGCGCGGCGCCATCCAGCCTCCCTCTCAAGAGAGGAAGCGGGCACGGGCGGCTGGCGAGCAAGGCGTGCTGGTGGGCGACAGTCAGCTCCAACCAAAGGGATAGACTTTGGGGGGGGGGTGGAATCCTTCCCCGACCCTCTTTAGACATAACCGAGTTTAAACACACCCGCGCACGCTTCCATAAGCGACGGGAAGGCGGTTCGACGGGGCCGAGAGAAGGGCAGCTTTTCCCGTCGCCTTTGCGGGCAAGCGAGCCCAGCATCTGGGTGGGCTCGTCCTTTCTCCTCCTCGGGTCAGATGAAAGCCTCCGAAAGTGAAGGTGGGAAATACGCCCGCCCGCCTTTCCCGTCGCCAAAGAGCGCGCGACTCCTGCCCGAGGCCCACGATTAGCCCGGGTTGTGGAGAAGGGGATCTAAGCTACGTGCTTGATCGAATCGGGGCCCACCAGGGGCGGAGAGCTGAATGGAGCGTGGGATGCGATCGCGGGCTCCTGCCCCGTCTGTGAAGCAGAAAGCGAGGAGGGGAGAGGAGAGCGGGGAGAGACAACGAATAGTGGCGATGAGGATGCCGTGGTCGTCGTCGGACTTCGCCTGAGACAAGCGCCCGATCGCACCCGTCTGGTCCCCGCTGACCGTCGTCCTGGGGTTTCCGCCTGAGCCCCCCGCTGCCTCGGAGCGAAGGAGCAGGAAGGAGAGCCGCCGCCGGAGTGAACACAAAGGCAGCTTTGCCGCGGAACGCACTCCCGCTGGGGTTCCGAGGTAAGCTGATCCCGAGCGGGGAGGAAACGCGAAAGAAGACCCAGCCGGGGACAAGAGACCCCGCGGTGAAGTCGGAAGCTCCGGGCCAGGAGACCGTATGACGGCGCCGGGTGTTTTTGACCCAAAAGGTCGACGGAGGAGGAGGAGGAGAAGCGATCTTGGCGTGTGCTCGCTGCAAAGCTGCCTTTGCCAATCCCGCGCGACCTTCGCCGAGTCTCCGGAGGGGCGAGCCGGGGGAGGGGGGTCTCCCCCTCTAAGCCGCCAGCGGGACTGAGCTACTTAGCGGCGATGGACGGCCTGGACTGACGCGCAGCGAGAGAGCGCGGCGGCGGCTTGGGAAACGCGACCCGTTGGGAAAGGAAGGGGGAGCTTAAAGAGAAATGACAGGGCGAAAACCCAGCAGTCACAGAATAATTAGAATCAATTAGGAGGGGCTGGGGTTTTGTTTTCTTTTTCCTGCAAAAGGTTGAGTGGGCACCAGACACGTAAAATAGCCTTACATACTATTTTCGACCTCACGTCGGTGGTGAAGATGGATTTCCTAGGCGGAGCCATGCAACATAAAAGCTTAACGCTGATCGTATTCCTGGCGTATATTATTTTTGCCCAGCTTGGAGCAGGTAAGCAGATATAAGCAGTAAAGGCATTTAAACTGCAGATGCTTCAGACAAGTCCTTAAAAGCTTTTCATATTCAACTTTATTTTAGAAAATCAATAAAACTCTCCATCTCCCCTCATTTAGACATAAATGTACAAACTGATGGAATTTACTTAGTGTACTAGCTCTTGTCCCCGTTTTAAAACCAGAAAAGTGAGTCAAAGAGATTTCTGGTTTTCACAATTTAATGTAAAGTGTCAGGAGAATTTTTAGTTTTGCCTGATTCTCAAGAGCCAGGGGGGAAATTAGAATGTATGATGGCAATGCCAACTTGGATGTTATGATTTCATATTCTGCAAATGAACTACTTTATTTCATGTACTGAATATGAGTTTGATTTGGGGGCGGTTTTATGGATGGAAGAGTATGTTCAAAGTTTCTTTGAACAAAGTTTCTCTGAACTACACCACCTGACATGAAGTTCGAGTGAAATAGATGGTGATAGGAACATAGAACAGTGGGGTCGATACACCAAACTGGAACCAAGTTACTCATTTCTGTATAAATGGTGCCTCTGTTTTTCAACAAAAAATAACTTTAAAAAGACAATTAGAGGAAGTTTTATATTCTAAGCTTTCTCGGGCTTGTGTGTTTGGAATGGTGTTTGAGGCAGAGCCTCCTGTACACAGACAGCCCCCTAGTGTTACTGAGCATAAGGCTGCATTACTTGAGACAGAAGTCTCTTAGAAGACCCTGGCTTTGAAGATGCATCATGCTTAAAAAAGCATTGTTAAGCCCTGGTCTACTTAACAATGGTTTATTGAGTAAATCATCATTGCCTGTCTTCATACATGCTAAGCCACAAATTATGGCTTACAAGCCATAATGGCTGTATTCACACATTGCACTAAGCCAAGCCAAACAAGTGATGCTATGGTTTAGTAGCTGACTGGCAAAGTCTTTTCCAGATTTTGCATAGGAATCTTTCCCAGCTATAGCTTACAACACTGGGACTGAATTGGAGGCCTTCTGTGTGGAATACATGTGCTTTGCTGCCAAAGCCTCTCCCTTGCTAGGGGCCTAAGGAAATTGCCATATAGAGAGCCCACTCCACTTCTGTGCTGGCTGGCAGCAGTTTTGATAGCAAACTTGCCTGGCAATGCTATCTGTTAAAACTGAGATGGGTGGGCTCTTCCCCCTGCAACTTGCACATGGATGTGTTTTCATTGGGCTGAGTGTTGGGCTTTCAGTGGGCTCAGCCATTCCCAATGATGTAGCATAGACTTCATTGACGTGTTCCTCTTGGAACTCCAGTATGAAACATTCTTCCTGCCTGGGAAGGGATGGGCAACTGGATATCTAAATCAGCAACCTTTTCCAGCCTTAGGGACTGTTGCACAATTACAATGGCCCAGGTGCTTCCCCATGGTGAAAATCTTGTGAGATCTCATGCAAGATTGCTAAAATTTTGCAACATCTTGTGATCCCATGAGGTTGCAAGAAAACTGTTTTGTAAGGCCAGATTGTTGAGGAATGTCATAGATCTGATGGGTACTGTTGGGCATATTGCTCCCATCTGGCAGAACAAAACCCCTCCTCAGGATAAATCATGTAATAATGGCTGGATAGTTACACAGATTTCAGACCAGTATCTTCTGGCTCTGTTGTAAAAAATGACCAAATACAATGTGCTAGTTCCTTTGAATGGCAGCCAAAGATCTGTCACCCCAGAAGTCCATAGAGCCTGCTTAGTGATTCAAATATGATTTGCTCAGATTCCCTATTAATCAAATGATAATGAAAGCATTGAAAAATGGCTGGAGGGAACTGTTGACTCTCAGATCTGCATCTAAAAGCCTGCATGGCATAGTGCAAATGTGTAATTGGTAATAAATGCAAGTTCCATTTCAGTTCAGTAGTTTAATCCAGATTTGTGTCTTGCTCTTTGTCCTTTCCACCATGATAGTCATCAGTAAGTTTCAATAAAGATTTTGGTCCAGTAAGAATGGCTGTAGAAAATCATAGTTCCTGGCTATCACCTATGTTTGTTTAATAAAACAACAGATTTGGTGTAATGCAGTTTGGCCATTAATAGGAAAACCAAGCAATATTTTGCATGATTTCTTATGGCATGACAGAATTCAAATGTTGATGCTTCTTTTAATTTTTTTCCTCCCTCTTCCTGCTCCCACTCCAGGTGTTCAGAAATTCTTGTTAAGGCATTGTAAAATCCCAAGCAAGGAAGGGGGAATCTTTTTTTGTCTCTGCCCTATGTTCAGCCACCCCACATTGACATGAAAAACCTGAACAGTATGATTGGCTGAATATAGCTTTAGTGTTTGGCATGACTAAGAACCCCAATGACATGGGTGCCATTGTTTGAATTCAGTGATGGGGAAGCAAATTAAAGGTATGATAATCTGGCTTTTGGGTTGAGATCATGTAAAATCATCTTGTGATGAATTACAACATACAGATGGCTCAGGAAGACCTGGTATCTAAGGTAGGGAGGAGGAGATCTGCCTTTGACTCCTTCATTTCTCCCTTTCTCCTCTCAGTACCTGATTCTGAAGAATCATAAAAACAAAGTGTTGTGGATGACGTGGCCATGGAGCCAGCCTGTGTTGCTGTAGCATAGGTGTCTTCCAGAGCCCCTTGCTGTCAGTGCCTCCTTCAAGGTCCTCTTGGAGGAAAAGTCAGTCTTAAGTCTGGCATGGACTCTAGACAGCTTCTACAAAAATAAAGCAATCAGCATAACTCTCCAGAGCACATTCTGCCTTGAGGCCTCAGTCTGAAGAATCCTGAAGATTGGTTAATGTTTCCCATCAATCTCACTTGGTAATGGTGAACGATTTGAAAAAAGCAGGAAGCCCGTGTTACATGACACACACTATTAGTTTGCAATCTTTCCCCATCATCTCATAAACAAAGGCTGGGCAGAAAGTAAATCTGAAACCCTTGCTAGATATCTCCATGATGTACAGGGAAGCTTTCCAACTTCTATTTATTTAACTAAAAGAACCACAAAATGTGTCCTTTCCTCACTATTGTACATTGCTCAAAAGCTCAGAATAACCATCTGTGAATATTTGTATGGAGGAAACACAAGCTCTGTTCAGTTCTGTAATTCAAAACAAATTCCTGGACACAGGAATCATTACTATTGAATTTATATTTATTTATTTATATATATATATATATATACACACACACACATACATACACATATACATACAATACATACTTACACCAGGCTCTCAGACTTGTGCAATAATAATCAACAAAAAGACAAGTAGATCCCACTATCCTTATGTCAGCCCATTCCTACCAAAATCATATAAAATGGTCTAATTGGTTTAACAGCAAACATAATGACAGGATTGCATGGGGTACAGCAGAGGCACTCTGCTAGGCAAAGCTGGTGGAGAGTTTTAATCCTGGGTTAAAACTTAGTAGGGAGATAGAACTCTTCCGGGTCTCTGGTGACCCAATAACATCAGCCATGATCTGGCTTCACACAGAGAACTATGTCATGGTATTTCGAATGAGCTACAGTGGCCTGGCTTCTACATAATGCTAAGCCATAAACAACATTCAGTGGAGTTCAACATCACACTGACCCAGAAAGCCAAACAAAGTATATTATTGCTTTAATAGAATGGGCAGCATATAACATTTCTAAATGTGATGAGTGTGTTTGTGATGCTCAGAATGACATGTAAATCCAGCCTCATTCTTTCATTGGGGTTCTGTTACTTGATCCCACTGGTTCTCAGTTCGAGAGCCTGTTGTTTTTTCTTCTTTATAGAGCGGAATAGGAATACTAAAGCCCTGCTTGTTTACTTGACAAGTTGATGCATGAGATTAAGTTCAGGTGGATGATATTAGTAGGGCCCCACTGTAACAGTTGTAACTTTTCACAGAAAACTGTCACACTGCTATCTTGGTAGTCAAAATAGTTTGGTTACAGTGATTACATTCTCCCTCCCATCAACAATTAGGAACAAAGAAGGGGGCCAATGAGATATATGAAAACCTCTGCTAGATGTGGTTGAAAAGGGTAAGTGTAAGATTGATTTAATCAGAGTCTCTGCTGCAGAGTACATAAGAAAATAAGCAGAGCAGTGTAGGTTCAGGCCAAAAATACTGTTTTCTATATGGCTATGCCAGTAGGAAACTCATGGAAAGGACATGAGGGCATAATTTTCCCCACTTTTTCCACCAACATTACTACACAATAAAATCATCCTGATGAGTAGCCCGATAGCCTTATTAGTTTTCCAGTCCCCTTTTATTACAAGTGCTTTTATGCCATTTCAATACAGAAACGTAACTGAAGCAGCTTATACAAGTGGTATGCAGTAAACTATACAACACATAAAATCTAATAAATAAAAATAAAAATCACAATAATTGTGACCATTTCATGAACAGCACCCACATCTTCCGCATTTCAATCCTGAATGCCTCTTTAAGTAACAAAGTTTTCACTAATTTTCTAAACATGAACAAGTGCTGATCTTATTTCTGAGGAAAGCCAGTTCCACAGGAGAGAAGCTCCATAAAACAATGCTTACCTCTGAGTTGGGTGGTGGAGGATTATTTGCCAGATGTTATGGGCATACCTGGGGCGATCAGTTTCTACTTGGATAAGTGGTCCTGGTGCTCTGAGCCCCAAGCAGCTATCATCATACATGGGAACTGAAATTCCCTACTAGCAACTGTGAAGTATCACCTTTTTTTCTGTCCTGGTTCAGTCATTATTCATCTTCAGTGGATAAGAATTAAAAAGTAAGTTAGCATTCTAGCTGAATGTCACATCTGTGTTGGGTGAAGGCATGTCTTCATGCGGTCTCTGCTCCATTCCCAGATCAGATCTGTGTCATTGTGATTCTACACTCTTATATGGTTCATCCCCACCCAGATCTGCCTAGATCTAGGTGGGGCATTCTAGAGGGACAGGTGAGAGACATCACCACCTTTCCATTTTCCTGATTGGGACCCACTGACATTTGTCTCTCCCTCTACAAGAACTGGCTTACACATGATGACTATCATACATATATTCATATTCTATCCATTTTTTTCTTCTGTGGTTCCTCTTAGAAAATTTTGGTTCCTCTTCTAAATTTTAAATTGACTTCAGTGCATTGGTAGAATTGCAATATATTAAATCCCAAATAGCAAGGATAGGACAATCTAGAAAAATGCACTTCTAAAATACAACAGTACCATCATAAGTAAGTTTACTTTGAAGTAAGCCTGACTATATTCACTTGCCCCAGGGAAACCTCCAGCATGATCTAAGCTAGTGAAAACCATTTTGTGTTGTGAATATCAACTGAACATCCCTTATAAAGGCAGAATTTTTCAAAAACCTCTGAGTTGTGAGCCCACCCCTTAAGACAGAATGCAATCCCATCTGGAGTCAACTGTAAGATCATGCACTCTGGCTTTATAAACTTACAACACACTGACAACAGAAGTTCTCATGAAAACAAACATAAAAGACCACACAATACTAGTCAGACCATCCCTGGTCTTTTTTTAAAGTTCATTTTCTTACTTGATAATAGCATCGTCTGGAGAAAAGTACTCAAGGACAAGGGAAAAAAACTACAGAACTAATTTTCATTGAAGAAAAATGCAAAAGTGTTGCAAAGCATACTTAACTGCTGAATATTCGTTTATATGGTCCCACACCAATGATGACTGCATACATCTTTCTTTTTCAACATACATACAGGCAGCTGAATTCAATGAGAAAATTTCAGCTGTCTTTGCTGATAGTTTGAGTTCATATATGCTTCCAAAAAGGATAACAAATTGCATATTTACTAGTTAACATTTAATGTCCATTGGAATTGTCTGATTTAGCCATCACCCATTGAAGAGGTTGCCCAGTTCTGCTTTTCCAGCTGTGTGACTCACCCTCCATGGAGCCACTCTTCAATCAAGCCACCTCCAGCAAACAGCCACCTCTCTGAACAGTCCCCTGGGGACTGGAGTAAATACATAAATAGCCAAGGGGCAGGGATTATTTAGCAACCCATCCATCAAGAGCCAAATTCTCAATGACATGCAGCACCTGGGGCCCAGAAAAGAAAAATGCATTACAATCTGGGTTGTTTATCCCTTCTATGAATTATTCAAGGAGCCCCAGTTGGTATTCAGGCTAGATCCCAAGTTGCTTCTGTCCCTTCACCCATAGTGCCCCATGGCTGTGACCCCACATTTCAAGGAATAAGTGAGTGATAGATGGGCTGCCTGACTGGGAAGCCAAGCAATCTCCAGCACATTGATTTCTTCCAATGTGAGGCTCTTAATCAGCCCCAGATTTTGAACCATCCCTTCCCCCGCCTCCCCTGTGCTCATTAGTCTTGTCTTCTACTTTGCTGTTCCTAACTACACAACATTTCAGCAGAAACCATTTACTTACTGTTTTTTGTTTGTGCCTTCAAGTCAGTTTTTGACTCCTGGCAATGCCTGGAATAGTCCCTGTGGTTTTCTTGGCATGGTTTTTCAGAAGTGGTTTGCCCTTGCCTTCTTGAGTGACTGGCCCAGGGTCCCCCAGCTGGCTTTGTGCCTAAGGTGGTACTAGAACTCCAGGTCTCCTAGTTTCTAGCCTGGTGCCTTAACCACTACACCAGACTGACTCTGTATGTTCTGTAAGCTAAAGCTAAGAAACAGAGAAAGGGGAAAAGGTTTCCTGATCTCATCTATAAGAGGGGGGGTGGAAGTTTGATGCTTGCTTGCTTTTTTTTAAGTGGTGAAAACACCGACCTTCATCACTCCCACTCTCATTGAGTGCTTGCTGCTGATAATTCTTATTAATACCTAGGCAAGTTTCTTTGTGAAACAAACTTAGTGCAAAGGTTTCTGTTGGGCTGGATCCCTGTGCATGTGGAATGCATCTTACTCACCAATAATAGTTTTATACTTTAAGCTTGAGATCACAAAGAGAATTTCCATTTGCACAAGCCAAAGTATGGAATCTGCTCTTCTCCAAGTACATTTTGCTCCAATCTGGTGCTCTCAAGTCTTCGCTGTTCTAACTCTCAAGCAATCCTCTGTAAATAGTGTTAATAGCTGTCTTATTTCAGTTCACATTTGCCTTTAAAGCCCACTCGTTGATTTCTGGAAATCAGTAATGTACCCTAGTTTTCTCCCTCTCCTCCTTCTTGATTCCTCCAAATAAGAAATAAGAAACATCACACAGCTGACTGGTGTTTCATGCTGAACACAACCTAACAAAGGTAATCTGAATTAAAAGTCACCCCCAACACCCTGCTGCCAATTCTGATTGATCTACAGGATAGAGACTGCACCACTCCACCACACTTATTGTCATAGAATAAAAATAAATGTTGGTTTGCAGAAACTAAAGCAAAAAGCAAACCACAAATTCAGTTCACTAAACTACTTCTAACAACAGTGAGAGAGATTAGTGATGAGCTACCATAGTAACAATACTAATCAAAGTGAATATTTGTAGCTCAGGGTTGACCTGTGGAGTCCTTGGTGCTCTCTGAGCCTTGTTGTTTTCTTGCAGACATTTCATTGCCAGACTAGGCAACATCTTCCGTGCAAAGAGGGAGTGGGCCTTGCTCTCAGTTTATATACCGTGGCTTGCCCTGCTTGTGTTGGTGGGGGTGTTGTTCTCTCCTTGGGAGTTCCTTGATTGGGCTGTTGTTCACTGCTTGGTTGATTGCCTGAGTTAATAGTTCCTTGATTAACAACCCAACCTCCCACAAGAGAAGCTGTGTAAGAACATTATTCAGACAAACACTTACACACTGCAGCAACCCAGAACACCAGAAAAAAAAAGATCATCGGCACAGCATCTTCCAACAAAATGGATACCCGCTCAACTTTATCAAAAAGTGCCTCACCACCCAACCCACTACAACCCAACCAATGGAAACTATGGAAAGGATAACACTGCCATACATCAGAAACATCTGAGAAACCACCAACAGACTGTTACAACCACTTGGCATCACCGTAGCACATAAACCAACTAAAACTCTTCAAAACATATTAAGCAACCCAAAAGACCCAATAGCCCAAGAAGAAAAAACAGGAGTTATTTACAACATACAATGCAAAGACTGTAACAGCCACTATGTAGGGAGAAGACTAGCAGAGCGCCTCCACAAACACCAACTAGCAGTCAGAAGACACGATGAGAACTCCTTAATCTCACAACACATGGACAGACTCAACCATAGTTTCAACTGGGAAACTGAGCATCCTAAACCAAGCCAAATCCAAAAACGCCAGAGAATTCCTGGAAGCCTGGCACTCAGACAAAGCAGCCATCAACAGACACATAGAGGTAAACAACATTTACAGACCATTCAAAAGAGACAATAGAAAAGTCAAAAGACCAGGACACTCCCTTGCCAGCAATCAACACCCAGATATGCAAAAATCAACACTAGGATTAACACCAGATGAACCACCAAACAGCACAATACACCCTAATCAAGGAACTATTAACTCAGGCAATCAACCAAGCAGCAAACAACAGCCCAATCAAAGAACTCCCAAGGAGAGAAGAAGACCCCCACCAACACAAGCAGGGCAAGCCACGGTATATAAACTGAGAGCAAGGCCCACTCCCTCTTTGCACTGAAGATGTTGCCTAGTCTGGCAATGAAACATCTGCAAGAAAACAACAAGGCTCAGAGAGCGCCAAGGACTCCATAGTAACAATAGACTAATTAGCTAGTTAAGTTGTGTATCATATGGAATCTGCTTTGGTGTTTTTCAATTCTCATTTAGGTATACTGTGGACTTTCCACAAAAGGGTACTAGATCTGATTTGACTAATTGTTTAGAGCAACCACAATTTCTCAGTTATTAATAAACAAATGGCTGCTAAATTGCCATGCTGTCTTAGACTTCTGAGAACTATTATTTCCTATGTCTCAGGCCAATAGGATCTAGTGGCCATAGAATGCTGGCAGCTGCACATGGTAGAAAGGTGCATATGCAGGGACTTGCCCAGGAGATACTTCTGTCTGTCTGTCTTTCTACCTTAAAAACATATAGCCACCCATCTTGTGCGCTATGACCTTGGGCATCTTACAAAGAGCAATAAAACAGCAACCCATTTCACAAAAATTCTGCCCCAAAAATGACACTGCTCCACATCAACATTCAACTTTCCTGGGCTCCAGCCTCACTGTACCCCAATGTTTGTGAGAACAGCCAGTTCTTCAAGGCCTTCCAGAAGCTAAGAAGGTAGGGGCCTACTGGATCTCAGGAGAAGAGTGTTTTAAATGTCAGGGGATACTACCAAGAAGTTCCCATGCTGTCAAGGTCCCCTAGATGGCAACATTTAAGGGAAGGGACCTGGAGTGCACCCACCCTATCTAACCTGATGGAATAGGCAGATACCTTCAGGGAGAAGTGGTCCCACAAATAACCTGGCCCTATGCCATTCAGGGTTTTAAAGGTGATAACCCGCACCTTGAATTGTACTCAGAAACTGGAAGCCAGTGCAGGTCATGCAGCAGCAGTGTAACATGGGCAAACTATGCAGGATTCAAAATTGCATGCACCACTGCATTCTAGACCAGTTGTAATTTCCTGATGGTCTTCAAGAGCAGCCCCCTGTAGAGTACTTTGCAGTAATCCAGCCAGGAACTGACCAGGGTTTGAGTGGCTGTGAGCAAGGGCTTCTATCCAGGAATGGACAGAATTGGCAGACAAGATGAACCTGTACGAAGCACCCCCCACAAGCCACAGATGCCACCTACTCTTTAAGCAGTAGCTATGAGTCCAGAAGGACCCCCAAACTGTGGACCAGCTCTGTCTGGGGCAGTGCAACTCTGGCAAGTGTCAGGGATAAAATCTCATCAGATCCAGGGGGACCAAAAACCCAGAGCCACACTATCTTGCTAGGGTTGAGTTGGAGCTGGTTCCTCTCCATCGAAACAGTGGGGACAGCATTGCTTGGTTGGCCAAGAATAGAGATATATAGCTGAGATACTGTATATAGCTGGGTATCATCAGCATACTAATGGTACCACACCCTGAGGCTGTTGGATGGCCTCTCCTTGCAATCTCAGGTAGATGTTAAAGCGGAGGGGCAAAAGGCCCAAGCCCTGAGGCACCCTACATTGCAGGAGCCTAGGGTTGACCTCTCCCCACCCCACCAACACTGACTGGAACCAGCCCCTGAGGAAGAACCGCCTCAAACCCTGCCCCCCACTGCCAATCCCCAGAGCCAGTCCAAGGGGAAACCATGGTTGATGGTATTGAATACTTCTGAGAGATTCAGGAGCACAGGATGGATTCACCACCTCCATCCTGGGCCCTCCACAGGTCATCCACAAGCACAACAAATGCTGTCTTGGTGCTATAATGTGGCCTGAATGCTGACTTGAAAAGGGTCTGGATAATCCGCTTCATCCAGGGCCTTCTGAAGCTGTAAAATAGGTTTTCACACCTTGCAGATTTTTAAACTTGTTCTGTTCTGTGACCTCAGTTATTTCTGCTCGTTAATTCTCACTAGATACCTTTGCTGATTTTGCACCACACACCTTGCTTCTAAAATAAAGGGTTTCAAATAATTTAGTATATTCAAAAATGGAAAACCAACCAATCACTCTCTTTAACAGCCACCCAACAATATGGAAGATAGAAAGGCAGGCAGGATAGGGAACCAATAATAGTATGACCTTAAGTGTTCAGGAAGCAATTGGGGCTAGGGCAGGTGGAACAGAATGGTGCAGTGTATTGGTTTGTCATTGTTTTGTTTCTCTCTGTTTTTCTTGCAGATTCAGCGAAGCCACGAGCTTTCCGTTGTGACGGGCATTCCTGCAATCCTGCAGTGGGGAATCTAGCAACAGGCAGGACACCAACCACACTTACCACTTGTGGACAGAACAGCACAGAACTCTACTGCTTTTATCCAGAGCACAACCTGCACCATGTCTCCTGTGGATTGCCCAAGTGTACCAAATGCAATGCCAACCAGCCTAACAACTCTCACCTCCCTGATGAAATGACTGATGACTTCTTCCTGCATCCTGGTACTTGGTGGCAGTCTGCACAAGGGGTGCACAGGGAAGAAATCAGGCTGGATCTGGAAACAGAGTTCTACCTGACCCACGTCATTGTAGTCTTCAAGTCGCCCCGCCCAGCAGCCATGGTACTGGAGAGGTCCCAGGACTATGGGCAGACCTGGAGACCTTACAAATATTTTTCTGTCAATTGCACAGCTACATTTGGGCTTCCAGATGATAACAGTGAAGAGGGATCTCTGTGTACTTCCAGATATTCTGATGCAGTGCCTTGCACCAGAGGAGAGGTAAGTGATGGTAACTGAAATTGGATTTACCTTTCAAAAGTTACTCTGAACTTACGCTTAACAAAATTAGAGAGTTCCTCCAAAGAAACTGCTCCTGGATAATTAGTCAACCATACAACTGTGGGCACATATCCTATTTTATTGAGGATGGTCCTCCTTTGAAAGATTATGAGAGGATAGTTCTCTGTTTGAAAGCATGTTCTAGCTGAAGGATCGCTCAGTCCAAATAATTTAAAGTTTAAGAACTCTAGGGAAGTGGCTTTGAAGTTGCCTATCAACAGCACCTGGATAGCAGACTTGAGCAGGTATATTTTTCAAAAAATGCTGAGCCAAAATTCTGTTCAAAGCTTCCTGAAAATATTGTAGCCAAGGGAAGAAAAAAAATGATGTACCATATTCTTTTTATTTGAAAGAAATTGAACCTGGCTACTCTGCCTGGAATGGATTGTGAACAATGTGAAGCTACTGTATGTTGCATCACTCCACAGACGTGGCTGGAGAGAAGGGGCCTCTGAAAGCCTACAGTTCCTGTAAATAAGACTGAGGAAACAGATCATTTACCTGTCTCAGTATAAGGCAGTTCCTAGCACACCGTGACATAGCCCAGAGTTATGCACATTTATTCAGAAATTCCTTTCTAAGAGTGTTTAACGGGTTTATTCACAAATTATATACATAAGATGACAACCTTAAAAGCAGAGCGTTCTGTTATTTTGAATACTGTTTTACAAATGAGGTATATTTGTTCCCATCCAAAGTGTTGAACAGATGACCTGAACTTACACATTCTAGATGTGTTCGATCACAGCTACCATAATCTATACCCAGCATGGCCATAGTAGTTGAAGAAGATAGGAGCTGTCATGCAACACATCTGTAAGGTGCCAGGTTTTGTATCTTAAGATACAAAAAATGCATGAAATTGCATCATAGTGCATTTTTGTAGAGGATGAGTTTCACAGGATTTTCTGGTAGAACAAATACTGCTGGTGTAAGGTGGTGTCAGTATAAAAATTTGTATTTAATTTCTAGAGCTTATTTTCTTTGCTGCTAAGATATGTTGATCTAATAGAGACCATCGTCTAACTTCACCTACGCTGAACAGAAGATATGATCAAAAGCAGAAGCTTAGCTTAAGGTACTGATGCATTGAGCTTAAGGTCCCAAGTGAGATAGAAATAGTTATAGAAATGAAGATTTTTTTTTCCCATCTTGTCCACCTGTACAGCCAAGGGATCTGGGAAATGAGAAGCACATTTTTTAATAAAGCAGAGCATCCGGAAATGAAGACAGGAGTCTCTTCAGGAGGAGGACCTTGGAGCAATGGAAACCAGCCCATTACAACATTCTCCTTTAATGTCACAGGAGCTATACGTCAGACTACTCTTCTAACAAAGAGTACAAACACTTGCTTATTTCCTTGTTTATTTACACTTCTATTAGAATGTAGAGAAAGTTAAACTATCAAAAGGCCATTCATTTCAGACAAGAGCCTGTGTGACAGATGACACCAATGAAGTGTGCTAGAACGAGCCCATTACTGGAATTCACTAGGAAAAGAAGAATTGTGTCTGCTTGAATAAGGTAACCTGTTGCTATGGGAGCATGTTAAACATGCCTTGCTTGGCAGACTAGTTTAAGCTGTACAGTCCAAGCCATATCCTGCCCAACTGGGGGGGTGGGGGGATAGTTAAAATAAAACCCAACCAAGTGGGTTTTTAGAAGGCTTGAAACATATTTCAGAACAGAAAGAGGGTCAAATCCAGACCTATTCTGTTCAGCTTGTTCCTGAACTGGTAAACATGATTCTGATAGAAACTATCCTTGGAAAAAGTCCCAAGCTTAGAATTGCCAACACCTAATTTGGGCTAGTCCTGCTGTGCTTTTTAAAATGGCATCATAAAAAGATGTTCAGGAATTGCATTCTTCTCCCATCAGTAAAGCAACAGTGAGGGACTTCTGTCAGATCTGAGTGTGGACTCCCCTAGATCTATAACTGAAGGTGGATGCAAACATACACCTTCCATATATTTACAGAAAAAGTAACAAAAATGAGTTTTGTTAAAAAAAAAAGGTAACTTTCCATTCACTGTTCTCCTGACAATCATCATAGGCTGGAGCAGGTACCTGGTGTTGTATGATATAGCAAACAGGTAAGACCAGAAGTGACTTTGGGGGAGGAGGTTGTCTCACGGGGTCATGCCTATAAGGAAAAACAGAAACTTACACTAAAAGGACAGAGTCGCTTGCCGAGATGGGCGGTGAAGAAATGTGATAAATAAATAAATAGACAGATATGCAGAGCGCTAGAAGGAAGGAGGTTCAAGGCTACTTGTTAACATTATTTTCCTCTGCTTGTGAAACTCTTGAAATACTGTTCTGAGGTGGCAAGGTGGCAAGGTGGTGAGGTGAGGTAGCCAAGTAGATGGCATATTTTTGGATGCTGACTAGATTACTGGGTATGGGGTCATAGGAGAGGAAGAGCCTGAAAAAAAGGTAGTGAAGGATGCATTTATCCTTCTGAGCTCAACTGGGGTGATGGGAGAGAAGAGATTAAAGCTAGCCTGGAGATAGCCTCTCCTACAAATCAAACTTGACTCCTGGTGATTTCATGGACAAATCCATTCAGGTTTTTTGGCAACAGCATGGCAGTGATTTCTGATTTTTTTCCCCCAGTCTAGCCATAGCCTAGGTATTTCTTGGTGAGCTCCCATCAAAATGCTAACTGAGTTTGACAGTGCGTAGTTTCCAAGCCCAGACAGGTCAACCAGCTGCTGCCACGTGCTGATATATACACACAGGCCAGGACAGCATATTTTTCCATTGAAAATCAGGACTAGGAAAAACTCAGCAGGTTAAGCCAGACCCCGCTATGGCCAAGTTGCAACCTCAGGGCCACCTATTGAATAACAGGTCTTTGACTCAGCATTTCCGCTTTGGCCATCATGCCAAAGAAAGCTCATTGCAATTCTGTAGTTATTTCAGCTTCCAGCTGGAAAAGATCAATCCAGGGATTAGTCACTGCTAAAGGCAAGTGCCCAAATGTTATGACTAGGGCTGTCTGTTCAGTATTTCATTGAACTTGAGCTGCAGAAGAGATAAAATGCAGAGGCAGTGGTGGGGGAAGTAGTTACCCACGGCAGAATA
The DNA here is from genome assembly GCF_035149785.1 of Candoia aspera. Lineage (NCBI taxonomy): Eukaryota > Metazoa > Chordata > Lepidosauria > Squamata > Candoiidae > Candoia > Candoia aspera. The sequence continues at coordinate 41,995,606 of NC_086154.1, read as the reverse complement.
AACACACAGATAGCACAGCCAGGTTCTGCTTCCCCAGAGGAAAGGCTTACAGTGTGCATTATGTGCTTTTGAGTGGTAGTAAGGAATATGGTCTTGTGCAGAAAAGACAGAACAGAGGCTCAGTCTACTGCTGCCCCAATGCAAAAGGAATTGTATTCTTCCAACAAGCATTTTAACGAGCAATATCAACAGGCTGGCTTTTTCTTTTTCTTTTTCCCTTTCCTTTTGACTTGAAATCCAGCCAGGAATAAGCCCTGTTTTCCCTAGTATTATTTCTTCACTTCCTGAACCCTAACAGAAAAAGGATCATGGAGGTGTTCTTAACTGAACTTGAACTTTCTCCTACTTCTTCCAGAACTTATTGTTGCTAGGCTCATGTCTCAATCTTCTTTTCAAAAGCCGGGAGACTACTCATAGGGGCCTCAATGATCTCCCGTGCAGACATTAATCAGAAGGGCATCTACTTGGGTTGCACGCTATTACAGTAGCAGAGATTCACAGACCCATCTCAGGAGTCTACCTTACGGTATCTCTCAGACCAGTGGTGTACCTTATAAGCTTTCTTTTTCCCCCAGCTAAGTTCATTTGAGTTAACTAGTTCAAATCTCAGTGCAGTTGGCAAGCAATGAAGGTAGTCAATTACTCTCCAGTGGCAGTGTGTGCGTGCACGTGTTTGTGTGTGAACTGACCCTGATAATTTACTGTCCCAGCTATCCATGCCACATGATTAGTACAGTGACCTTCAGAAGATACACTTGCTACTGTGTGGAAGCAAATTTGCAGAGCAATTAGTTGTTTATATATTGCCTTTTTATGTTGGATTTTATATTGCAAGTCCATTCTCCAATATGTAAATATGTCTGAAAAATATGTAAATATCTCTAAAAACACTCCAGGCAGGTGCTAATTTGCCACAGCACTTTTGTTCAGACGTAATTGAAATATTTAGACAGAAACAAAGATCAATACCGGACCACCAAAGATGGCTAGTTTGCTCCCTCTTTTTGGATACTTTAGAAAGTAAGCACACAGTGATCAACATTAACTTTAAAAAGAAATACAAGCAAAGATATTAAAAAGGCGTAAGAACAGAAATTGCATAAAAGAAAAAAACAGCTGAACACCCCACTTAGTTTGTGTGGTGTAGTGAAGGTGTTAAGCTGGCCTCAGGAAGACCCAAGTTCTAGTCCCTCTTCAGCCATGGAAGTGAACTGTGTGGCTCTGGGCCAGTCACTCCCTTTTACCCCAATCCACTTCAAGGGGGGAAATCTGGGGAGAGACCACTAGCTATGCCACCTTGAGCTCCTGTTCAACAGGTAGGATAGAAATCTAATAAATACATTTTAAAAATACACATACAACCAAGGAGAAATTTAAAAAAAAAACTTTAAATCCATATTCATTATTTGTATCTGAAATGTCAGTTGTGTAGACAGAGGTAATTTTAGATATATTTATATATCCTACCAAAGATGGACAAATATAGCAGTACACAAGGATTATTTATTGAAGATGGCAAGGTAATCTTTTCAGTTTCCTCAGCTTAATCCAAAACAAGTAATTAAATGGGCTTTGTCATCAGAGAGGGTAACACCTACCAGTCTGATTACAATTCCTCTTTCTTTCCAATCTAGGAAGCGTTTGCTTACAGTTTAAGGGGTTGTGGTACCATTTATGAATTATTTTATAGTCAATTCTTGCTGACTTTCTGAAATAGGTTCAAAAGGAGTTTTTTTGTGATAAAGAGTTCCAAGCTGAGTCATCAAATTCTGATCCTATATCTTGCCCCATATTTTTTAAGGATTTTCAAGAGAGCCAGTTGTATTTGACAGAAGAGTGCTATATGATATTGAAAATGATTGCCCTTCTTGAACTGGAATTTGTGACCAATTCTACAATATACTGTAAATTCATTGGAAATACCTCTCTTGTCAAGCTTCTAATCCTATAAAGCCTGCCATATACCCATTTATTGAACTGATCTTGTTTAAAACTTTGAGTCATCAAGGAGTGGGTGGAGAGAAACAAGCATTTTTAAGAGGGTACTGGATTATTTTAGTTCTATGAGGATCTGCAGCACCTACTGGACAACATGCCTAAAAGAGATGTTATTTTCATCACAGGAGACTGGAATGCTAAGGTGGGCAGTCAAATGACACCTGGAATTACAGGTAAGCATGGCCTGGGAGAACAAAACGAAGCAGGATATAGGCTGATAGAATTTTGCTAAGACAACTCACTCTGCATAACAAACACTCTCTTCCAACAACCTAAGAGACGGCTTTATACGTGGACTTCACCAGATGGACAACACCGAAATCAGATTGACTATATCCTTTGCAGCCAAAGGTGGCGGACATCTATACAGTAGGTAAAAACAAGACCTGGAGCTGATTGTAGTTCAGATCACGAACTTCTTCTTGCACAATTTAGGATCAGACTAAAGAGATTAGGGAAGACCCACAGATCAGCTAGATATGAGCTCACTAATATTCCTAAGGAATATGCAGTTGAGGTGAAGAATTGATTTAAGGGACTGGACTTAGTAGATAGGGTCCCGGAAGAACTCTGGACAGAAGTGCGCAACATTGTTCAGGAGGCAGCAACAAAATACATCCCAAAGAAAGAGAAAACCAAGAAGGCAAAATGGCTGTCTGCTGAGACACTAGAAGTAGCCCAAGAAAGAAGGAAAGCAAAAGGCAACAGTGATAGGGGGAGATATGCCCAATTAAATGCAAAATTCCAGAGGTTAGCCAGAAGAGATAAGGAATTATTTTTAAACAAGCAATGCGCGGAAGTGGAAGAAGACAATAGAATAGGAAGGACAAGAGACCTCTTCCAGAAAATTAAAACTATCGGAGGTAAATTCCAGGCCAAAATGGGTATGATCAAAAACAAAGATGGCAAGGACCTAACAGAAGAAGAAGAGATCAAGAAAAGGTGGCAAGAATATACGGAAGATCTGTATAGGAAAGATAACAATATCGGGGATAGCTTTGACGGTGTGGTCAGGGAGCTAGAGCCAGACATCCTGAAGAGTGAGGTTGAATGGGCCTTAAGAAGCATTGCTAATAACAAGGCAGCAGGAGACGATGGCATCGCAGCTGAACTGTTCAAAAACTTGCAAGATGATGCTGTCAAGGTAATGCATGCTATATGCCAGCAAATTTGGAAAACACAAGAATGGCCATCAGACTGGAAAAAATCAACTTATATCCCCATACCAAAAAAGGGAAACACTAAAGAATGTTCAAACTATTGAACAGTGGCACTCATTTCACATGCCAGTAGGGTAATGCTCAAGATCCTGCAAGGTAGACTTCAGCAATTCATGGAGCGAGAATTGCCAGATGTACAAGCTGGGTTTAGAAAAGGCAGAGGAACTAGGGACCAAATTGCCAATATCCGATGGATAATGGAAAAAGCCAGGGAGTTTCAGAAAAACATCTATTTCTGTTTTATTGACTATTCTAAAGCCTTTGACTGTGTGGACCATAACAAATTGTGGCAAGTTCTTAGTGGTATGGGGATACCAAGTCATCTTGTCTGCCTCCTGAAGAATCTGTATAACGACCAAGTAGCAACAGTAAGAACAGACCACAGAACAACGGACTGGTTTAAGATTGGGAAAGGAGTACAGCAGGGCTGTATACTCTCACCCTATCTATTCAACTTGTACGCAGAACACATCATGCGACATGCTGGGCTTGAGGAATCCAAGGCTGGAGTTAAAATCTTGGGAGGAAACATTAGCAATCTCAGATATGCAGATGATACCACTTTGATGGCTGAAAGCGAAGAGGAACTGAGGAGCCTTATGATGAAGGTGAAAGAAGAAAGTGCAAAAGCTGGCTTGCAGCTAAACCTCAAGAAAACCAAGATTATGGCAACCAGTTTGATTGATAACTGGCAAATAGAGGGAGAAAATGTAGAAGCAGTGAAAGACTTTGTATTTCTAGGTGCGAAGATTACTGCAGATGCTGACTGCAGTCAGGAAATCAGAAGAAGCTTAATCCTTGGGAGAAGAGCAATGACAAATCTAGATAAAATAGTTAAGAGCAGAGACATCACACTGACAACAAAGGTCCGCATAGTTAAAGCAATGGTGTTCCCCGTAGTAACATATGGCTGCGAGAGCTGGACCATAAGGAAGGCTGAGAGAAGGAAGATCGATGCTTTTGAACTGTGGTGTTGGAGGAAAATTCTGAGAGTGCCTTGGACTGCCAGAAGATCAAACCAGTCCATCCTCCAGGAAATAAAGCCAGACTGCTCACTTGAGGGAATGATATTAAAGGCAAAACTGAACTACTTTGGCCACATCATGAGAAGACAGGACACCCTGGAGAAGATGCTGATGCTAGGAAGAGTGGAGGGCAAAAGGAAGAGGGGCCGACCAAGGGCAAGGTGGATGGATGATATTCTAGAGGTGACGGACTCGTCCCTGGGGGAGCTGCGGGTGTTGACGACCGACAGGAAGCTCTGGCCTGGGCTGGTCCATGAAGTCACGAAGAGTCGGAAGCGACTAAACGAATAAACAACAAACTGGATTATTTTAAGATTTATTTGGGGATACAATTGCTTATCTTGGACTCTGCTGTTGAAACCTAATTTTTTTATTTTTTTTATTTTACATTTATATGACTGCCCATCTTGTGGCACACAACTCTGGTTGGCTAATAAGAATAATAAAAACACAAGCAATAAAAACAATACCAAAAGAAAAAGAAAAAAATCAAGAAAAACCAGGCGTCCAATCCAGAACTATAACCATTCATCTCTTTGATCCCTGAGCAACAACCTTACTATCTCAGTGCCTGGGGGAAAAGCCAGATCTTCACAGCTTTACGGAAGATTAAGAGGGTGGGGGCCTGCCAGATCTCAAGGGGAAGGTTGTTCTACAAGGCAGGGCTTGCTATGGAAAAGGCATGCTTCCTAGGTCCCACTAGATGGCCGCACTTAAAGGAAGGGACCTGGAGCCCATTCTGTCCAATCTAGGGACTGGGCAGATACCTCCAGGGAGAGGTGATCCTGCAAATAACCTCGCCCTGTGCCATGTAGGGCTAAGTTGATAACCAGCACCTTGAATTGCATCTGGAAAGAAACTGGGAGCCAGTGCAGCTTGCGCAGCAATGGTGTAACAAACCGAGAAGTGCCCAATACTGTGCACACTGATATATATTGGACCAGTTGTAATTTCCAGGTGGTCTTCAAGGGAAGCCCCCTGTAGAGCACATTGTAATAACCCAACTGGCCATTTACACTTCCCAGTCTCTCACTGACTGATTTCAAGCTGATCTGCAATTCTCACTTTTGCTGATCTTGAAGGAGGAGAGAATTCTGGGAGTCAAACAGGGCTTGTCCTCCACCCACCCAGTAAGAAGTGTAAAAAACATCATTCAGTCAATGCCTCCCACCCCAAGATGCTGTAGATTCAGGAGCAACAAAACTCCCCTCACCTACTCACCCTCATTTTGCTTTATAGAAAAGGGAAAAAACAAAGAGTTGCTAGCACCTATATCCATTCATGAGGCAATTGTTGGAAGCACTTTGTGTCCTATCATAGTGCACTGAGAAACAGAAATCTTGACAATACCATCCCTGTCTACTGCACCTGAACTGTGTCCATGAAGAACTAGTTGTAAGGATCAGCAAAGAATTAAAAGGGAAAAAAAGATAAATCCTGACTAACTTTTAAGATCATATCAGCAGGATGGTGTTTGTCTAATTGTATGCACACATAACCCACCCCCCACCCCCAATTAAGCAGTTGTGAAGAGGACTGTGAAGCCATCAAGCCATCTTTCTACTTTATCGACCTATGAACAGCTGAAGCACAGAAACAGAAATGTGGGTTGAGGCAGAGGTCTTGCCCAAGGGAAAACAAGCCATCTACCAGCTCTGCAGAGCTTTAGCATACAAATGGAAAGGTAGCTGTGTGTGTGTGTGTGTGTGTGTGCATGAGAGAGATTTTCGAAACACTGCAGTTGAACTACAACTAAATCATCGCAGCTGCTGACCTCAGATAATGGTGTGAGACAGAGAGGTCCTGAGGTGATTCTGGAGTGCTCAAAGAACTTATGTAGAATTAGGGTTATAGTAAACATTTTCAGTGCCTTTTCTAGGAGAATCTAATGATTAGAACCTCACACCACCCACCTCTTTTTGTTCTGCACATGACCTATTGGAGGTGGTGCATAAGACATGCTCTAACTCCATGACTCATTCATTTTTCTTGACCTTACTTGTGTCTGAATTCCTGATAAGAGGACCTTTTGTTGTGACCCCATCTTCTGCCTTCAGACTGAGATACTGGACTATAAGAACAGAACAGAATTCTTGGCATTGAGGTTGGAGAATCACAACATGGATGCATGGATGGTAGGAAATAAAAGAACAGAGACATTGTCTCTAGGATAAAGATGACCTCTCTGATAAAGATAAAGTAAGAACAAGATGAAAAAATCCCAGCTGCTGGAAACAAAATGGGAGAGAGAGAACATTCTCTTCTTGATTGTTGTCAGCTCCAGTTTTTATGTAGCTTCAGGGCACACCCAAATTTCCCTAAGTTTCGTTAAAGGTCAGGGACAGAGAAAACAATATTCTATTTTATTATTAATTGCAGCCAAGAGTTTAGAAACAATAGCACTTGGGAGATGAGAATGAAAATTCCAGCAACATACAAGCCCCCAGCATGATTCTGGATTATAACAAAAAGACATGGTTTACAAGGTCTTTTTTAAGGCAAGTCTGGAATGTCCACAATAATCTAGAAGATTATTATATTCTATTAATCATGGAGAGAGGCAATCAATAGAAGTTAGTTAGGATAGAACTGAAGCTGCAAAGAAGGACTTCTAGCTGCATCTTAGGCTAGTCTCTTAGCTTGCTTTGATTGGTCTCTTTACCTGGCCCACCTGTTCTGGAGGAAACTCAGGTGTTCACTTACAACAATAGGCAGGAAAGAAGGATAGGCAAGGGAGAGTTAATGAGTGGTGATTCTAGCTGGTCCAAATGCAAGAGAAGCCACCTGGATGGACCACAGAACCAAAAGCAGTCAGGCGCGTTCTAAGTGAGCAGGCTGAGAAACCAAATCATAGCAAATTAGCTTGCCTTGAATGGTATTCCCCTGGGCACTTGCCCAAACTGCCTCTGGTTGTTATGAGTCACTGACATTCCTGCCTTTCCTTTCAGAATCCTTTTTTACAGTAGACCGCTGCTCCTTTCCAGCCAGAACCGTTCCGCATGTTTTTGTTCTCCGTGAGCGTCAGTTCTCTTTCAGGAAGATACCACAAATGAATCATAAAACCCCGCTTTGAGACAGAACAGTGAACTTTATAAGAACGATAGGAAGATCTCATTGGAATAAGGCCAACTTTGCTATTAGGGAGGATAAAGTAGCCACTAAAAGTGATGTGAGAGTTAATTCTTGGTGTGATAAGAAGACCAGCAGTTACAAAAACAGTCAACAGCTGCATGTTACTCCACCTTAGCAAAAGAGGTGGCCTTACGCACACCCAAATATGTGAGTGTGTGTGAGAGAGAGAATTTCTCTTTCAAAATAAGGTGTTTGATGTAATTATTTTGCTGTGTCCTTAACCTTCCTTCTAGTAAATGTCACCAATCATAGCTGTAAGAGTAGGTGTCAGTGGGAGGGCAAGGAGAAAATGATAAAATGTGCAGACGCAAATATAAAAGGCTGAGGTTTGCAGTGCAATATGGCTGTGCACGCTTCACCATTTTTACATCTTTATGGATGATACTGGATGCCTCTGGCTATGGCGAGGAAAGCAAGCTGCACATGAGAAATGGCAGGAAGGTCAGTAAATCAGGATGCAGGCTTGCCCAGCCCCACCTCATTCCTTTCTGGTAAATTACCTTCACAGAGAGGTATTTAGGCCAGGAAGGAATGGACATTTGGCTGGGAAGGAAGATGGATGGAGCACTGCTGCTCTGGCTGCTGTCAAGAAGGAAACCAGCAGTCCAGTGTGCAAGCCAGGTGGGGATGGGCCTGGTTGGATGTAGGTGGCTGAATAATATGGAGGCAGGATGGCTTGATGCCAGTGGACAAATATACAATGATAGATATGTCTGCTGATGGCAGATTTGTTATGCCTTGTACTTAAAAGCATAACATAAGAGAGAAATGTTTGGAAATCAATCCCTTCCTGAAATGGTGTCCAGGTGCTACCTTTGTTGTGCAACTTCGACATCTCTTTTTTCCCTTAAGAAGATTCTTTATTTTTAAGACAGATTTGAACTGGACATGATCTACAGCAGAGGATGGCTTCAGAACAAGCCTGTCCTGTCAGGGACTGTCTTCTGTACAGGAAATATATGGCCGTTCATGTAGATTCAGCAACAACAACAACAGGAAAAAAAGGTTGTTATGCACAAACACACAATTCAGCTAAGATTCAGGATCTTTGGACCTCAGAATATTGGACTTCAGTAAAAGGAAATGTAGTCACAGATAAAGTCTTTGGGGGCTTTTGAATTCATGTTTTACTTCAGTGCTTTTTCTAATCAACAGTGAATTGGTGTGATCTGAACTGAATAAGCTGGTCTGTGAGTCTTTGTTTCCTTTACCCAAACCAAGGCAGGCATGTGCATTGAGTAAACTTGGTCGTTGGCCCTTAATTCCCTGGGTGGAAGGAATGCTGGGCACCTGTGCTAAACAGAATGGGCTATTTGCGCAGGGTTTCTTTCATTAGGGGAATGCAGACAGCTGGCCGGAAAAAGCCTGGGTTGTTTTCTCATGCTTTCATTGATCAGGGGAAGTGCAAGCACCTGCACTGCTTACACAGGCTGGGCAAGTTGCCCATTGCTCCCATGAACAAGAGACATCTCTGGTTTGAACCCCAGGCCATCTGCAAAGCTGTGTGTCCGAAAGAAGGTGAGAATGGAGCAAAGCTGAACTCAAGTAGCGGAAGAGATGCATGGACTGTTGGCCTCTCTCTGTTTCTTTGTCAGGCATACATGCTTCCCCAGCTCCCAAGTTAGACAGCTGAATTCTGTTCCTTCGACAAGGTTCATCTCCCAGGATTCTATTGGTGCATCATTAAATGTATGTTTCCAGAATGTTATTCCTTAATCTGGAAAACAAGAAATAGGGAGACATTTTTATGCAGAGCACATTTGGGAAGGAAGGTTGTTTACAAAAAAATGTGTAAGTCCACAAAAATGGCTGGAGAAAGTAGCAATGTCTATAGAAATACTTCAGCCTCACTGCTCAAACAGAAATTGCTGCTGCACAAAATATGGAGCAAGTGAGAGAGCCCAGAGTACTTTTGCTGGAACCCCAAGTTGTGATTCATGAATCTGCAAAATAGTACAAGCATATTTGTCACTCTGACCCTAATTTCTTAAACAGGTGGTCTTCAGTCTAGAGACCCTTGTCTGATTCTCTTTCGTGCTGTCATAAACCCTTGCAAATTTACTGGAATATCCTCTGAAGCCATGTCACTTGAAGTGCTATAAAAACACTGGTTGTGTTTTCACAACCCTTAGGTATACTTGTGTGTGTGGAGGGTGACTTCATGATGGAAGCCCTGCAAATTACATACCTGCATCTGACATCAAGATGCAAGTATGAAAGGGTGGCTTTGTGTTATGATGTCATGACATATGTTGCATCATTCTTTCATCATTTTGGTTTGTGGACATCTGTGGCACAAGCTACACATTTTAACTGTGTTTACTGAAGTAACCCAATTTTCACAAACCCGGAATGTTTCTGGGTTTGTGTGTCATGCTGAATCATGGGCTGACTTTACCCAACACACTGAGCTGAAAAGTGCTTGGTTGATTTCTATCAGATTACAAGCTGTTGATCATACATGTTAACTGCTTATTAACAATGCCATTCTCTCCCCTTTTTCAGGTGATCTTCCGGGCCTTAACTCCTGCTAACAAGATTGAGGACCCCTACAGTCCTGAAGCACAAGCTGTCTTGAAGCTCACCAATTTGCGGCTCCTCTTATTAAAGAGGCAAGATTGTCCTTGCCAAGGCTCAGGACTGCTGGAGAAACCGCATAGATTTGCCCATTACGCCATCTATGACCTAATTGTCCGTGGCAGTTGCTTCTGTAATGGCCATGCAGAGGAATGTCAGTTTGCCAATGGGCCAGGTGCTGGCAGCAATGTGGTGAGTATCAGTGCTGCCCTTTCTTATAGTATATTCAGCAAGAAAAAACAAATTCCCCTGAGTCACTGATGTCTTCCCAGTAGCATTAATTTTACCCGTGTAGTTAGTGTTGCATTTATTTATTTATTTATTTAATCCAATTGATATAGCCACCTATCTTGCAACAAGTGACTCTGGGTGGCATACAACAAAGATAAAATAATTAATAAATATCTAAAACAATTACCATCATCATTATTATTAAAAAACATTAAAAACTATAAAAAACAAAGCTAAAACAAAGAAATAGTAGGCAAAGGGATGCTGATAATAATGGAGCCACCTCACTAGTTCACCCGTCCCCTGGGGTCCCCAGGCCTGCTGGCATAACCAGGTTTTGAGGGACCTTCAGAAGCTCAGAAGTGATGGAGCCAGCCTCACCTCAGGGGGGGAGGATATTCCACAATGCGGGTGCCACAGCAGAAAAGGCCCACCACTTAGGGCCCACCAAATGAAGCTCCTTAGATGACAGAACCCATAACATACCCTCCCTGCTGGATCTGGTGGGATGGGCAGATGTAAACTGGGAGAGGCGGTCCCTCAAATAACCCAGTCCCATGCCATGTAGGTCTTTAAAGGTCAACACCAGCACCTTGAATTGGATCCAGAAACAAACTGGTAACCAATGCAGCTCGCGAAGCAGAGGTGTAACGTGTTCTATCAGAAACACACATAAAACTGCTTGAGCCATTGCGTTTTGCATTAGCTGAAGTTTCTGGATACTCTTCAAGGGCAGCCCCACGTAGAGCATATTACAATAGTCCAACTGGCAGGTAACCAGGGCATGAATGACCATGAGTAGGGCCCCTTGATCTAGGAATGCAACTGGTGTACAGTACGAACTTGTGCAAAGGACGGCCTTTGCACCAAAAAAACATAGATTTTATATATTTGAATATAACTTTAATGGAACTTTTGGGGGCCAGAGGCTGCACTTAATGGTTTTAAAGCCTCCCCACCCCTCAATGCTATATGTGTGAGAGAATAGCTACTGTATGTGCCCAATCTTATACTCTATCACCTTTGCCGATTTAAGTCCAAGAGGGACAGTGCAAAGGTTTGTTCATTCCTATTATTATTCATTGGTGCTGAATAATATCCTGAGTAAGATAACCCTTCCTTCCTTGAGTTATTTTAATAGTTAAGTCCACTACTAATTAATCACCATTTTCAATTCCAAGTTTAGTTTGGGTTCTGGAAAAAAACCGATATTTGCAAGAAGTCTGGGAATTCCTTGGAGGTTTTTGCAGGGAGAGGGGTAAACTGAAAACAACTTCATGATTATTTACTTATGCCTTCAAGTATTCCTCATAATAAATAAATAAAAATACATCTAAAATAGAATTATAGAATAAGAGCAAAATTGCAGAACACATTTGAATTTTGTGACTCATAAACAAAACCATGTACATATTTTTTCTCAGCTTTTATCTTTCCCAGTGGCTTAAACTGAGATTTAATACAATGAGACTGGCACATGTTGGCTTGATCTGAAAAATGCTGATTATAGAATAGAGGGAAAAACAGTGGTCCTTATAGGAGATCACCTGACCCACACACATTCTTTGTGTTCAGTTCCTTTTCCCAAATCTAAATCCATTTTATATAGCTAGATCCAAGGGCATAAATTTTATTACTCATGAAGTCTTTGAATGTGTAGACCAGTACTGGGGAACCTCTAACCTAAATCTCCAAATTTTCAAGTAACCCCACAACTACTTTCCTTCTAAATTTTGGTATTATGATTGCTGAAATTCAACAGCATGTTTTCCACCCATTTGGGGACAGAAAAGACATGAGAACTATAGTGTACACACTAAAATGGGCTTAGCACCCTTAAAAATGCAGAGGGGATTTTTCCCAGACTTTGGAAAAACAGATGATCCTAGGTCTAGCACATGTATGATAGGACCCCAGACATTTTGCATTATCACAGGAAGTAAGGATTGAAAGGGACCTTGAGCATCTTCTAGTCTAAACAGTGCAGTCAGTACACAGCTGAAGAATCCACTACCATAACATCACCCTCAAACTTTTGTTTAAGCATCTCCACCAAAGTCCATCACCTTCCTATAATATTGTTGAATATATCTTATTGTTTGGACATATTTTTCCTGATGAAGGACTGCTTTTTTGTGTGTCTTTGAGTCAGTTTTGACTCCTGGCAACTGCATGGATTCTTGGCAACATTTTTTCAGAAGTGGTTTGCCATTGCCTTCTTCTTAGGGCTGCAAATCACCCAGCTGGCTTTGTGTCTAAAGCAGGACTAGAAATTACAGTTTCCCTGTTTCTAGCATAGTACTTTTAACATCAAACAGTAATTTCTGCCTGCTCTGGGGAATTTAGCATATTTAACAAATAATTAAAAATTGAATAGAATAAGCTTATATTAGAGAAAATCCAAATTTTAGATGTTGTAGAAACCCACCAAACTTTAGATATAGTATGAACCCACCAAAAATGGTTTCCACATTGTGTTAAACACTGTATCAGATTTGTTTTTCAACTATGAAATTAATTTTGACATTGAGGCATATTCCCATAACTTAGTTTGACATTCTTCTACAGAAAGAATTGCTTGAAATTTCCAATGAGAAGCATAGAGAATCCTAGCAGCTATTTCCATGTACAAAGCCAGTTCATTATACTTCTGGGGGGAAAGGTTTAGTAATATTTACTGAAAAAAAGGCTAAAAAGTAAAATCCACATTTAAAATTTGTTTCATTCTACTATAAATCAATTTCCAGAATCATTAAGCTTTACGTTGCTACTAAATATGAAAAAAATGATCCAAACATATTTAGAGAATGAATTATCTATTTTGGCAATCAATTCTGGAGTGATATATTATCAGTAGAGCATCTTATACCAATTTTCTCTAAGTGCAATATTGGCTATAAATTTGATATTTTCCTTCCATTGATACTCCCACTGTTGCATGTTTATTGTTTTATTTCAATTCTGCATTCAGTTAATCATACACACTCTGACTTGTTCACTTTCTGAATCATATTTCAGAAGCAATTTATAGATAAGCCCGAAGAAGTGATCTGAATTTTATATGATACCTTTTTCAAATTCAGTCAAATCTCTAAATGCAGATATTAAAACCTGTGGGGTAGTTCTTGGCATTCTGGGGTTGAAACTCCCATTGCATGTACATTGCACATAAAAAATGAGCTGTGGTGGCAGAGTTTCAAACACAATTTTGTGACTTTTTAAATCATATCCTGCAGTCATAATTTTGACTTTTTAAACCATATCCTGCAGACATTCCTGCTTCATAGGGTTTAGTTTCCAGACTCCTTATCTTCCTGGTAGCTATCCTCTGAACCTGTTCCAACATTTCCATGTACATTTTAAAACATGCTGTTTAGAATAGGATGCAGTAATCTCAACGCTACTGCTAACATAGCCCCAAACTCCACACACAGTTTTAGTGGCTGCATCACATGGGTCACTCATGTTCAGACCCTGGGCCACTACTATCCTAGATCCTTCTCCCACTCACTGCTGCCAAGCAAGGTCTTCTCAACCCTTCATTTATGCAATGTACTTTTCCTCCCTAGATGCAGGAGTGTATGCTTGTCACAGTTGAACTTTGTCCTGTTTGATCTGGTCCAGTGTCCAAGCCTGTCAGGATAATTTTGTATAGTGATTTGTCATCCAGGGTATTAACTAATCCCCATCGATCGGTGTCATCTGCAAATTCAATAAGTGTCCCTTCCAACCCATCCAAATGGGGCAGTTGGCAGGTATGGCTCAGCTGTCTGATTTTTCAAAGCAGCCTAAATCTCTCAAGGGATGAGAATTTTTTTTTAAAGGTTCATATTATAAGTTTGTATCTGGTGATCCTACCAGATGGTATTCAGAGTGTCTAGTGACATGTGATTATAATTCGGGCACTTAGCACCCAACATATTGTACATGCTGTTATAATGTACCGATGCATTTTCCTGAAATGTACACCTGCTCTGTCATATTCTGTAAATTCCCCAGAAGTGAGAGTTTAACAGCATAAAATGCAGATTCTCGAGGAGGATTTTAAGAGAGAGAGAGAGAACACAAGGGGGAGGGAGAGAGAGAGAGAGAATGGTGATATACCAAAGCATGGCATGCCTGCAGTTGACTCCCTTCTTAATTCAAAGCCCTAGTACAACATTAATACAGCAAATCCTGGAGCAACGAAAGTCACTGAAAAAAATAGCAATCCTTTAACATATATTCCAGTACAATGAGACGAAAGCAATGTACTTTAAGCTTACAGTATAAGCATGGCTCAGTGCTAGTTTAACTTGTCTGTCCTCACAAGTAAGTCAGGAAATCCTTTGTGAGGGATTTCCCTGAGAGGGGTCCTTGTTTCTCCCCAGAGTGCTTGAGAGAGTTGAATGTGTAGTTTAGAGCATGACTGATTTTGGATTTCTCCTGTGTGAGAGAGCACATTCCCAGCTAGAGAAAATAAGAAACTTGGGAGAGCAGAGAACTCCTCCTTCCCAAATGCATTTCAGAGACTGGTATGTGACAAACTTCTCATTCCAATGGGAAATCTAGATGGATTTCTCTGTTTCTTTCTTAAAGCTCAGTAATCTTATTCTGGAACGATATCTTCTATTTAGCAAAAATTTTAAGGAGTTTCAAGGATTTTTTTTTTAAAAACTTCCTCTGTGTGATACTTTCAGAATCAAATGTTTTGTGTAATTCTGCTGTAATGAGGTTCCTGATATACTGAATATTTGGCTACATACAACCAAAGATGCAAAAAGTCTTTGAATCACTGCATAGGGAGGAAAAATTGAATAAAATTGCCCTCTGTAAAGAAGTTTCCTTGTTAGGGATGTTTAGAAAAATTTCCAGATTCAGGATGCAAACAGAATTTGACTCCTTTAATCCTAAACAAGCAACACCAGTCAACTACTGAATGCAGCCAATATCTCTGTTTGCCTGTTGGCTCGCTAAAGAAATACAAAAGCCAAAGCAGTTTGAAATGCTTTAATCTTGGCAGAGCTTGACATTAAAAAGTCAAAGCTCCTTTCATAAACTAATTTCACATCTCTCTAGACTTTTGTCATTTTGGTTTGCTTCCTTCTGAAAGAAAATTCCTGACTTCCCTTTCACTGATACCTTGACAGGATCGACAACTGCAGGGATTTCATGAAATGTTAACTGAAATTCTAGGCTACCACACCTTAATCACTGGTTAAATAAATAAATAAATAAATCTAGGATTCGTCATAGTATCCCAGCAACAAAGGATGTTATTAAACTCCACCTATGACAAATATGGATCCACTTAAGAAACAACACAAGAAGAAAATAAACTGCTAAATATTCTAGTTGTCTCATCAGATGAATAATACATTAAATTAAAGCAGCTGGTAGAAGAATAAACAATCTGCCCATCACAAGAGGAAACATAAAACGCCCCACACAAATGGCATAGGGAGTATAAACCATCACTAGATTTCTCTTTTTAATTTTATTTATTTTCCACTGCATGTTATGCCATTAAATGACTTCATCTAGCAGCAGAAAACTAAATTGTTTTGTTTAACCAAAATTCATAAGTTACTCATTTCTCAGACTTCAGTGAAAAGAAGAATGCATCCTGGAATGCGTACTGACACATTAACAACAGTTTTATTCTTCTGAGAATAAACTTGATGGACTGTTCCTCCTTTTCCCATTACATATTTATTTTATGATCATGGAAAAGTACATTCCATTTTGGGTAATTTAATTTAGGTTGCTTCCCTTTCTCCTCCTCCTTTATTATCAAGTCTCATCTGCAAACACTAAAAGTTGTAATTGATGTCAGTTTTAGCAACTGATTTGATGTTGTGGGTGATGCTGTGGCTTTGCAGATGACAGGGTGATGCCACGGGCACATAAACACTATCTTGGAAGCAATCGTGGCCAACAGCACTGAATGAAAGGAGTGAAAGTGAATGAGGTTCAGGATACTGAGGGTCAAGATGACAAAGCAGTAGCTGTGGGCATAAAATGAAGTCAGAGAGCAAAGTTATGCTGCCATTTTGTGAATCTGTTGGTGGAGTGGATCAAGTAGGAATTGAGTGAGAGCAAGCGAAGCTGCACAGGACCAATCAAGCTGTAACTTTGGTCACAGATACAGTAATTGTTCACAGCCAATATTTGTGCGTTGTGGGACCTTAAGATTGTAAATACCCAAACTTTCTCCAGTTCTAGTATCTAGAAATACTGTAAATTCAATGTAACATAGACATTGTTTTGTTAAACAATAGCCTTCATTGCCATTCTGGAAACATTCTCCTTGTGCAAGAAGTTTCTGGCTTTGGTATATAACAGCACCAGCTTATCAAATTTACAGTCTTTTATTTGTTATTCCCCTCTTAAGTTTACACTTGCTGAATGTTCAATCCTTACCCCAGAACAGGATTCTTTGGGAATCTTGTTCCTACGCCACTCTTTTTAATCTCATTGCCGGTATAAACTCTTTACCTTTGAACCACCATTCCTTTTTCTGCTGTTCCTGTTGTTGTTGATTTACTTGCAGCCTTTCTGCTCTGGTGAGCACTTAAAGGCAGCTAATAAATTTTTAAAAAACATTAAAAGTTTAATAATAGCAATATTAAAGTAAATACTAAAATCAGCTGTTTAAAGATTGGTAACAGAGATGCGGTTTTTACAGATTCTCTAAACAATGAGGGAGTGAGAGCCAAACACAGTTTTTCATAGGAACACATCCCACAGCCTGAGAGCAGTGCAGGAGAAGACCCTCTTTTGACTGCCAGAAGATGAGCCTTGGAGAACAGGGCCATAGATCTCCCAAGGGGTTGGCCTGGGATGCAAGTGATGAAATGTGCATTGTGATTTCATGATTCAAAAACCACAAGGTCAGGGCACAAGTATGTGAGGGTGGAGTTTCTGTCATGATGTCGCCACGGGCATGTTGTAATTTGAACCAATGTGTGGTTTGCTCTGGATGGCTTTGGAAGGGAACCTTCAAGAGGGCATCTCCTGTTATTAACAATAAGAGAAGTTTGTAAACTCTATTCAAATTGTAATGTGGGCACCAACGAGTTGCTGGGAAATAACAGTTTCTTCAACAACATTATATTGCAGTTTGAGCACTGGGAAAATATTATTTTGTTTTTATTTTTATTTATTTTATATCCCACCTTTATTATTTTTATAAATGACTCAAGGCGGCTAACATACCTAATACTCCTTCCTCCTCCTATTTTCCCCACAACAACAACCCTGTGAGGTGGGTTGGGCTGAGAGAGTGACTGGCCCAAGGTCACCCGGCCGGCGATATCCATGCCATACATACGACAGGTATATGGACCCTCATAGCTAGTAAGTAACAATTTAGCATGTATTATACAAATACTAAATTGGGTCCTCAGTGCAGGATCTCCCAGCAGAGCCTGGCAACCAGGGGCAGTACAAAAAGAGATTCATACCCCAAGAAATAAACATTATCACATTTCATATAATCAGTTCTTACTACAAAACCTGTACAGTACTGTTTTCTCACTATTTTTCACTCAGTTTTGTTGACATCAAAGAGAGATGAGAAAAGGAAGTCAAACAAAGGTAATTCATTTTCTTTCACATTTCATTTCTTACTACTGTTATACACTGCCCTAATCATGAACTGACTGCCAGACAGAGCATCATTTATTAAGCCAAGAAGTCTATTGCCTCTTTTAAAATATTTAAGCGATCTACAAGAATGCTAGTTTGTAAGTGTGATGCTCTGGGGAAGTGGTCTTCCTTGTGATAGATGATATACTCCTTCCTGGTATTTTCGCATCAGGTTACAGACTTGTGGGTCCTCCTGGACTCTGTTGTACCCTGTCCAGGAGCACAATTTATCAACAGGCTGCTGGAAGACAATTTATCAGCTCCATCTGTTGCATCAGTTTTGCCCTTGTCGGAATTCTGCCAATCGTTTCATGCTGTTACAGCATTTAGGACAAAGTCCCATGATCTCCTTTATCTTGAACTACCCTCAACAGGCTCTCGCACAGAAGGCGCCGTGGTTGCATTTGGGAAGTAGGACCATAGCAGTCCCATTTCCCATGTGCTTCTGAGCCCAACTGATGGTGCCAGGTTTTAACTTTGTAACCCTCTCAGAAAATGGGGAATGGGAACAGTGGGCGCAGAAGCAGTCTTCCTCATATATCTGGATAGCAGCACAGAAATCTGGGTTATGCAGGATAAAGGCTGCTGTTCTCTGGCCTACACTTTGTGGTCCCTTTTTCCTATAACATTTATCTCTTTCTCAGTACTTTTGCACTGTCCCAGTTTTAATTTCCTACTGTGTGCCGGAGAGATGGTTTTTGAGACAAAAGACTACATATTGCCATTAGCAGTAGTAGCTGTAGCAGCAGCAGCAATAGCAATGTCAATATTCAATTTGTTACTTTTTTTCAGTACAATGATCTTAGTCATAAAGCTGGTTAACCTAAAAAAACATTAAAGAGACATTTGCAGTAGCTTGGAAAACTGTGCAGATCAGTTTCTGCTGGGGAGAATTTGTCCACAAGGGGCACACTTTGTGTTGAATGAAAATTAGCGTGAAATGTCCCAGTGAACTTTTGGTTGTTGGGAAAAGCTACTTCAGACAGCAGAAATTAAACAGCAGATGCGCTAGTTTGGGAGAGAAAGCAGGTTTTCCATATATGCTGTCCTTCCAGTCTAACCCATCCTTGTCTACAGAATGTTTTTCCTCCCACAGGAAGTTAGATTTATGTTTAACTTCGTACCTGTGCAGTGCATCTGGGATTTCACACTGGGGGTGGGGGAGGGGAAGGAGGAAGCAGCTGGAAAGTGTTCTCTATAGGAACCTTGATCCTATTTTATATTTATATTTATATTGTCGATGTTGTATTTTATGTATTGTGCTGTTTTAGGGTATTTTAACTTTATTGTAAGCCACCCAGAGTCCCTCTTTTGGGGGAGATGGGCGGCGATCACCTGGTGGTGTTCTTAATTACCAAGGTAGGCATCAAAGTGCTCCACAGTTATTTTGGACTTTCACCCCCTCAGCCCTTTGCTTTTGGGTCAATGGGAGTTGAAATTCAAAATAACCTGAGATCCTCAGTTGCTTACCATAGTATAAGATGTGAATAAACCCAAACAATGATTGAGGTTAGAACCGCAACAATTAATAGATAGGTGCTGTGATAGAGACAAATCTATAATGTGGCATGTTGAGCCATAAATTGTCATAAATCAGTAATCCAGCTGCAGACCAAAGCTAACATCTGTATCCTATTTGGATTGTGGTACTTCATATTTTCGTAAAGTTATAATGTTAGAACCCTAAGGGCATTATTTCAAATATAGAAAAGGGAAGCCAATGGAGAAAAAAGCAGGCAATGAGATGGGGGAAAATATTTGTTCCTGGACCATACAAAACAGAAAGAGCTATTTCAGCACTTCGGTATATCACTGGAGGTGTCCCAGCTGTGCAAAAAGGAACCCTGTAGATGCAGGGATCTTTGTAGGGAGCGGTAGAGAGTCCCTGCATCGCATCTGCTCCAAGCACAGAAGCCCCAACAGTGACTCTGGCAAAACATCCTGGGCACTGAGGAACTGTCAGTCAGGATTTTCAGTCAAGGAAAAAGGCAGGCTTAAAACCAGAGCTGAAGAATAGAGAAATGGATACTTATCATACAGATGTATGTGCTTCAAGAGAAAAAATAAGGCACACATGCGTGTTTCATGCATAAATGCTGGAATATATCCTGTGGAGAAAGCAAACATTCTCAGTTTTGTGTATGTGTATGTGTATGTAATGTGGATTTTAATTTTGAAAGCCACCTGGAGTCACTGTGTCTTGTTGAAAGCTAGAGAAATCAAACCCACAACATTAGATTTGTGTTGTTTAGTAAAGTCCAGGGGAATCTATTATCCAGTTGCTGGTGAACTATAGCTTCCAACAGAACCAGCCAGAATGGCCTGTAGTGAGGAATGCTGGGAGTTGTAGTTCAGCAACATACTCACAGAATGAATTCCTCATACTTATAGAATATCCAGATTTTGACATTTTGTCATCTTTGCCATCTTTTATTCTTTATTTTGATTTCTTATTGCATTTCTTATTTTATTTTTTCTTTAATGCTTTTCCTTGTGAGCTGCCCAGAGTTGTTGGGAGTTGGGCGGAATAAAATTTTAATTTTATATATATTCCGCTTCAGTTTCTTTCCTACTTAACTTTTAGGGACATATGGACTAAAATCAATTGCTTAAAAGGAAAGCTACAAGACATTTAGAAGGAGACTGACTTGATTTTTAACTACTTAGCTACTTGCTGAAATATTTTAGTTGTGGTAGATCTATCAAATCTGAGCTGCAGAATTCAAGATGACTGTAAGATGGCAGCAAATTTAGACTTTTCTATTTCTCTTTGCTGTCATCTACTGGTTGCCTGGATTTTTGTAGATCAGATATCATAATTGTAATTTATAGCCTTCTTTTACTATAATTTCCTGTAGGGAAAAAGTAATCATGCAAATCAAGGCTTTTGACTGGAAATATTCATAAAAGTTTCATTGATTATTCATTGATTCCTCAAAACAACACTACATTTTCCCAAAAGAATATTTTGTTGTTATGTATCTGTTACTGGTACTTTATAAATAAATTAACTTAATTGGAATAAACTGCAAATGAGAATTGTTCTAAAATATGTTCCTTTTATTTTTTCTCCAACGGCAGCTATTGGCTGGTTCTGTATACCATCTGTATACCATTTAACTCAAACATTATGTTCTGCCAAAGCCTGAATGAATAGCCTCTTTTCTCCACAGCTGGTAAATGTCAATAGTAAGCAGAAAATTCACCTCATGTGTTCTCTAGACTGAAATAATACCTGTGATAAAAAGATATAAAGGGAGGAGTTTGGGGTTTAATTCATGCCCTGTTTTCATTTAAGGAAGATGTAAATAGATTGCCTGCTGTCCTTTCTGAAAATAATGCCAGAAAAAGACATGGTTTAGCTTCTCTCTTCGAGCAATCTCAGGAAGTTGTATATATGCTTGGCAGTTTAAGTTCACAGGAGCCAGTGGCCCCATGGATGGAGCTGATAAGAAAGGGCATGAAAACAGAGGGATACATGGTAAGGTCAAATGGGGTGTGTGTGTACAAATGAAAAAAGCAACACTGCATTGTCATATATGCATTTTGTGACATCACCCATGTGTAGACGAAAGGCAGAGCTTGTATCATGACATTCCAACACTACTTTCATGATTCTGACAAAGCATCAGATCCTGTGGACACTTCTGCACCAGAATAACTTTGGCAATGTACAGAGAAACTTTTCTTAAGATACCTTGATAATCTCTTATCCAAGCACTTTTAATTATCAGACCTTCATAGTTTCATTGATAGAAATTATTACAGTGCCTAAGTTCCTCTCGCTGAAAAACCTTGGGAGAGAAACTACTGCTGCTTCGAACCTCATTCTTAGGAGGCCTTAGGCTTTCTCTAGAACTTCTTTTGGTGGTGATTTGAAATTTTGATGGAGGTTGGTGCACACCTCTCCATTCTTCTGCATCCATTGCTGCCCACTTCCTGATCTGAAGAAGCCCCAGGGAGTTTTGTGCAAATAGGGAGCTGAAGGTTAGTTGTTGAATGAAGAGTGGTATATGGTGAAGGTAAAGCACGCGTAAGAATAAAGCAGTGTTAGTGAATGATTCAACACTGAGCAGGGAGTAAGACAAGGATGTGTGATGTCCCCTAGCTGTTTGAAGTTTTTATGGATACGTAAGGAGTGATTATATGTGGTCTGTTGTGTGGAATGAATGTGAGAAATATAAATTGAATAGAATGGCAATTGGTTACTTCAGAAGTGTGTATTGTAAAAGGGTCAAGAATGAATGGATGTTGAATGAATGGAAGTTAAGGTTGGAGAGCATTGACGAAATCCTCAAAAACAGAAGTTGAAGTAACAAAAGGCAGTGCATGGTTATGGTAGAAACAAGGATGGTTTGCAAAGACAGAAAGATAAGGAGAGACATATAATGAATGGCATTGTTGTAAACTAGCTTTAGCTATGTTTTATTTCTGTTGAGTGCAGAAAGGAGAAATATTAAAGTCAGATAAATTAATAGCTTTACTTATCTCAGGCAATTAATCTATTTGACATAGTATTTCTTCTTTTCTGCACTCTGCATAACATTGCTGACCCTAAAGGAGACTAGTGTGATGAGTATAAATGTGTATGTTTATAAATACTGTATATGTGTGTATAACATTTTATGTCAATACTGTTTATCTCCTTGTGATTGTGAAACTTTCAAAGTAGGAGACGGTATCATGCTTATAAATCCTTGAACATCAGGGGTAGACAACTTTTCTGGGGTCAGGTGCTTCCTGCCTCAAAATGTTGGGAAACTGGGCCATTGGGTTTTTTTGGCAGTTATGGTCTGAGAGGGCTCTAGGGTCTCGGAAAAAAATATTTGGGGACCATTTGTCACTGTGAGGCTTCAGGTTGCTGACCCCTGCTATATTTTCAAATCAAATCAAATCCTTTATTACAGTCACAGAGGTAGGTACAATTCAGCAACAATATTACAGAGGGGAAAGGGGATTGGGATAAAGGGGTAGCTGACCAAGTTACACAAAAGACAGAAGAGGAGAAAAAGTAGAAACAGCAAAGAAGAACTGGAGTGCCCGCCCATATTTAAAGGCAATGAGAACAGCAAGAAATGTTTAAATGTTAAGTAAATACAAAGCTATATTGCTGTATGACAGTCTAGTAGAGTACTAAAATATGAATATATTAAAACATTTAGATAATTAAAAATGTGATAAAATGCAGAAGTATATACTAAAATAATAAAGTTCTACCTGGAATTGAGAATGAACATAATTGAGAATGCTTACTCAATACCTACTTAGTTGTTGATTATAATCATAATTTAGGTCATATAAGAGGAGGAGGAGGAGGAGAGAGAGAGAAGGGGAAGAAAAATAAAATGGCCCAAGGATGTTGAGTTATCAGGTTGAGTCTGAAGTCAACTGTCGCCTTCTTTAACTGCTGCAGTGATAAATTTCACTGCTGTGTAAGTGATGTCAAGATCCGATCTGAAAGGAGGTATTCAGTGTAGAAATTGTCTGTTCTCCCCGGCACTCACAGTAAAAGGGGAGTTCTAACGTTGTTTCAAAGATCCTTGTAGAAATTCCAGTAAAGGAGGACTTTAGTTTGTATATACTATATGGAGGACAGGAACACATAACAGCAGAAGAAATTTCTATTCTCCCTGTCTCCCTGTTCCTTGAATGCTTACATTTTTTGTGTGAATCTTTGAATCCTGGATATGTATTCATATGGATATAAAAAAGCAGCATATGCAATACTTCCCTCCATCCACTCTGAACACCCTGAGTACTTTTCAGAGATGCATTTTGCAACGAACCCAGAATGAAGAGTGTTCCCTTCCTAGGGCAAGCAAGTTTTGCTGATTACAGGCAAATCTCTCCGAGGCCAAATTGGATTTGGCATCACAGCAAAGTGAACACGCAGCCCAAAGACAAATAATGTTGGCAAATGAGTGACTGTTGCCCAGTTCTGGAATGGTTCCAAAGCCCTCATTCAAATAGGGTAGGCAGGAGGGGGGAGGTCTGTTCCCCAGATATGCTGATGACAGCCAGGAAGTCACAACCAATACTACCAACAGCAGCAACTATCAGCAAGAGGGTGAAAGGGGATGAGTGGAGTAAACAAAATAGGAAGGAAGGATGAAGTGAAACTCAAATGGTAGGATAAAGCTCGGTCACAATAGAGAATAAATCCACAGCCTCTTCCCTGTGAGAACCCTTCAGGTATTGGAAGGCTGCTATCATGTCTCCCCTTAGCCTGCTCTTATTTAGGCTAAATAATATCTGACTGTAAACCACCCAGAGTCACTGGCTGAGATGGGCGGTGAAGAAATGTGAGAAACAAATAAATATCTACAGTATGTATGAATTTCATGGGTTAGTAGCAGGGTTGGCCTTTCATTGGGAAAAGGAGCTGACAATCTTTTTATTATTATTAATTTTTCAAGATATAATTAAAACAATGCAGAATATAAGACCGATAGAATACAAATCTACAAAAGAAACAGGAAAAACTAAAACGGTGCAGGAATAAACAGAAAAGCATATCAGACAAGTGGCTTTTGACCTTTTCCAGCACAGGTATAAAAGTACTTAAAAGTTAATCTCTTACTATTAATTAAGCATTTAGTAACATTGTATCACTAAAATCAAACCATTCAATCATCAAAACCTAGAATCAAGACTTCATTCTTTCGCGTTACAAGCAAATAGTCCAAGAGTGGCTTCCAGATGGAAACAAATCTAGTTATGGTGTTTTCTCTTATCAATGCTGTCAGTTTAGTCATTTGCGCCAATTCCATCAACTTAATCATCCAGTCCTCCATTGAGGGTATTTGTGCATCCTTCCATCTTTGAGCATACAAGAGTCTTGCTGCTGTTACTATATATAAGAACAGAGTTCCATGTTGCTTTTTAAGCTGTTGGTCCATCAAACCCAAGCAAGGGAACAACTAGAATTGGAAGGTTATACTTGTCAAAGGAGCTGACAATCTTGACCGGCAGCAGCATAGCCAACCTCATGCCTTTTCCTCTAGCTCTTCCCTTCTCCTGACACTAACCTCCGGTATGATGAAATGTAAGCGCTGAAGTGAAATGTCCAGCTTCTAATAGGCTTTCACTCACGTATGCCTAACTGCAGCACAAATGTGCTGGCAACCTTTTCTTGTCTGCTGTGTCCCCCATGACACATGTTGCCCCCCCCCCCCAACCCATAAGAGTGACAGGTTTCAGTCATCCTCAGCTATATCAGTGTTAAGACAGGCTTAAAGGGGATAAATCTGTTAGGGTTTACTTTAGAGCAGTGTTTCTCAACCTTGCCAACTTTAAGATGTGTGGACTTCCAGACTTCCAGACACATTGGCTGGCTGGGGAATTCTGGGGGTTGAAGACCACACATCTTAAAGTTGGCAAGGTTGAGAAACACTGCTCTAAAGGGAAGTTAGGTGGCTGGCAGTAAAGGAAGGCAATAGAGGCAGGAAAGAGATTGGCAGTGGGGATTCAACTTTTCATGCTGGTATATTTTTCTGCCAACTCAAGGATGAGTGGAGAAAACTTCAACTCCGTGCAGGGAACAGGCTCTGTGTGAGATGGAAAGAAGTCTCCATCTTGTCCTTTCCCGCAGGCAGCAAAATCTCATGGCTCAGTCTTGAAGACAGAGTATTTCTGCCCCTGCTTTATCCAGTCAAATGTTTCTTTCAGTCCTGCACTCATCTATATACCCTTTGTGAGTTAAACAAGGAGTCTGAAATGCTAAAGGCTGAAGCCACAATATTCTGTTGTTTTCCAGCCCCATCCTGGAAAAAGTCATTCTTCTTACATTCTAATCATTTTAAAACTTTGCACGACCATGTTCCTAGAGAGAATACCTAGAGATGCTCTGTATCGTGTACCCTATAGAAAAGAAAAGCACAAAACCAGCTAGGCTTTGGAAATGAAGGGAATCCTAAAGCAATTCTTGGCAGCTGTGGAACCATAAGGAGCCATTTTACATTCTGCACCAATTAAAGTAAGGCTGGCCTAACATCTCTCTTGCAAGTTTTCATCAGTAAATCTGCCATGCCTCTAATATATGTTGCTGCTCGGAAGGAACTACATGCCCAAAATTCTTACAGCACATCGTCCCCATTTTCATATTTAAGCCTTTCCCAATACAGCTGATTCCAAACAAACCCTTCCCAGAAATCTTGGAACTGCTGGAAGAGAGAATGGGAAGTAGGACATAAATTCTGGGGAGACAGCAGATAGAAGGCAGGGTTCCTCCTCACCCCTCCTTGCGAGGCATGTCAGAGCAAAGAATCCAGCCGAACACTTCTTTGGGATGCAGCGGCCGTATGCCCAAGCCGTACAGACCTTCTCCTTTAAGATTCTTGCCTGCCTGTAGCCATTTTTCAGAACATTCCAGTCCTTTTAGTGCTTGCAGCAACTGTTTACAAGTATTACTTTTTAAAATGATTTTTTTTTCCTTTGATAGGTCCATGGGAAGTGCATGTGCAGACATAACACTGCAGGACACCATTGTGAGAAGTGTGCACCATTATACAATGACCAGCCATGGGAGCCAGGCAATGGAAGAACCGGGGCAGCAAATGAATGCAGAAGTATGTGGGTCTGGGGGAGAGAGGGAAGGAGGGAGCAACAGAACGATGAATCTTTCCAACCCAGTAGGACAGCCCTGTGACTAAATCTGTATTTATGATGCTCTAGCAGCAGATGGAGAATTGTCATGCGCTGCCTGCCTCTGAATAATACTCAGACACTGGTTCGATGGATCAGGCTCTGGTTTATTCACAGCGCAGTTACAGCGTCGGAAGAAAAAAGCTGAGAGTGACAGGAGCGCGCCGGTGCGGGGTTTAAATACCCCGCGCCGGTCAGCGCCCCCTCACTCGCGGTCACGTCACCCCCCTTTGTCCAATACGTTGCCCTGCCGGTGGGTGAGGGGTTGTGAGGCCCCGCTGGCGTTCCGGGATCGCCCATCATCGGGTTTTCTATTCATCCGGTGATTGCTGTCAGCTGGGCGATCCCCGTTGTATTGGCGCTGATGGCTCGGGTGTGCTCCGTGATCCGTTTAGTTATTGTTTGTTGGCCGTTAGTCGTTGTGAGTTGATGGCTACTTATCTTGAGCCCCTTCTCCTGTTTCCTTGCTATTGTCATGTGTGCCATTGCGCTGATGACTTCAGCTCAACGGCACTCATGACATACTGCCCCCTGTCCGAATAGTGCTCCCCCCCGGTTTTCTTAATTTTTTTTTTCTTTTTCTTTTTTTTTTTTTTTCGGTGGAGCTGTCAAAACGGCACTTTTTTTTTTTTTTTTTTTCAAAATTCCCACCGGAGTAGTTGTCGCCCCTCCCTTTGCTCCTCCCTCTACCACGTGCCTTCCCAGGGTGTGTCTATGGTGCGCATGCCCGGGTCACGTCCTGGCGTGCGCATGCTCCAGCCACACCCTGTTTGTTTGGCTCAGTTCGGCGAGGAGAGAGGCGTGGCTGGTCGGGTGCTTATCAGCTCCAGGTAGGGCCCTTCTTTTTTTCATTTAAAGTGCGTCGCCTTTGTTATATCTCCTGGGCGTTGCCCCCAGGTTGCCCTGTTGACTTGCTTGCCACTCCCCTGCGGCCGGGGGGCGGGGGGAGGGTGCTGGCGAACGCTTGTCACCACCTCGTGGGCCCGGGGCGGGGGGAGTGAGTCCCGGGGGGGGGAGGTCCACCCAAGTCGCGGGCTTGGGGGGGCCCTTTCCCTTGGGGCACGGGAGGCGGGGGGGGCCTGCGGGGGGGGGGGTTTGCAGGGGACGGCTTGCTGACCTTGGTTGTGGCTTGTCGGGGTATGCCCGGTGAAATGCTCTGGTTAGGTCAGGCGCGTTAACGTTGTGCGCCGCCACCCATTCCGGGTGGGGGAAGTGTTTCCACCTGACCAGATAGTGTAGAGTTCCTCGTTGCTTGCGGGAGTCGCATTCCCCCTGGTAGTTGCGGTTGGCTTCTTCCGGTCGCCAAATGTGAAGGTGCGGGTCTCCCAGTTGATGCGCGGGTTGTTTGTCGCGAGCCATGGCATCCCCAGGACTGCAATGGGCCGTCCGATGTGAGTGACGACGAACGATGTGCGTTCGGTGTGAGTGCCCATTTGCAGGGTGACCGGCTCGGTTTGCAGCGTGGCTGGTTTCCCTCCCGCTGTGGAGCCGTCCAGCTGGTGGAATGCCAGCGGCGTGGGGAGGGGGAAGCAGCGGAGGTCGAGTTTGGCGACTAGGTCGGGGTGGATGAGGTTTTTTGAGCACCCCGAGTCCACTAGTGCCGCGGCCGTGGTGGCTCCGTTGCCGGCAGAGAGTTTGATTGTCGCCATTATTACGGGGCTTTCGTCGTTCCGTCGAGGTGGTCCGCGCTGCTGTCCCACCGCCTGCCTCGCAACGCGTTTCAGGGCAGGCGGGGAGCTTTTCCCGCCGGCTGGTCGGGGTCTACGTTATCCTCTTCCCCCCAGTAGGCGTCCCAGCCTTCCTCTGGTGTCGCTGTGGCCACGGTCATTCGGCAGTGAGGGGGCGGCCCCAGGTTGGGTGGTTTGGGGCTAATTTTCGGGGTGGGTTTAGGCGCACTGGTCGGCGGTCGGTTGGCGAAGCAATCCACCGTCTTGTGCCCTAATTTGCCACACTTCCCGCAGGGCTCCCGATTGAATTTCTTTTTTGGATATATGGGGCCGGCCATCCCCACGTGTGGTGCGGGTACCTTTTTTCCGGCATAGTTTGTGTCTTCCGTGGTTGTCATGAGGAAGGTGCGGTGCGCGTGTTCGGCTTTCCCCGCAAGGTGGATCCACCCGTGTAGCGTTTCTGGGTCGTCGCAGTAGAGGGCCCATTGGAGAACGTCGCGATTGAGCCCCCTTTTGAACATTTCCAGCAGGGTGGTCTTGGACCAGTCGCTGACCTTCCCCGCAAGGGCTTTGAACTCCAGGGCGTAGTCAGGGACCGTGCGTGTGCCCTGTTTAAGTCTTTGGAGTGCGCTTTTCGCCCTTACTTTGGCTAGGGGGTCTTCGAAGTAGTTTTTCATCTCATTGATGAAGGCAGGGAAGGTGGCGAGGGCGGGGGAGCTGGACTCGTACAGTTGGACGTACCAGTCCGCCGCCCTGTCTTGTAGTTTGATCGCCACGGCGGCGATCTTGTCGGCCTCGGAGTCGTAGGAGTGTCCGTGCCTCCCCATGAACTCCCTGGCGTTCATTACGAAGAACGAGAGTTTCGTGGGGTTCCCATCGAAGAAGATGGGGAAGTCCTTTGGGGCCCGGGCATTTTGCGCGGCCCTGCCTCTCGCTTCCCGGTCTGTGGTGTCGTCCGCCTGTGCCGTCTGCTGACCCTCCGCTGGCCCGTGGGGGTTCGGTGCTTCGCTCGGGGTGTGGGCCTGTGCGGGGACGTCGTTGGGTGGCGCGGGGGGCATAAGCGACTGGAGCATGGTCCAGAGTTCCGTCAGTTGAGCCCGCATGGCCGCGAGTTCAGCTCGTGCCTCCTCGTCCACAGCCCGCGCCGCCGCTGGGGCCGGTTCCGTTGGTGCGTCAGCGGGGGTGGGTTGCCGGCGGGGTTCATCCTCCCTCTGCCGCTGGTCCGCTTCCTCCGCCGTCTGCTGGGTGTCTCCATCGTCCTCCTCCGTGTTGACCGCCGTTGGGCTGTCGCTCCACGCCCGTTGCTGGGGTGCGATGTGGGGCGCGAGGTCCTCCGCTGGTTTCGGAAGGCATGCTGCTCCCTCCCGCGGTCGGGTTGCCTCCGTCGCCATCTCCCCTTGGGGTTGGAGCTGAGGCTCGGGTAGGGTGGGGTGGGCGTCCATGGCTCCGGGAGTCCGCGGTGCCTCTGGCCTTGGTCGGTCCTCCTCTGTCTCTTGCCGCGCGGCTCGCCCTCCTTGCCCGCGTCGCTCCGGCTTCATCTTGCTGGTCTTCTCGCCGTCTATTCCTCCCGCGGCTCGTTGTCGTCTGGTGGGGCTCGGCGAGGCTGAGTTTATGACTCTCAGCTTTATGTCATGCGCTGCCTGCCTCTGAATAATACTCAGACACTGGTTCGATGGATCAGGCTCTGGTTTATTCACAGCGCAGTTACAGCGTCGGAAGAAAAAAGCTGAGAGTGACAGGAGCGCGCCGGTGCGGGGTTTAAATACCCCGCGCCGGTCAGCGCCCCCTCACTCGCGGTCACGTCACCCCCCTTTGTCCAATACGTTGCCCTGCCGGTGGGTGAGGGGTTGTGAGGCCCCGCTGGCGTTCCGGGATCGCCCATCATCGGGTTTTCTATTCATCCGGTGATTGCTGTCAGCTGGGCGATCCCCGTTGTATTGGCGCTGATGGCTCGGGTGTGCTCCGTGATCCGTTTAGTTATTGTTTGTTGGCCGTTAGTCGTTGTGAGTTGATGGCTACTTATCTTGAGCCCCTTCTCCTGTTTCCTTGCTATTGTCATGTGTGCCATTGCGCTGATGACTTCAGCTCAACGGCACTCATGACAAGAATGGACTAAGAAAATTTATGAAAAACCTTTCAGGTCCTTCTCTCTTTTGCTCTTTACATGCAGAGAGACATCAGGCATGTTCTATGCCCCAGCAAAATGCAGGTAATCACTAAAATCATATGTTGATTAGAATTATTGACAAAGCAGAAATATTAACATTTAAAAGCAAAATAGTTTTTGACTCCCTCAGCTGTGTGATATGAATCATACATTCATTAGCAAGTGTGTTTCTATGTGTGCATTATGTTCATGCATACAAATATATTTAGCCTACTTGATATATTGTAAATATCAGTATATTATAAAATAGAATAAAGTTCTAGTTTTAAAGAGACTTGTCCTTTTTTACTGTTTTCTACTAAAGCAGGTGACAACATGCAGTAGGATTTTAAAAATTCACCAGTTCTCAGTGTTTTATGAAGGAAAGCATTTATTTCACTGACTTAAGGGTAAAAACTTGCAGCCATCGGTCTGCTGTTGTTTATTGTTATTAGGCTGACTATAGAGTGTATATCAAGCTGAAATAATCTTTGGTAAGAATAAGCTGGATAAAACAAAGCTTTAGCCATAGGGAAGTTCTTGGTATTTAGATAAATGATTTCTCTTTGTAAAGTTTCCAACTATCACAATCCTTTTGTCTAAATGCTGTGGTACAACCCACCTTTGCTTTCTTTTTGTTTTACTGGCAAGGTTTTATAAGCAGGTGGTCAGTATTCCAGAAAGAATCAAATTGAAGCTATTCAAAAGAGTAACAACCTAAAATTGGACAATGGTTATTCAGGTCAAATGCAGCAATAGACAATTTTTATTTATATCCCAATGTCCTTATAAGAATTAAAGGAGGGGCAGTTCTCCATCTTTCATATTTATTTAATAGTAAAAAGCAGCAAGCCAGCCAACTCATTGACTCATCACAATAATTGCTTAATTAAGAGCACAAAGGAATCAACAGAAATGTTATATTATTCAATTCTTTTTTTTTTTGAGTGCAGACTTAGCTACTCTTACAATAGATACTGAAATCAATCCTACATTCCTATACTCAAGGTATATATTTTTCAGATAGATAGATGGACAGACAGGCATCATGCATGCATGCATGCACACACAGACACTGATCCACCAGCTGTGATGCCAAGGCTTCTATCAAATGTAGATATGTGCACATTATGTCAGTCTTTTGCACAAATGAGCATACTGTAGCTTGAGAATAAGTTTCCTCGCACTGAATTTCTTAACAAGCTTGATCAGTTAACAGGAATGAGCAGCAAATGTCATTTGGGAGTGAAGTTTTATACTCACCTTTCTGTACTTATTGTAGACATGAGTAGCAAGCCCATCCAGAAGAAAAAGTTCACTGTGTGATGCCCCACTCACTTCTCTTAAACTGTAAGCAAGAGCCATGCTTTTCTTTCATTTAACCTCAATTTGTGTTTCTCTTTTCCCTCCCTCCCTCACCCCCCTCCTGCCTGCCACAGAGTGCCGCTGTCACCATCATGCAGATAGCTGTCATTTTGACCACAGGGTCTGGCTGGCCTCTGGAAAGAAGAGTGGGAGTACCTGTGACAACTGCAAGCACAACACTGAGGGCTCCCGGTGTCAAAGGTGCAAGCCCGGGTTTTACCGAGACAGAGACAGACCCCTGTCCTCCCCAGATGTTTGCAAACGTAAGGGGCTTTGCTTTGCTGAATGTAATCCTGAGAAATGCACAATGAACGTGTTTATAGATAGCAAAAGGAAAATGTCTTTATTCATTTCTTTAAAGGGGCTCATTCACTGCTTTACTTTGCTTTTCAAGGATGGAACCTCCACCCAAGTCTAGGAATAGGAATAGAGACATTCATTTGGATAGCAGTTGAATGCAAACATAGCTTATTTTACATTTTTGACCAATCCATGAACTATATTTAATGATTTTTCAGTTCTCCAAATTTTGCAGTGTAATTTGCCAACAGTAAGAGGTGTATTAGCAAAAAGAACCCTTAGATTTATTTATTTAATGCCTTTACCAATGAAATCAGGATAAATATACACATATTGGTGAAAATAATGTATAAAACTGTATTATATAAGAGAAATTTATTTTAGAAAGTGATGCAAAATTGCAAAGCAAAATGCAGGCTTAGAGAAATGTCCATCAAACTACATATGGATTTTAGTATGTCTGTATTTTTAAAAAATATATTGAGAAATCAAATTTGAACTTGGCATTCTCACAAAAATGGGTTGCCAAAGAAATCAGCATGGATAGATTGGTCTATCCATGTTGAAGACTTGCAAGCAACCTGAATCCATTACATATTCCACCACTGATTTCCTTAGCCGAGAATGGTTTGCTAATTTCACTACTGTAAGACTTTGCATCTCATGAGATTATAGTATTTTTACCCCAGTTTCAGATTTCAGAACTTGGATGTAAAATATTTCCATGCAAACACCTCCCCTAATTAAAGAACAAACTTCCATTTTGGAGGAGTCTTGATGTTCAGGTTCGTGGGATAAAATTATATTCTGCAATTATTATAGTTGTGCAATTGCAGTTGTGGCTGTGGTGTGAAAACTGCTGCACATCAGATTTTTAGCATGCAGAATGGATCATACCAGATCACACCAGAAGTCCTGTGGAAAGATGGAAGGGTGTCCAGAGGGCCCAGGACTTAAATAAGACCAGGTGATGCCTGGTATGCCAAGAAGCTGGACTGCATTGGTCTCAAAGACATAGCTTTTCATACTTGTTTGTTTGTTATATTTATAAGCTGCATTTGCTCTAAGGAGCTCAAACGTTAAAAACAACAAATGAACTGTCAAAGGCATTAATGTTCATTTAATATGTGGCGGAGGGATTATCATGGGGAGATTGGGCTAAAGTCTGGCTCGTTCATTAGAAGTAAGCATTTCAATTGCAAAGTCAAGATCTCTTTTTTGTAGTACACCTGCTTTCACTCTGACATTTCTTTAATCAACTTACTGACTACTTCTGGGGTTTCTCCTGCTTTGATAGACTTGATCAAGGTTGCCTTTAAACTCAGGTTACATAGGCTTTTCACACTGCGATTGCCAGCCCTCTGATGTTGCTCAAGTGGCCTCCAGTTCACAACACTTCCTCTGTTTGTGCTCTTTTGTGTTTGCCTTTCTTGAATGCAAGTGATCGCTCAGCCTCCATACCGCCAATGCCCCCCCCCGCTTCACCTATTTGTAACATTTTGTGTGAGCACATGGATCAAGGATCTGCATAACCTACTGGTATGCCCGACTGTGGTGCGTGACACCAAAGGGCTTCTCTTGTGGCTCTTTCTCCCAGTCTGAGAAGTCTTGCTCAAAAGGAAGCTTTGTAAAGTCGTCATTGCACCGGATTAAATTTCAAGACTTATGGCAGTTGAAAGAGTTTGGGTTCTCTTCTAAAGCCTCGTCGTGCTGCCAACACTCTCTAATCAGAAAGAAGTATTATTAGATAGTCACTTGGATGGGAACAACTTAGAAGTAGAACCATTATATGCTGTAGAAAAGACTGCATGAATGAAACTGTATCTCAGCTTTCTCCATGGCGCTTTTATCTGATCTGGCCACCGACTGCCCAATACAGTGGAGGCAATTTTTTTCTCTAATACTGAATTCTAAATTCACCTCTGTGAACGTTAGCGTGGGCAGCTCACCAAACTATTCTCATCCAATAATCCTCTTTGAAAATTACGGGCTATACTGGATATTGTTGTATGTTGTATCTGACAGCATTTGATACCTGCGTATTCAGTGGTGTTTGTTTTTTAAATCCTTGATCGTATGCCACCTGTGGCATTTGCCATATGCAGTGGCATTTAGTGCTTAACAGCTCATGAGATTTCATAATTGCCACCTGGAAACAGGACAGATTAGATGCAAAAAGGTGTAAAGCGTGTTAAGAGAGACAAATACATTTGAAATTAAATTTCGGGTTTGAAATTTCAGACTCACTGCTTAATTTTTAATTAATTTTTCTTTTTTAAGAAATAAATCCTGCCCTTTTATTGTATCCACATCACAAACTTTTACCATGTCTCATTTGTAACAGTCAGAAACTTTATCACATTTAACTTTTTTTTTTCCGGTTTTGCTAAAATCTTGCTAAAAAGAAAGAACAAAGAACAGTTTGGGGGCTACCTTAAGGATGCATAAACTGTCTTAGCACAGCTAGATTTATAGTCATGTGCCTCTTGTAGTGCTTGCCTTCTTCTATGGAACTGCATTTGCACTGCAGGTGCAGAATGCATGACCCACCTCCTGAAGGAGGGCACATAGCTTTGAATTTCTTTGGTCACTGTCCTAACAGTCAGGAATCACGCTGAGATGAGGAGTAGGTCTCTAGTGTTTATTACTGCTACATAAGACAGAAAATCCTAACAAACTGAAGAAGCGTGGGAAAAACCCAGACAGATAAACCTCAAACGTTAAGGCGGGTCTGATCTGTGTCTCTTTGAATGGCTGCTTAACTCCTCAGTACTACGCATGCGTTTTCCCCCCTGGATAGGGGCCCCCTCCTGCTCACCATCAGTGCTCATGACAGTCACTCTGAGTTGCATTCCAAGCATCATTCAGGTATGAGATGATGTGCTTGCATCACAGATGTACAAATTTGCAAAATAACTGCATCACACAAGGAGAGATGCTTGTTTCCCTCTTTTAGTAGCATAAGATGAATATGCTTATATAGATTGACAATCAGTATTAATTCTTATGTTATTGGGGATGGTAACTTGTAGATGTAACGGTATGTGGAAATGACCTTGGGAGATAGGGGGAAGAGACGCAGCCAAGGGAACTGTCAGATAAAAGGCAGCTTAGCCCGCTGAATAGTGGGCGGGGGAAGAGGCTCAGAAGAGACCCTCCCTAGTTTCTCCGGCTGTAAAGGGGATGTTGGGGAGAAATATACTTTCAGACTTGCAAGATTCTGTTAGTGTAACCTTACGATAAAATAGAATTAGCTCATCTGGCTGTGTTTCCTGTCTGGTGTAGCTCGCATGCTGAAAGTCTTATTGCCAAGTATTGTGTGGGGCTGCTTCAATACAACTCCACAAATGTGCTTCCCATTTGTGCCCATTATTTTTTATTTGACATTAGTCATATAAGAAAGGCAGAGACTCATTCCCACAATCACATTAAACTTGGAAGATGCTCGAAATACGGCAACTGTGCCTTTCTTGACAAATTCTGGCAACCATACTTTCTGGCTCATTTACCAAGGCTAATGACATTTGTGGATCCCTGTCACTGTGTGTGTATTCTCCTGAAACCATGCATATACAGTATGCATAAAGAAGTCACTAGTAGTCTTACGTTATGAGTCATTTGGTCGATGCTAAGAAAACATCTACAGTATATGAGGCTAAAAGCACCTGATGATTCTTTCTTGCAATGTTTGCATATGCTTGGTATGAATGCTGCTTATGTCTAGAAAGTGGAACACAATGAATTCTCTCTCTCTTGGCTATTCATTCTAATCAATTACTGAGAAAACATACCATGTGTTGTCAGTGTTATGCGTGTAAAATTGCTTTAAATGTCTGTCTGGCATCAGTAGATGTTTCTAATTAGCGTTTCATGCTTCTTGGTTTCCCAGTTGGTAGGTGATTTCATGAGAGCCCTTTTGCCTGATTAGTTTGAGGACTAGCAAAAACATTTTACTGCCCGAAAAACGTACTGTATACTGTACATACTGTATATGCATACAATAAGTTAATTGTGTGCATGTGTGTATCTTTTTTCCTATCTGCAATATAGCTATTTATCCAGCCATGTTAAGTCTATGAAGCTTCTGCTGTTACTGAATGCACGTTTGAGTTTCTGGAGAGTTGATACTTATTGTCATATTTGCTGTGAAGTCTGTCAGCTGGGGACTTCTGGGGGAGGCATGGCAAACTGAAGATGTCTCCGCAAAAGCGGAGCCGATGACCCTGGCAAAGACCAAAGAACTGGTGAGTAGACTGGTTCTTCGGAACCTCTCCAGATAAGGAGAGGATGGGAGATCACCTGCATGTGCTCCGGATGGCTGCTTCTCGTGAGTAGACCTCAGGACAGCAGTTTTCCGTGTGTTGGAGCACCAGGAGATGAAAGGATTAGGAAAACAGGAGAAGGAAGGAGTATTAGGTAGGTTCGCCGCCTTGAGTTATTTATAAAACAAAGATAATAAAGGCGGGATAAAAAATAAAATAAAATAAAATAAAATAAAATAAAATAAATCTTGCTCACAATTATGGCAGAGCCTTTTAAAGGACACTTTGCAAACCTCACTTTCTAATCACCTTCAAAGATTGTCTATTAACCATCTTAAAGCTATTAGAGAGTTTCAGAATGACAAGTGTGAAAAGTCGCTGGGTGAATTTAACCAGCTCTGAACAAAAGAAAAATTAATCACAAGCTTAAAAACTTAAAGAATTTGAAGTAAACAGCAAAAAACTAAATAAGATTTTGATCTAAAAAAGTTATAAACGGATTAGGGGTCTAGGTAAATTTGGATAATTGACTTGTACTATAAGATTTTGGAATTAACTATAAAAAATAAATAGCTTCTTATGGGAAACAGACTTGTTTTGGCTATCTTGGTTCATAACAAAGATAAGTGACTATCGTTTTAGAAACTGGACAGTAGAGGGGACTAAAGATTCTGAGTAGAAGGGAAAAAAAATACAAGCCAGCTTTTGGTGTTGGTTGAGATTTAGAGCCAGTTTGGTGTAATGGTGAAGGCATCAGGCTAGAAACCAGGAGATCATGAGTCCTAGTCCCACCTTAGGCACAAAGCCAGCTGGATGACCTTGGGCCAATCCATCTCTCTCAGCCCTAGGAAGGAGGCAATGGCAAACCACTTCCGAAAAACCTTGCCAAGAAAACTGCAGGGACTTGTCCAGGTAGTCTCTGAGAATCAGACATAATTGAACAGATTTTTTTTTTTAAATGGAGACTTATAAAATGACACAAAAGTCATAACATTGGAAATATTAAATGAGATCTTTGAAGAATGGAACCAGAAATTAGTAACTATATTATCAACAGTGTCAGTAATGATGTCTGATTCTAGGGATAGATTATGTCCAAAAGATGTCAATGAGAGAATGACAAATGTGGAGCAAATTTTGTCTGACAAGACAGAGAAAGTACCAAAAGTGGAACTACAAATGACAGGGTGAGAGAATGATTTGGAAAAGGACACTTTATTGGATACACAAAAGAAACTGGCTGAAGTTTTAAAAATCAAAAGGGAAATACAAGTGACCTGAAAAATGTTTTCTTACTGTATCTACAAAAGAAGCTTGTTAAATCCTTGAAGAAGAAGTCTGTGCAATGGGATAAAGAATTGAAGAACTGAAGAGAAATCAAATCCTACCACAACATTTGAATGAACTGAAGATTAAGGCTGTTAGGAGTAAAAGGAAGGAATATAAAGTTTGTTTATTTGATCAAGGTTAAAATATGACATTTATTTGCAAAGTTCTGGCAACCCTTTATGGACTTTTTGCTGACGCCAGGATTGAAAAGTTGATGTTCTATGGATTTGCTTATAGATAAGGGATGGGATATGGGATGAAGAGATATCTGTTTGTAACCTTAAGGGAGTGAAGAGTTACTAAATTTGTCTACACTTGTAATGAAGGTTGGAAGTCACTTCTTTATATATTTCTTTTCTTTTTCTTTATCATATTTTTTTTTCTTGCACTTTTTATTCTTTCTTACTATTCTTTTTCCTTTAAGTTTAGTTTGTATTAGTTTTTACTCTTGTAATCAAAATCCTTAATAAAAAATTATACATGAAAAGGAAGTCTGTCAACTTGTTAGATCTGGTAAAAATCCCACAAATGTGTTATGTCTGTTGTAATGAATACCTTATTGCTGTACAGTGATAATGAACAGTATTTATTGACATATTTATTCATGGTAATAAAAGGTACAGTATAAGCTATATTTTCTAATAACTAACTGAGCAGTGAGGAGGGAGCCATGTATGTAGGCAGAAAGAGTACCTAAAAGGGCAAAAGTATGTCACTAATCTCCTCAGGGGTCTTATCAGCCAGTTTTAGAGATGCTGGTTTCTTCCTTTTTTTAAAGAAAAATTCAACACTGTTGCTTCCTGTCTCAACTCTTGATGTGCTGACGCCACGCCAGAAAAAACAGTCCAGGCTTCCAACCTGCCTTGCATGCCTTGGCATCCAAAGAACCGTAATGGAGAAGATGAGATTATACCCCAGGCTCTCTGTTCCCCTGTGCACACTTAGAATAATTCTGAAAGAGACTGTGAACAAACTCTGAGTAGGATTTCTTCTCATACAGTCTGAGCCTATCTACATGGACAGGTTCTTTCATCAGTGAAGGCTCCTTCTCAAGCCTTGCAGAAGTTGATTGATGGGTGCACTCTTATTCCCCCTCGTTATGTACATTGACAGTAAACCAGAAGATGACATGTCAACAGCTGAACTGGCTGTCCTTTAATCAGGTTTCATCTTCAGGAGCTAATCCCACACACGGCTCCCCCGCTCATGAGCCTTCATTTGTGCCACACTTTGTCCAACAGATCTTAATTAAGCAAAATGCCTAAGGGTTTGATATCATGTTCCAGGAATAACTCATGTATCTGCTTCTTTTCACTGGGAAAACACCCTGATAAAAATTGCTGTGAAATACCTAAGAGAAAAATAACAAATTTGTCACAGCAGATTGCACAGATGTTTGTGAGATGAGCAATGCGGTTCTCAGCTCCCTTATGAGAAAACCACCCTTGCTCGCTCGCTCGCTCTTTCTCCCCAGTGGGCAGCAAGTTTGGGAGTGAAGGCAGATGAAAAGTCTGAATGAAATTCTTTATTAATCCCATAGCGAGAGCCTTTTTAAAAGAAGTCTTCCATTCAGAGACTGGTCCCTGGGCTTGTCCTCAGGGATAGGTTCTCAGGCGCTCTGGGGAAAAGAAAGGAACAGGACTCAGATGTGAAGATATCCCTCTGGTTTTGTCATAATGATCAAATACATTCCCACCTGATCACCATTGCTCACCTGAATAGCAAGTTCAAATATTCAAACACTAGGCAAGTCCTCCTTTACTGACTTCCTCTCAGTAGTAATGCTCAAACATCTCTTCAAAATATGAAATGCCTTAGCCAGAATAGGACTAACTGTGAAGCTATAGCTGACATTTCCGGCGATCCCATTAGACTGTTCATCTCTGACCTTTCGTGTGTGTGCTTGTATGAAGTGGCCACTGAATGACTGGTAGGCTGCACCCACATCTTTGTTTTAACCAAGGTGGCAGCTGTTTATGGTGGAGAAGATCCATGGCCAGATCTCCTCACTTAAAAAAGAAATAGCTGCCAGCAGCACTATTTAATCTACTTCCACCTACTGTACTTGTTTCCCAATCTAAATCACACACACCAAGTTGCTACTAATCTCTGTGAGAAAGAGGGTGGAGAGAGTCCAAATATAGGAAAGATTTAAGTTCCTGTACTGGAACTTAATAACAGAACTCCAAGGGAACAGCATGGGAAAAAGAAACTGAAGATTTCCTAACATGTCTGTCTGTCCTATGAATTGGTAGATGAGTTGCAATTTAAATTTTAATAGGATTTATTCAATCCAACTGTACAGGGTTGTAGCCTAGGCTTACCACCTTCTGGTTTGGCCAGTTTAGGACATTTTGTTCCTAAAATCAAGTCTAAAAATGCAACACTAGGAATAGGAAAGCCATCAAGAATCTTAAGTAAGCAGGCAGAAGGTTCATTCCTACAGAAATCCAAATACTTCGTGAACCTTTTGTTTACGGCTAGTGATAGAGGCAGACATTTGGTTTCCATTTAAACAGAACTGACCTATTCATATTTCCTGACATACTTCAGGAATCAGAAAACAATTATCCTTCAGCTTTCCCAGTTCTCTGTATTTTGGGACATATAAGAGGAAATGCATGCGGAGATTCATCAGCAACAGCTGTATCTACTGAATATTTGGAATAGAAATTTAATGATATTTCGTCCTAATTACAGCACTACACAATAATGAAATAGTCATACCAGTATTGCAACATGACTTTAAAACTCATTTGACTTAACGGCTTCCTGACCTAGAGCCCTCACTTGAAAGTTTTCAAGAGAAAAACTCACTTTCTTTTCCAGCTTGCTCCTGCCAACCCATGGGCTCAGTGAATGTAACGCTGAACCAGAATCAGAAATGTCACCCGAAGACTGGCTTCTGCTACTGCAAGCCAGGTGTTGCAGGACCGAGATGCGACAGGTGCCTCCTGGGATATTGGGGCTTTGGAGAAGACGGCTGCAGACCCTGTGCCTGTGCTAGAGACTGTAACAAGCATACTGGAGAATGTTTCCGCAGGTAAACTGGCTCTCTGTTACTGAAACGGAGGGCATTTTGAAACTTAAGAGTGTGTTGGGGAAGGATCTCCAGGGCAATTCGCTTTGGGTCCTCCTGACCCACCCTGCTTGGCCCCCACCAGCAACACTGGCTATTCCTTCTCCCTCTTGCTGGCAGGAGCCCCTAAAACAAGCCAGCCAATAGCTACTTGTCATTTTAAAAACAATAAATCCTCAGACTATCAAGCATAGGCAGCTCAACTGATCAGATATTGCCTTGGGGAGATCCTTAGCCAATCAGGACATGGGAATGGGATAGCTATGGGAGGGCCTTGTTGCTGATCCAGTGCTTTCCTTGGCCATGCACAAGGTGGCATCAGATTGGCTCCAGCGCCTGATGCTTGGATTTTAAAGAATACCATCACAGCTGTCTCTAGGATTAAGTTGTGGAGCTTCCTGAACAATAGAAAATACGTGCTGGAGTTCCATTTTTAAATAAATATAAATATTTACTTCTTGAATTTGTATGCACATATTTATAGTAAAATCAGCCCATGGCAATTTAGAGAGATCAGTAACAATAACATCTTTAGTTAAGATAAATAAACTGATTTATAAATATATCCGATTCTTAGAATAGCCATCAGTACCTAACATAAAGGAGGAGGAAGGAGTATTAGGTATGTTCGCTGCCTTGAGTTATTTATAAAAATAATAAAGGGGATAGGAAATAATTTTTTTTAAAAATGAAGTATATATCAGGAAGGAAATGGTGATTTAAAAATTTTTTCAAATTATTTTTAAAATAAATGAAAGAGGGTGAAGGGGAAGAGATTCCATAGCACTGGGGTCAACACAGAGAAGGTCCTGGCCCTAGTCATTCCAGCTTTCTGGGCAGCACCCTCAACAGACCCCAGTGGATCAGCAGAATTCCCAGGCAGTGAGAAATTGATGAATTATTTTCCAAGAAGTATTGTATCTTTTTTCATAGCAACTGCTAACAGTTGGTTCTTACAAACATTCCATGTTGAATTGGCTCATTGGCACTGCTTCTGTATTATTGAAAAAGATTAAACAGGTGTCTCTTATGGCTAATAAAACATCCTGTAATCTCACTCTTTTCTTGTCTTTCTGCTCTTCTCTTTCCAGTTATGACAATCCAGCTTTTCTCAATATTCCAATTGGTGGGAGAATCCCTCACTTCCTTCAACCCCCCACCAATGAAAGCGAAGATGAATGGCAGTGGAGTGATCATAAGCAGGGGTTTTCGGCCTTAAGACACCCAGGTATGATTCCCTCCCCTCAAAAAAACAGACTGAGACAAATGACTACTTTGATAAGGTATGAGAACATTTCAGAATACTTAGCAATATTTATCATTTTATTTATGAAGCATTGGCTAAATGATAAAAGTTCTAGGAACTTTCATAGCAGCATATTCATTCTGAGTATGGAATATACTGCCTAACTTCTTTTAAAACTGGTGGAATCCCAACATTAGATGTTCTAAGTGAACATGCATTTAAGGATGTCCAGTTGAGCATTGTGGTAAAACAGGGTTTATTTGATCAAAAGTGACCTAATTTGGTCAATGTTTATTTTGGAGATAAACAGTATACTTTGAAAATCTTGCTCCCACCAAAACATAATGAAAAATTCAGATTTTTTTAAAATACTGAAATTATCTCCTCTCTCATCCATTCTTTTCCTAGTAGCATAATATTTTAGATTGTGTGATTTGTGTGTGTGCCTGTGCCTGTGCCTGTGCCTGTGCTGGGGGGCATTTTATTGTATTCTGCCCCACATTCACTCAGAGGACCTGTTGATAAACAAAACTTTATGTAACAATTACACTGTATGAGCAGACAACATAGGATATAAATTGTCTTTAAAGAAGGACATCAACAAAACTTCTTTGGTGTGCTTTAATGATGCAAAAGGGGGACAGGAGTGGGAGGGGGTAAGTCATGAAAATGTGTGTGGTGCTGTTGTAATGCAAGCTCTGCCTCTTATAACACCTGCATGCAATACCACCAGCAGACTTGACTACTATTGGTGTTCTTCTTTTATTTTTTATATGCAGGTTATTTATTTTTCCTTCTTTTTTTTAAGCTGTCCAACTTTCAACTAC
This sequence comes from Candoia aspera, assembly GCF_035149785.1. Taxonomy (NCBI): domain Eukaryota; kingdom Metazoa; phylum Chordata; class Lepidosauria; order Squamata; family Candoiidae; genus Candoia; species Candoia aspera. The sequence continues at coordinate 41,952,930 of NC_086154.1, read as the reverse complement.
CTTTTTCCTCACTCTAAGTTTTCTCTTAGAGTCCCTTAGCTTTTTCCTGTCTTTCTGCTTTAATTCTAATGCAGCAATCTATCATTTCATCACAAGTGTATATTTGAGTTTAGCTGGATTTGTCATAACCTGTAGACATCTATATATTTAGGATGGTGGGTCATATCATTGCTGGACTATTTTTTAAAGAAATAATAGAGCTTTCTCTGTGATGGCACCTGCCCTCTGGATGATATTCCCCCAGAGATCTGGATGACTCCCATCCTGATGACATTCAGGAAGGGATTGAAGACCTGGCTATTCTAGCAGGGTCTGGGGCAAAGTGAAGGTAGAGCTCCCGTTGGATGTGGTTTCTTTGGTTATATGTTGTTTCTGGGGCTGTTTACGATTCTTTTTGTGTGTGTTTTGTATTTTTTACTTTTAATTATAAGCTGCCCAGAGTTGTTTGGAGTCAGGCAGCCTATAAATCGGTGTTTCTCAACCTTGGCAACTTTACGATCTGTGGACTTCAACTCCCAGAATTTCTTAAAGTTGCCAAGGTTGAGAAGCCCTGCTATAAATTGTATAAATAAAAATATAAATAAAAAAGAAACAGTCATTTTGGGAGAGAAGAGGGGAGGGCATTTATAACCCATTATTCTAAATCCTACTAGCAGAGGTGATTTAAACAGATTGGAGAAGGTGAATTAAATATATTGAATGCTTAAAGTAAAGGTAAAGGTTTTCCTTGACGTAAAGTCCAGTCGTGTCCGACTCTAGGGGGCGGTGCTCATCTCCGTTTCAAAGCCTTGGAGCCGGCGTTGTCCATAGGACACTTCCGGGTCATGTGGCCAGTATGACTCACGGAACGCCGTTACCTTCCCGCCGTAGCGGTACCAATTAATCTACTCACATTTGCATGTTTTCGAACTGCTTGGTGTGCAGAAGCTGGGACGAGCAACGGGAGCTCACCCCGCCGCGCGGTTTCGAACCGCCGACCTTCCGATCGACAGCTCAGCGGTTTAACCCGCAGCGCCACCGCGTCCCATATTGAATGCTTACATTTAGTTATTTTTCACAACTGGAAAAATTTAGACAATATCTCAACTTTGTAGCTTACACTCCACAGCTGTTTCTTAAGTAAGCATTAATTTATTATAAGCTGTTACGAAAATCTGAGTGACTGGATTCTCCCTCTCCCTCTCCCTTATTCTTTTTTAATGCAACCTATCTTCTTTGACACGTTGGTTTATGATTTCCCGGCTAGAAAAGTGTGTATGCAAAGAGAGGATCCTAGGAAGCGTCAGCAATTTTTGTCAGATGAAATACGCCTACGGTAAGTGAGAGAAATTACTTTAAAAAATGAAACGCAGAACAAGTTTCTTGTTGCTTTTTCCATCTTCCAAAATTCTGAACTCTGAATACAGAATACTTCTGGGTCAAAGAAACTTAGCTTCTAGGCATCCTCCTAAATCAAAATTAGTCAATAAATGCCAAAGAGGCCATAGTAAAGCCTTTTAAAGTTTTCCTTATCCATACACAGAATGGGCTGATTCATGCACACCATTTGGCCAATCCTAATTACACACTCTGCCCTCCTTAACAGTGTGACTTTTCTGTATTGGGGTGGAAACCTTCTTTAGATGTTTGCTCCACTAGGTAGACCAGACCAGGAAATCAACTCCACAGGAAGGCTACTTTCATTGACACTGTCTGTAACAACAGAATCCTGCAAGTCTGATCATGTTGTACCTCCTCCTCCTTCTCCTTCTTCTTATACTCCAGTGAATTATACTCAGGGAGGCATCTGCCTGACAATTTCCCAGAGTTATCTTGTTTCTCAGGGCTTAAAAAACATTTCAGCCCTTTTTGCCTAGGTAACGGTTCTTGCATATTCTGCAGAGCTCATCTTCCTTACTTTCTACACCAGGATGGGTGGGTGAGTAGGTTGCAGTTTGTCTTTGGGCCAGAAGCATCTGCAGGATGGGGTCAAAGCAGTCAAGATGGCTGATGTGGCATAGCAATGCAAGCTCTATCCTTTTTGTACACATGTGTGTGACATTGACACACATGCAAAAGGGTGGGGCTTGAATCATGATGCCACATCTGCCTTCTTGCCTGTTTCAAGATCCCCACCCCACTGATGCTGCTGATTTGTGCCATGCCTGGTGGTTGCAGCCAGTAATGTCATATCATCTTTGGAGTGGGCAAGGCCCCGGTTCTTATATTTTAAGGTGAAGAGGGAGGAAAGATTTATAAGGAGTCGAATAATTGCCTTGAACTTTGCAGAGGCTTAAGATAGCTTTTTGCCCCTTCAAACCCACCAAAATAGGGGAAATCAGCCTGGTTTTGGAGGGAGGGATTTCTGAACTTTTAAGGGTGAAATCGATGCTCAACCTTCTAATCCTCAAAAAGCAATTTAAAAAAGGCTCAAAGGTTCAAACTTGCCCACACCAAGTGGCCTCTGGCAGCTACAAATGGGGGTTCCCTGCCCCTGTTCTGTGTGATTCCTGTTGCATTCATACTGCTCCTGGGAGCAGGCCTGTTTAACTTCAGTAACAGAGTTGCATCATTGGTTTCATGCTATTCTCATTCTAAGGGAATCAATCCTTAGGTAGCAGATAAATAATAGAAGGGGATAACAGCCATCTGCCTGGCAGCGATTATATATATTGATACCAATAGTGAACAGGTACTGTAGTTTGGTGAGGGCAGATTTTTAAGATTAAGATTGCAACATGATGGAAAGTGTGAACCCCCTTCCTTTGCAATACTGCTCTAGTTCTGTTCTGATGTTCCTTATGCAGTTGCTGTAATGTAATTTATGTTCACTTACAACCTAGCTGGGCTTTAAAAATGCTGAAAAGCCCTTCGGCTTCTCCCAAGGAACTCGTGAAAAAGGCAGGGCCTTTTGGTTAAATCTGCTATAGCATCCTAACTGAGCTGGGATAATCTTGATAAAAGCTAAGGAGGATCAGACCTATTTAGCACTGGTCAAGAGACCGTTAGGAAAACCCAGGGCTATAGAGAAGACTGGCAAGTGAGAAAAAAAAATTCAGAAGAAGGAAGTGGCAAGCCACGTCCATATTCTTGCCAGGAAACAGCATCAGTGTAGTGATCTGAGCTCAAGCTTGGTTCAAGGAAGACTTGAAATTACTTAGGTAGTGCATTGTGCTGTTTTGCAGTTCTAAGAGCAAAAGTTCTATCTGCTCATGACAAAGGAACCCATGCTGAAGTGATTGTGAAGATAAAGAAGGTTCTGAAATCTAGCAAAGTAAAAATCGCCAGGACTAACCGAAGTATATATCCAGATTCTTGGACCAACCGGGGGTGTACATGTCCTATCCTAAATCCTGGTAAGTATTCTTCTAGCAAGCTGAGGATCACTATCATGTCTTTAACACACAACCATAAAACCAGTGTTTTTCCAATTCATATGCACAGAAGAGACCCCTTAGTTCACTGCTGGAGCATAGTGTGGGCATGCTAAAGGGCTTAGGGTCCATCTCCGGCCCTTCTGGTTAAAGAGCTCAGGCAGCAGAAGGAAAGATTTCTCTTAGAGAGTTGCTGTCAGCCAGCACATGGACCAGGGGATTGATTCAGATACTGGGTTCATGCATTATGCTAAGCCAAGTTTGTTTAACAATGGTTTGCTGAAGTCAGGGTTGGTGCAATATGCTTAGTGAAACAAACCATAATGGTTGCTAAGCCCAAATCAAGCAAGCCAGATTATTACTGCTGGTAATGTATATGGCAGCTTCCTCCCTGCAGTTGGGGGCTGTATTTTTTTTTCCTATCCATTTGGGGAGGGGCTACAAAGGGCACAGGTGGCGTGGCTGTGAGGCAGAGGTGTCCTCAATGGATGGGACTACGTATTTTCCCTTTTATGCATTTTTCATGAAAGCCACGTAGGTACATTAAGCACAATGGAGACATAGCAGATCTATTGTTTGCTATTTCTTTAATAAAAAGTGCAGGTCTGGCTACTCCTGAATTCCACTGATATGTCGATGGATTTCAGGGACATCATCGTTGAGCTTTGAGGGCTCAGTATGTGTGTGCAAAAGAAGAGTGGCTCAGTCCGCTCTGCCTGAGCAGAATGGTGTGTGAGGGTCCTTACTGAATGCAGATAGGTGACATGCATGAGATTTTGAGTAGAAGAATAACTGTTTGGGGCTCTGTTTATGAAAATACCCCTCCAGGTGGCAGGGATATCTATGTATATGTCATGAAAAAGCAGACTGGTATCCATTTTAGCCCTGAACATTTTCTTGGGACCTTTATGGGCCAGCATTGAGTTGGAAGTGATTACCAGGTGAAGCAGCTGTCCTTTAAAATAAATGCTGGTGCTTTTCTTAGTCTAGAAGGTCCGCTGCAGCCCTGAGGGTTCCATCCAACAGCCTTAAATCATAATCCTCAATTTATGGAATCATGCAGTGGAACTGCTGCATCCATTTAAAAAACACCACATTAGAAACATCAATAAAGTCACATTTTTTCTTACTACTTCCTAAATATGATGTTGGGTTAGACATAGTAGTTGGCTTCACACATCACACCAAGCCATCACATAGCTTCTTTGGGTTTGGCTTAGCATGTTGTGTGAACCCACCCACTGCAGTTTTTCAACTACAGTTTATGGTTTACTATATTGTGGTGTGCATTTGGACAATCATGGTATATTCACTAAACCATAATTAAACCAACAATGGCTTAGCACAATGTGTCAACTAGCCCACTGTGAACTAGCATAAGACTGGATATATGATGTGATATCTTGTGATGCAGGAGCAAACTAGGAATTATTGCCCACATCCTGGTGCCCTTGGATAAGTTGTACTTTAACTCCTGCAGGCTGGCTGTGCTGACTAGAGACTACGAGAGTTAAATCCAGTCCTTCTGAAGGGCACAAGTTATAAGACTGCCTTGGAGAACTCACCAAAAATATGCATGTACATATATGCAGATCCTGTTGACTTCTCCTCATTCTTTAATTCTTCATAGCAGAGGCCCTATGAAGCAGCCTGAATCTTGTTCCACTTTTCTCTCTAGATGTTTGTCAGTCTTTTTTCTTTTTAGTTTATTTTATAGAACCAGTAACTATTGTTATTTTTCACAATTCAGTTGGCAACTAATCTATCCCTACAATCCATTGCACCATTTTGACTTGCATATCAAATTAATTATTTGCACTCACTTTTTAAAACATTTTCCCCAATCCAAAATTACATGCTTCACATGGTGCCACAAGTGCACTTGAAAATAAAGTCTCCTTTGAGTTGAGTTCAACTCTTGAGGACTTCGTGGACATGCCCCAGTATTTTCTTGGCAACACTATGAAAGCAATTTGCTATTGCTTTCTTCCAGGATTTTTAATTTCCCAGTCTAGGTTAAGTACAAATCTTGTTATGCAAGGCCAACTCATTAGCCTTGTAGTTAAGGATTCTGCATTTTAAGTCATCTTGAGCACTCTGTTCTGGTGGAAAGGGAGGGGAAGGAAATTTAATGAATGATCTTAATATCATCCGTGTAAAGCCTTCTGAACAATCTTTGGTTCTGTAGACAATGAATATTAAGAATCTATTCTCACAATATGTAATCCTTTTTCAAACCAGGTATAGACTACTTAATAGCAGGACAGGAAGACGCACGGACGAACAAACTCCTTGTGAACATGAACAGTTTGGTGAAGCCCTGGAAAGCTCACTGGGGGAAACTTGTAGCAGACATACTTCGAACTGGATGCAAATAACGTATTTTTTCCAAGTCAAGTCACAAACTTTTACATGTTAGTAATATGGCAGTGAAAAGCCTAGTTAGTTCTCTAATGGTTAATCAGAACATTTATCATTAAGCAGAATTTAAAAGCGAACTCTCTTTTCTCCATTCCCTTAAGCATTTTAGGCAGGAATCTTGTTCCATTTTTTCCAAGACAATAATCCTCTCTTTTTCGCACACAGGTACACACACTTGTAAAAAAAACTTACTGCTTAATTAACCTCATCCCTAGGCTCACAGCCTGGCATACAGCTTGCTTTATGATTATAGTATCCGGAGCTTTCAAACCCACCAATACATAAACTTGTAACTGAGGCCAAGATTACATTATGCTATTGATGAGCTATCAATTCTATCAGAAGAATAGAACTGCTGCACTATTTATTTTTCTAGAGCTTTTTTTAATAGTAACTATGAAGGAGGAGCGACAAATTTGCTAAGTTACAGTGCTACAAAATACTCATTGGGTGGCCTGTCACAAGTCTTGCTTATATTTGACTAGCCTCTTAAAAAAGTTGTTGTTTTAAGTTACCCTTAAAATAACTCAATGGGCTTTGGGATTCTACGATGTCTATGTCTACGATTCTATTGGAATTTGCACTGGAAATGAAAAGATACTGTAGATGTCTTGTAAAGTGTCTTTGTATCTACTTCATCAGAAAAGCACACAGGCAAAGCTGTTGGAAGCGTGGAAAGCAGCCAAAAAGATTCCCAGGACTTGGAGCTCCAGGGATTCTGGGAAGTAGAGCATAACAGGTCCCTGTTCCTGCTGGCAGGCATCCCCATAAACTTCCTGACAAAATTCCTGGGGAAAGGAGATGGCTGGCAATCTACAGATTAGAAATAGGAATAGCTTACTGTCCAAAACTTGATTAACACCAGGATCCAAAGATTTGCTTTCTGTACTGATGTTCTCACAACAGTGCAAGAGCCCAGCAATAGTTCTGGTTCTCAAACTGACCCCAACTACTCTCAACAGCTTTCTCCCACTTTGTCCTGCATTTAGCATTCATTGCATTAGACCAATTGCAGAACGACCACTGCTATGAAGGACTTTAGAACCCTACAAAGTTCTCTTAGGAGGAAGAATGCAGCAAGAGCTCACCTTGTGTACATAAGCAGCAGAAGTATTGGGCTTCGCTTTGGGGTTAGTAGATTTGCCAAAGCACTCTGGAGGAAGCTGTTGTTGTTTATTCGTTTAGTCGCTTCCGACTCTTTGTGACTTCATGGACCAGCCCACGCCAGAGCTTCCTGTCGGTCGTCAACACCCCCAGCTCCCCCAGGGACGAGTCCATCACCTCTAGAATATCATCCATCCACCTTGCCCTTGGTCGGCCCCTCTTCCTTTTGCCCTCCACTCTCCCAAGCATCAGCATCTTCTCCAGGGTGTCCTGTCCTCTCATTATGTGGCCAAAGTATTTCAGTTTTGCCTTTAATATCATTCCCTCAAGTGAGCAGTCTGGCTTTATTTCCTGGAGGATGGACTGGTTTGATCTTCTGGCAGTCCAAGGCACTCTCAGAATTTTCCTCCAACACCACAGTTCAAAAGCATCGATCTTCCTTCTCTCAGCCTTCCTTATGGTCCAGCTCTCGCAGCCATATGTTACTACGGGGAACACCATTGCTTTAACTATGCGGACCTTTGTTGTCAGTGTGATGTCTTTGCTCTTAACTATTTTATCGAGATTTGTCATTGCTCTTCTCCCAAGGATTAAGCATCTTCTGATTTCCTGACTGCAGTCAGCATCTGCAGTAATCTTCGCACCTAGAAATACAAAGTCTTTCACTGCTTCTACATTTTCTCCCTCTATTTGCCAGTTATCAATCAAGCTGGTTGCCATAATCTTGGTATTTTTGAGGTTTAGCTGCAAGCCAGCTTTTCCACTTTCTTCTTTCACCTTCATCATAAGGCTCCTCAGTTCCTCTTTGCTTTCAGCCATCAAAGTGGTATCATCTGCATATCTGAGATTGTTAATGTTTCTTCCAGCAATTTTAACTCCAGCCTTGGATTCCTCAAGGCCAGCATGTTGCATGATGTGTTCTGCGTACAAGGTGAGAGGATACAGCCCTGCCGTACTCCTTTCCCAATCTTAAACCAGTCCGTTGTTCCATGGTCTGTTCTTACTGTTGCTACTTGGTCGTTATACAGATTCTTCAGGAGGGAGACAAGATGACTTGGTATCCCCATACCACTAAGAACTTGCCACAATTTGTTATGGTCCACACAGTCAAAAGCTTTAGAATAGTCAATAAAACAGAAATAGATGTTTTTCTGAAACTCCCTGGCTTTTTCCATTATCCAGCGGATATTGGCAATTTGGTCCCTAGTTCCTTTGCCTTTTCTAAACCCAGCTTGTGCATCTGGCAATTCTCGCTCCATGAATTGCTGAAGTCTACCTTGCAGGATCTTGAGCATTACCTTACTGGCATGTGCCACTGTTTGATAGTTTGAACATTCTTTAGTGTTTCCCTTTTTTGGTATGGGCATATAAGTTGATTTTTTCCATTCTGATGGCCATTCTTGTGTTTTCCAAATTTGCTGGCATATAGCATGCATTACCTTGACAGCATCATCTCACAAGATTTTGAACAGTTTAGCTGGGATGCCGTCGTCTCCTACTGCCTTGTTATTAGCGATGCCTGGAGGAAGCTACAGGATTGTATATAGGGCCTACCCAGTTGGTGATTTAAACACTGGCTGCCTCTTGAACCAGCCACATGGTCCTTTTTTGTTTTCTAAGTTACTATTTGATTGTCAATTTCTGTTGCACTCATTTCACCTAAATGATCCATATTACCACTTTCTAGCTTCAGTCACTTGCCTGCCTTTACACTGCATATTCAAGACTTCTCAAAAGACGGATAGTTTCTATTCAAGGTATTTATTTACTACTAGCCAAGATTCTTCTAACAGAGAAACAGATACAGATAAACAAGGATACAACACCAACATTGCTGCCCTTTGCTCAAGAAGAGGCTAGTCAGAAAAGTACACAGTCTGTGCTGCAAAAAAGTTAGAGTCAATCCATAGTTCCCTGGCAATAATTTGTGCTTCATTAATGTTACATAATGTGCAAAACGTGGTTGTGGTTAAAATATTCCATAATCAATAGTGCTTGCAGTTGTAGTTTGGCAACATCTGGAACATCAATTTCTCCACCTCTGATCTAGACTCATACCTAATACCTGCATTTGAATAATATCACATCCTCAAGGTGATAAAAAAAGAGAAGAAAATTAGTAGTTCTGACCATTCCTCAAGGTGTTAGATACTGATGCTGCATAAAGAAGTGTTCCATTCTAAGGCAGCCATTAAACCTAGACATTTCCATATAACTTGTACTGGAGGAGTAAGATTGATGTGCGTTGTTCCATTTTTTGTTCTAGACTATGGAATTTCTTTTGAAAGGCACTAAGTGTTTGCACTAAAAATTAATCTCTCCTAAAACATGGGCAATAAGTTAACAGAAGAAAAAGTTTAATTTTGAATATATAGTAAATGATTTGTACTTAAGCTTTGGCCAAGGCATTATAAATCTTACTGCTCTTTTATTGTAGGATCTGATATGCATGTCAGTTAATTTATGGACACAGACCTTTGTTTTTTTAGCTCATCACAGTTTCAATTAAAGTGCTAAAGTCACTTTGGACACATTGTAAACTATATGTTTATGTTATACTGTCTGTATTTTTTTCATAGTTTGTCTGATGAATGTTCTGTCAGATAAAGAGCTAGATGGTCTATTGCTAGACCTAAGATATTACATATATCTAAAACATTTTCTTAGAAGCTCTGCTTTTTTAGCTGCAGTTCTGTGTCTGCTGGTAAGTGAAAAGGCCGTTCAAATATCCAAAATACCCAATTTAAATGCAGAGACTGAAGGGGGGAAAAAATGGTAAAATAGGGTATGAAGAGAAAGGAGAGCAACTCTTCTACTGCACAAAAGTAGGTACCAGAGAAGAATGGTGTTTGCTCCATTTTCCCCGGCACATTTTGAGGTTCTGCTGCATTTCCAAATAATTGCTTTTGGGCATGAACAGTGTGGATTGGACCTCGGGAGTCCCAGGTTCAAGTTCCCATCTACCCAGGGAACTCGCTGGGAGACCTTGAATCACTCTTAGAACAACCCACTTCACAGAACTGTTGTGAAGATAAAATTGGGGGAGACCTCATGTATACTAACTTGAATGCCAAAGAAAAACAGAATAAAAGTGGAATTAGATACGTGAATAGGAACAAAAAACATACAACTAATCCAGGCGTGTGACCTACTGATCTTAACATATAGTCAGTGTATTTCACATCCAAATAAATAGCACTGGTGTTAACTTTCTGGTGAAAATGACCTATAAAGGGAAGCGTTCAGCTAAAATTGATGGAGTTGGTTGAACTTAAGCCCTATTGCTTGCACTGGGGATTTATAGCTCATTTGCTGCGGTGATTTCAACTGAACCCGCATTTTATTGCAATTTATATAGTAAATCACAATTTATTAAATTCAGATTTAACCTGCTACCGTATTCAAATGCAGACCTAGCAGCAATGCCTTTATATATGGTAGCCCTGTGAGAATCCTATGGTGAACGGACGTATCCTACAGGGCTGTTGTAATGGTTGACAGCATTACAAAAAAGCAGTTCCAAAGCATTCTTGCCACAGATGTCTTATTAACCAGACAATACCAAATGAGTAGTATAATATATGTATGTAATAAATCTTTAAACCCAAGGGGGGAGACGACATTTCACCAGCCAGGCACCAGCTGTTGATAAGTCAGCCACTGATGTCCCTTTTGGCCTGGTCTGGTTCAGGTAAGCCCTATTCACAAATGCACTCCATCTGATTCCTCAGAACTTGCTCTCCATGGACGGCTGTTTAGGGGCCACGTTTATCATCTCAGCACCTTTGGCGTCTGTTTCACTGACACTGCATGCAGACTGAAGAGGCTTTTTCACACACTTTCTGAGAGGGTCAACCTGGTGCTTATACTTTACTTCACTAAATGAAAAATGGCGGAGATCAGAGAGCTTCCTTGGGGCCTTAGAGGCAAGCAAGCAAACCCTTTTACTTCATATTTAAATTAAGAATGGACTTATTTGCCTGTTTTCCTAACTTTTTATAGGGGTTGTTTTTTTTTCTGTCTCGCTTTTGTGCTTTTTCAAAACGGAAACTTCACACATCTTCTGATCCAAAATACAACATGAAGAGAAATGCAAAGAATCTGGACAATTCCGGACCATGCATTAGTTCAAAAATACACACTAGTTTGGTTTGTATCATGATGTGAACCAAAGAAAATTGACTTTCATCCTAACGTAAGCAAGCTGAAAGCCATGCAGATTATTTTATTATAGCCTTGAAGAAATATGGGCTGCAACATTACAGTACTAACTTTTCAAGCTTCTTAATAAAATTCTAAACATATCTTAAGTTGGACCTGGGAATGCCAAGGTTCAGGGGGTAGGTCAACTGATGGAGGGGCTAACTATTAATTACACTTTTTCAGAGTGTATCAAGTATATATTTGATTTCTAAATGTAGGCTTGGAGTATTTCTTCCTCATTAGATAATTGCAGGAGTAGGGTGCAAGCGATCCATTAACTCAGCCATAACCTTGAGCCAGTCACTGAGAGGGAAAAGCTAACTTCTCTCTCAGCACTATTTATTCTGCCTTGAGCTCTGGAGAAAAAGCAGGATACAAATTTAACAAGCAATTCTAACAAATACATGTTTAGCATTATATAGTTTGGGTTGCCGTGTTATCTTCCAAGACACAACCAATCCACCTACATCGCAAGTGATTCAGAATCACCTCCTCAGCAAGAGGGCAAACTCAAATTTCATATTCATCAGCTACTAGACTGAGTCATCGCTTGCAAGAAAGAACTCCATCCATGGAATGTCACTGAGGATTCATGTAATATATTTTTCTACCGCATTAATCCTATGTCTAGAAAACAGAAATAAATGAATTTCAAACATTAGACCAGATAGAGAGGAGGAAACCACTGAGAATGAAGAATAGAAAAGGGAAGGAGAACTCATGTTCAGAGTGCTCTGACAGCTTTAATACTGAAAGCACAGAATAGAAGTCTTTAACAGTTTGTATTGATGCCTCTCATATCGGCTGCTGCCAGACATAAAAACAGAATGCGAGTAAATCAAGGTCGGCAGATGTATGGTGTGTGTAATATTGTGTGCTTCCATCCAATTAAGATTATTTGGTTCAGTAGAGGCATCCATGAGAAGAGAACAAACTTGATTCTGCAAAATCTCCCTTTTTTACAAACACACAGCTGACCCCACTGTTTATTACATTGCTCCACAGGTTCCTCAAGACCCCATTTTGGCAGGTGCAGGGCATCACACCAAAAGTGTCAGTGAAATCACCTCTTTCCTTTCCATTCACATTGGAGTATTTATTGGATCAAGCCCTTGTTCAAATGGAAGGGCACAACCTCAAAGATTTATACATTTATTACACACCTGCAGTATTTTGCAGCAAATAATCTGTACTTTAAAGATGATTTAACCACCACGACTATATAGGCCATGTACATTTAAAATTTTATTATTAAGCTAAATTTTTGGACAGGTTGGCCTAGCACTAAGAACATATATCCACTGATGATTCCAGAGCCGCCACCTCCCAGAATGCAGTTCACAGGAGGCCAGAATTTTCCTCCGAACAAATGAGGGTACGGATAGCCCTCACTTAGTGACCCTAATTGGGCCTGGAATTTCCATTGCTAAGCGAAACAGTTAGGTGAAACAGTATCGCAGTTCTGGTAGTCCTTGTTACGGTCGTTAGACGAGGACCTCACACTTCTTCTGCCCTGCATGAACTGCTGACTCCGTCCCGCTGCCTCCTCCCCAGCCAGGCCTGGCAAGCTTCCTTCAGTAGGCAAATCTCTGCCACCTGCCGCACTTGCCTCTGCTTCATCTCCCCCCACCCACCTATCTCCCCCCAATCTCTGCCCTTTTGGATGCCTTGCACTCTGCCACCACTCCCTATAGCTGACCTTCACTGTCTTCTTCCTCCTGCTGCTGGCCTGGGACCCAGTGGCTGGGTGAGGCTGCCGACCCAGGACACACACAGCAGAGCCTCATTTGTTGAAGGAAGGTTGCCAGACCTGGCCGGGGAGGAGGCAGTGGGACAGAGCTGGCGGAGGAGGCGGGGCGGTGGTGCAGGTGGCTAGCATAGCGCTGACAGCTATCACCTTCTCCCGGAAGAAAACAGTGAAGGTCAGTTGGGGGTGGCAGGGGTAGGCAGCAGTGGAGTGCTGGGTGGCCAAAAGGGCAGAGATGGGAGGGAGGGAGGAGTCGAAGCACACACTCTGGTCATAAATGCGGGCTGGTTGCCAAGTGCCCAAATTTTTATCACATGACCGTGGGGTTGCTGCAATGGCCGTAACTTCCGAGGACAGGTTGTAACTACCATTCATTCAGCACTGTCATAACTTCGAACAGTTGTTGAACAAATGGCCGTTAAGCGAGGACTACCTATGTGCCCATTTAACAAAACAAAGTAGCCTGTCACAGGGAACAGTCATTAGCATTAACAAAAGACACAGGGGCTTCAATGCAAAGTAAAAGGAATTCACTTTTAATATACAATCAAATCACAATATCTATGGAGAGGTTTGTTACTCCAGGTAACATTGCAGTTCTCCTATCAAGGTCAGCAATCTGCCTGGAAGAGAGAGGGGTTTGAACAAAGGAAACCCCACAAACAGGAATTATTAGGAACATTAAGGAACACAGTGGCCAATGTTTTTCACTGTCAATTCAGTTATGGCAAGGCCTGATGAACATTTATTTTAAAATGGGAAATCAACACACTAACATTAATTTTCTATTATTGGAAATTAATAGTATATGCAAACTTCCTGTGTCATCAGGCACATAAGACTGACCAAGTGAAAATTTTACCCATATTTCTGAATCTTTCTGGTTGTTCTGAGAAAGAAATTAATATTAATTTTCAGCATATAAAATCTTGAAGACAGCTAATGACTGAAATTTTGCTGATCCAATATCCTTGCCGATGTGGTTTTCCCAAATAAGCATTGGCTCCATCTCTGTTTTTCTTCAAGCCAACCTATAGACTGAACATGACTGGAGAAGGAGAGAAAACTGATAAAGCACTGGTGGTGTCTGCATTTCTTTTATACTGACTTCACTGCAACTTTTCTTTATTAAAACCATAGGGCTGAGGTTTCTTCTTCACAGTAAGTTATTTCACATGATACAGTATACAGAAGTGCATTCCTTGAGGGATCAGTGGAGTCAAGAGAAAAAAGAGGAGAAAAGATACATTGCCTAAGTCTGTATGTCTTTGAATATGGAAAGGAGACCACAGTCTCCGCAGTCTTTCATTAGCTCGACTTTTCTTTGCCAATAGAAGGTGTAGTTTCTAAATCTTTGCTTTGATTATCTTCTTCTTCATCTTCATCATCATCATCATCATCTTCTTGAGGATACAGATCTGGGTATTTCTGCATACATTCTTGCATTGCACGAAACTGGTCCACACAATCCGAGCCCTTAATTTCTTCCTTGCTATAATGAAAACAGGAAAATGCTGACTTGAATTGTTCCCCACAAGGACCACTAGCCATTCCACCAAGGCATGGGCAATTCCAGTTGATATCTCCATTAGGCAATATCAAACCTAAGAGGAGAGGAAAAAAGCAAGTAAATTACAAAATTATTTTACATTGGGACTTTATATTGGGACTTTACATTGGCTGGGTTCATGCACAGCAAGGCATAGATTCTTTAACCATATTCAGACTCAAGGTTTAGTGAATACAGTAGGTCATAAGCCAAACATTAGTTACATTGGCTGTTGAAATGTTTCAGTTTTTATAAGCTGCCCCAATATGTAGGCATGTTCACCATACCCTAAACCAAACAAATTACATTTTACTGAGCATTGTGTGTGATCCAAGTCACTAAGTTTCATAGTCTGTAGGAACCTAAGTGATAAATTCTGTATTTTGGAGTAACATCAACCTATTTGGTGGTGAACATACTTTTGATCTTCCTAAGAAGCCTGAGTGGTGCCACAAGAAAACAAAAGAGAAGAGCAACTTTGTTTTTAGGTCTATGGCAAAAAGGAGGAGGAGGCCACCACCAAATTTAGGATAGAAAATACTAAGCCAATGAGAAAAGGCTTTTGTTCGTTTCTTTCACAAATGAAAACTTACAGAAAAAGTTGCCTGACTGTTCAGGACATTTATAAGCACTCAAAACAGAAATGTGAGCAGTTTTCAGAAGCCAACTTTCCTTTTCCTAACCGTAGCCACAAAAACCTCCAGATGCAGGGCACTAAGGTCTGCTGCTGCCCAACTAACATGAACATGGATAGAACTGGACATGAATGGTTTTAGCTCTTGAAAGAGATCATTTGCCAACTAATGTGTAATAAACCGCCGTAAACAGAGAAAGGCTTCTCATAAAAATACGTGAAAACTAAAAGGAAGATAATTTGAATGCCAAAGAGAGAGAGAAAAAGCTAATTTGGATTTCCTAGACCTTTTATTAATGTCAAAAGTCCCTATCCCATTGTGTATATAACTGATCCTAAAGGAGAAAAGAAACCGATGACTGGAAATTACATTGTGTTTCCTTCATAGGAATGTTTGCACACGTCATTATTACATCACTCTTATGCAAATCTGTTTCCTGTTAACTGAGATCTGATTTGGATGTAACATTAAACAACAGTTCTGCATTTTATGCATAAGCTCAGACTTCTTACTGACACACACCCCTTTCCTGCCCGTATGCTGCAAGGAAGATATTAGCAGTTTTTTTCAATTATCCATAGCTGATTGTTTTATCTGCACCTGGGACTGGTTAATAATTTACTACCGTTTCAGGAAACAAGCTAGCATTGTAAACCATAATTTGAAGTTGGTTTATTTTCCAAATCATACATGTTATCATACAGCATTATTTTTATTATGACCAGGTATAGACATAAGGAGAGCAAAAGCTTCTGGTTTTCTTCTTGCAGCAGTGCCAGAATAGGGAAGGGGAGCATGAGCAAGCACAAAGCTCATTCAGAAAACACTACCCTCCAGTTTAGCATTAGGCAGAAGTGCAGTTACTATCTCAGTTTAATGGCAAAACAGAAAGAAATCTGCCTGGTTAATTAATGTCTGGGAACCTGCATAACCTGGAGAAGAGTTGGTTCATTTTTTTTTTCAGGTTGCTGATGCATCACAAACTACAGAAGCCCAGACAGGTGGCCCTTATTATCAATGTTTCTTGTATAGTGGTTGGAAAATACAGACCAAAACGCATTATCTGTTTAGTATATCTGCTGTTATTGGCAAGGTTTTTGTCTATTTTACGCATATGCAGAATGGCAGATTTTTGCACATGGCAGGCATAAAGCATTTTTTGCAGTCTTGCTATCCATGGTAGTTTGGCTAGAACAGAATCCCCATGAATAACAAGGGCCCCCTGTACAGGCAGTGAGGCTATGTGCCTGTTTTAAAGGATTCAGTATATGATGCAGTCACAGATGGCTACCAATATACCACCTTGCTTGTGTCTATGCTTGCTAAAGAATTGGAGGCTCTTAACGTAAGATTTAAAATATTAGATCTTGCCTGATTTGTTACAATAAAGAGACTGTCTCAGATTAGATATTCTTATTAATCATTCACTATGACTGATTATTATTATACTGGTTGCCTTTGTTAATTATTCAATATTGATTTGATTTTAATAATGATTTTGAAGTGCTAATACAAGGTCACCTTTATTTGCAGTACTAACTTAACATTACTTCAAAATTGTTATTCAATTTTATACAGCTTGTAAATCACTTTTCTTTTTACTCCTTTCTTTTTCTGCTATGTTTTCATTGTGCTTTCAAGTATCTATTAACATAAATAAACAAACAACTGGGGGCTCCACTAGCAACTACTGTCAATAAAAAGATTGTTGTTTATTCGTTTAGTTGCTTCTGACTCTTCGTGACTTCATGGACCAGCCCACGCCAGAGCTTCCTGTCGGTCATCAACACCCCCAGCTCCCCCAGGGACGAGTCCGTCACCTCTAGAATATCATCCATCCACCTTGCCCTTGGTCGGCCCCTCTTCCTTTTGCCCTCCACTCTCCCTAGCATCAGCATCTTCTCCAGGCTGTCCTGTCTTCTCATTATGTGGCCAAAGTATTTCAGTTTTGCCTTTAATATCATTCCCTCAAGTGAGCAGTCTGGCTTTATTTCCTGGAGGATGGACTGGTTGGATCTTCTTGCAGTCCAAGGCACTCTCAGAATTTTCCTCCAACCAATAAAAAGATACATTTTTATAATATAGTTAAATATTAGTTAAATATTAAGACTACATGCAGAAAATAGTAACATTTTCCAAAGAAAAAGATTTTCTTTCTAATCAGTAGGCATTTTTGTTCATTTTTGCAGAGTTTGTTTTTAAAATCTTAACTTAGTTTGTCCTCTATATGATAAAAAATAAAAATACATGCACAAAAGGCCAGTGCATTATAAACCCTGTTTCTCTTGATCTATAATTTTTGTACAGAATTTTTCTAATAGACATTTTATAGGCATGGCCACTGAAGAGCCACATCACAACTATAAGAAAAATGCAGTACTGATCATTAGTTTTGGATTGTTAAATTGCACATTGGTATATTAAGTTAGGTAGCTTTTCATTAGTACAAATCAAAAATTCCTCAGCTATCATTGTAAAAAACTCAAATAATAAGCACACACATAATCCACTTGACCCTCTAATGTATTATAACTTCACAGGAAAAGAAGAGTTGATTCATAAGAACAATGCAACTCCAGGAAAGCTAAAAATTGGTTCTTACAGTCAATTGTGACACACAGTTGCAAAGTAGCTTTATAGGACTAATTTAGTTTCCATTTCTATAAAACCAATTGGCTCTTTTATTTGGAAACAAGGATTGCTTCTAACAAAATTGCCTTCAACTTTTCATGTTGATTTTCCTCTGGACAGACCTGCCTTTCACTAAGGCAAATAGAAGGGTAGGGAGAGAAGCTTCAGTCATTCTTTGTTTATGTATGTATATGTGTATTCATGGCCAGTAAGCAATTCAGCTTCAAACCTTTACAGAAGCTGTGGCAGGAGTCACAAAGCAGAGATCATTTCTATCCATTCTAAACACTCTGCCCTGGCTCCTGGCCAGCAACACAGCCTGTCTGAAATTAGAAAGGTTGAAAGATGGATTTCTCCACATCCTTTGGCTATAATATACAGATGGCACTTAAGGTCTAAGAGCTGCGGGAAAGGTATCAGCAATTCCTTTTCATCTCAAGAAGGGTGCAAGGTTAACTTCAATCACATCAAGGCTGAAAGTCGTTTTTAGTATCTTACTATGAAGTGTATTAACTAGTATGCTCTAAGAATGGCTGCTTCCAATTACATAATTGAAATTATGTTTCTGACCAAGAGTCTTCCCTAATTACTTATAACATTTTGATGTATCTTCCTGATGTTGTGCCCCTTGCAATACCCTGATTTAGTAGGCAGCACTTGAACATATTGTTTCAAGTGACAAGGTTTTGATCATTGTTGGATCAGAAATAGTGCTCAAGATGAGAAAAAACAAAACACAAAAATAATTAATGAAACCATACATGAAAGCATAAAACAAAATTACAAACATTGGAAATAAAAGAGTGATATAATAAAAACAATTATTCAAAAGATTAATATTTCGCAATTCTCCAATAATTCTCCAACTTATACGTGCACAAAATAGGAAATGTATTTTATTATGAGTTCAAAGCAAAACTTTAAATATTCTGTCTGTCGGGGCAGACTCAATTGACTATCTTCTGTCAGAACAAAACTTGAAGTGTTTGGTTCCCACATTCAAGCAAAACTTTTGGAACATAACTATGTTTTGTTTCAACTCTGAAACACTCAGACACTGAAATTGGAACATCCCATTTTAAGTTTGTTTTCTTTAACTGTAACACTAAAAACACAATCACCTGAAACTTTGTTCCAAAGTCAGAATAAAACAGAGTGCTCTGTTTCAACCTCAAAATGAAACTTTTGAAACATGAATTTTGTTTCACTCAAAATGGCCATTTTGGGCTCAAAATGTTTTGTATACCTCTCATACAAACCTCTTCTTTCATGCCTGACAAGGGGCTAAGCATGAGTTGGATTAAATGCATTATGAAGGCCTTGCTGTTCCTATGGCACCACATCAGCAAAAAGACAGGTTTTTTTTCACTATCCTAATATTGTTTTTATAAAACTTAGATTAGCCTTGCCCCACAAAAGGCACAGGGGTTTCAACTGGCCTACTCAGGTTCTCCAGTGTGGCCCACAACTTGAGCATTGAGTCTGCCTTGCTAAGGCTCTATTGGCACTTGCTGCAAAGATATCAAATAATCTCCAGACTTCCTTCCAACTGAACAGCTGAAAGGTGGCAGGAATGAAGCCTAAAAATTATTAAGTTACAATCAGCACTGAGAGTTTTGTTAAAGCCACCATTCCCCAGACATACAATATATTAAAGGCACACTTTTTAATATTCATGCTATACCATAGAGTGATTGATTGATTGATTAAATTTATACACTGCTATCTCACTGTGCCAGTGACTCTGAGCAGCTTGCAAGTAAAAAAGACCATAAAAAATCCATACAAGAAATATACAAAGTTAAAAAATTAAAAAGAGAGAGCTTCCTCAAGCCACCAACCACCCCTAGGGCTGCATACCACTACTGAATCCCCAGGCTAGTTGACAGAGCCAGGTCTTAACACTCTTCTGGAAGGCCAGAAGAGTGGGGGCCAACCTCACTTCAGGGGGCAGGATATTCCACAGGGCGGGACCAATGGTAGAAAAGGCTCCCCTCCTAGACCCCACCAGTCGGAATTCTTTAGCTGACAGGGTCCATAGCATGCTTCCCTTGCCAGAATGGGTGGGATGCGTTGATATGATGGGGACGAGATAGTTCCTCAGGTAACCTGGGCCCATGCCATGAAGGGCTTTAAAGGTCATCACCAAAACTCAGAATTGGACCCGGAAGCAAACCATTACCCAATGCAGCTTGCACAGCAGAAGCATTACATGAGCAGCCCTGGAGGTACCCATAACTGCCCGTGCATGGATATACAAAGTCTACATACCCCTGGTAAAACACCAGGTTTTTGAGATGTAAAAAAATCAGATCAAGATAAATCACTTCAGATTTATCTTGGTCTCTAGGCTTTTTAAGTTTGAAACACCTGATTTAATTCAGAGGATTGATTCTACTCATGAAAACAAGGAATGTCACACAATCCTTTTTTATAATGCACATCCTATATTATACCAATTTACAGGTTTAGTATATAAGCTGCTTTACTCTGGACAAGTACAATTAATGGTGTCCATTACCAGCCAAAACCATGTGACTTAGGTTTACGCTAAGAAATAAAGCTCAAAGAGGATCATATATAAAAGACAACCAACATAGCTGTGTTTGAACTATCAGAGTGAACAAATGCTGCCCTCTAGAGATTACACTGAAATAATAGATTTTTCACCTACATTTTGAAATAATAATAATAATATGCTACCTGACTCTCAACAACTCAATTCAAAACTGACTTTTGCAAATTAGAGTATAGGAAATATGTTAAACATGAAGGAGTACATGTAAAATATACATTTTAAAAAAAACCCACTCAGCATACTTCTCACTTCATTGAGAAAATAATTCAATTTTGTTTCACTTGTAAAATGCAAAATGACAATCTGCATGTTTTCCTTTAATACTACTAAAGAGAGACTCTCCAACAACTGCAATATTCTCCATACATCATAAGTGCCTACTTCTATCTTATTCCAAGTTAATGAGGATGATGAAAGAAGAGGATAAGATTTATTCTATATCTCTAGACCCATCCACAGGACCAGAACCCCCTTTTTGAATAAAGTGTGAATAAACTGGGATGAAAGATAACAGTCTTAGCACATGAGAGAGCATATAAGTGGAAACTCATTCTCATGAAGCTGAAACGTAGGTTGCTATTATACCTCAACAGGCTCAAGGTCATTTTTTATTACAGTCTAAGAAAACATAGGAAAAACTGTTATACCCAGTATCATCCACAATATTTGGGTGTATCCATATTGAATATGGAGAAGTTAAAACACCAAAGAGATTATGCTGTATAGCCAAGGAGAGTTAGACTATTTTTTAGTTTTGAGATGTAATTTAAATGATTACCTGCTATTTTTTTAGATAATAGAGGTGCGTAATGTAACAAATCTCAACATTACTTCAGTAAAACACAAAACCCAAGACAATGTTAACATGCTTAAATAGAACCCAATGCTTATCTCCATTCCACTGACCATGATCTTCATAAGGATCATTGGGATCATCAGCCACCAGTTCAGCACTGCTTGGTGTTTCATGGTCTTCTTTGGTCACAAATATAATTCTGTCCTTTCCTAATTATTAGGGAAAAAAAGCATAACCAATATCAGAAGAGCAGATAAGGGACTAATCTGCCACAAGCTTCTGAAGAAGTTCATTGACAGACGACACTGTCCCCTGGAGACGCTTCAATATAAGTCACGTATGTCTTGACATTAACTCTGGTTAAACAAACTGAAAATCGTTAAGGATAAACATTGGGATGAATCTGAAGATACCTTAACTCCTTTGGATCCTACTTATTTCACTTTTCAATTTTTTTATCACTTGATCCAAAACTTTACTATCTATCTATAATTTTTATTAAGAATTTTGATTATAGTAGTAAAATCTAATACAAATTAAACTTTTAA
Source organism: Candoia aspera (assembly GCF_035149785.1). Classification (NCBI taxonomy): domain Eukaryota; kingdom Metazoa; phylum Chordata; class Lepidosauria; order Squamata; family Candoiidae; genus Candoia; species Candoia aspera. The sequence goes on along the minus strand of NC_086154.1, from coordinate 41,931,365 downwards.
AAAGAAAAGAGAATAGGAAGTAGTAAAAAGTATCCATGTACCCTTCCTTTTACTTCTAACAGTCTTAATCTTTAGTTCACTCAAATATTGTCGTAGGATTTGATTTCTTTTCATTTTTTCTCTGTCCCATCACACAGAGTTCTTCAAGGCTTTAACAAGTCTCTTTTGTAATTCCAATAGGAAAAAAATTATCCAGGTCACTCTCTTGGTTTGTCATTTGTATTTCATTTTTAAATTTTAAAAACTCAGCTAGTTTCTTTTGTAGATCCAATAAAACAGCCTTTTCTAAGACATTCTCTTGGCCTGTCAGTTGTAAATCCACTTTTGATACCATCTCTAAGTTGTCAGATAAAATTTGTTCTACATCTGTCATTTCTTCAATAATAATATTATATCTTTTGGATATAATCCATCCATAGAAACAGACATCATTACTGACATTATTGATATTTTCTGATTTCATTCTTCAAAAATCTCCTTCAATATTTTCATTGTGATAATGTTTTGCAACATTTTACAGGCTTACAGATCTTTCTTCTACCTAAAAACTTTAGTCCCGTCTAGTGTCCAGTTTTTGAAATCATGAAATTGCTTCTTTGTTGTGTCTTGTAAAAACCAAAACAGAATTGATTACCCACAAGAAGCTGTTCGTTCTTTATAATTAATTCCAAAATCTTATTGTAAAAGTTTCAATATTCCAAGTTTATCTAAACCCTTAGTCCATTTATAACTTTCTAAGATCAAAATCTTACTTAGCTTTTTGCTGTTTATTTCAGATTAAATTCTTAAGCATACAATTAAAATTTTCTTTTATTCAGAATTGAAGCAAACTCACCCAGCATTTTAAAACTTGTCATTCTGAAAGTCTCTAAGAGCTTAGAAATAGTTAATAAGCAATTTCCAAAAGCGATTAGAAAATTAGGTTTGCGAACTTAGTGTCATTTAAGTCTCCACTGCAGTTGCCAGCAATATGGCTAATTCCATTGTCTCCTGGCTCTCAAAGCCATGGAAAACCACTGTCCTGTGGGCTCCTCGCGAGGAGCAGCCGTCAGGAGCACATGTGGCCAATCTCCCACCGTGTTCTTATCTGGAGAGGTTCCAAGGAACAAGTCTACCCATGGTTCCTTGGTCTTTGCTGCAATTGTCGACTCCACTTTCATAGAACTGCCTGCAGTTCACCATACCTCCCCCAGAAGTCCACAACTTGATACAAAACATGAGAGTTAAAGACTGCGTTATTTTTAAAAATCAGATTGCTTTGTACAAATGCTTTAGAAAAAGATAGAATGCTCTCCAAAATTCCTGCTGCAACCGTCGTAAGTGCAGGCTGGTTGCCAAGCACCCAAATTGTGATTACATGACTGCAGGGATGCTGCAACAGCTGGAGCTTCGAAGATCGGTCATAAGTACTACTCATTCAGCACCATTGTAACTTTGAGCGGTTGCTGAATGAGTGGTTTAACTCTAGGACTACTTGTATGGTTTGTGAGATGGATCTACCTCAAAGGGGATGTGTGTTTTTGCTGATCTCCCTAGTTGCACATCTTAATGGTCTTGAGGCAGGAGGTGGCACTATAGAATTTATTTCCCAATTGTCATTTGGTTTTTTTTTTTTTACAAATAAGGTGCACAGACTGCGAGGGCCATTGCTCTCTCACACACTCACTCACACTAGGGTTAGTGAGGAGGGTGCCAGGAGGAAAAGACATCACCCTGGAAAATAGATAGTGACAGCAAAAACTACCAAGACCCACAGGAATGCAGGAAGGCAAGGCCAGGACCTCTAAAGCCAGAAGATTTCTGGGAGAAGAGAGTTCAGATCCAACTCTCACCCCCAAAGCTCAGTCCTGCTATTACAGGAATGTCCTAATGAAACACCTACATTCATTTATTTCCTCTGATGGGACAGCATAAATTTTATTCATTCATTTATTTTCTATCTCACTTTTATTATTTTTATAAATAACTCAAGACAGGGAACATACCTATTCCTCCTTCCTCTTCCTCTTTTCCTCACAACAACAACCCTGTGAGGTGGGCTAGGCTGAGAGAGAGTGACCGACCCAAAGTCTCCCAGCCGACTCTCGTGCCAACCTCCTTGCCCCTTCCGGCACGGCCCACTGTTTCTCTGGGCTCCAGAAGGCAGAACCGCGTCGCGGCTCGAGGACATAAAGGCCCAGCAGGAGCACAGTCCAAGGAGCCGGCCCGACCGCGGCCATCGCCTCCTTCCTCCTCGCGCAGCCCCTTCCCTCCTCGCGCGCCCCGGTACCTTCTTGCCTGCAGTAGGACATGTCTAGGGCGAGCTGGGAGCGACTCCGAATGACCCAATGAACGACCCGTTAATCGGCCACAGCTACCCGGCAGCACAGCGAAGCGCACGCCTCTTCCCTCGCGCTCGCAGGCTCCCTCGCGACAACCTCTCACCCAGAGGGAAGGACCCCAAAGAGAAGCCCTGAAGCCGCCTGAGCGCCTCTCTCCCCCGGGCATTCACATCCGCAAGGGGGCCCACGAATCACGCAGCCCCGCGTCAGCTGGAGCACAGTCTTTCCTCCTGAGTGGCCCGAAGTTGAAGGGGGAGAAATGAATAGAAAACCGAGCAGAGCCGTTATTCATAACGGACTACATGTTCCAAGAGGCTATGCGAAAGAACCGGTCCTTCCGCCGCTTTCCCGACAAGCTTTGCGACCTATGCGGGTTCTCAGTTTCTTCTCTCCTTCCCGCCTTTGTATGCCTCGAAAGTTCAATGATATTCCCAGGAATGCTTTGCGAAGGACAGGCACGTCAGGACTCTATTTCCCAGCATGCTCCAGAGCTACATTTTTCGCCTCCCTCCTCCTCTATCTCTATCTCGCACGCACGAGCCGTCCCAGGTCGGTGGAAGAGGGCGGGGTTTGTGCTGGAAGGGGAGGTTCGGGTCTGGTCCGTAGGAAACTTTGGCCGTCCGATCTCTTCCATCCACTTTAAGAATAGCTCAGGGAAGTTGATACAGTCATTAAAAGCTCAAAGCACACCGAGATATGTAAGTATGGGCTTTTTTCCCCCCTTTATTAAGAAAAACCGTTTAGAGATTCTTTGCATTGGGAAGCAGCATAGAAATACTTCTAATAAATAAATGTATATAACCAGTAAGAAACAGGCAACCCTCCAAAGTGTGTTGGCAGTCAGGACTGTGATCCAGGCACGCTGATTTCAGAGGAAAGGGATCGTATAGGAAAGGCGCGTGGCTGATTTGTCAGCAGAGGCTTTTTTAAGGAGAAACACATTTGCTTCGTCCGAGAGGTGATGATAGGAAGACTCTCGCTACTTTTGATTGGCAAGCGTGAGAAATGAATCGTTTCCCTCGGACCAATTTTTGCATGAAGGATAGGGTTGTTGCCGCTGAACCATTTAACGGAATGAGCTTGCGTGTATGCGTTGCTGTGTGATTTCATGCTGCTTGCAATGAGCACATAAATTCCCATGGAAAAGGGCGTCTGCTTGTAAATTGTTGTAGGGTGTTGTCGCTTGCAGTGTTTAAAAATGGCCCAATGCATTCCGATGTTTGCATACTCTGGGCAGAAACTTTTCAGATTGCCTTTAATAGTGTCTGCTCAGTTTTGAAGTGCCTTGCTTCCACTTTCTGTCTCACCATAGCAATGTCCATCCGTGTGTAAACAAATAACAACATGAGAGAGGCTGCATGGACAGCAGTTGTGTTACAGCGTTGTATTTAACTGAAAGTAAGCCTCTTGAACTTAACGAGGCTTATTTCTGAGCAGGCGTGCAAAAGATTATTTTGTTTAAAAGGCATGGCTGAGAAAACTAAAAGCAATGATTCGTGTAGTAACGATCAAAAGTCTGCAGCAATAGCATTTCAGATTTAAATGCTGTAAAAACTAAGCTTCATCACAATCTTAAAAAAACAAGTAAAATTAAGGGAGCCAACTAAAAATGTCAAAATACTACTGAATAGAGCTTGGAGAGAGGTTTGCAGTGTAGTTGTAAGCATATCAGTTTAGAAGTACATTCTTATAATTTTAAATGTGATTTATTCCAAATCAGTGTATGTCTAGCCAGGATTAGGACTATGCATGACTGCAGCACATAGATACCCAGGATTAAACATCATTTTTAGAGCATTTGTACCAACTGTTCCCACTGAATGGAACAGTTATCTAACTTGGGATTTATGAAGAAAAGTTCTCCAGTTCTTGAAAGCTTCAGTGTCATAGTTGATAACCCATCACTAACTAATAGCCCATGTTTCATATCCACATTTTTGAAATATTTATTTATTTATCAAATTTGTCACCGCCCATCTCCTCCCACTGGAGGGACTCTGGGTGGTTTACAACAAAATACTCAGTAAAACAATAAATATATAAAATACATTATAAAATTACATATTATTAATAATATAAATAAAAATAAAGTCCAGATGGCTGTATCTCATTCAGTCTTCATGTGGAAGGGGGTACTTCAAGGCACTAGCCAACCCCAGGCATGACTCCTCACCGCCCCAGGCCAGCTGGCAGAGCCAGGTCTTCAAGTTTCTCCGAAAGGCCAGGAGTGATGGGGCTAGCCTCACCTCCTGGGGCAAGATATTCCCAAGGGCGGGCTCTACTGCAGAGAAGGCCCGCCTCCTGGACCCCGCCAGATGGAATTCTCTTACCAACGGGGTCCTCAGCATGTCTTCTCTGCAAGATTGGGTGGGGTGGGTAGATGTTACGGGGAAGAGGCGGTCCCTCAGGTAGCCTGGCCCCATGCCATGTAGGGCTTTAAAGGTCATAACCAACAACTTGAATTGGACCCAGAAGCAAATTGGTACCCAATGCAGCTCACACAGCAGTGGTGTTATATGTGCCCTTCTAGGGGCGCCACAAATAGCCCGTGCGGCTGCATTCTGGACCAGCTAAAGCTTCCGGATACTTTTCAAGGGTAGCCCCATGTAGAGCGCATTGCAGTAGTCAATATGGGAGATAACAAGGGCATGAGTGACCGTTTGAAGGGCTTCCTGACATCGCCAGTGTTCTTTAGGGCTTTAATAATAATATAACCCAATCAGTTTTGTAAGGCTGGTATTGGAAATTTAGGAAGGAGAGAAATACTAAGTGGGGATAATTATAATTGTGTAGTTAGCTGCCCTGGAATGTCAGAAACCTGCCTAAAGAGACTGGTGCAAGTATTAGTATGAGGCAGACAATGTGAATACGCCTTTGGTAAACTGTGAAGCTTCATTTTCTGGACTGAATGAAGTTACTCAGTACAGCTAGTTGAGCATATGAATAGGAAGAAATAGGTAGATTGGGCATGCAAATTTAATCATGCCTATGAATTAAATGGAAGTGTCCCATTAGATTGTACCCCAAGTGACAAATGGGCATATTATTATCTTGTGCATACTTGGGAACAAACTCCATTGAATTGAATTGGCCTTATTTTGGAATAAACCTGTATGAGACTGTGCTTCAAGGGAATTTGAAAGAGCCTGTTCAAATAGGGGATGTTTAGCAGTATCTTCTTTAATTGTATCACAGTGATGGTCTTTTCTAAATAGCTTTAAGAATTATTTCTGTTAGTAATCAGTCTATTATTATGTTCTGCTTCAATGTTTAGAAATTAAAACTTGATCAGAATATCAAAACTGCAAATTAGTGGAGTTCTTACTCTATTATTTGTGTGTGTGTGTGTGTGTAAATCTGATTTTCTGGACATAGAATTTTTGACCTTGCTAAAATTTGATTGCTTGTTTCCAGTTGTCTCCATAATCAGAGGATTGTCCTCTTCAAAATAATTATCTCCAGTTAATACCTACATTTTTTTTCATTATGATCACTAGGATAAATAAACTAGATTTCTCCTATTAAGCAGTTTTCTTATTAAGCTATTAAAAAAACTTTTGGGTTAATAAAGAACTGGCTAATAAGGAACTAATTTAGTTTTATTGCTGGCTGCGTGTTTTGATTTAGTTCAGAAGGCACATAATCTGCGAATAAAAGCAAGGAAAAGAAAATATCCTTCCTGCAGAAGACTGTGCACTCCCTTTCTACTGTTTTGTGTTCTGATATTTAGGCTTGATCCTGTTTTACAATCAAAAATTAGCCCTGGTGTAACATATGTACATGGATTGCTACAGCAAGATTGTTCGATGCTTCAGATTTGTCTTGGAAGAGGGGCTTCAGAATGCATGAGAGCAACACCTCCCTGTGACTCATTAAAGCATCTGTATCTTTTTCAAGCATTCTGTGGCTGCTGTAAAGAAGTTTTCATAGCAACCAAGATATTCTTGGGATCAAATCTGTATTTTTTCAAAGAATTGCAGATAGGCATTGCATGCCACTTCTGAAAGTTCTGAAGCGCCTCTTCTAAACTGAACCCAAAGGTTGTACAGACCTTCTGTGCCCAAGTTATTTTCATGATGTTCTGTGAATAACTATGTATCTATGCAACAAAGCATGTTGCTATAATCAACTATTGCAAAATATTATGTCATAGACACACTTTCAAATATGTTTAAATTGGATGACAGATAATTTGTTATTGCTGCCCTTAATGCAAATTTTAAATTGTATTATATAGCCCTGTAACCTACAATTTTTGGGAAGCAGCTTCTATAAATAATATGGCTTTATATTGAAAAATCATGCATCACAATAAGCCATAATGCAATTTATTCAGTTTTGGCTTAGGTTGATATGTGAAAGCATATAGTATCTGGCTCATGTATTGGCTGAATTCACACATTATGTTTTCTCCATGGTTTATTGAAGAAGCCTTTGAGCACACACTAGGCCAGGGTTTTTCAACCTGGGCCACTTTAAGACGTATGGACTTCAACTCCCAGAATTTCCCAGCCAACATTGCCATCCACACAGTCTACACATCTTAAGTGCCCCAGGCTGAGAAACCCTGCACTAGACAATAGCAAGAAATGTTAATGGCAAGATTCATACAATGTGCTAAGTCGGGTGGACAACCATAGCTGTGGGCTGTATGTCGTCCCCAATCCCATTCCAGTATCTTGAGATCGCACTGCAAAAATTCAGCAACAAAATAGAATGGTTTGGAGCATACCTTTCCTGAAGATGCCACAGAGACATGGAAGGCCTCTGAAATGTTGCCCATTCTATTTTAAGTCACAATCAAATCAGTGGCATATGTGAACCTAATCAGTGCCACATGCTGTCATATGGTCATGCTCCTCTTCTGCTGTCACAGAATTGTGATCCTGTAGAAGGATGGACTACTAGCCCAAGGACTGGACTGAAAGAGCACTTCAAAGGTAATAGTTTGAGAAGTTAGTCTTTTCCCATCTATGCATAGATGGATAGTTCATCAAATTGAAAGTTAGTAGTTGAATTCCTGCCCTCCAAGATAAGGTACTAATTGATGTTGTCAGTTTTTACTCACAAATAAAATCTGAATATGTACCACATGTCCTGTCCCCAACTAATTTTTCTTGAGAAATTGTCATCCCCTCCTTCATGCTGCTAATAAGCCCAGTGAAGATATGCTTTCCATTATTAGTAGATTTTCTAGGTACAGAATTCCTTGTAGCTGCTGCTACGTTGCCAACTTATACTTGAGTTGTAAGGGTAGGTGGTAGCAGATGTGCTGTCAATAACTCTTTTCCCTTTTTGCTCTCTTCAGTCGTTCTCTGAAATGGGTGGCAAGAATGAGCATGTGAAGGTCACAAGTGAGCACAAGCCTGCGTTTCTGGAGCGCCTCAGTGAGACATCTGGCGGGATGCTTGTTGGCCTTGTCACTTTTGCCCTGTCTTTCTACGTTCTTTTTACCAACGAGGTGAGAGGGAATGGGCAAAAATGTCAGATTTCAACTGTTTCAAGTTTGGAACAAGAGTCACACATATAAAACAGGCTGTTCTGATCATTTTGGAAGTATGCAAAATGATGCACATCTCCAAAACAATGGAAGCATCTATTTTGAATTTGAAATGGGAATGGGGGATGGATTTAAAATGTGTTAACATTTTGCCCAGAACTGAAGGATATGTAAGAAGTGTTTGGACTATTTTCAAGGGCACCTAAGATTAAGGGCAGTGCTACCTGTATCATACTTCACACAATGTGGTCATTTCCAGGACGAAGAAGCTGCAAAAAGAGATCCATTTTTGGAAAGGGCCTACTTTGTTGTTTTAACTGCTTCATGGGGTAGAGACCTTCGTTCGTGAATTTGGATAATCCGTAAAATATGCTATATGAAACTGGATATTGGAAAGCAAGGCAGGCTTTACACAGCAATCTTGGCATAGTAGGCTCTCTTTTGAAGCCTTCTTTCCCCTTCCTCCTTGTCATGATTATCCTCCAGGAAGTGTCCTAGTAGTTTGAAGTAACTGAAGGTGGAGATCTGATGCTCAGCAGATTCATTGAGTTGATTTCTTTCAGTGAAAGAAGTACTGAGGCTTGTGGGGAAATTGTTATGGGTGGAGCTTTCCTAGATATTGCATCAATTGTTGAAAATTAAAGAAAAACACTTCTCCTTCAAAATGCTTGTGGTATGCTGTTTTAAGAATGAACAAGTCATTCATTAAGTTCCAACCTCTTTTTAATGTGGTTTCAAAGAGAACTGAACAATCCTGTGTCAGGATGCTTTGTATTTTTATATTTGGCATCAAACTCAGAATTTTAGTTCAATGACTCCTTGTGCCAAACAGTTCCATTGGCTATGTAAGCTGCTTTGCACTAACAGTGTATAAACCTGTCTGCCTACCTAGATACTATTTACTATTCCAGCAAGATTGGAATATTTAAAGAAGAGAAGGTTGATCATTGAGTTCCTGCAACCAAAGTACTTTATTTTTTCCTGTGTAAATGAAGTTTCATTCAAAAAAATCTTTTCTGTGGTGATTTCAGCATGATGCAGCATTGACAAGTTCTTGCCTCAAGGGCCTACTTGAACTACTTTATCTCTCACCATTTCTAGGGGCGAGCTTTGAAAACAGCCTCCTCTCTGGCTGAGGGGCTTTCTCTAGTGGTCCCACTTGACAACATCCAGATTATATCCCAGGAGAATGACAAGAAACTTGTGCACTTCTCTGGTATCCTTAGAACATCAAAGGTAAATAGCCTTAGTTCAAAACTTTCTTCACCTTTTCACATTAGTTGGTTTTTTTTTAATGTGTTGCTTCTTCTGTCCTCCCCCAAGTCCTGATGTGCTACCTCATTGTGGTGGTGGTGGTGGGTGTTCCTGGGAGGGATAAGCAAAGAATGTTGGGAGTGTATGCCAAGAGTATATATCCCCAGCAGGGTCACCCAAGGCACAAAGGTCATCCCAGCTGCCAAGCTAAAGCAAGCAGGCACCTATATTGGTCAGCAGCGATAGTTAGTTATCCAATTTATATAGCCACCCGTCTCACCAAAGGCAACTCTGGGCAGCATACAACAATCAGATAAAAACAGTAAATATAACAGTAGATAAAAATATAAAAGCATTATAATAAATACCATAAAAACCAAAAATACAAACCTTAAGTGAGGGAAGATAAAAATGCCCCCCTCAACAAAGGAGCCATCTAAGCAAGTCTCCATATATAGGAAGATGCCAGAGGCAGATGGTCACTTTAGTGACAATGGCGAAGGCCTCAATTAATACTGCACTGGAAAAGGCAATGGTAAACCACTCCTGTGTTTTTACCATGAAGACCAAGAAAAAGGTGGATGGACTCAGTTATAGTGGTGATGAGTGCACCATTGGGAGACTTGAAAGCACAGGTTAGGGATAGATCATCATGGAGAAAATCTGTCTGTGTGGTTGCTAGGAGTTGAAGACGACTTGATGGCACATAGTCAGTCAGTCAGTCTGTCTGTCTTCTGTCCTGCTAGGTTGAATGACTCATGGGGAAAAAATTAAATTGTATCTTTCTTTTCTTTCTTGCTCTGCTTGCTGAACATCTAAGGAAGTCCTTGTAGATAATAGATCTCTTACCAACTGACATTTGTTTGCATTTGCTAGCCTTTATATGATCCCAGCTATGGGCTTTCTATTCGGGCAGTCAAGCTCAAACGTCAGGTGGAGATGTATCAGTGGGTTGAATATGAAGAATCCAGGTAAGATGCTCACAATGTTCATATTTTCTCTACCATAAACTGTGTGTATGTTTCCAGCAGGGGTTAGGAATGAATGAATTTTTGAATTGTATATTATCGAGTTTAAGATTAAGAGAAAATACTGACATATTTATTCTTACTTGTAGTTTTTCCTAACTTTTTTTTCCTTTTTATCCATGGGTATATAATAATGGTTTGATCCAACCTTCTGGTATCCATTTTTTTTCCACCTATAACAAGTACTGTAGTGATTCAAAGCTATAGAGAGTGAATGAGCACAGAACTATGAGTCATTTATTTATAGCTGGCTTCTGGGATGGAAAGTATGAGCAACTGAGAGGAGGTGGGAAAATAATCAGAAGTTGTCATGCCTACAGCAGCCTCCATACCTCATTCTGGGTGTGTGAGATGCCAAACTGAGCTGCAGTTAAGCAGTATATAGCGTGAACGCTGGAATTTTGGCTCTGCTTCAGATTTCTCAGTTGTAGCAAAGTTAGGTCTATTTACTAGGAATCTTACTTAGCTGAGATAATTTTTCCATGAAGTTTTGAAATAGCAAGTCCTAGTATTCAGAAGGAAATGGGGTAGGAGAAATTTAACTAGGCTTTTAGGGAAATGCATCTTCTTTGTCATAATTTCATTAATCTCAAATCCCAATATTTCCCCATGCATTCAATTCAGTTCTCTTATTTGGAAAGCATTATTCTCTAAGTTTTAGACCACAGAGAGATCATCTCAGGCTTTAAAATGCTGACATGTTTTCATGTCACAAGCATTAAATCACAAGATAGTTAAGGGTCTGTCTTAAAAGGAGGCAAATGTATACAACTTGGGGAATGGGTGGATATTCGTCACTGGCATTGTGGTGGGGAAGCTTAGGCTGTTCTATGTTGATCTAAAGCTCCAGTGAGATAGAGAAAAAGCTATATATTTTTATCTAGCAATAAGTCCGATGGCAAATATCTGGACTTGTTTTCACTTTTTGATACTATTTATGATTGAAATAAGACAGCATTTAAAGTACTCAAAGAAGATTCCTGAAATGTTAACATTTTTCACCTCAGAGACTTCTTCCTGAAATTTATTCTGCTTTTTCAATCTCAACTCAACACTAAAAATCTCTATCACAATAGAATATGAACTAATAACTCTGCACTAACCATTTTTGTGGCATCCAATGATTGATGGATTGAATGATTGGTAAATGAGTGCCAATCCAATACTAGCATAAGAAGAATACAATACGGTCTGTTTACCTTCCTAAATCAACACACGTTATTACTGTAGAGCAAAAGAATAGCTTTTCTCATTTCAGGTTGGGCTTATAGGGCAACTAAAAATATTTGCTCCCTTGAATCCAGCATGAATCAATAAAGCTTCTATGTTAGTTTATCTGTGTTTTGGCTGGTTGAGGAAGGGAATTTCCATCCATCTGAAATTTCAATTTTATCCCTCAAAGTTTATGTCCCCTTTCAAAGTGTGCCTTGATTCCCCACCATCCCCAAGGAAGTCTGATGGAAGTATAGTTGGTAGAAATGTGCATGTATGTCTGTGTAGTGGAAACTTAGAAACTTCCTACTCAAGACTACCAGGTTTTGAACTTAATGGGAGCAAGACACAAGGACATAGATAAGCAGGCAAGGAACCATCAAGCAATGAACTCAATACAAAGTTCCTTCTCTGGACAGGAGGCTTGCATTTGTAGTGAACTGTGAGGTATAGACATGGTTCCAAAAGTTGATACATTTATGCCTCAGAAATGTTTTAATAACTCTGCAAAACCTTTTAAATTGATAGTACTGGGGGCCCTCTGCATGACCACATTCACATGAATTAGTTAAAAGTTTAGCTAATTTTGGCTAAAAATTATTGTTCATAGTGTGAGAAGTAGTTTGGTGTAGCGGTTAAGGCATTAGGCTAGAAACTGGGAGACCGTGAGTTCTAGTCCCACCTTAGGCACAAAGCCAGCTGGGTGACCTTGGGCCAGTTTCTGTCAGTCCTAGAAGGGAGGCAATGGCAAACCACTTCTGAAAAACCTTGCCAAGAAAACTGCAGGGACTTGTCCAGGTAGTCTCCGAGAATCAGACATGATTGAACGGGAAAAAAAATGTTTATAGTAAACATTTTTACAAACATTGTGTAAAATATGATGGGCTTCTCCTAAGCTCCACTTTACATTCATCTTATTTTTTTCCCCTTCTTGTAGAGAATATGAAGAAAATGGTGAAGTGAAGAAAGAAACAAGATATTCTTACAGTAAGTTTGCTAGTACAGAAATTTGTCTCATGAAACAATCACTGTTTGATTAAAGGCAGCTCTTCTTCAGCCAGGGCAAAACTGTCCTGTGCTGCTACAACAAATGACAGTGAGAGCTGTCTGTTGAATTTCTGCCTGTCACATAGCTGTTATAAGGGAGAATCCCTGAAAGGGAAAAAGTTAGTAATTTTATCTGTGGCATTCTGAACTTGGAACATTGTTTACTGCATTCGCATTCTCTATGTCCTTCATGAAGTTCAAAATAAAATAAACAGGGTTGTTTGGTTGATTCTGTTTAGTTGACTTCAAACTGCTGAAGGAGACAAAAGTATATTTTTCTTTTTAGCCATAATATTGCATCCACATGACTGATGTTTATGTTATGCCAAGGTTGTCTGAGCTTCAGTGCTTGCAAACCACAGAAAGTAGGTTTTCACTGGATTTTATTCATAGGATCATAGAGTTGAAAAGTGGCTTGGCAGTCATCCAGTCCAAGCCCCTTCTTTGGGTAGGACCTGATAAAACATTTCAGACAGATGGTTATCTCTGTTTGAAGATCTCCAAGGAAGGGGAACATAACTATTTCATGAGGCAACCTGCTCCACTGGCTGACAACTCCATCAGGCAATTCCTCCCGATACATATATCCATAGTTTCAGTTCATTGGCTCTTGTCCTGTCTTCTGGGGCAACAGAGAGCAAGTCCACTCCTTCCTGTATATGATAGTTGTAGATTGCTATTTTATTTCTTCTCACTCTTCTCTTCTGCAGGCGAGATTTACCTAGTCCCTTTAACACCAGACTGGGTTTCCAGTCCCTTCACCATCTTCATTCTAGTTCGTTATTGCCATTTTTAGACTGTGATGCCCAGAACTGGAGTCAATACTGGGAAATACAGAGTGGGAAAAATATTCCTCATGACTTTATGCTCCTTTTAATACATCCCAAAATAGCATTTGTCCTATATGTGTGTCTGTTCATGAACAGTAGACCCTGAGAAAAAACATAATTAGCATGTGCTTAGAGAAGAATCCTACCTGTGGTGTTCACCAGGACTTACTCCCATATAAAAGCATACAGAATTACAGGGACAGAGGGAAATATCCATCATCTGTGAGTCCTGGGACATCTTTCAGGAATCAGGATAGCATTCTTCATATTCTTATTTCTGTACTTCCCTCTTAGATACAGAATGGAAATCAGAAGTTGTGAACAGCAGAAATTTTGATCGAGAAATTGGACACAAAAACCCTAGGTAATGTCATGAGTACTGATGGTGAGCAGGAGTGGGCCTCTATCCAGGGGGAAAAACGCATGCATAGTACTGAGGAATTAAGCAGCCATTCAAAGAGACACAGATCAGACCCGCCTCAACTTTGGGGTTTTCCCATGTTTCTTCAGTTCGTTAGGATTTTCTGTCTAATGTAGCAGTAATAAAGCACTAGAGACCTAATCCTTGTCTCAGCGTGGTTCCTGGCTGTTAGGACATCAATCCTAACAAACTCCCTACTCCATTGAAAGAGGGAGGAACAAAAAAAAAAAAAAAAGGAAGAGACATTTAGGAAAACGTCTTCGGAAAACCAGGAAATTCGGCAGGCCATCCAACAACTGGCAGAAGCATTGCAACAACATCAACAGCAAGTAGATCTCCAGATCAACACATTACAAGCAGCTATGCTACAGCAGTTATAACAACCAGCTCCAGTTAACGCACAAGCAGTTACAACAAGCAGCTCTGCCAGTAGTCTTGAGATCCCAGGGCAGTTTACCAGAGAAGTTTGGAGGAGAAGCAGGACAGTTGAGAACCTTTCTCACACAGTGCACAATGTTTTTTCAACAGCAGACCGGCAGAGTTTCCCACAGACCGAACCAGAGTCACCTTCATTTTAAGTCTGCTAAAGGGCCCAGCAGCCAAATGGGCTATTCCCATGGTGGAGAACAACGACCCAATTCTCAACGACTACCAGAATTTCCTGGCAGGGTTCCAAGCACACTTTGACGACCCGATCAGAGAGGTCACTGCCAGCTGGGAAATTTGGAAGCTCAAGCAAGGCAACAAGAGAGTGGGAATCTACATTGCTGATTTCAAGCTGTTAGCAGGAGATCTGGACTGGAATGAGAGTGCCTTGAAAGACCAATTCAAACAGGGGCTGGATGAAGAAATTAAAAATGAATTAGTGCGCCAGGGGACATCAGCTACCCTAGAAGGTTTATATCAACTGTCTGTGGTCGTAGACGCCAGGCTAGAAGAGCTCAGACAGATGCAGCCGGGGAGAAACAGGGGCCTCAGAGTGCTTCCAGGATTTCCAGCTCTCTCCGCAGCATCTCCGTACTCAGGACCAGAGGAGCCGATGCAGATCAGGGCAAGCAGGAGGCTTATTTCCGAGGCTGAGAGGCAGAGAAGGAGAGAGAGAGCCCTCTGCTTTTACTGCGGAGCCCAGGGGTACATTGTGAGAGCTTGCCCAGCGAGAAGCCAAGCAAATTCCGTAAGAGCCCCAGGGCAAGCGGCAGAACCAAGAGCCACCTCCACCTCAACTTCCAACCAGGGAAACTCCATCGGTCTCCCTCCACAGAGCTCAGCAGGGAGACCATCAATCAATTAAGACGGGCTCATTCCGAGGATTCCAGGCAATCCTTTTACTACTTACCAGTCATGAGTACTGATGGCGAGCAGGAGGGGGCCTCTATCCAGGGTGGAAAATGCATGCGTAGTACTGAGGAATTAAGCAGCCATTCAAAGAGACACAGATCAGACCCGCCTTGACTTTTGGGGTTTATCTGTCTGGGTTTTTCCCACGCTTCTTCAGTTTGTTAGGATTCTGTTTTACGTAGCAGTAATAAACACTAGAGACCTACTCCTCATCTCAGCGTGATTTCTGACTGTTAGGACATCATTCCTAACAAACTGAAGAAGTGTGGGAAAAACCCAGACAGATAAACCCCAAAAGTCAAGGCGGGTCTGATCTGTGTCTCTTTGAATGGCTGCTTAATTCCTCAGTACTACGCATGCATTTTCCACCCTGGATAGAGGCCCCCTCCTGCTCACCATCAGTACTCATGACATTACCAGTCATAATGCACGTAAACCCAGAGCACTAGGTCAAGCCTCGTGGATTCCGGAGCTTCCACCAATTTTATTGATGTACAGACTGTACAAGACCTCAACATCCCGACCATAGAATTGCCACGTCCCATAGAAGTGGAGACGATTGACGGCCAGCCCCTCAAGGCAGGGCCGATTAGAAGGTTCACAGAACCTGTGCAACTAACAACGAGAGACCACACTGAGTGGATCCAACTTTATGTTACTGCATCACTTAATGTGCCTATAGTCCTGGGCACACCTTGGCTGAAGATCCACAACCCATTGTTGGACTGGACTACGGGAGCAATCTCCTTCCCAGCTAAGGAATCCCAGCACCACAAGATTCAAGCCGCTCTCCTCTCTCCAGCAACCAATGCAGCCATGGAAGCAGGGGGAGTCCAGTTGCCAGCCAAGTATGCAGATTTCGCAGACATTTTCAGCGAACAAGAGGCCACAGCACTACCCCCCCATAGGGACTGTGATTGCACCATTGAGTTGATACCAGGAGCCAAGATTCCAGCAAGGAAACAATATCCCATGTCCCCCAAGGAACTAGCCACCTTAAAGGATTACTTGGATTCTAATCTCCAAAAGGGTTTCATCCGACCATCTACTTCCCCGGCGTCTGCTCCTACCTTCTTCGTACCAAAGAAGCCTGACCCGTTGGCATCGGCAACCCAGGAGGCACCCATGAGAGTGGTACACGATTTCAGTTCCCTCAATAAACTCACGGTCAAAGAAAATTACCCACTCCCCCTAATATCTGATCTGCTGGATCGCTTACAGAAAGCACGCATTTTTACTAGGTTGGACCTCAAGAATGTGTACAGTCTGATCCGGATGAAAGAGGGGCATGAATATCTGACTGCCTTCGATACCAGGTTTGGTAAATTTGAGTGCCTTGTTTTGCCCTTTGGCTTGTCTAATGCAGGAGCCATATTTTCCCGATTTATGAATCAAATTTTCTCTGATTTACTAGATAAGTATCTGGTCATTTATCTATGACATATTAATATTCTCTGAGGATGCTACAACTCATGTAACCCATGTACGTAATGTCTTACAAAGACTGAGAGAGAACAAGCTGTTTGCCAAGCTAGAGAAGTGTGCCTTCAATTTAACTGAATTACATTTCCTGGGCTATAAAATATCAACAGAAGACATATCCATGGATCCTTCTAAGGTCCAGGCAATTCTCTTGTGGCAACCCCCCCGAAATGTGAAAGAGGTACAAAGATTTCTAGAGTTTTGCAATTTTTACAGGAGATTCATAAATTTAGTGACAGGGCTAAACCCCTCACACAGCTTTTGAAGAAAGGATCAAAATTCATTTGGGGGGAGAGAGAGCAAGCAGCCTTCCAAGAATTTAAGCAACTCTTTGCATCCCAGCCGCTTTTAAAGCACCCTGATCCCACGAAGCAATTCATAATGCATTCAGATGCTTCAGATATTGCCATTGGTGCAGTTTTATTGCAATATACAAACAAAACCGAGAATACATTGCTCCCTTGTGCATATTTCTCCCGCATGCTCTCACCAGCAGAGAGAAACTATGATGTTTTTAACAAGGAGTTGCTAGCAATTAAAGCAGCATTTCAAGAGCAGAGGCACTGGCTAGAAGGTGCAACCTTTCCTGTGAAAGTTTGCACCGATCACAAGAATTTACAGCTTCTACAAAACACCAGATCCCTCACCCCACGCCAAATCAGATGGAGCCAGTTTTTCTCCCGTTTCACTTTTGTTATTTCTTATGTTCCCGGGGCGCAGAACTGTTTGGCAGTTGCCCTGTCTCGACCCATTCAGGCAACCCCCGCTACTCACCAGGAGGCACAGGCTACTATATTACAACCTCACAACTTTCAGCAGTCTATGAGGGGGAACCAGACAGAGATTTTAGCAGCAGGCAGACAAGCAGAGGACCTATTTACAAGAGTCAGAGCTCAGCAGCAACAGGACCCGTATGCCAGGGCCAGGATGGATGACCTCCAGAGGGGCCCGCAAGACACTGCCTCCCCCTTTAATGTGGAGGCAGGAATCCTCTGGCATAGCGGGTGATTATACATCCCCCCCTCATTGAGGGAAGAAGTACTGAGACTTTGCCATGACCATCAAACAGCAGGCCACAGAGGTGTTTTCAAAACTCTCCATAAAGCTCTGAGAGACTACTGGTGGCCCAAGATGACTGCAGACATAAAGGATTACATTGCTTCTTGTCATACCTGTAGACGAGCCAAGCCTCTCCCAGGGAAGCCCACAGGACTCTTGCAACCCCTACCCACCCCCAGTAGGCCTTGGGATACAATCTCCATGGATTTCATCACTGATTTACCCCTGGTCCAGAGGCTGACTTCCATACTAGTGGTGGTGGACCTTTTCACTAAAATGGCGCATTTTATTCCTTGCAAGGGACTCCCATCTGCGCAAGCCACAGCGCAGTTGTTTATGGACCATGTTTTTCGGTATAGAGGCATGATAAATCACTTGGTGAGTGACAGAGGCCCTCAGTTCACTTCCAGGTTCTGGAGGGTGCTTTTCCAGTCATTAGGGGTCCAGATCCACCTATCATCATCGCATCATCCGGCTAGTAACGGGCAAGCTGAGAAAATTAACCAGTGGTTACAGCAGTATCTCAGGTGTTACACCACTTATCAGCAAGACAATTGGCCAGCCCTGCTCCCCATGGCAGAATTTACTTATAACAACTCTGTGCAATCCTCTACCAAGATGTCTCCTTTCCAAGCACTCTACGGGGTTAACCCTCGGGTGTTGCCCACCTCCTCTCACAGGGAACTGTTCCAGCCATGGCTGATTTTCTTAAAGAGCAACAAGCCACACAGGAGTTGTTAAAGGAGTAGCTGAACAGGGCAAAGAGTGCTTACAGGAGAGCTGCAGATGCTCACAGACAAGAGGGGCCAGCGATTGCGGTAGGAGACAAATTGTGGCTCTTTACCAAGTTTTTGACCTCTACCAGGCCCTCCAAGAAGTTGGACTCTAAGTTTGTGGGCCCTTTCACTGTGGTACAGCAGATAAATCCAGTGGCTTATTGCTTAAAGCTGCCAGCATCCATGAAAATCCATCCAGTCTTGCTAGCCAAGGACCCTCCCCCAAGTACCTTATGGTCGCAAATGCCCCCCCCCACCTCCAGTAATTGTGGAGGGGGAGGAGGAATACAAAGTCGAGGAAATTCTGGACTCTAGGAGGAGGGGAAGGGGCATCCAATATTTAATACACTGGAAAGGGTACCCTGAGGAAGAGCACACGTGGGAGAATGCCAGAGATGTGCATGCACCAACGCTGGTTCATCGATTCCATCAGCTTTTCCCTCACAAACCCAAGCCTCTCACTCTACCAGAGATTCCTCACTTGACTGAGCAAGCAGAGGAATCCCAAGCAGAGGAGTTCATAAGTTGGCAACCTCCACCCCTGCCTGGGACTCTGAGGCCAGAGACAGAGGAGGAGGGAGAGCCGCAGCCCTCCACCTCGGGCTTGCATTTCCCAAGGGGGAGGGGGGAAGAATCTTCTAATTATCTAGCTATTTTCCAGCAGCAGCCACCTGGGCCAGAAGCGTTATCAGACCAGCACTGATTCGTCCTTGGAGGAGTTCTCCTTTGAAGAATTTCCATTGTTGCCCAGTTCCCATGGGAGCTTAGAGGAGGAGATGTACTTTTATGAGACCTCTGGAAGGGAGGGGGCTGAAATGGAATGTGAATCTGGAGGGGAGGGTGATGTCATGAGGACTGATGGTGAGCAGGAGGGGGCCTCTATCCAGGGGGAAAACCCATGCGGAGTACTGAGGAGTTGAGCAGCCATTCAAAGAGACACAGATCAGACCCGCCTTGACTTTTGGGGTTTATCTGTCTGAGTTTTTCCCATGCTGCTTCAGTTTGTTTGGATTTTCTGTCTAATGTAGCAGTAATAAAGCACTAGAGACCTAATCCTTGTCTCAGCGTGGTTCCTGGCTGTTAGGACAGGTAAACTTGGTATTTCTCTATACTATGGCCCTTCCAACACTTCCCTTAGGATTCTAAATTAAGAATCTGAGTGAGATTTCTAACTGATTCACTAGACTCTATTCTGGAAGCTAGACAGGGTTGCAGGATAGCAAATGTATGTATATGGTTTTCTGGCTGGGTATACTTCCATGCTAGTTGTTTTGTTTGGAAACACGAGTATGTCTTTGTGGAGGTTAATAGCTAGAATATGTGCTGACTCTTTTGTGACTTTGTGTCTACCATGCTAAAATTCATCCGGTAATTCTTTTGTCTGTGCAGTGCCATGGCTGTCGAATCTTTCACTGCAGTTGCTCCTGATGTTCAAGTTGGCAAGTTCTTTCTTTCCAGGGGTATGGAGTCTGTATTTGTTTAACTAAGATATATTTAACAAGGGGGAGAGGGGGGAAATCGTCCCAACTTTGTAACATTTTGGAAGAGTAGTTAAAGAAACTTTAATTTAAATCATCTTAGTTTTCCAGTTTCCATGGTTTAAATTTTATGGAGCAGAGCATGAGACAGTATCAAAACGTCTGCATATGCGTATGCTTTTGGAATAAGTACCGTGTTCTAAAGCATAGTATAGTTATTCTATGCATGGGAAACCTTGCATTCTTATCTGGATGTTAGGCAAGTCTGCATGTAAACTCTTCTGGTCTGACATGCTGCTCCTTACCACCACGCCTGCCTTCTCCCTTTTAGTTCTGCATGGTGAGAAAGGGGAATTAAGGAATCATAGAATTAAAAGGCATTTTTAAGCTGTTGAGTCCAATCCCTGCTCAGTGCAGGAATCCAGCATCAAGCATCTCTGACAAATGGCATTTTAGGCTGTGCTTGAACACATTCAGTGAAGGGGAACCCACTATATCTCTGGGTGGTTGCTTCTGCTATTGAACTGCTTTTACCGTCGGGAAGGTTTTTCTAACATTCACCAAGAATCTGTCTTTGTGCAACTTAAGATAGTTATTCCACGTCTGATGCTCTGGGATGATAGAGAGTAGCTCTTAGCCTTCTATGTCGCATTCATGTGGGTACTTGGAGTGTTATCATATTCTTCCATGGTGCCCATTTTCTTTTGTTTTTCTTCATAGGAAGAACTTAGAAAGTTTGTCAGATGACCATATAGCATGGATTGGAGTGAGGAGGGGCCTTGCATGACAGCATGAAGGATGGCCACATTTGTTCTGACCTTTGGCCATGCCCACTTTATGCTGCGGCCCTGCCTCCTGCAAGAACATGGCTTCAGTGAAGTTTCCCAATGTCTCCATAGGCCTCAGGCAAAAATGATTCCTTATTCCTACTCCTACTTTTAGGCCTCATTGAGAAGATTGACAATTTCAAGCAGATGAGCCTGTCGAAACTGGAAGACCCTCACGCAGATGTGATCCGCTCAGGGAATTACTTCTTTCATAGTGAGAATCCTCGACGCCCAGAAGTAAGAAATCAAGAGGAAAAGAAACAATTAAAAGAGTAAACTCTTGTTTTTCCCCCTATTGTTCCTCTGCATTGTACTTTTTGCTTCGTCATATCCTTGTGCCAGGAAACCTCTTTGAGCCTGAGCATGGAAGATATGAGAACCTTAGATCTTAGACCTGCACTGGGAAGCTTTTGTTGCCCAACGGTTTCATTTTTGTTTTTTCCTGTTTTCAGGTTGGAGATCTTCGTGTTTCATTCTTCTATGCAGGTTTGAGTGAAGACTTGTCGCACACGGGTCCACCAGATACGGTAAATGTTCCATATCTCTTCAGGACCTCCGCATGTACCTGGCTAAAGCTCTCCAGTGTTAACGTGCACATTTCTTTAATTTCTCACCTCTGCCCCTTTTCAGGTGACCATAGTTGCTCGTCAGCAAGGGGATCACTTGGTTCCATACCAAACCAAATCTGGGGATGTCTTACATATTCTCTATCCTGGAGAGCTCACGGCTGAGGTAAGAGTGACAGATCAGTAGAGAGGAGAATGGTAGGGAAGCGTTATACATCTTCTGTTTGCATAAATAAAAAATGGGAGGACATCACTTTTTCTCCCACGTCCTCCTGAAATATCTCTCTTCATGGAAGGACTATAGATCAGAGTTAAAGCTCAGTCACAGCATATAAAACAACCCTGATTCAGTTTCTGGCAGATCTAGCTCCTGATGGCGAAGCTCCTATCTGAAAACCTAAACGGCTGACCTAAATTTATTTATTTATTTATTTGATTTATATTACCGCCCCACTCCCCCAATGGGGGACTCTGGGCGGTTTACAATAAAAAAGATAATAAAAACATCTAAATCTCAGTCACAATTTTAAAAACATAAATAATAAATATTAAATCCAAGAGGAGATGGAATCCCGATCCATAGGGGCGCTATGGCACCAACCACCCCCAGGTGGAGCTGTTACCCTCCCCATCCCAAGCAAGGTGGCAGAACCAGGTCTTCAATTTGTTCCAGAAGTCTGGGAGTGAGGAAACCCATCTCAACTCCAGGGGCAAGATATTCCAAAGAGTGGGCACCGCCGCAGAGAAGGCCCACCTCCTGGACCCCGCTAGATAAAATTCCTTTGTTGATGGGGTCCATAGCATGCCCTCTCTGCCTGACCAGGTGGGGCAGGTCGATGTTATGGGGATGAGACGGTCCCTCAGGTAGCCTGGTCCCATGCCATGCAGGTCTTTAAAGGTGATAACCCACACCTTGAATTGGATCCGGAAGCAAACTGGTACGCAATGCAGCTCACATAACAGTGGTGTCACATGGGCTGATTTTACAGCACCGATAACTGTCCGCGCAGCTGCATTCCGGACCAGCTGGAGCTTCCAGATACTCTTCAAGGGTAGCCCCATGTACAGTGTGTTGCAGTAGTCTGTGTGGGAGATGACAAGGGCATGAGTGACTGTTCAGAGGGCATCTTGATCCAGGAATGGGCGGAGCTGGTGCACCACCCAAAGGTGTGTAAAAGCCCTCCTGGCCACGACTTCCACCTGCTCTTTGAGCAGGGGTCGCGAATCCAGGAGGACCCCCAGGTTCCGCACTGGTTCCGAATGGGGCAGTGCCACCCCATCCGGAACCAAAGATGACAACTTCCTGGAAGCCGAGGGGCCATCAACCCACAGCCACTTTGTCTTACCAGGGTTCAGTTGAAGCCTGTTGTTCCCCATCCAGACCCCCACAGCCCCCAGGCACTCGGAGAGGGTAGAGACTGCATCACTTACTTCACCCAGGATGGAGATATATAACTGAGTATCATCAGCATATTGATGATACCTCATCCCGTGGTGATGGATGATCTCACCCAGCGGTTTCATGTAGATGTTGAATAGGAGAGGAGAGAGCACCGAAATTGGCAATCCTTGTAGGCAGTATTGATCTTAACTAATTGGACCAGTGTGAGTTAGCTTCCTATGGACCTTTCCCCCAACTCCACTGCTGGAATTTGGTCCTGATCAGTGCAGATGTTTCATTTGTAGACCTATCTCCTCTTCACAGAATGATTCCATAGCAGTGCTCTCTCATACCTTCTTCCAAGAAATACTGCTGTATGTTCGCAGTGCAGATCAGTTTGTAGAACTATCATTTTATTTTATATCCCACCTTTATTATTTTTATAAATAACTCAAGGCAGCGAACATACCTAATACTCCTTCCTCCTCCTATTTTCCCCACAACAGCAACCCTGTGAGGTGAGTTGGGCTGAGAGAGAGTGACTGGCCCAAGGTCACCCAGCCGGCTTTCAGGCCTAAGGCGGGACTGGAGCTCACAGCTTCCTGTTTCTAGCCTGGTGCCTTAACCACTAGGCCAAACTGGCTCTCATGGTGGAGCAAGAGGAAAATGATTATGTTCTGAGTAAAAACTATTTTTCCTAAAACTCCATCTATACTTTTCATAAACTTGATTTTTCCCATGCCTCATTCTTCTTCCATCTTACCCTGTCTTAAAACTACTAAGTTAATCTGAAGCTCAGTTGCAGTTGAAAATTCATCATAAATGCTCTGGTGCAGCCATGAGAACAAAATTTAAAAGCTTTGCTTCTGTTTTCAACTAATGCAAGTTTCTTACTATGTCCAAACTTGGATCCAATTAGTTAGTTTTAGCTATGTTTTGTCAAAACAATTTAAAACTATCATTATAGCCCAAGGTTGTTTGAAACTAACATTCCTATTAGAATATGATAGCTGATTGTGGAAGGGAGGGAATAGGTTCAGGCCAATAATGCTAGATTAAGCTTTGGCACTGTGTCCAATTGCAGTGTGTTTCCTGCTGATCAAAAGAGTTATCATAATTGGGTGCTGATAAGATACCAAGTGTGCGACTGGAGGCACTAACTAAATACAAAATACATTTCAGGAAGTATTTCAGAAAGAAAATGAGAGTAACAGCATGAAGACCTGGGGCCTACGTGCAGCTGGATTGCTGTCTATGTTTGTAGGCATCAGTCTTATGACCAGAATTGTTCATACTCTGGGTAAGTGATGCTAATGTCCCCAAGCATTAATCAAAAAGTTGTACTGAAGCACCTTCAGGTCTAAGAAACATAATCATCTAACATGATAAGAATATTAATTATTACTGTGAAGGTGAATATTGTTCCCGGGCTCAAATGTTGACTAAGGAAATAAAGCTTAGTATTTTCCTTACTCATGCTTTGTGTTAAACTAATGTTAGAATCAAAGAGGATATTTCAGTGATCTGGATTCTCTAGTTTAGGTAATAATTCATTGGAATGGGAGGGAAGGCAAGTAGTTATTTCAGCACTGAACTACAGTAAAAATGTGTTTCTATAAGCTATGAAAACAAGGAACTAACCAAAGCTTATTCTGTAAGTCTGTGGCTAAGCTGAGATTTGAATACTAATACTAGTCTTCATTGTTGAGTGCTGAAAAATATATTTAATGTAGTAGGTAAAGATCTGGCTTTTTTTACCCTTCACTTAATGGTCAGGAGTCTGTAGAGATGAAGATTACAGTAAAATCAGTAGACGTTGGATTAGATTTAAAGCAGATTTAGTTTGCAAATATTCTATAAGCTTGTCAATACTTTTATTATTTTTATTTTATTTTTCCTCATTACAGTGGATTGGTTTCCAGTTGTCCGGGATCTGGTTAACATTGGTTTGAAAGCATTTGCCTTTTGTTTAGCCACTTCCCTATCATTGCTGACCATTTCAGCGGGCTGGCTCTTCTATCGGCCATTCTGGGCAATACTGACTGGTTCCTTGGCTATAGTTCCCATTCTGATTGCAAGATCTCAGGTTCCAGCAAAGAAACAGCAGTGACATCATGGAGGAAGTGCCTTATTTGTACCCGCATTTCTTTGGAAACTTCATACATTTAGCGCTTTTATCATATTTGAAGCAATTATCATTGTGGGTATTTTTGCTCAAAACAAAAAACTTCACATTGCAATACAGAAAATGCAACACCAATGTGTTCTATAACGGTTTTAGATGTGTTATTTTTATTATGCAATCCAGGGGTGAGGAACTAGTGGCCTTTTATGTGCTTCTGAATTACAGCTCCCAGGAGCCCGATAGCATGGCCAGTGGTGGCAGGGATGCTGAGATCTGTAGGTCAGCAGTGTCTAGACCAGGCCTGTGCAGCTTGTAGAGGAGAAAAGGCCACATGGTAAAATTAAAAATAATTGCAGGCTGCAGAGGAATCCCTGGTACGCCGACCAACTGTTTGGCAGCTAGCAGAGTGGTGGCAGTGTTGAACGTGACAGTGAGGCCTGGAGTTGCTCTGTGGTGTGTCTTTTGGGGCAGCAGTGAATTTATTTTTTTAAAAATGCCAGCATGCTGCACAAGGCTGCTTGGCTGGCCAGATGTTGTGCAGGCCTGATCTAGAGGTTCACAGGTTCCACACCTAGTGGCATCAAATGAAAAAGTGCAACTGCCCTAGTTTTTTTTTTTTTTTTAAATAGAAAGATGAATGAAACGTAACAAGTCTAAGCAGATTAGGTTTCCTGAGTAACTTGTTTAAAATGTCTTCTAGTCTTCATTGAGAAGAATAGTTGATATATGGACTCCATGGGGACCATATGAGGCTTTGAAGAGAGCGGGTAAATCATTGTAATATTAATCTGCCCATTTCTTATCTATACTGTAACTTCATACATTATAGTTTTACTGCATGCAACAGTTTGAAGTTTTTGTCACATTTATAGTGCCCTTTGCTGTTCTTACTATCCTGTGTGAATTCTCATGTAGGTAACTTGCCTTATTTGTGAGACCTTGTATTATACATGGATCAAAGCATCCCACACCACACTGGCATTGCTGCAATGTTTATTTTCCTATTACTATGTTCAGCATTCTTGTATCAGTTTTATGATTTCTCCTTTCCCATGCTTCATTTTTTTTAAAATGTTAATACGATTTATGGACTCAGCTAGGTTTTTAACCTGTGACTTGTCAGACTGAGGATTATTTCCTAAACCAACTTAGTAATTTACTGATGTTTTCATTAAGAATTTATGGTTTTTAAGTCTAAACCAAAGATATCAACAGGGAGAAGAGACTATTTGCTCTCCATTAACTTGCTCCATGGGCAAATTAATATATTAGCTTTTACTGAAAAATTATGTACAGTAGGGCTGGGTACTGAATGTACGGACTGTATTCTAACAAGATTTTGCTTGAAGCCTGCACAATTTCAGAAAAAAAAGTGTAGTGGTTTAGAATTGGGTTCTTTAAATTTTTAAAAGTTTGTAATTTTGTTGATTTTCTCTGGAATAAACTGCTGAATTTGAGACAGACAAATGTGAAGGCTTCGGTGACCTGGATTTTTTAACCATTGGTGTTAAACAAGCCATAATTACCTGCTGTGTGTGTGTGTGTGTGTGTGTATTCTGCCATTCAGTTGTGTCTGATTCTTGACAACTGCCTGGACTAGTCCCTTCAGTTTTCTTGGCAAGGTTTTTCAGAAGTGGTTTGCCCTTGCCTCCTTCCTAGGGCTGAGAGAGAATGACTGGTCCAGGGTCACCCAACTGGCTTTGTGCCTAAGGCGGGACTAGAACTCAGAGTTTCTAGCCTGATGCCTTAACCACTACACCAAACTGGCTGTTGTTATATATATAATGCTAAGCTAAAATGGATAAGTCCACACATTATGAAAACAAATGAATTACTTTAAACTTAGTGCTGCAAAAGAATGTGAGCAACTATCCATATTTGATGCGTAAGGTGAGCCTGAATAGAGGTTTTTTTTCTATAGCTTCACTGCTTTTGCCAGGTTCAGAACTGTAAATTGTGCACACAGCCTTCTGACAGTCCCAATTCAGTTGGGACTGTTTTACAGAGATGTTATTTTAATTTGTAAGCCACAGAATCTAAAGTAGTCAAATTTGAAAAAGCCAGAGTATACCCTATTGCAAACTATTATTGCTAACAATGAGATGATCCGAAAACATGGATTATGTAGAAGCCTCTGGTGGAGTACATCTTTTATATGGATGCAGTCTACCAAGACAGAGAGGTAGGCTCTCATACGCTGTATTTAAAATAATTGTCAATCAGTATTCTTCTCAGATCATTATTAGAGTACATAGAATTATTCTTGCAAGCCTAAGAGTAACAACTATTTGGGAAGCCAAAACCGTGGAAGTAAATTAAAGTTCATTAGTATCAGCCTGTACCTGCCCTCTTTTAATTTTGGATCCAAACTTAAGTGTGAATTCCTTGGTATTATGCTATCTAATATGATCTCATTTCATTAAAGTCCAGATACAATTTGCTGTGCTGTTATTTGACATTTTGTTAAGATGTCAGTTGTATCACTGGTACAGAATGAAGCATGGTGACTGCTTCCAGCTAAAATACAAGTTTGTATTCTTTATTTTTAGAATAACATTTTTTTTATTTTCTATGAATGGAAATGCCTTTTCTATTTTATGAATAAAGGTTCAAGAAAAATAAATGATTTGTATGTGTGTTTTGGAACCACAATTCATTATTAAAGGTAACAGAGTGAAGAGGTGGAAGGTGCCATTTAGACCAGACTCCAAGCTCCTGTTCAGTGTAGGAATCCAGAGTAAAGTATCCCAAACAGATAGCTGTCTAGCCTCTGTTGGAACACATCCAGCAAAGGAGCATCTGCCATCTCTGGTACTTTGCTCCACAAAGTGTTCTTACGGTTAGAAAGCGATTTTCTAGCATTCAGTTGGAATCAGTTTTCCTGTAACTTAGAATCAGTTATTCTGTGTCCTGTACTCAGGAACAAGAAAAAGACCATTCTCTTTGTGACGTCCTTTTAAGTTTTTGAAGAGAGCTATCATTTCTCCCCTCAGTTATCTTTTATCTTACACATACCTACCTCTATCAATGTCTGTTCATAGGACTTAAATTTCTAATCTTGCTAGCTGCTCTTCTCTGTTCCTCTTCCAGTTTGAATCCTTCCAATGTGCCTAGAATTGGACAAAGTACTTGAGGCAGAGGCCTGACTAAAGCAGGATAAGCTGAAATATTCCTGAATTTTTCAAATTATTTTTTTTAAAAAGATCTACCCTGTATTTAGAGCCACATTCTAACTAATAACTTAAAAACACTGCTGGCAAGGCAGGTAGACATCTGACCCATCCAGTCTCAACCCAGTGCTGCCAACAGGAATGATACTGCTGCTTGCATGACAATCTTTGGGAAGCTTTAGAGCTTCCCCATAGCTTGACCCAGAATATACTAGAAGCTAATTCCAGAGCAAATTTCACAACTACGTGGGACTGTCAAAATGCTTCTAAGGTGACAAGAAGGAAGTTCTGAGGGGAAAAAACACATGAAAAATGTTGAGGTTTTTAAAATACTCTTGCAGCAATTGAAATAATAAAGCCTTGTTTTAGAAGTCCCTCTTCTTGTATTTGTGTACCATTCTGTAAGTTTTTAGCATTTACTGGGAAAAAAAAGTGTGAAATAAAGTCAATATATTGCCATTGCATATCGGATGTTTCTCCAGAACAAGCTAAAACTGCTGATTATCACTTAAAAAGCCCTAACAGCAAGGCACTGAGCTCTTTCAGGGACACCCTGACCAAGCACAATTCAAACACTGAGTGGGCCTGTTACAATTCCCTCTGCACATGAGGTAGAGGGGGTACAGGCCCTCAAGGCAGGCCTTCTCAGTAGTGGCCTCCACATTTTGAAAATGCCCCAGAGGAGCACCTGGCCTGACCATCCTTGTATTCTGAAATATCTTTAAAATCATGTTATTTCACGGAGCCTTGGGCTGTAGGGAGACTGTGGATGGCTCGTATACTCCTTTTCCAAGAGAAGATCATCTAAATTGCTCGTGTGAGGTATGAATCAAATAAATGTTCAAGTGTCTAAATGTGCAAATGGCAGTCTTAGGAAAAGAAAAAAGACTGGTGCTCAGGATTCAAGTTTTTATTTTTTGCCCAAGATTCAGTATAAAAAAAGCTTTTTTTCTCTGAACAAATTTAAAGTGCCAAACCATCTCTGGCCAGGTCAAATGGATGGAGTTTATCGTGACAGAATCTAAACCAACCAATGCACTTCTAAAATAGCTTTGAGTAAGACAGCTGCTAGTGTTAACGTTTCTTTTGCCCAGAAAAGGTGTACATTGGTAAAACATTCAAAATGGCACACTAGGCAATTAAGGAATTGCACTACGACTGAACATGTGGTGGCAGACTGCAAGCAATTTTTCTAATAGGTCCCACTCAGACTGCATCATTCTCGAAGTCTGAAATTGGGATCTGTCCCATGATCAATACACAGAGTGATAAGGCTCATGAGAGCTTCCTGTGAGGATACAGAAGAGGAAAAGGGCAAAGGAATAAATCCAGCTCGGCTAAAAACTATGTATCTACTCCACAAATGTCCTATACCCATTTATAATACTAGCCTGCTGCTCACGTTGGCTTCCTTTGTAAAGATGAATGGAAGCTGTTCAAGTTGCAGACGTTTCCTATACATTCCCACATTTATTCCCACTTTTTTAATATATATATAATACAACTTGAGCCCAACTTTTCTACTGCAGCACGTGTGTGAGTACACATACATGTTCCTTTCATAAGACTTCCCCAAAGCTCATGAGTAGCTTGTTAACAGAAATGATGCAAAGTTTCCAAGGAAAGGAATGTACTTGCAGGCACTGAGATCTGACATCGAAAGGTATTTTGCTCCAGCATGGATGTGCTTGCTGTACCTCTCAGCAGCACCTCAAAGAAACTGTGCCTATCGTGATTCTAGGGGAAAGTACAGCTTCTTTAAGGTGCCACTGACCGGTATAGCAGGCATGCCAGCAGCAGGTCCAGAACATCTTTCCTGCTTCAAATCCAAGTCCTGCATCTTCTAGGAATGCAGTATTAGAAAATCTGGTCGGAGGCTTCTTGAGTTGTTTAGCTGCTCCTACTGGCAGGAAAAGTTCAGTGCGAACATGCATCGGAACAATGTAAAAATCTTGCTTCCAAACCTGCCCCAAAACTCCTTGTCACAACTTCTCAAACGGGAACAAATGTTCTGCTTCTCCCTTCTTTTCTCTCTTGCTCTTTTTGGTTCTTTTTCCTCCCTCTCTCTGTTCCTCAGCTTGTCGATTTTGGGGCCAAGAAACAGCCACATCTCCAGCAGGGATCTCCGAGTTTGGTCCTTCGTCATCGGATGAGAAACCAGACCCCCTTTCCGACGTGACTCTTGTCTCGTTCTGGAAGAGAAAGGAGTTTGAATATTTCACTGACACGGTGGAAGAGCTCCCCCTTTAATGGAGGGCACTGCAACAAATCCAGTGACAACAGGCTGTGCAAATCCACGTATGCAGAATTTATATTTTCAGATTCAACAATTCTACTGCATCTGTGAGAAAGAAGAATCTTCAGAATGCAAGGCAAGCGTTATCAAGATAATCATGAAATGCTATGGGAAAAGAGAACACTTTTTTCCTGTTGGTTTGGCCCTGAAGGTCCCACTTTCTGAAATGGATGACCACACTCCTTTCACAAATAACACATACTTCGCTCCCCAAAGCCACTTCGCATTACCATAATATAGTTCCATTAACATTTATATTGTTGACACAATTTATGGTTTCTTAAGTTTTTGATCTAAGCCACTGTCAGGTCATACCGCAACCCTTTTTAAGTGTACTCTGAAGTAAGCCCCAGTAAATTCAATTATCCGAACTGTGCATAAGCAAGCAAAATATTTCATTTAATATTTATGCAGTGAGAAATAATGGCATCACTTGTCATTTCAAGAGTAATAAAAAAATATTCTTTCTATATGGGAAGTTATATTTAAAGTACTTGTTGAAATGCAAGGTGTTATGGTGTATTTACACAGATTTCTTGAAAAGCATTTTACTTCAGATTATATCTCCAATTAAAAAAAAAAAAAATCTATACATGTAAACATTTTGTTCTTTCCCCAATCTGAACACGAACTCCAGTGTCCAGATGGCCTAGAATAACTTCAGATTTGTGATCCATACATCACACCAATGTTTTATTACCTTGGTAGTATAGCGCTTCTTTAGTCTCTCTTTGATCAGAAGTCCCTTCACCAGCAGTTTCCAATTTCCCAGCACTCTCTTCTCCCGCTTCTGTTGTTAAAGTTCACCCAGAATTGAAACCAAAGGGCGCACACTCATTACGTCTGTGGTTGGCAAAGTAGCACCTCTAGTCCCTACAGCATCTGTGGCAGCCTCAAATAGCATCTTTTTTAAAAATAATCTCTTCAATCATGTCCAATTTATTTATTTATTTTTCACATTTCTATCACCGCCCATCTCCCCCCAAAAAGGGGACTCAATTCCCGGAGACTGCCTGGACAAGTCCCTGCAGTTTTCTTGTCACGGTTTTTCAGAAGTGGTTTGCCATTGCCTCCTTCCTAGGGCTAAGAGAGATGGACTGGCCCAAGGTCACTCAGCTGGCTTTGTGCCTAAGGTGGGACTAGAACTCCCAGTTTTCTAGCCTGGTGCCTTAACCACTATACCAAACTGGCTCTCTAAACAGCATCTATGGGATCCCTAAATTAGATCAAGATTTCAAAAAAACGAATAATTAAATAGGGCCAAAACCTCATGGAAGTTCAGTCTTTTGAGCCTTAATGGAGAAGGGGGGGAATTCTACATGCACATGGCAAGAAATGGTAAAAAGAGAAATGCTGCAGGGACTGAATTGTTGAGGACAGCCTTCCCTAGAGTCTTGTACAAGTGGGTGGCCTTCAAAATTGAAATGATAAATTATAGATAATTATAAATTAATTATGCCCTCCACTTGTGCTGAGACAACTCCCTTAGTTCCAAATCATTGAAATCCTTACACATTTGGAGGGCACCAGGCTAGAGGAAGATTAGGAAATGCTATCAGAAGCTGCAAAAGTATTGACAATCAGCTTGCTCTGTAATTAAAATAACCATTCATTTAGCTTGGTAACGCTGCTAACAGCTAGCAGTTCAGCCCCCTCCCCTCCCCCTAATAAAGACTTCAATCCCATCTTTTACAATTTTTTTTTGTAAACCGCCCAGAGTCCCTCTGGTTGGGGGAGATGGGCGGTGACAAATCAGATAGATGGATGGATGGATGGATAGATATCTTCAAAGTGATTCTCACCTCCTTTTCCCTCTTTTCCCTTTCTGACTCTTCATTCTCCCAGGCTGCAACAAGCACTTCTTTGTACTCTTCACAGACTATATAGCCTTCAGTGCTGTGAAAAGGGTCCAGGTTGTCATTTATGCACTGAATTGGAACAAAATGTAATCCAGGGACTTGTGTTCAGATGTGCTTAGGACTGGGCAACCACCTTTGGCCTTCTAAATGTTACTGAACTCCAATTCCAATTCATCCTTGGATGGGCAACAGCGAGAGATGCTGAGACATTTCAACATCTGGATGGCCACAAATTCCCCATCCCTCGAACAGACTGAATATCAGTACTTTCAACAGCATTTGGAGAACTAGGTGGAAAGCACCCAGAAACTCAGGAATACAAAGATGGGATATAAATGTATTCATAAATGAGTAGATAAGACATTGCACTACTTTCTTCTAGGAAGGAGTGTTAATTACTTTAGCATCACTCACCTGAATGCCATGGATATAAAAATATTAAACAAGCAGGGGTAGAAGAGGAACTAAGTTAATCCACCTTTGTGAAAGTGGATGATAAGAAGGGGAGCAAGTGCTGGGCTCCTACTCTGTTTCAGACATGACTCGATGACAACTAAACTGCTAATTCTGCCTTTCTGCAATACTGTGATTAGCCACGTATTCTAAGTAACTTCAAAGACCCTGCGGTACAACAGAGGACCACTGTGTATCCTACTAAATCCAGATCACAGGTCTAGGACTTACACAGGGTGAGAGTAACCACCATGAAAATCAAACCCTGTAACAGCTGGAACACAGTCAATATCCAGTTTACGGGCCACTCTATGAAGGTTAGGAAGCTTTAGCTGCACACAGCCTATTGGTAACATGCAGGGTTGGAAGAGGTAGACGTTCCCAAATTCATTCCGAGGAACCTGAAAGTGAAGAGGAGCGAAAGAAAAAAAAGACATTACGGACATGCTTTTAAGCAGCTGCTGGTTCTTACTGAGAAGGAAGCCCTCAATTAAAAAGACAAAACAGCAGGAGATTTGGGGCAAGTGTGAATATCAAATTTAGAGGAATCTGAGATTCATTACAGTACAAAGCCCTGAAGTGAAATTCTAAGCCCATGATAAAAAGCTGCAGTTTAGAAAAATGCCTGCTTTGATGTAATATTATTCTTCATTTTCAGCGTCAAAGAAAAAAATGCTGCTGTCTTCAAGTCCACATTTTAAGGCACTTGGAACAACTTACATTGGAATAAACTTATAAAAACCTGCCCGTTTTGCCTAATTGCCAGCTTACCCTTCCATCAACAGCCAGAGGTGGGTGATATTCCTCGGTCTGCCAGAGACCAAATAACGGCAAATCCTTTTTGTCTCGAGTTGCAGGTTCCGCCATTCGTGCCTTTCTTGCTTGGTTGGAATAACCTTTAACCATCTGCGCAAACAACAGAGTTCAGAGTGGCATCTATTCCTTCTTCTCGCTCATAACTCTCAAAGCAATGATCACGGCCTCTTCCTCATGGAGAAACACGTAAGAGTTAGCTGTGCACCAGGAGCTTGCCCTTCTCCTTAGGAGTAAGAAGCACCTAACCTTCCCAAATCTCCATCACAGTATTTGGCAATAAAAGTCCATTAAATCAGGTTAGGTAGAGGTGTATCTGTCAGTGCCAATATGCCTGTAACCCCCTCTCGGGTTCTGCAGTCACCCTGTTCCACCGAACTTTATTTTTAAAGAAATACTTTTTAATTAAAAAATTAAGCAAAAAAGAAGCTGATATGCTGCAAAGCTGACGTGCTTCTTCCTGTTATTTCCAAGAATGTCTCCAGGGCCCATATATCAGCCCCACAACCATCTTAGAAAATAAATGGTGCATAGCTATTGCCCAGTACTGTGGAAGGGTGTTCACTTGCTCAGAAAAAAAGAAAAGGTTAATTGGGGTATCAAGGGATATCCTGGGGAACTAAAGGTGATAAGAGGAAATAACCCCACCAGTTTGACTTCTGGCAAAATGATATTTAGAATCGAGCAATATCCACCATGGCAACCATTTTTGAGAGCACACATGGCATGTTCTCAACATAACTTACATATCTACTGGTTCTAAAGGTTTGTCTACACCTTCGTTACAGTAAATGCTATTCCCCTCTCCTTAATATTAGTCACCCATTAATGGGTCTAGCGTTGAATTTACCCTTGAGAGTCTTCCCAACCGGCTTACTTTTTTATTTTCAAGACAGGTGAATGTGAATGAAACAAATTAGTCATGACACTACCATGGTAGAGCGCACAGGAAATGGCCTCGAAGGGCAGGAGGAAGAGCCGCTACTAAGGCAAAGGTCAGATAAGAGGGAGAAGACCAGAGCAAGAAAATTCCTCAAGAAAAGGTCTCAGACAAGCCCCTCCCAAGTTCACATGAAGATAAAGTGGGGGAAAGGGGACGCACACAAAGACTTGCAAGATTATGTTACCATAGCTGTTAAGAATAAAAGTAGTCCTGACCTAATGGCATTGGTTTCTTAGAGTGGTCTACCTTGTAGGGCTGACAACCATGCCTCTGAATAACAGCAATGGGAACAACGGCAGGAGAAAGCTACCACTCTCCCATCCTACCTGTGGGAATTGTGTAGTATTTAGTGATGAAAAATAGATGATAGGCAAGAGAATCCTTTGATCTGGCTCAGAGCATTTTTTAAGTTCTTCAGCTTCAAAGTTTCATATAGTACATACATATTCCCCCCCCCACAAATTTCAACATTAGCCCCAAAATATTGTTGTTATCACTCTACCTTATAAGGCACTTCTCCAATCCTCACCACTCGAGCTTGCTTCAGCCAGGTATCTTTGGAGTGCAGCGTATGGATACAGTCTCTGAAATTACCCAACACCATTCTTGGTGAATATTATAACCTCATGTAGATACTATACACAATATACTATTGTGTTTAACACAAGATCCAGCATTTTAATGAGGTAAGGTACTAGAACAAATTCAGTATACATAGATTTCATTTTTAATAATTTGTTACAAGCTTGCTATTTGTGCTATGGAGGGAACTAAATTCCTATCCTTTAACCCCTTCACGTCCCCCCATGATAATGTAGATGTACTTCAAATATTTTAGTTTTTTCAAACAAACACTATACTTCTGATCTAGTATTAGTAAATCCTGATTATTATTCTACATTATATGAAAGTGCATGTAGGTTATAGAATGCATTTATAGTGAATATATTTACAAGTACCTTTTGACATTTAACATTCTAAATTTATACCAACTGGAAAAGAAAAGGGTTGGAAGAGGGTAAATGCAGGGTCACAAAGAGGCTGGCTGACCTTCAGCTCATTCCTCTGAATGCTTACTTGCAAGGAAGTCCCACATTGTTTAATGTAGGGATTTGAAAGCCTGGAAAAAAAACATCAGCACAGGTGGACTTTTCTGGTACCAGATTTTGGGAGGTCAAGCAGAAAAACAGGTTTCATGTATGCACTCTGAGTAGCCCCCACCTGCCCCCAGTGTCCAGCCCAAACCTTCCTACAGAAGTGGAGGGGAAAAAATGGGATTCATTTTAGAAGGGAAAGGCCAAGGGATGAAGGGGATGTTGGCTTCCCACCCACAAACACCATTCATCCTTCCTATCTAACCTGTAGGAACAAGCTATGGCTTCTAGCGATGGACAGTCAAGGCCCTCGGTCCTCAGCCAGCCAGCTCAGGCCTCACTTTCTCAATGAAGTTGGGTGGATGGAAATTTATTCTATGCTGCACCACACCCTCTGAAGTTTAGTCAAGTTTGGGGATAATTACCCATACCAAATTAGATAAGGCAGCTCTCTGTACCCTGATAGAGGATGAGTAACATTCAGTATGGGGAATGCAAACATGTATCCTTGCCTAAATGTTGAACATTAGTAGTAGTAAGGTGTTGCTTAGAGGGAGAAAATGTAGAAGCAGTGGAAGACTTTGTATTCCTAGGTGCGAAGGTTACTGCAGATGCTGACTGCAGTCAGGAAATCAGAAGACGCTTAATCCTTGGGAGAAGAGCAATGACAAATCTCGATAAAATAGTTAAGAGCAGAGACATCACACTGACAACAAAGGTCCGCATCGTTAAAGCAATGGTATTCCCAGTAGTAACATATGGCTGCGAGAGCTGGACCATAAGAAAGGCTGAGAGAAGGAAGATAGATGCTTTGGAACTGTGGTGTTGGAGGAAAATTCTGAGAGTGCCTTGGACTGCCAGAAGATCAAACCAGTCCATCCTCCAGGAAATCAAGCCAGACTGCTCACTTGAGGGAATGGTATTAAAGGCAAAACTGAAATACTTTGGCCACATAATGAGAGGACAGGACAGCCTGGAGAAGATGCTGATGCTAGGGAGAGTGGAGGGCAAAAGGAAGAGGAGCCGACCAAGGGCAAGGTGGATGGATGATATTCTAGCGGTGACGGACTTGTCCCTGGGGGAGCTGGGGGTGTTGACGACTGACAGGAAGCTCTGGCGTGGGCTGGTCCATGAAATCACAAAGAGTCAGAAGCGACTAAATGAATAAACAACAAAAGGTATTGCTGGTGGGACATTAAGAGATGATTCCAGACTAGTGTACCAAATGAAACCATGCTTCACAGCATATGCACCTGAGAAATGTCTCACCTGGAGTACACAGCCTCCCCTCGGCAATATCCTAGAATAGAAGCTGTCTCAGGATATATGGCCTCATACTTAAGGAGATGCCTCTTCAAGGCATAAAGCGGGTGATTCTTGTATTCATTGATGGATCTTGGCAAAGGCTGATCTTGAAGTTTAGCTAGAAACTGGGAATCATGTTATTAGCAGTAGACTAGAGAGGAAACCACTTACAAATATATTCTTCAGATTTTGGAAGATTAAATAAAAAACAATATTGAGGCCTGGTATGTTCACCCTGCCTTAGTGCAAAGCTTTGGATTTAAATAAATATTACAGATGTTATCTAAGCACCACTGCCATCCCTACTCTTCCCAGAAGAGATCTCAATTTTGCTTGCTTTCACTGTGTGGATTATGCTGGAAACTAAGGAGTTTTGGTTCAAAGGTATGTGAGAGACCAAGTCAGCTAAACCTATTCCTGCTATGAACTTTCTCAATTATGGAAACGCAGGAGGCCTTCTTCTATGTGGCTCCAGGCTATGGACTGCTGTCCCTAAAGATGTACATTTTACCCACACTTTCCAGAATTTAGGAAATGTAAAAAAGCATCTCTATCCCCAAACTTTTAACTGTTAATTGGTTTAATACTTATTCTAATGTCATCTTTTATACTTTGTATTTTTATTCTAGTTACTTTCAGCTGCCGTGGTGCTTATATAAGCAGAAAGGTGGAGTATAAATTTAATCAATCAAATGTATTACAATGTTGAATATAAGTATTAATCCACTAGAGTTGTGCTGAGGATAGAACATACATGTCGGGTGGCATCCAAACTGAAAAACAAACGAACAGTATACAACCTAAAGAATTTTGCTCACTTAATTTTTACATATAAATTCTGAGATCTGAACACTTCTCATCAATGGGAAGATGTCCTTGAAACTTGAGAATGTGTAGGCACTTGCCTCTTTAATGGCTATAAGGGCTAAATAGCCAGCCATACTGAGGAATATTTAAAGAGGTCAGTCCGCAAGCTCTGCTGTCATCTGGCCAAGAACCGACTTGAAGGGAAACTCAATAAAGGCACACGACATCTCAGTTAGTGGGTAGACCAAAAGGGACAGATTAGCTGAGGACCTGGATGAAAGCAGTAGCAAAGCAGACCAAGGTAAAAGGAGAGAGCTCCATGTTTTTGCAACCCATCTAAATCTATCAGAACAGGGTAAAGGAAAAATCGAGTCCTTCTGGATGTAATTTTGGTTACTGGAAAAATGTCCTCCAGTTCCATTTTATTTACCTCTATTTCTTCTTTTTTCTCTCGTTCAACAAAAGAACTTTTGTATGGCTCCAAGGTATCTTCCCACCACTGGGCATCCACACGACACTTCCTCGTTGAAGTCATCCATGCTGGGTCATATCTTTGTGTTACATCCTTTACATAACCATTGTTGTCAATGCCAATGATGTAGCACACTGGCTTTGAGGCATACTTGAAACATAGCAGAGGCTGTCCAACACTGCCACGAACACAGTCCACACATACCCACTGGTCTTCTCGTTCAAGAAACACCTCTACCCACTGGTCTGTGCCTCTCAATGTAACTGACCTCTGCTCTTCTTCATCATCATCATCACTAGAAATTATTTTGTTTTTCTTCCTGGATGGGTTTGAAGAACATGGACTTCCTGTTTTCTCTACTGAACCACCAACTATTTCTGAGTTCTTGGGTCTTTTTGACCCAAAAGGCACTGATTGCCGCCTCTTGTTAACAGCTACTTTTGTTTTAGGAGTTGCTAGTGGTGACTTCAGTTTTTTTCTGGGAATTTCAAAATCTTCATCAGATATGCTACTCTCATCATTTTCCTCTGAAGGACAGAATTCAGAATCATTATCCTCACTGTTTCCACTCTCTTCTTTATAGGACACTTTTGAGGCCACTTGCCGTTGTCGGTCATTTTTAGGCCTCCCTGGCCCTTCTTTTGCTCTCAAGCTCCCCTTATCATTCTCAGATTTTATATCTTTCTGAACATCCCTCTGTATTGGAGATTTCTTTCTTAGCCTTTTGGCCCTAGAGTGTCTTGGCTTCTTGGTAGTATCTGGTCCTGGGCATTCTCTTGATACAACCACAGAGCTTTTGGCAGAATCAGGCAACATCCCAGAAGCTCCAAAAACAGAGCCTCTCTTGGGGGACTTTCCCTGAAACAAATAAGCAAGAGAGCTGTAGATTTTGAGAGGCAAAAGCAGAACAAAGCAATATGGATAGCTCCACTGAGTTAAATTTCAAGTTGCTGACTTTAGAAAATGACCCAGCAGTTAGATATATTAGCTGTTTACCACCCTCAGCCCAACATGAATTATAGTGCATCAGTGGAGATGCTGGATCTGTGGATTGTGCTGTTTGTCTCAGCGACACAGGGAGCTCTGTGTAACAACTTCCATCACCATCACCATTCCTCATCTTTTGCAGCCTTTACGATGAGGGGCTGCAAATCTGCGTCACATTTCAGTCCTTTCTCTCTCTTAACCCCACTTATTATTGCAAGTAGACTGCTTCCCTTTAAAAACAATGCATTATCTAAAAAACTAGTTCTATTACTCAGACAACAACTTTGCCCGTGCACATCCCATCTGCAAGATCTCTAGTTGCATCTCTTTATAGGGTATGGCTTACCCTACCTACTTCCCATGCATAGGCTACCGCCATCTCATTTCTCAACGCCAAATTCTACATTCCGCAGATCCTGAAGCAAGAGCTATGTAAGAATATTTACCCTTCTGAAGAAGTGACTGCAAGTACAATCCTATCCCACTTTACATACAAGCCATAGGGAGTCTGACCTACTCCCTGAACTGTAGTTAGCTCAGTTAAAAAAGAAAACTTGAACAAATAATCTTAAATTTATTTATTTGGATGAACAGTCATTGGATTTATTTCAAGAATAATCAGGAATTAAGAATGACTTGAAGAAATTAAGGAAAACAAACCAAAGCCACACACATAAACATAAATGAAGGTATTAAAAACAGACACAGGACAGGTTTACTAAGTAAGTCTCAGTGTGTTCAGGAAGGACCTTCTTCTGGAAAAGCACACATAGCCACAATTTTGCCATACTTACCTTGCCAGATGGCTCTTTCAAGGGGATGGGTTGTAAAGACAATACAAGTCGGCAGAGTAGGTGCAATGCTCGAAGAATAAGTAAAAATATCTATTAGAGGAAAAAAAGCAGTTTGGAATCTGGCTTTTGTGGCTCTCCTTCCCCCAGTCAGTGTTAACACTGTCTACACCAGTGTTTCTCAACCCTGGCAACTTGAGGATGTGTGGACTTCAACTCCCAGAATTCCCCAGCCAGCATGGTATGGCTGGCTAGGGAATTCTGGGAGATGAAGTCCACATATCTTCAAGCTGCCAAGGTTAAGAAACTCTGGTCTACCCACAGAACAACTGGCGTGAACGTTTTGAAACCAAACAAATGCATAAAGCAGACTTTCCCCCTTACAATTATGGCATATTGGAGCATTAATCTTCTCTCCAGGTGCCATGAACAGTAAAACTGCCACATGTCTGTGTCTGTATGTGTACACACACATATATAATGTCT
Source organism: Candoia aspera (assembly GCF_035149785.1). Taxonomy (NCBI): domain Eukaryota; kingdom Metazoa; phylum Chordata; class Lepidosauria; order Squamata; family Candoiidae; genus Candoia; species Candoia aspera. The sequence goes on along the minus strand of NC_086154.1, from coordinate 41,891,244 downwards.
GATAAATTGCTTGTATGCTATGCTCAGCATAAAACAGAGAATTACCAATGATGACATAAATGGCCAAGGGAAAGAGATGTGTATAGGAGTCTCTGTGTGTGTCTTTCTGTATATGAAAAATACAAGCTTCCAGTCTCTCTCTCCCTCACATTATCCTTACCATGATTACAATATAGCAGGGTTCCAGCATGCCCTGCAAAGCCTTCTGTCACTTACATGCACCAGTTCCACCTCATCTCGGGCAGCATAGACAGCAAAGCGCCTCTCTAGGGTAACCTGCCAATCTTCATGGTTGGAGAGCTCATTGTTGAGAGTGAAAGTTGCAGTGAACCTTTATTTTAAAAACAACAACAGAACCGTAATTTATTCATTTCCCCAGTCATTCATCTCCTCCATGGGAGCTAGCATAGGGGCTAGGGAAGCTATCTCACTCTTACAGTTAAACTAAAAAGGAGATAAAGCCCTTATTCTTGGAGTAATCACAGTCATGAAGACCACTCTTTCCACTGTTGGATGCTAAGTTCAATTAACGAAAGAAACGGAAAAGACCTTACCAATTTACAAGATTTGACAAGAAAAGACGGTTGATGCGACCTGCAGGTTCTTTGGTGAAGCGAGTGGGAATGATAGACAGGCCAACAGCTTGAAGGTCTGGCTGAAGGCAGATCCTGTTCCTGTGGAAACCGTTGGCTAACAGGCACAGTAAGTGAACCTGTTGGGAAAAGGACATGGATCCTAAGGACGCAAGCAGCCACAGGGTACGTCACGGACACTGAAGCGCTCTTTGCATTTCAGGGGACAGGCACAACACGGGCCAGATCCACTCAGTTGGACTTGTCTACTTAGCCCTGCTCCCCCCACAGCACTCCAACATCTTTCTCATTGGCTGACAGGAGACAGAGAAGCCATAAGAAGCGTAAATTTTAAGCATCCCAATCATCCATGTCACTGTACTGGTTAATTCCTATTAAGAAATATTTTATCCCATTCTTTAGTCCAGGCATACACAATCCTTTTGTGGAACAAGACCTGCATTTGGACTTTCAATGGCGTGCCAGGGCTAAACTTCAAAAAATAGGCAGGGCCAGGGCAAACTGAAATTCTGCAGCTTAATTTTTGAATATAATTAGTTTTAAATAAATTAACCATAAGTCATGTGATTATTCCTCATACAGTTAATAATTTCTTCTCACCCCCCATTAAATGAAACATTAGAATTTAGATGGCAGCATTTGGAGGAGCTCTGAGGACCAAAGCTTCAGGGAGCTGGTAGTGGCTCTGAAGTCTCAAGTAGGTCACATCCCTACTTTGCAAGACAAAAAAAAAAAAAAAGGGAGCAAAATGCAAATTCAGGAAGGTATTTGTAGAGTTACAGTTCTTATCATGACCAATTGGAGTGAATACTCTGCTTTCAACCAAGGGGATGGAATAGCTTTATTTCTCTTCTCTCCCTGGATTAGTGATCCAATCAATTCACAAAGTTCTAGTGATGGTATTATAGCCCTCAGTTCATACATTTTGCAGGGCAAGTCCCATCTGTTAAATTTGCAAGGTTAAAGTACGCACTGAGGCCAGAAGGGCTTTTCCTGCATGGTCCTAACAAGGTAATGATCTCTTGTGAGAAGCTACAGGAAGTTAGTATTCTCTGCCTCAAGTCCTGTATCTTTCTACTGTCACGGAGCTGATCTTTAACCAAGTGCCGGTTTGACAGATGGCTTCTTTTTGTGGTTGTATCTACATCTGCTACTATTTTAACTGCTCAGTTTATTTTCAAGATGCATGTGGTGGTTGAATTCTAAAATGTGGTTTTAAATTTGCATTTATAGCTCATGCTCCTCTGAGCAAAGCAGCAGCAATAAACAGGTTTTTCAAATGAAATCCAGTTCTATTCTAAGACTTAAACAGAACTGTGCAAGAGAAATTAATCCTGAGTTATGTTTATTAAGCGCTAATTTAAAATACTGTACACAGGAACATTTTTAAACAAGAATTTAGAAGGCATTTTGTTCCAGTAAGAATACACTGAATTATTTTGTGGAAATCACCAACATATCTGGATGTCTATTATGTTCCTCCAATAGTAAAACTTGCTCAGCTGTGAAACAGATTGCTTTTACAGCAGTGAGCTCTCCTTTCAGAAATTTGATTATGCAGAGCCTGGATAATTATTGATTAAGAATATCTTAACAGTATACTGCACTGTAAGTCCTGCATTGAGCAGGGGGTTGATTAGATGATCCTAACCCTACAGTACCCTCAAATCCAATTATTTTAATTGCCAGGGTAAATTGCTATAACAGATGTGATGCTTCAGAAAGCTGAGCTTTGCCCCTAGAAGTCTCCCTATTTTCTGACAACTTAACGCTGAAGACCAAACCTTATGTGTATCTTCACGGACTTCTTTGTTGAAGCGTTTTATCATTCGACGGAGATATGTCTCAAACTCAGCTTGCCGTTTCTCTCTGCAAGATTCCATATAAACCAAAGTAATTATGAGTTCTACACTGTAATGACTTTAGGATCTCTCTTTCTAAATAAGCAAGTCCCATTTTGTTGTCCCTGAAGGCTCTTTCAGAAATGGTTGCTGGGAATCCTATCCACTTCAGGCAAGAAATACATGAAGAGAGTAGCAAAACTCCAAATCAGTAAACTCCAAAGGAGCCCCTTCCCAGTCCTTCCAGGAAAAACAAAAAATCTCAGTTCTGATTAAATGTATAAAGCAGCCCTCCATTTCACATCACCCTCTTAAAAGTGTACCGTACCCACCCCTAATTTAGGTTTTGAGCAGTCATTTAAAGCTAGAAACCACAAGGACTGCTTTATATATTACAGTTTGCCAGAAGGAAATTGTATGTGACTAGTGGATGTGTGAATTTCTTTTATTTGGCAGTATGTATATTGTAACTTGCTTCCTAATATCATGGGAGTCTAGTAAAATAAGACAAAGCAAAATATAACAAGGAATGGCTCTGGCAGCCAAAGATAAGGACAGCACAAACACTATGTCAACAAAGGTCACCAAAACCCTAAGCAAGCAGAACTGCTTTTTCTTAATCCTAAAAGCAAGTAGCACATAAGCTTAATAGATATAAATAGCAAAGGACATTTATAAAACATGGGGACCATTTTGGAAAAAGTGAGAGATGATAGCAAAATCTCAGAAAATCTTTGATATGGACTCTTTCCCTCTAGTGTAGAAAAACCAAAGGCCAAGTCAGCTGGGAAGACCCACAGTTATTTTTATTTAGTTAGTTAGTTAGTTAAATTTATTGGCCACCAAACTCCAGTGGGTGTCCACTCTGCACGGGTGTCTGCCTACCTTCTCTCTCTTTTCTTTGCTTGTTCAGGTGTTTCAATTTCTATCTCAACAGTTGTGTTGGACAGCTTTGGTACCATAGCTTCTTTCAGCATCTCTGTCTCAGGCTCACAAAGTTCTGGAAACAAAAGTCTAAATCTAACCAGTGTGTTCCAAACGGAACTGAACAATTCCAGTTCAGGGCTGCTTCCAACATTTGGTTTCAAATGTCAGATAATTAAGAAGACATATGAAGGCATCAGGTATGAGAGTTTATGAGTATTTCTGAGTCACGTGTTTTGGCAACAGGCTAAACATGCTAAACAACAGGCTAAACGATGTGTTTTGGCAACAGGCTAAACATGCTAAACAACAGGCTAAACAATGTGTTTTGGCAACAGGCTAAACTCTATCTAACACATGTTTTGCCTATCAATCAGGCAAATATCACACTCTTTTATGAGTCACTCTTTCCCAACTGGGTGCCCTATGGATACTACTGGCCATACTGGTTTGGGTTTTAGTAAGCTATAATTCCAACGTAACTGTAGGGCATCAGATTGGGGAAGACATCTCTAGATGTCTGTTTTGACACAGGACCCACATTACATTGGAAATCTAGTATTTAATGCAATCTTTCACTCTACTCTAACACCAACCCAACAGCTATGTCCAGCTCATATGGGATCACCATCAAATGAGTTAACTTTTTAATAAGCAGTCTTTGTTCAAGATAGAAAATAATGATTACTGAAATGTTATAGATAAAATATAGGTTCACCCTTCACTTATTTCTAGGGGAAAGATTTCTAAGAGAGGGCAGTTTCATTGTTGTTGTTTATTCGTTTAGTCGCTTCCGACTCTTCGTGACTTCATGGACCAGCCCACGCCAGAGCTTCCTGTCGGTCGTCAACACCCCCAGCTCCCCCAGGGACGAGTCCGTCACCTCTAGAATATCATCCATCTTGCCCTTGGTCGTCCCCTCTTCCTTTTGCCTTCCACTCTCCCTAGCATCAGCATCTTATACTAAAGCATAGTTCAGCATCAGAATAAACCTACTACAGATTTTTCATTCTTCCTCCCCTTTTTACAAGCTTTTGTTTTCATTTTTAATTAATCATAGCTTACTGAACCATCTTACCTCAGATAGTTGTAGTTTACAACTAGTGGAAATAAATCACAAAGTGGTTGTTGTGAGGAAAAAATAGGTGGTGGGATCACTATGCATACGACCTTGAACTCGTGAACAAAAGGTGGGATATAAATCTAACAAATAAAGTTGATTTAAAATTATTGTTTAAAACACTGCTATGTTTTCACTACTTATATCTAGGGATGATCTTTGTGAAAAATTTGGACGACATGCGAAATGAAAATTTCAGCCAAATTAGTTTCTGGAGGGGTGAGGGGTAGTTTCTTCATCTTACCCTCAACTGAAAACTCAGTGTAGTTCTCTGTAATTTACTTAAGGCTCGATCTTCCCTGCAATTCCTGGGAAGAAGCTTTTCTTAAGTCAGTCAGGCTTAGGCATGCATAAAAGAAACCCAACATTCAATAGATCTGTAATAACCTTTGAATGACTTTAGTATGAAAACACGCATAAAACATGAGAAGCCAAAATAGCCATCAGAAAATGAAGCAGAATGGCTTATATAGCAGAAAATGAAGAATGCATTACCTTCCACATCTTCCCATTCTTCCTCACTTTCCTCATCCTCATCTTCTTCTCCCTTCGTAATTATTAATGCCTTTTTTGCATCTGTCTCTTTCTTTAAAGGAGTGCTCTGCAAACCACTGTTGGATTCAAAAAGAAATACATTGTGATTTTTTTTTGCCTTCTGTACTCTGCTTTTCTTCCCCTGATATGATTCACACTGGCAGCAAAATTAATCACTGATTATTACTTCAGACAACATAACAAACTGTGTGTAACCAAAAGCAGAAAATAAAAGCCTCTCAGTTCCGTATAGCCATTGCAGAATGGAAAAAGGACTGCCGAAGTTAATTCATGTCTGGGGGTTTAGTGTGATGTTTGAATGTGGCCAGTTCTGGGTTCTATACAATGGTATCATTTTACTCTGGATGCTGTTCCATCTACAGGACAGTTGCACAATCCCCATTGTATTCTTAGGGGAGCAGAGGGATGGGAAGAACAATGCAAAACTTTGCTATTATCACAGGGCTCTTCCACCTCCTTGCGCCAATAATATAGACAATCTGATTTCTGTGTACTCCATCTGGTGCTGTCCACGTATATACATGGTGCTCTGGTTGTTTAAACACTGTATTAGTAATGAAGAAATCCCTGGACTGAGAGATATTGATAAACTGTTATCCTGCTTCATTTCTGCCTCCTAAACCATGTGGTCCAACGGTTTTCCTCCTTACTGTTTCCAGCTTCGGCATTCCAGTCTCCAACCACAAGCAACTGATAGAACATCTTGCTTCCATGTTCTATCAGTTTCAGACTTAACTTGACTGTACGAGTCATCCATCTCCTTTCCTACTGCATCACCTGTTGAAGCATAAACTTGGGTAATTGTAATATTAAAGGGTTGTCTGAGAAGTCTAATACATATTATTTGGTCATTGACTGCATTGTACCCAAGTATGGTCTTTGCTATATCCTTCCTTTGAAAGCAGGGCATTCTTCTTTGTTCTTCACGTCTTGAGTAACATGAGGTTCTGACTGAAAGTGTCCAACTCGCATAAAATTTAATAGTTACAAATGCAGCATTCTACACTTAGGAAAAATAAACCTAATTCACAGGCATAAGGTTAGGAGATATCTGCTTTGGTAACCATAAGTGTGAAAAAGCCACTGCAGTTTAAACTTTGGGAAATAAAAGTTCCAATATCTTTTGCATTGGTCGGATCCTGTTCTGGAGTACTCTGTCCAGTTTTGGGTATACTGTAAGAGACTATTCTAGTTTTTAGAAAAATTGGAACAGGAGCAAAGAAGGATGATCAGATGATAAGGAACTAAGTCTTATGAGAGGTGACTGAGGGGACTAGGTACATTTAGCCTTGAGAAAAGGCAACTGAGAAGGGATGTAATGGCACTTTCCAAGTATCTGAAGAGGCACCATACCTCTTCAGAACATCAAGTACAGTACTATTCTCCATCTTTCCAGAGCTCAGAACCACCAAATAATGGTCTGCAATTACAGAAAAAAAGGATTCTGGTTATATTTTAGAAAAAAGGAACAGTAAGAGCAGTCTAACAACAGGAGATGCTGGGCTCCTCTTTTCTGTGTTCCAGAAGAGGCTAAACAGCCATCTGTCAGAGATGCTTTATTCTGGATTCCCTCATTAAGCAGAAGTTTGCACTAGATAACCTTAACGGCCTCTTTCAATTCTAAGAATTTGTATTTGTATTTTGAAAATGTCTACAAAAGCTCTGAAGCTGCTCACCTGCATTTTCCTGCTTTTGGAAAGGATCCTCGGCTGTCTACTCCTCTATTCATTTCCTCCTTCACTTTGGGTTTTGGTGGCCCTTTTTGGTTGGAATTTTTACAAAGTGGCTGAGGGACATGTTCTTTTTCTTTCTTTTTTCCAGATGATGGTTTGGGCCTACTTTTCTTAGGTTTTTCATCTTCAAAATCATCTGTATCAAAAATAGAGAAAATTACAAAAGCCACTGGGGAAAAAGACTTTTTCCACAGACTTTTAAGCAACTTGCTAAGAAGGAAAACCCACTTAAAACCCACTCTATTCAAAATTCAGCTGCAAGGATTTGTAAACTAACAGGATGCTTCTACTTAAGTGTGTAGAGAAGCAGATGGTTTTTTTTAATCAGTTCAAATAAGTCAGTGTTTTATTTTTGACCACTGATAATCTTGCTTATTCTTAGATTACAGCACATGATACTGCAGGAAATAAATGAACCCTAAAACTTCCTATTAATGACAAAACCATTTTTGATTCTCAGTAAAGCCTTCTGAACATCCATGGTGCATTAACAAAAATAAGGACATAACAACTTGATAACATAATCAGCAGAAAGAAGTACCCCATACACTTTCATTCTTCTGGTAGAAGAATAACAAACTTAAGTCAGCCCTTGATTTCACTCTTCAGAAAAAAAAAGTGAAAAAGGAATTACTCAAGGTCCTCTCTTTCCATGAAACATTTAGTAATCTATATATTCACAAGAACTTTGATTTATGTAACATCAACAGTAACCCTACAAAGGAAAGGAGGGCGCCATTCAATCAGGTGGCATAACAGAACCCATGTTTCATTCACCATTCTGCACAGTGCACTTCGGTGTCAGCCTTCTTCGCACATACCCCAGAAAGGTGTTTTAAGATGTAAGATTAAGAAATACTTATTTTAAAGAGAAAATTAAAGGGTTGAGCAATAGAGTGTTAGTGGGGAACTTTCTCATAACATTCCCAGCCCCCACCCATAAGGTTAGCTCCCTCCCTGTTACAGTATCATTCCGGAAGTCCCTCAAAACCTGGTTATGTCACCAGGCCTTGGGGTCCCAGGGAACTGGAGACATTCTTAGATGGCTCCAATGTGGTTCATCTTTTTACTCTTTCCATGGGGTTTGTATATTTTAATTTTTATAGTGTTTTTCATTTTTAATAATGACTTTTTATAGTTTTATAATGATTGTTTTTTTATACATTTGTAGTTTTATTGATTGTTGTGAGTCCAGAGTCCCTTCTTGTGAGATGGGCGGCCTTATAAATGTGATTAATAAATAAATCGACATTTTTACATAAGCGTTGCATAACAGAAATCCACCCGAAGCGGTCAAAACGGCTAACTTCGTGTCGCGCAGGAAGGGCAAGGAAGCTCTTCCATGAGAGTCGAAAGAACGCGTGGATCCGCAAGGACTGAGAAAAAGCTGCTTTAATTGCACCTACTCCTTTTTCGGCCCTGAAATAACTTTCTACGCTGCCCACCACCCCGAAGCTCATCCTACTCCCTGCTCGAGGTCTGGCTGTCTTTACCGTCTCGCTGCTCACAAGTTCTCCCACCCGGGGAGGCGGCGGCTGCGGCTGGACCCTCTCTTCTCCGACCCGGGGAGGCGGCGGCGGCTGGACCCTCTCCCTTGACTTTCTTGCTGGACCGCTGCACCTGCGAGGCCCCTTTACGCTTCCCGACCATCCCGGCTGCTTTTCCCCAAATGAAAGAACCACGATCCACTACTACGAGGCGCGGCGGGGTCGCAAAGGAGAACAGCAACTCGGGAAGCAGAAGCGTCTTTCGGGCTTAGCGCAGGGCGGCTGGGTGGGCGTACCGCCCGCTCGTCCTCGTCCGCTGCAGCCGCCCGCTGTTATTCTCGCTTCTCTAAGGAGACAACTAAGGCAAAGCCACGCCGGGCGCTCCGGGCTTTCTCCTGGCGCCTCCTTCCTGACGTCCCTTCCGTGCCGGCGGCTTCGAGGTGCCTGCTCTGCAGCGGGCCGGGGGCTCTGGCGGAGAAGCGTCTGCAGGGACGCTTGTACTTGTGAACCGCTGCAGTACTCCGAATTGAGCCGACTGCGCATTGCATCCCTTCCCCCTCATCGGAGGAAGCGCCCGTAACTTATTCCTTAGCTCCTTTGAAGCTTCCAAGATGAAGCGTTACTCTACGAAGCGGTTCCCCAAAGCTTAACGTCCGACCCTTGAATATTCATTCACACGGGCGGTTTTGAATCGGTTCAAAGTGGAGCTGCATCAACGAACAGCCTGAGATATGCTAAGCCGCAACAGGGATGGCTTGATTTCTAGCTTCGTTGTATGTGTGAACTCAGCTAATTAGTCTCGTCCAGTGTTTCGCAACTTGAAGATGTGTGGACTTCAACTCCCAGAATTCCCCAGCCTGGGAGTTGAAGTCCACACATCTTCAAGTTGCCCAGGTTGAGAAACGTTGGACTAGTCCACCAAGCAGGGTTAAAAAAAAATTACAGTACCGTAAAGGCAAAAGAGCGGTGATTAAGCACCTAACCCGGAAGCTGGACGTCACACGAGTATCTATTCTCGCGGCTCTATATACTCCGCTAGGCGGGCTTGATATAAACTCTCGCGAGAAGAGGGGGCTGCCTTTGAAAAATGGCGGATGAGGTGGATCAGGTGGGTTGAGCGCCGGGTCGGGGGACTGTTGGCCGCTGAATCTTCCAAGGATTTGATTCTGTTGCGGTGGAAAGTGTGGCAAGCCTGGGGGATGGCTAGCTGCAGCTTCAGTTTCCAGCTCTGGCATCTGCTTTGAGTTTCGCGAAGCCTCAGCAACAACTTCTGGTTGGGCGTTGGTGTTTCATTCATCAACCTGCCTCTCAGGGTTTATTTATTTAATCGATTTATATGGCCGCCCATCTCAAATACATAACTCTTGCTTTAAGCTGCGTCGGTTTCCTTTTCCAAGTCTTGTCCCTTCTTCAACAGAGATACATACATAATAAGATAATATGAGTTTTGCAGTGGATGGAATGCTAGTTAATGGTTCTGATCAAATGCCTTAAACCAGTGTTTCTTAAAGTGTGGGGTCCCCCAAGACCCTCCCAGGGGTTAGCAAAATCAAAATTATTTGCCAGCCTATGTTGAAAAATAATACAGTATTAAAATCCCATCAAACAATTGTGAGAAGTGGCAGTGAATGCATCAGTTTTAATTTTTAATATGATAAATAGTAATAAATATAACCCATGCAAACAAAAGTTATTTTGGGGTCCACCATAATTTTTAAAAGTGGGAAGGGGTTCTGAGGGAAAAAAGTGTAAGAAACTCTGCATTAAACCAATCCATTCTCCATTCCTTTATTGATCCTTTAAAATTTGAGCTTCACCTGGATTAAACCCAACAAGCACTTTTTTCCATAGTGGGCACCACTAGTGTGTGGCTGTGATCTGGGTGCACATATTAGTGTGAGCTCTGGCTGTTGTATTCCTTTTGTGTTAAAGAATGTTATAATTTACCTCTTTGTTGAAGAGAATGGCAAGTTGCTACAGATACAGAAATGATGTGTATAAATAAGAAAGCTTACCCTGTATTTTATCTAAGAGGCTCAGTTGTATGAGCATATCCTTTATATGTAACTTTTTAATGATTTTATAGCTTTTTAGCTATTGTAGTTAGCAACCTTTTTTCAATATTGGAAAAATAAAAATATAAACTTGGACTATAAAACATTTTTTAAAAAGCGTATGGCCATATAGTCTTTGTTTGGGATTGGCTAGTGTTATGGTTAAAGTAAAATTTAAATGTATGTAATAGCTTTATTTGAAGCACATTGGCTCAAACTGTGTCGGCAAAATATAATCATTATAGCACTTGATAAAATAGATTGGGTCTTTCTAGTGAAATGCACATCCAACCTTCTGTTTAACAAAGGAGAGGTGGTATATGAATATACCAGGTAAAACAATTATCTATATGGTCTTCAAAGACTTGCTAGGCTGAGAGAAGAAGCAGTATAAATTTTCTCTAATTTTACTTACATTTTTCTGTTGGTCCAGTCATTACAAGTGAGCTCTTACCCCTCTGAAAGCTGATAAAAATTCACAGAATCTTAGATTATGTTAGAAGCTATAACTGATTTGCTTCTCATCTGATTTCAGTAGGCATTAGTAGTTATCAGATTACTTTGGGGGAGAGATGATTACTAGTAGCCAACATTTACTATTTATAACTCGGGTTTCTTTGTTAAAATATATATCACTATAATTTTTTAAAATATATTTTATAGCAACAAACCACAAACACTGTAGAAGAGCCTTTGGATCTCATCAGGCTTAGTCTTGATGAACGGATTTATGTGAAAATGAGGAACGACCGAGAACTTCGAGGCAGGTTACATGTAAGTAAAATTACATGGGGGGGGGCTGAAATTTTAAAGCAGAGTTGTACAATTTCTTTCAGCACAAGGATTGCAACAGATTTTATGGTCTCTATTGAGAACCACACTCCAAGCACAAGTATAGCCAGGGCCCATTTGCAAGTGGCTCTGAAGGGGTGAAATGCATCTACCAGGCTTAGCTCACCTGTTTTGCTGCACTTTTGTACTTCTGCTTTAAAGATTATTTTTTTCTTAAGAGTAAAACAAATTAGGAGCAATGCTCCTTCAGTAGTAGGTGATTGTGGAGAAAAACTAGTGTTAAGTTATAATTTAACCATGGTTTGTTATACAAGCAAAAATCCAGTCAGTTGATCAAAGTAGTGGTAGCTTGTTTAGCTTGTTTCTGATTTCTACTTTCCTTTCTAAATCTGTTTTTGTGTTATATCTCTGGATTGGTTGGAGGTTTGATATGAGCACAAACAAACTAGTGATAAGTTAAAAAACATATACAAACCTTGAATCTTCGTTTTTAAATCCACAGCTTTACACCACAGCTGCAATTAGTTAGCAAAACAATTAGGGTTTCAAATTATGGTTTATTAGTGATCTGTATGCATAGTGATATGTATTGTGCTCTACCAAAAACAAATTAATCACAGTTTTTCATTGGGTAAGCTGGTACTTATGCTTTTCTCAGGCAAATGCATCAATCATGCTTTGTTTTATTTTTTTTAAAAAAAACTGAACTACTTCAGCTGGTTTTAAAAGCAAGATATAATGGTTTTTGTTTATTGAAAGGTTAAAGTTTCTTTAGAAAAATAGTAGCATTATACATGGGATGGAGGACTACTTTGGAGACTCAAATGTTGGCCCTCAGTATTATTTCAATGTTGTGGAGAAAGAGCTGAAAGTATATTCCCTTAATCTACACTGCATAACTAGAGAAACCTTTCACAAGGTGATAGAGGTTACCCTCTTTATCTGCAGTTTCATAATGTGTAATTTTGCATATCCACATTTTTGGCACATAGTTGAAGGATAATTTGGGGGGTGTTTTTGTATATTTTATGCATACATAAAACATAAAACAGTAAAGTACATTTTTGCATGGTCTTATCTGTGGTTGTTAGAGTGGATTGCCTGTTCCCTGCTCCAAATAGCAAGAGCCATCTTTGTGAATGCACAGTAAATTACAGAAATAGGTTTTCTGTTCACTGAGTTATAATAACAGCAACTAGTCAGTGAATATTGTTCAGAACTGTCCAGTGTGTGAACAGAAGGATGCTCTTCACTTAGTGTCCTGCTTACGAGCTTTTCATTAAAGTTCGGATGGCTGTGTTGTGTGCACAGAATATTTATTTCAGTATATATTTAAAAATCCTACCAAGAGGAAACATAGTATAAAAAATTAGAAAAACGAAAAAAGAATAGAAAAGAGTTTTACAAACTGAAAATTAAAATTTTGAGGTATCATTAGATCAGTACTGCATATTAAAGTTTCTTGTATTAATTTGAGATTTCAAAACCATTATTAAGATCAAGTCCATATTCAATAATTAACTAAAGTGCTCAGTATAATTAGTCAGAAGTCAGAACAACCTATTAACAAAAGTATCTGTCAAATACTACTATTCTTTAGCAATTCAAACAGAGGCCATTATATTAAATCCTTACGTTGAGCAACCCAAACTTTGGATGTAGTACATGTCCCGATGTAGAATTATAATCCATAAATGGTTTCCAAGTTGAATTAAAATTCTGTGCCAAACTTGTTTTTCAAATATGAAATTATATTTGACTTAGATGCGTACTACCACAACTTAGTTTGCCCTCTCTTTAGAGGGAATTATGTGTGATTTCCAGTAAAAGGTACAAAGAGTCCTGACAGCTGTTATAAGAGCCATCTTAGTATAGTTTTAGGGATCTAAGGTTTGATAATGTTCAACAGAAAAATAGCTGGCAGGAAAGAGAATTCAACATTTAACATTTGTTTCATTCTGTAATAAACCCATCTTCCAGAATTGTTGGGTTTTATACACCAATATAAAAGAAAAATCAGCCTGAGTATTGCATTTCCAACAATTATGCATAGAATGTAACCACAGAAATCAGTTTGGAGTATGCATGATAATCAGTTAGGTTGAGCATTTCCATTTTTATCCAAACTGGAAAAAAGCGGAAGCAAATTACTATATATTAAAGCTGGGATTTTTAATTCTTTCCCATATGGGGGAGATGGGCAGTGATAAAAATATGATAAATAAATATTTGTGCCACATAAATGATGCCATCAGAACAATATTTATAAGCCTGTTTCACTTTCAAAGGCATATGACCAGCATTTAAATATGATTTTGGGTGATGTTGAAGAGACTGTGACAACAATAGAAATTGATGAAGAAACTTACGAAGAAATTTATAAGGTAAGAATTTCTAATGTTTTTAAACGCTTAATGTTTCAAATATTAGAAGTGCGAAGGTGCATAAATTTAAATGCTATCTTACTCTTTGCTAATCAGATCGGTGTTTTGTTTTGACCTGAATTGTATTATACAGTGTTGGATGAAAGATTAATATGGTTAGTATTCATTGTGCAAATAAATTTAAACTGAATAATCTTACTTCCAGAATGTATGAATTCAAGGCACTTTAAGCAGAACTATTTTTGTATTTGTTTTGTATTCTTGAATATAGCCTAAGACTTGCTGCCTTTTCCCTCCACAGTCTACCAAGAGGAATATTCCAATGCTGTTTGTCAGAGGGGATGGCGTTGTATTGGTTGCTCCTCCACTGCGGGTTGGCTGATGTTGCAGGTTGCTCCTTCCCTGTGGATTACTGGACTTCCGAGACAATAGTTCCTGCACCCCTTAAATATTAGGACTATCCAATATTTCACAGGAGAGTTCCCAATCTTGATTATGTATTGCAGAAGCTTGTTTATTTGGCAAATAGGAGTCCTCCACCTCTTGGGGCAATTAAATCAACTTCATCAAATCAGTGGATTTTCTTGTTTAGTTAATACCTGTGGTCCATGATGTACTTTTTAAAATAAATCCGTTCACTTGTTTTGTATATGTGTATCAATACTCTTCATGCTCATTACAGTTTAGTGTAGTGTATATGTATCAATATTTTGGGGTAAATTTTAGTCTGCTGTCAGTTAAAGTTCATAGGCAAAATGCATATCTTAGAAGCATTTGAAAAAAATCATAAATGTCATCAAATTTGATTTATATTTAAATGAAAAATAGCCACAAAAGGCCAATCCAGTAACATCTGGCTTAAGAAAGGGAACATTTTAAAAAATCCAGAATATTTAGGAATTACTCAGCTCACTATTCATATGAATACAATATTCGTATGTGTATAAGAAGTATTGTTAGTGAAATTACAACGTAGTTAATCAACTTAGGAAAATAAAGCTGACATTAGAAAATAGAATTTTTTCTCCAAGTGAAGAAAAAAATGCACAAAAGAAATATGGAATGAAAAAAATTAGGGAGCATATTGCTATAAAGACTAAATACAAAACGAATACGTAAATATAATTGGCTAAAATGCCATGTGGTGATCCAGACAAGTTAGAGGAAAGCAAAAGGATGAGACTGTAGAGAAGCTGAGTCATCTGTGTCTGTTTTCACTGCACATAATGGAGGATAAGTACTCAGTGCTTAAACAGATTTTGTTTTCAGGAAGTAGAATTTGAAAAAATTGAAAAATAGCGACAAAGGTTAAATTTTTTATGTTAACTATAGATGTGCAAAATCTACTCTGGAGCAAGTCAGTCCTGGTATTTAGGTGGTCAATTTTCTGGAAGGTAGTAATAAATACAATCTATATGCAGTTTGCAGTGTTCAGGACATAGTCTCCCTTCAAAGAGGCTTACTTCATTTAGAATACTACAGTCTGGTTTAGAGGATTAATTTCTAAAAACTTACAGAGCACCCAAAATAATGGACTCAGCATGGTCTAGAGGAGAAGCAGGACACTGTTCTCAAAAAACTTATGCTTTGCACTTAGCTAACGTGCAAAACTGACAGTCCAGATGGTATTTATCTGAATATTCTGAAATACCTCAGGTGAAAATGTATCTAATAAAATAGAACTCAACTTTCCAACCTATAGTTCTTTGAGGATATGCAGTGTATTTAACATCAGTTTCTAGAAAGGAATTCATGGGAATCCAGGGAACAATACACCAATTTAATGTTATCTATACTAGTTTAATAATTGTTTTTTATCAATTTAAAATGATCAGGCATTTTAGAAGTATTTTGCTGGAATATAAATTGAAGGCAATTCCTACAATCTCTTGCTAAATTTCAGAGTTTTTGAGGATGCAAATAATTGTATGGGTGAAACTATATTGGTTGACATTCTTTACTTGCAGTTTCAAATATCTTTTGTTAGTTGCCTGCAGATTCAGCAGCCATGCGAGAGGTCATGTTATAGACTGGTAACTAGTTAAATAACAAAGTGGTAGGAATAAATGTTAAGGTTTTGAAGTGGAGCAATGCCATTTGCACCCATGTGTAATTCAGGAACAATGTTCTAGAGAGCTCTGGGATGTTTGGTTCCTTCTCTGAACCATGCTGTTCCAGAAATAAATCCTCAGAAGCAGTTCAGGGTCTCCTGGATAAAATAAGCCTGGTTTGGGGCCAGACGCATCAAACCACTTCTAGTTCAGAGGATTTACTGTCAGAAATTGCCCAACTGTCCTTAGAATGGTATGGCCTGGAGGAAGTTAACACAGTCCAGATGGGGAATGGCATGCTTCTGGATTGGTGAACTTTGCAGTAATTTGCGTTGGAGCTGGTGTCTTTAAATTTGTTCACAATATATTTGGCCTGAACACTGAGCTGTCCACATCTGCTAATGAATTCAACTTGCTTATGACGACTGAGGCAAAGTGGTTACTAAAGAGTTCCAAAAGAATGTATCCAAAGCAGAGAGAGAGGCATTACCATGGCAAATGCGGTTTAGTATATACAAGCGTACACTGATACACATTTGTGCAATTGCTAACTGCATATATATATTAGCAGCTGACAGTAACTAACCAAAGAAGTGCTGAAATGGTATAAAAATCAGCTGCTGATTATATGTTTTCTAGATAGGCCAGAAACCTCTATTCCTAATAATTAATTTATGAAATTAATACCCTGTGTTGTTTTTCTCTAAACTGGAGTATATATTTAGGTAAATGGAATGAGCTGTAGTGAGCTTGAGAGAACTCAGGAGTCCTTGACCCACTCCGGACAACAGCTGTTACTGTGATAACGTACATATAAATATAAATTTAATACATTATCGGCCAGAGAATGGAACAAACAGCATGCTGAGCATCGGTCTCCAATGAGTTATCATAACAGGTTTTTCAAAGCAAATCGCTACACTGTTCCATGGCTTTATCTCTTTTTGATTTTCATTTGGTGCTGCTTTGCCTGTTGCTGCAAGAAACTCCTCTCCATGCTGCTGAAGCCTAGGGTTTGGAGTTGCTGCTTCCTAGATTAAATTGGTGTCCCATAGAAGGCAGGCCCTGTAGTGTTTCCTACTGAATTGGCCTGTGGGGGTAAATTAAGCTGCTGCTTTTTGTATAATGCCAACCTAGCAGTTTGAAAACATGCCAATGTGAATAGATTAATAGGTACCGCTTCGGCGGGCAGGTAACGGCATTCCGTTCAGTCATGCCGGCCACATGACCACAGAAGTGTCTTCAGACAACGCCGGCTCTTTGGCTTTGAAACGGAGATGAGCACCGCCCCCTAGAGTCGGACACAACTGGACTTAATGTCAAGGGAAACCTTTACCTTTACTTTTTGTATAATGTAGCAGAACATATCATGAATTCCCATTTCAAAGAGCAGAGCTGTCTTATCTGATTAGGATTCAATGAACCTTTGAAAAATAAGCAAAAGGTTGGAGCTTATCTTCTTGAATTTTTCTCACTGTTTTTGCCAAGGGCTAGACCAGTGCTTGTTGGCTGTATATATGATGCATGGTAATCGATGCAACATCATCTTTGAGTTTATCTCAGTAATCATCAAGATGCAAAAATGCATCTAGAAAATGCATCTGCGATAAATGCTTGCCAAGTATCTCGTTGGTGTCCTTTATGGGCATTGCACTGTTCTAAAGAAATAAACTTTGCATCTACATTAATCAGCTTCTAAAGTGAATTTATTTGAAAGGTACACTGTCCCCCTTCCACAGTAACTTATTTTTAAAATGGGAGACTATATTAGTAAATTCCTTGAGAATGCAACCATCAAGACAAATGAGGTTTGTGTTCATTTAATCTTTGGGGAGGGGGACTCATCTTAAAATTCTAGTAAATAGGGTACAGCTAGATTTTCTCATTCCCCCAGAGAGAAAAGGCTATTCACAAGTTTTTAAAGTTTCAACTTCTGTCTGGACTGGATCAGAGAATCAACTACCATAATAAAATCTTTTGCTGAATTTTGATGCTGCCACAGATCCTGTGTGGCTTAGATATATAACATTATATTGAAAATGTGTTCATATATAAACTGTCAGTAATTTTTAGTTGAAAAAAATATGCCTTAATATTAGTTTAGAGTGGTCACTGGAGCCAAGATTGTAGAGTAATAATTGTGTTAGTGTCAAAGTGGGAAAAATTGAGTTTCAATTACTTTTTGGCTATAAAACTCAAAATGAGTGATCATGGGGTAGTAACTCCTATCTTTTAGGAAGTTCCATAAGGGATGTGTGAGGGACACATGGGATTTTATATAAATATAGATAAAGGCATAAATATTGGAGGAGGGAAGCACTGAATATAAACAGTCTAGGCATCCATTTCTGGCATCATCAGTAAAAAGGATTGATGGTAAGACTGTTGCCATGCATTTAAAAGTTTTGAGTCAACTAACTATAGGACATAACTATATAGCAATTGGAGCAATGAGCCCCAGACAGATTGGTGGTGACTGGGGGCCCTGCTCTGGGGGTCGTGGGCTTCTCAGTGCCTGCATGTAATGTTGAGCTAGGGATTCTGCTTGTATATTGCCTACCTTGCTGTATGGCAGAATCCCTGAGCTCCTGGAGTTCATGACAAGGCTGCATTTGGTGTATCCCCAGCTTATAGTGCTAGAGGACTTCAATTTCCATGCCTTGTGGTGGTGGTTCAGGACCATTCATGGCCTCCCTTGCAATCATTGGCTTATCCCAAATAACCTCTGACTCGTCTCACAACAGGCAATCAGACTGTAGCTGATAATGTGATCTCGAAATGGAGGAGTTCTTTGCCATGGTCAGATCACTCCCCAGTTCACTTGAGGCTTGTCCCTGTTTCAAACCCCTGTAGGGTAAGAAGACCCATTAAGTAGGTCTTATGGAGCTAAGTGGACTTCCAAAGGGACTAGGGCAGATTCTCAGCAATCTGGGAGGTAGTCCCATTGTGTGCCTGATGCAATTGCAGACCATGACGTGTCTAGAGTGCTTAATGAGATTGTCCTTAAATGGCCTTTTCCTATTTGCTAATCCTAAGGGGCTCATTGAGGAAATGAAATGGCAAAAAAGATTGTTTAGAATGATACTTCCTGTTGAGTCAGTAAGATCTTCCCACAGCCTATTGTGAGATTTCTGGGCAACATTTCACTAATAAAATCCCCCAAATTCACTCATTCAGACTCACATGGGCAGGATCTATGGAGATTACATAGATAGGAAGTTGTGATAGTATCTGGGATACATTTGCATCCTGTGGGTACCAAGGAAGTAGATAGCATGCAGGGCAGTATGCTTATCAGCCTCTTTGCATACCAGAACCTGTCTTGAAACTACCTGGAATTTCCCCTAAATGAAAAGCACATTATTGAATTAGTAGCAAATTACAATATTTGTGGCTGTGTTGAGATTATAATTTAACTATCCTTGGCATGGCCTTTGACTTTTGACGAAATGTATGTACTTATACAGCCCTACTATACAGCCCAGGGTTCTGTCTCTAGAACAAATCATGTCCTGGGAACAGAGGTACCAGCAGAACACTGCCCGGTTTTCTTCAGAGCTGTGATACTGCAGGTGCTAGCCTCAGCACAGAGCCTCATTTGGATTCTTGGAAGCAATCCTTGGATATTCCAGAACATTGGTTAGTAAAACCCTTGGGAGGCCATGTTTACAAAAACCAATTAACCCTTAAATACCTCATTCAGACAGGAAGCAGGTGCTATTAATCCCACAAGTGTGCCTACATACTCTGGTGTTTGAAATGCTGATGAAAACTAGAACAATACTCAAGTTATTTAGACTCATGGGGAAATTTAATTTTATTATAAGTTTGTGTCCCTATCCAGACTTTGATCTTGTGGTGAATTTGCTTCTGAAGCCGATTTTTGATACTATACAAACATCCTCTGGTGTGGGCTGCTCCATGAAGTCATGAAGAGTTGAAAGCGACTAAATGAATAAACAACAACAACAACAAAACAAACATCCAAATAGCCCTTTTTTATTCTGTAAGTTCTGAGCAATAAGCAAATGCAATTAAGTCAGGTTTGATTTCCGGTGACTGCATGGTCAGATGCTTGTCATCTGGACCTGCCTCTATTGGTAGTAGTAGTGGTAATAATAATAATAATAATAATGATTTATTAAATTTATATGCACCCAACTCACAGTGACTCTGGGCAGTTTACTAATTGTTAAAAACATTAAAAATGTTTAAAAACAAATAACAATATAAAAATGAAAAAAGAAACAAGATGACAAAGAAAAACCCAGATGGGAACAAGGGAAAGAAAGAAAAGGGGTATCAATTGTCCTCACCAAAGACCTGCAGTCCTTCCAAGGATACTCCAATAAAGTATTTGATCCTGTCTATCCACTGTATTTACTGTTTTCCCTTTTTCCCCTTCTTTCATCCTGGCCAGTCATAATAATTCTTTCTAGTTCATCTTGTCAGATCACATGCCCAAAGAATATCTTTAGAATACAGTCCACCTTCTTTTTCTTAAGGTCTCAGACCAGAAAGATAGGTAGGTTACATTAAGACATGCCCTCAGGTATGAAGTTTTACATACACTATCATCTACAGCAGGGGTCAGCAAACTATGGCCTGTGGGGCAAATCTGGCTCACCACCTGTTTCTGTACAGCCCACAAACAAAGAATGGGCAAGCAGGCAGCAGATCACCAGGCCCAAGCCTCAGCTGAGCAACCAGGGCTAGGACAGGGGCAGGGGGCCATGCCATATTTCTGGGGGGCCACAGTCTTTATACGATAACAGTTTAGATTAATAAACAGTGCGGACAGTAAAGTACCTTTCCCCAGCTAACAGCGACTATGAAGGGGATCACAGAAGTAAATGAAGGTCAGAGAACCCCTGATCTAGAGTTCCAGAGTCCTTGTGAATAGTCATGAGAAACATGATATTCCCTGGAGAAATCCTGGGATGACGACCTTTGATACCTGCTCAGGAGTAATGGTGGAGAGCTAGGGTTTTAAAAAAATAATACCGTCCAGCAGTAAAGTTTCAGTTTAAGGAACAGTCATTTTGTTTTTAGCCTGAGCACTTGTGATAGTGGAAATAATATTACTTTGTTGTGTTTCAATCAAGAGGCCAGTTGTTGCAGGGCCTTTTCCCTCATTTCCAGTATCTTTGCTTTATACCTTTTGTATAAAGGTATGTGTATGCTTTTTTTAAGTACATAAAGGGTATCACATTTCTGTTTAGCACTTATAAAAGCTTTATATAATTCTGACGTAAGTTCTTTTCCATCCTTATTTTTTTTCCAATTGTTCTTTTAAAAAATTCTTATATTTATTTTTCCATGAAACATAAGCAATAATTATGTGCTATCAGGTCAGCACTGACTGTTAGCAACCACATAACTAGACTTTCTTCAGGATGATCAGTCTGAAGATCAGCCAGATCCTTCACATGTCCCAAAGATGCACCCATTGCTGCTGTAACTGAATTTACCCATCTTGCTGCTGGTTTTCCATTTCTTCTGTTTCCTACCACCTTTCCCAGCATTATGGACATCTCAAGGCAGCTGGGTCTTTCCATAATGTGTCTAAAATACGACAGTTTGAACTCTCCATTTGTGTCTTGAGTGAGAACTCTGGATTGATTTGTTCTATGATCCATTTGTTTGCTTTCTTGACTATCATGGTGATAGAAGATTTTACATATATAGAACTTAAATACGAATATATTTCATTTTCATATATTTTATATGTAGTGTTCATATATTAGAGACCTTTGCACTTGTATTATGGCCCTGAAGCTGTGTTGTATTTCCTAGAAGAATTTTGTTGACTTTCTTACTCTTCCATTCTAGCAGGCCTTGATAGATAGCTGTGTGGATAGAAACAAGATAAGGTGTACATTCCAAGGATAGCTTCTCCAGAGGAAAGGCATTGTTTAATAATGGTCAAGGCTCCCTAGCAAGGATAGAATGTTAAGATAAGAGTAAAGGAAGGAAATTCCTAATATGGAATGAGGTTAAGGTGGAGTATGGGTAACTGAGTAAGGGGTGGTATTCTGAAGGAGGGGTTGAATGGAATGTATATAATGTGCTGTAAGAAGGGGGTCCTGCGTGGCCGCCCACCTAACAGTTTGATGTCATTGCTTTTGCTCTTGGGTGAAGAATAAAGAACTTAATTTCATGCCACTGCCTGTTTCTTTGGTCCCAACTCAGAAATGAACCTGATAAGGAAATATAAAAAAATTCTAACAATTCTCCAATACCAGAATTCAGAAGAGTCATATACTCTTTCTGTCCTGCTTCTTCAAAGTCCACCTTTTGCATCAATAGAGTATCTCGGGGACAACCTTTGCTTGCATGACTCTAACCTTTGTAGATGTCAGCCCTGTAAGCCCTACAAGGTGGACCGGCCAGAAACTGACTCTACAGGATGTCTAGAACTATAGTTTATTGAGGTAAGTTTTAGTAACAGAATCTTGCCTAAGTTTTCCCATCCCTTCCTCTTATACCCCAGAGAGTCAGGGAGGAGCCAGTCTGAATCTCTTTCTAATACTTCCACTTCTCATCCCCCCAGGCTTAACACATCTTCTGCAGCTGTTGTTGTTCTAATGGCTTTTGGATGCATTCTCCAAGGTCATCTCTGTGGCACCCTACACTAGGTGTAAACCCATCAAGGCATCTGAGTATCTTTTCCAAGGTCTTAATTGATACCCTCTCAAAAGCTAGTCTGTGGCGTATTTCTTGATTCCTGGTTCCTTTGCTATTAATAGTGGATCCTTCAAAACAGAAGCTATCCACCAGTTCAATGTCTTCATTGTGAATTGTGAGGCTGGTTGCTGTACCTGTTGACATTCATTTGGCCTTCTTTGTATTTAATCATAGTGCCCGTTTTTCTCATTGTGCTAAAGCTTGCAGATTGTTTACATTTTCAGTTTCTAATGGTCTCTGAAGTGATACATTTCTCTGAAGTGGTCTGCAGCATTAATATTAGCTTTGGTACCATATTTAACCAGGCTTGCTGCTTGCAAGGGTATTCTCTTTTCTATGCTAAATCTTCTGATCACAGTGTTACAATAACATCGTATCTCAAAAACAGGAAGATATTTTTCTTGCCAAATAGTGCACTGATTTTGAAATATATTTGACAAAACCGTTATTACTTTAGTATATTATAGCATGTGAAGAATTTGAGAGTGGGTTTTTAACAAATGAGAAAATTACTTTGATCATATAAAAGTAATAGCTTGTGAAATTTCAAGCAATGACTATTGAGATATTTTTCATATTAAGATTTATCGGGAAATAGTCCTGAATCAATCATCTTATTTTAAGCCTTGCATATTTCAGTGATGATCTCTCTGCGTAGATACGAATAACAATCTTCATCTGAGAAAATAACTGAGTTTTCAGAAGATGAAGGAATTAAATAGGGTTAAATGGAAAAGTCCTACTGATTGTTAAATACTGTAGTAACTTGAGCATTCGCTTTGAGTTCTTTTGCAATGCATGGCTTTACCCACAAGATGGCAATGTTGAATAAAGTTGGCAAAAAATAATTGGAGTGTCTTAGTTTGAAGTTCAGTGGGCTATATACTTGATTAAGTTGAAATGCAAGGCAAAACTCAAGCAAGATCTGCGGGTTGCAACTTCTGTCTAATATATTTTCAGATACAGCTTTGGAATTCACTCCAGGTTGTGTAGGAGGTGAGTGAAAGCTCCAGTATGAAGAACATGAATGGAATCCAGTTTCAGCTGTGTTCTGAAATCCTTGGTGGCAACTGGTGGCAAGCCCAAGTACCATGGCATGGGTATTGTTCCAGGCTACCCAAATGTGAACCCCACTGAATGTTGCTATTGCTGCTGCCATGGTTAGAATTTATTACTGACTCTTCCAGTTGGTCTCAAGAGAAAAAGTAAACATATTTTCAAGAAGGTAGTGGGGGAGGTCATAACGAATCTATTCTGGTTACAGTTAGGCTTTGTTTGTGTGTGCTTTTCAACTGAACCACTTCCTATGTCTAAAATAAGTTCCTCCAGTGAGGAGTTCAAGTTGTCCAGTGAAACGAGTGATTCTCTGTCCCTTCAGCTGAATTAGTTCCCAGTCTCCTGGGAGTTGCTGGCCTGGATTGGGCACCCATGCAGGTGTCCTGGAATTGATCTAATGTTATCAAGTTTTGCCTCAATATTAAGGACAGGAAATGAGTGTCTTGGGGTTGTGGGGAAATTACACAGAGGCCTGGGTAGCTTCACAGTGTATTAGACCAGGGTAACCCATGTTCAAATCCACTTTCAGCCCTGAAAGCTTACAAGGTTATTTTGAGCCAGTCTCCTTTCTCCCAGCCCAACCTACCTCACAAGGCTTCTCTTTTGAGGTAAACTTCTCAAGGCGTTCTTCTGTCTACTTTTGCCCCTTCTGGATATTGCACACAGTATCAAAGAGCTGTCTGGTGGGATAAACTTGAACAGATTATCGGGTGGGGAGCATTAGGCCAGATCAAGACTATACCTGGAAGTTAAGGCTCCAGCTGACTTTTATCCAGAGCCAAATTGGGCAGTTATGCATACTTGCTGCAAACTTGTTAGTAATAAAATCATGTGTTTCTTTGATCCTAAGTGAACAGTACTAAATTGCTGTGTTACCTGAGGTAGTGCCACATAGTTGACCATGGGTTTTATGTCTGTACGTTTTACTTCACTTAATAGTTAACTGTATTTGCTCTTTCAATCTGCTTCTTCTCATTCACAGTACAGAATTTAAAAATCGCAGTTTTGACCATTTCCAAGTTAAATGTGTGTACACTCATCTCTTTAATGACTTGCAGCAAGTTAATAGGCTTACTATTGTGTAATATTACCTCAGTCCTATCCAGTCCTTTATTTTTCTTTTTGCAGTGTAATAAATTATTTTGCATAAACTCCAGAACTAGGTAAAGGCTGCAATTTCTTACTGTTATTAAATTTCAAATTAATAAATTGAAATATGGACAAGGTTTAAATTATTTCTCACTGAGTCTTATATCTGAAAGAAAGACTCCTTTCTTGATGTTTTAAATAACTTAGCTGTTTCTTGCTTTATGTTTTATTTTCTTCTACTGTCACATTTAGGAGTGTAGATGTTTCTGGAACGATCTGCATCCTGTTCTGAAAGGGTAAAATTTAAGACTAGAGCAAGGATGGCCTACTAATGGTCTTTGGCTCACTCACACACACACATACACGAACTCCATTTGAGTTGTCGAGGATCTGATTTCACCAGATTACTGGCATGAAGCCTTGATACCTATTCCAATAGCAAATGAAACCTATGTTGAAAGGCCAAAACTGACAGAATTAACATTTCGTTTCCCCAAAATACCTTTTTTGTATAATACTTTTAATATAATGGCTTGAATGTAAAGTTAGTCTGTGTCTTTTATCATCAAACCCATGGTTTAGGTGCTAGATGATTTTCTGATTTACCTCCTAGGTGGAACATTTTATTTGACTGGTTAATGCAAGAGTCATTCTCCCCGAGGAGGCTGGTTTCCAATTATCCTACACATTTTATATAATTGAGGAAAGAAAAAGGGCCTCCCTAACAACTTGCAATCAGGAAGCCCAGATATTCTCTCCAACAATCCTCTCTGGGATTAAATTTGAACACATGCTGAACCCCAAGATCTTATCCAAGCTGGTAATGAGTAACTAGTTGAACTAAACTGACAGCACATATTTTACACAGAATTCTCTCTGTGTGAATGTTGCCTTCCTTTGGTTTTCCTGAGTTTCTTTTTCCCAGTAAACTTTTCATATCTAGAGATCTGGCTTCACTGCTTCAGCAAGAAACTCATCATAAAACCTTCCTCATGGGCAAGACTGAACCATGGCACAACTCTGATGGACAAGCCACCCTTAACTGGGGAAGTGGGAGGCTCCAGCTGATAAACAGAGGAATGCAAGGATGAGCGGTACAGGGAACCGACTTTGGGCAGTTTTGCTGAACTTTGAAAGACCCCTACCCAATTATAATGGAAAAACACACCCCTTGAATATTCAAATGAGCATTAACAAAGACATGCTAGATATATTATGGGATGTTAATATGTAACATGGGAAGCTTACATGCAGGCGCGAGCAGCTGATTTTAGTTAGCCAATCACAATTTTATACAGTATATTCCCTCTTAATGAATGGTATAAATGTAACCAATTGCAACTGCTTGGCATTCTTCTTGGCCAAGAGGCAGAGGATCCCTCCTTGCTTGTGCGCACAGATGAAGAGTTACTGAAATCCTTCTGACTCATTTTGGTGATTGGCAGATCCGCACAGGGTTTTGGGTTTTACGAATCACCGGCTTTCCAGCCAACAGCTCTCCTTATGTTTCAGAAGAGGCACAATGTTTGTTAAATTCTGTGTTTCTGGCCTTTGTGAAGGAAAACACAAAGCACCTTATTTTCAATTTTTTCTAGGCCTGGACTGAAGGGAGAAGTGGGAAGAACTCTCTAGCTAGATAGACTAGGAGGTTTACCCTGACTGATAGCAGCTAGTCATAATGGGGAGGCTTAAACGGTCCCCTTGCACAGTGCAAAAGAGACCAATATTCTGAAGTAGCATTTTTAAAAAGCTGACTATAAGATCATAAGCAAAACTGTTGCTTATTACTGGAGTGGTATAGGGTTTTATGAGATACAGATGAGGAGTCTTAAGGAGGCTGTTCTTAGCTTTGGGGAGTCAAGGTCCATAGTATGTGGGTAATGATGCAAAGGGTAAGTGAGGTGGGTTTCAATTTTTTTTTTTAAGTAATGAGTATATTTTAGAACTGACTTTACAGTTTTTGGTGTTTTTTCCTGAAAATGATGGAAATCCACTGACTTCTGGCTGAGCTCAAGCAAGCAAAAAAAAAAAAAAAAGGTATTTGAAGCTGTGGATTGTCCATGACTGCTATAAGATATCAAAACCACCACCACCACCACCTGAAATTGGAATAACTGACAATGATCTTCAAAAACCACATACCTCAGGAAAGTTGTAAAATATTTTTCTGCAGACTTGTGCAGGGCTGCAACTAGGGTCTGTGTCACCTGGGGCAAACATGGATTCCGTGCCCATTTTGGCGCCCCCCCCCCAGTGCTCATTTTGGTGCCCGCCCCAGTGCTCAATTTGGCGCCCCCCCAGCGTGGCGCCCCGGGCACATGTGGCCCTGGACTTGTGGTTGTTTAGAGTTGTTTTATCTTTTCACAGTAAATTGGACAAAGTTCCTGAATCCTAAGGCTAGAAAAAAAATTCAGAAATTCTGGCTCCACCTGTAATTATTGTCTCTCTAGATCTTCATAGAATGATAAGCACAATTGTTGAATGTTGTATTAAATGAACTTGGTCTCCAAAAAAGGAACTCCTTTCTTCTTCCAAATTTTGCAGGCTTAGTATCTTTGTTCTTAAGTTCAGGCTCAATTACACATTTTAATCTATTAGAAAAGAATGTTCTCCTTAAATCCTATTTAAAAGTTCTTCAAAAGGAACTTGAACTTTCAGTGTACAGATGAAGGTGTCACTTTCCTATTTTGCTTTTGGAAATGGCATAGAGTATCGTCAAAGAAAATGAAACAAGACTCGAGATTTAAGGCCTCATCTTGGACAATGAAGGGCATTTAGCCAGTTTCTGTATCCCAGCATGATAGGAGGCACTTGTAAGACTTTTGCAGGTGTGCTTCTAAAAAAAGACAGTCACTTATGAGTGAAAATGCCAACATTATCAAGTAGAACCTATGATAGAAAGTATTTTGCTTGCATTCCTTAATTAGTGTTCATTCTTTTATGGTATTTGGAAAGTTTTGCAGAGATAGATGGTGCCAAAAGGAAGAGGCAAGAATGGATGAACTGCAATATTTGCAATATTACAAAAATTAAAAAGAAAAATGCTCAAACTCCATAAATGTGGTCAGATAGATATTTCTGCCTTCATTTGCTGTATCTAACTTCTGGAGTATTAAAACAGTCAGAACTCTGTAGCTTCTCCTTTGTTAAAATCACATTATTGGTGGGAGTTGCAGACTAGTTTTTTGATGTGATTTATTACCAGAGATGGGCTAGTAGCACTCGTAGCATGTAGAATATGTGACAATTGGCAAGACACTGGAAGTGGTTTTTGATTATGGATCGTACACTTTGATCTTTTCTAGCAATGGTAGGGGTGCCTGATATTCTCCAGATGCTTTTAAACTACACGGCCCTTCATCCCTAAGTAGTGGTGATGAAATCTGAAGTCCTTGGGACAGGGAAAAGGCCGTTTCCTCTCCTCTGTTTTATATCCAGTTTTTTTTGCAGGAGTTATTTGTTTATCTATCAAATTTATATGGCCACCCATCTCACAAAAAAAAAGTGACTCTGGGCAGTGTACAACAATGAAGTAAAACAATAAATATATTAAAAACAATCATCATTAAAAGATATAAAAGCAATAACTATTAAAATATAAAAACTGAAGGCACAGGAGAGAGTGAGTATTGAATGCAATGGTGGAGCCATCTTAGAATGTTACTGGTCCCCTGGGAGCCTCAGGCCCGATGACCTAGCCAGCTCTTGAGGAACTTCCAGAACAGTAACAGTCTTTTCCTACATTCCAAATCCATGAGAAATCAGGTCACAGCCTATATATTTTAAGTTCCTGTTGGTCAAATATACACTTTAAAATAAATTAATTTATCACCATGTCGGAGAAAAACCTGAATGAATTGGAGCACCCCTGTCTCTGTTCCACCCAGATGGCACCAGGAGTCACGAATGTCCTTCTTTTCTATGAGAAGTACATTGGCTCCAAGTTCAAGAACCACTTGACTTACAGAATTCTGACCTCAGACACTGCTTAATCAAACAGCAGCATGTTTTCTTTGTGATTCCCTCTCTGTACCTGGGAAGAATAGAGTTATTGTAGCCAGGTTGTATTTGTCAGGTCAAAGGTTTACAGCCTTTCCCTGCTGGCCCCAATGAGCTGTCACTGAGGTTACTGACATCTGTGCTGTTTACACAGGGGTTTTCTCCGGTCTTGTTGATGTGGAAATGTAGTTTCAGGTCAAATCCATCCGACTGATCTGACCCCACATAACTCCTCCTCATCTGTAATAAAAAAAACAATTCGTGAAAGAGGCTGAGCCTAAAGGAAGATAATATGAATTTTATATATGTAGGAAAGAGCTCTGTGAGCTCTGCAATTTGCGGGGATTGAACTTTTGATCTCTTCTCCTCTCCACACCCTTTTCTATGTTTATTTCATTCCTGAATTCTTTAGCACCCCACGGACGTGGCTTAATTCTTCTTCTTCCTTGCCCCACCTTTAGTTACAGCCCATGTAAATGGGTGATTTACC
Source organism: Candoia aspera (assembly GCF_035149785.1). Taxonomy (NCBI): domain Eukaryota; kingdom Metazoa; phylum Chordata; class Lepidosauria; order Squamata; family Candoiidae; genus Candoia; species Candoia aspera. The sequence continues at coordinate 41,862,389 of NC_086154.1, read as the reverse complement.
TGCCCTAGTCCAGTGTGTTTTTTTCTCTTTGGTGACCAAAGCTTATGTTACAACTGAACTAATCCCTAAAACTTGGGCTGCTGCAAATATGCAACTGACTTTCTCTGAACTGTGACTAAAAGACCAGAAAGTCTGCTTTTCTCTCTCTCCCGAAGTAGCTTCAACGAAGATTGGATCAAAATCCACCCTGCAGTTCCCTGGAACTTTTCTTTCCCTGTGAAAGAGCCCTTGATTGATGTTTTAAATAAAAACCTCATTTTCAGATGCTGTAAAATTTCTTTAGGATTTCTTTTGATGATGCTTTTGAGTTTATGAGTTTGTACAAGCTGGCAAAGAAATCCCTGTCACTCTGCAGCTTCCCTGGCTGCCCCTCCTGAAAGACCTTCACAAGACACACTCCCTGTTGATAGCTTCCTTTAGGACCAAATGGACCAGCATCAGGGCAGTCAAGGAGGCACAGAGTTCTAAAGAGATGGTAAGGCAGGGAAAGGCAGGACATTTAGATTCCTCAGCCACTTCACAGTGAAGGGAATATCAGCACATTTCTGCTCAGGAGAATGTTATTGGAATTTTCTCCTCCCTTAAAAAAATATGGAAAGGAATTCTTGTTTATCAAATTGAATGAGAGTGTATGGTGGCCAGATGCCTGAAGCCAATTTAGTGGCCTGCTAGAACCACTGAAATGGAGCAGAGCTTATAACACAGCTGAGAAGCTGGTACAGAAAAAGAAAATCATCTTAGATAGCTTCAATGAGCATGCCAGAGAAACACGGGTTATTGCTCTTACACATTCAGCCCTCCCAAGCATAAAGAATCACACGCTTAGACAGATTAGGTTAAGCTATGTAAAAGAATTTCTTACTGAGTTTATTGTTGCTTCTGTTACATCCATCTTGGTGGAAAAAGATGAAGTTCCTTTGTTCTTCTTTTCTTTCTAAGTTCTTAGTTTTGCCCTAAACTCTCAGCCCTACAGCTGCCAAAAGCTGCATGGAAGAAAGGGGAATTCCAGGCCCACCACATGGCTCCCAGAATGGAGGAGAGCAGCACACATCCCTGTGCTTGCTTCTGGTGGAGAAGAAGGAAGAGAGGAAGTGGGAGTGGCAACAAACAGCTTCCTCAGAGTTGCATTGTGGGACAACTCAATTTACATGTTAATGAGGCATGCTGGATTTGCCAGGACTTCCAACAATGCCAGCCCATGTTGTGCTCCTGCCCTAACTGCGCTGTGCCATGTTTCAATGTATTTGCTTACATACCCTTTTTTCCACAGCACATTCACTACTCTTCTCTGCTTTTCAGTCATGGGAAATGTTGGCACCAACCTTGACTACTATTAACACTAAGCAGATTTTCCACAAGACTGCATCTTAAAGTTCAGGTCTTAGTTAAACAGGAATGTTCTTTAGCATTAAGAACTGTTAAAGTATTTCCCTTAACAAGGTTTAAGTGGGAGCTTATATGCACTCTCAAGAGGCAAAGGGGCCCACATGCAAAAGTTGGCTCCATAACTTTTCATGGCAGTTAAGCGAGAGGTTGCTTTCTGCTTTATATCAGAGGCGGTCAATCTCAGGCCCTTGAACAGTTCATGGCCCTTAGAACTCTTCCAGCAGCAGCCTGCAAACTGTCATTTTTAATAGGGTGGAAGGGGTGTTAAATATTTAACCTGTTAAATACATGGGCAGCAGTAATATTAACTTTTAAAATTAGTTTTGTTGATGTTGAATGTAAATTACATTTTCATTTCAATAATGTCATATTTAATTATTGATTTTGCCCAGCCATGCATCTCTAAGTCTCAATGTGGCCTTTGCATGAGAAAAGTTGCTTTATATATTGTTTTACTGTAAACCGCCCAGAGTCCCTCCTTGGGAGGGAGATGGGTCGTGATAAAATTTGATAAATAAATAAATGAATAAATAAATTTTGGTAGCTACATAGCAACATGACTTCTGGAACTCCTCCCATATTTACAGTATGTACAGTAGTAACAATAGAGTGGTTATGATAATAAGAACGATGCAGGTGGTAAAGAAATTATCAAGATCATGCCAAGTTAGCCGATGATATAATGCAGCTATCAACAAATTCAGATTTCTTGAATATCAAACAGTGATATATTTCCTTAGTCCCACTGGCTGAGATTCAGTTTTCAAATGCCAGACATTTTATTCAGCTATAGATAAGACCTCTCACTGTTTGTTTTTTCAAAACAGAGTTCCTAATTATTTTGAATACTGTTGCTATTTCCATCAGTGGAAAAATGGTTGGATATAAAAATATTATAAGGCTCAAACTAAGAGAGCCAGTGTGGTATAGTGGTTAAGGTATCAGGCTAGAAACTGTGAGACTGTGAGTTCTAGTTCTGCCTTAGGCACAAAGCCAGCTGGGTGACCTTGGGCCAGTCACTTCCTCTCAGCCCTAGGAAGAAGAAGGCAAGGACAAACCACTTCTGAAAACTTGCCAAGAAAATTGCAGAGACTTGTCCAGGCAGTCGCCAGGAGTCAGGACTGATTTGAAGGCACACACACACACAAAGATCAAACTGGCTGAAATGCATCTAAATCACAGGGCTTAACATAGCAACCAAATTTGCAGTTAAAGTTAAGAGAAGATTTTTTAAAGAAGAGTTGTTGAAGAATCTGGTTCACACAGAATGATAGATCATTATTGATGGCTTTGTTCACTGCACTAAATCAGCAATGAACACATCAGGCCCTTGTATATGTGGCTTTTCAGTGTTCTGAAGTCAGCCCTGAAATTGCCACATGAAGAGCAGTCTTTATTGGTGTGACACTGGGTATATATTTTAAAAAGAGCAGTCGCATGACATCAAGATTGCTGGGAAAAACTCAGGATTTCATAGCCTGTGGATCTGTCCGAGTTGGTGTTTTATCCAATTTATTCAACAGGACAGACACTGTTCTGTTTTTTCTGAGCTGAATGGGATTAGAGGAATCTTGTATAATTTGGTTGTTGTGAACAGATAACTGTATGAAGAAGTTTAAACTTCCTGGGATTCAAGCATCTGCAGGTAAGGGAAAGTACTTTCAATTTTCTGCTTCAGGAAGCTGACAGGTAGCTGAATGATTTCCTTATAGCTCCTCAAGTTTTCCCTGTAACTCCACCATATGATTCTGTCAAAGCTCAGGTTGGCTTCTGAAATGGAAGAAATGATTGTGGCTTGTGACATAATCATTCTTTATGACATGATACCTGCAATGCTTATTTTATTATTTAAAGAATTTGTTTCTTTCGAGCCAGAAAGGTTTTTAGAATAACTGACAAATCATTAAAACCATGCATAATGCTGATTTTACGTTCTAATGTAAATGTCTTAGAGTTTCATTCCCAGCAATTTGTTAATGTGGGATAAATTATGTCAGGGATGAGAAGCCTAGAGGTGCACAGCCTGAAGCCTTAGGGCCACCCACAGCCCCTGAAAACTTTGCGGGTAGCCATGAGAGCAGCAATCTAATTATAACCATAGGTATGACAGAAAAGGAAAACAATTAAATACACAGGGAATACTCTTTCCCCATTAAATGAGAATTAAATTATGTTTCAATAATAATAAATCAGCATAATTTATTAGTTGAATATACTGTATATTTCAACAAAAAGGATTAAAATGCTTCTTTTAAACATTTGTTCACTTACTGTGCTAAGCCACCTTTTGTTTTAAATGTGGATTAATGAATCACACCTTGGCTGGCTATAACCCAAACCAGCCATGGTTTACTGAGGGGTGCAAAATTGGCCTAGAACTCCTTCCCAAAATTTGCACCCAATAGAAATTTTAATGTGAAAAGGAGGAAATGGTTAAACATGCATGGATCACATGAAATGCATTTTATTCATTAGGTTAAACTTTGTTATCTTTAGGCAAACCCTCTTCTTCCTCACCCCCACTACTACTTTGGTTGAGCCCCACCTATGTTTTAGAGTACAACTCCCCCCTCCCCCGCAGATACTACTCAGCCTGAAAAAAGTTGCATGGCCCTGGCTCAGTACATAGGAATACAGCCACTATGTTAAGTTGCTTTTCCCTCTGTCTTGTCTCATCCCTCATTTTCATCTTCTCTCCCTGCCTCTTCATTGATTTCGCAGGAGCAGAGGAAGCAAGTGGTGCCTGTAAGATCAGGCTGTTTGTCTGCTGGCTCTGCATTTTGTGTTCAGACAGACAGCACCCTTCAGGATCTTTGACACAGATTTTTCCCACAGCCTGATGGTTTCTGCCTCTGAGCTATTTCCTTCCAGCCACCTATCAACTTCTATAGCTCTTCAGAACAGCCACAACATTATATGTTTGTTTGTTTTTTGTTAATTTCATATGGCCGCCCACTCACCAGGTGACTGTGAACAGCTAACAAGGATTAAACAATCAAATACAAAGGAAAATGATAAATAATAAACATTATAAATTGAAACATACTGTGCTGGAGGTCAGACACACAACACACATAGCAAGTCTTCAGGGCATTCTTAAAGGCTGGCAGGATCTAATCCTGGTGGAAGAGGCTGTGCCATAAGGGATGAACTGCAACAGAGGAGGCATGCCAATTGGTTCCATCAGAGGACATTGTTTAATTGATGGGACTTGGAGCATGCCACCCTTATTGGATCTTATTGGACAGGCAGAGACAAATGGTCCTGCATATATCCAGGCCCTGCTCCAAGAAGGGCTTTATAGGTGACCATCAGCATCTGGAATTATACTTGGAAGCCCACTTGTAACCAGTACAGTCCAGGCAGTAGTGGTGCTACACGAGAGTACCAAAGGCCATAAATATCTACTTACCCTGCCACGTTCTGGATCAGATATAGTTTCCAAGCGGTCTTTGACAGCCCCATGTTGAGTGCATAGCAGTAGTCCAAATGAGAGTAACAAAGGTGTGAGTGATTCTAAAAAGAACCCAATTTAGGAATGGATGCAACTGGTGTTTAAGATGAATTTTGGCAAAGATCCTTCAACTACAGTTGCCACCTGCTTTTCCAGCAGCAGCAGCTGGGAATCTCATAGGACCCCCAATTGTAGTCCTATTTCCATCTGGGATACTGAAACTCTACAACCGCCACCTGCTCTTCCAACAGAAGCCAGAAGTCTAGGTGGACCCCCAAATTGCCTACAATTTTCATCTCGGATGGGGCAACCCCATCAAAAACTAATGATGAAAGATATCTGGAACCAGGTGATCCCAAATTTCACAGCTATTTGGTCTTACTAGAGTTCCCCAACTTGCTGGGGAAGGTGATGACTGGGGAAGGCAATGGCAAACCACCCCGCTATAGTCTGCTAAGAAAACGTCGCGAAAGCGGCATCCCTCCAAAGGGTCAGACATGACTCAGTGCTTGCACAGGAGGCCTTTCACTTTCATCAGAGTTGAGCTAAGGCTGTTTGTCCCCATCCTGATTCCCATAGTCTCCAGACCTTCAGTCAGAACTCTGACAGCATCACTTGGTTGGCCCAGGTATATTACAGGCTGCACATCCATACACTTGTCCTCTGAGAAGGATGCAAGGCAAAGGTGCTTCTTTGCAGACTTGGCCCAGCCTTCAGGAACATCCAAGTATTTCTTAAAGAACAACAGTTTACAGGTCATATTAAGAACAAGATTTTTCTAATTACGAAGGGAAACATATTCCATCTAATAGATTGGAAATAGCAACTGTTTTAAGTTGGTCAAATTTTCTGATTGAGAAAGTCAATTTTAGCATGTTGTTTATCTCAGAAGTTTCTTTTTACGGTTGAATTATATCCCCTGCCACAAATCAAACTCCAGGGTTAGACCAAACAGGGTTATTTTGTTTTCATTAACTAACCCATAATTAACTTTCTTAGAATTAAGGCATCAGAGCTTTCCAGTAATACAATATTCAGCCTGTAAAGATTTGAATGGTTTTTAAATCTGTGGTTACAATTTGCATATTGCATCCCATCCCACAATTTGCCTCTTAAAACAGGTAATATTACCTCAGCTTCCATGGCAGAGATGGGCAACTTTTTGAGGACTGAGGAACACCCTTAACATTTGAGGGGAATGGGTGGAGTGATCTCAGCTCCACCAGGTAGGCCAGACCATGAATCAACTCTAGAGGAAGGCTAAAACTACTTTTATTGAGATTGGCTATTATAAAAGAATCTTGCAAGTCTGATTGAGCTGTACCTCTTCCTCCTCTTTCATATACTCTGGTGAATCAGGGAGGCATATGCCTGAGCCACTTCCAAATGTTAACTGGATGTTCTGGACTTTAAAAATGCTTCAGCCCCTTTTGCCCAGACAACTGTTCCTGCATATCTCTGTCAAGGTCATCTTCCTTATTCCCTACAGCAGTGTTTCTCAACCTCAGCAACTTTAAGATGGGTAGACTTCAACTCCCAGAATTCCCCAGCCAACATGTACAGGTAGTCATGCTGATGGGAAGGGCTAGGATTTTTGTCTTTGTTTTTTCAGGCTCGAGAGGCCTCGATCTTGGTTTTTGCAAACCTATTTTAGACTAGATTTTTAAAAATATTTTTCTGCCTTGAAATGGCAGAAAACCACGTGATCAGTTTTCAGCCATTGTGGTCAGAGGATGCTCTGGGGTTACACATGGTTCTGGGGCTACAGAGTCTGCTCTGTTCTGATGGATCTGTGTTGATTTCAGCCCTCTTGTTGAGCTGGTTCACTGGTTCAGCTGCTACCTGCCTTCTTATCCCATCCCATATACTCAGTCTATGTTATGGCTAACTTGCAGGACAAATGAAGAACACAGCTCCATGGTATTTTACTTGTTATTGCTTGTATGTAGAGAACTGGTAAAGAAGCAAGAAAGAATGAGGGAAGTAAGGGGATACCAGAATTGGGCAACACCCTTCCTGCTGGTACACAACTCTCTGAGATTAATGATGCCAACCCCTAAGGGGGAACCTTTTATGCTGTAACTGACACCACAAATTGATCAGGAATCAAGGGGTATGTTACCACGGTGGAGACGCTGAATGACTTCCAGATGCTTTGGGCAATTTCTAGTGGCCACGATGGCTGGGTTTAATAGGAATGGGAGTTCAACAGCTTCTGGGAGGCCACTGCCTTCCTATCCCTGGAGTAGGATCTGGTATTTAGGAAGTCAAAGTGGACATGAAAAGGGTTTAAAAAGAAAAAAGAAAATCCACAGTACAAAAAGGGGGTTGCTATGACTTGTTGTTCATGTTTTTTTCCTAAATAAAACTAAAAATCTCTGCTTAAGGCAGAGAGGATCAACTTAATACAAAACATTGCCTCAGAACATAAGGTTTATGCAGCTGTTCATTTGTGTGATATTTACTCCTGGATTAAATTTGTTTTTCCCAAGGGGATTGCCATCTGTCCTCATATTGCCTATAGCTAACCCACTCCCTTCGCAGAATCCTCTCTGCTGCAGGCTTAAAGACCTATGTGCAGCTCTCCAGAATGTGTTGGGTGGTTAAACCAGCTTCTGGAAAAACTCCAAGATGTGTGACATCACAACCCTATAATTCCCAGCCAGTATGTATATGCCAGCTGGGGTTTATGCTAGTTATTGTCAAAGACACCTGGAAGGTGCACCAGGTTAAATAAGGCTAACATCCCCAGTAATACTATAGCAAAACATGTAAAATGGAAGTAAAATCAACAGGACCTTTCAAAATTGCCAGAGCCTGGAGAAAAAAGGAGTTATTTTGGCTTGGTGCCTAAATTTAAAAAACAAACAAAGAAAAGAAAACCCCTTGGCATCAGGAAAAGATAAAGGAAATCTTATAAATGAGATGTAGCTCTTGAGAAGCTTTTAACTCTGATAACTATTTGCTACACTTCACTGTCTTGGCAACTGGTAGGCTTATATAGAAGAAGGGTGGCCTTCAGTTGCTCTATACATACAGTAACTTAGCCTGTGATCCTATGGCTTTTGGGATGGCATCCCAGGGGACATACTGTAGATTTCATCAGATTTTTCTCTGCTGTTCTCAAATGGGAAGTTTCAGCCTCCTCAGAATCCTGTTATGTCAAACTCTGTGGGAGGAGTTGGTTGAAAAAAATCTAGTAGACGCCTAGTCCCCTGCCATACCTCCAACCTAGGAAAATATTTAGACCAGTTCTGATTCTATGAGAGAAATACTTTGTTATCTATTTGGTACCACTGAGCAGCACAGGGGAATATGGAACTCTATTTCATTTCATTAGATTCAGGCATTACACCTTCATGAAAATCTATAGTAACTTGAATGAAGTAGCATTGTAATCAATGTATGCTTCTATTGGCTTTTTAGAGTTTCTTTTCATCTCCAGTGTAATAACCCATATTATTTCTACACTTGTATGGTTTCTGTACTTCAGTTTTATCAAGTCAAGAAAATGAAGAGATGCTTAGAGATTTTTAAAACCAATTCAGAACAGGGCTTTGCCAATAAATGCTTGCATTCTATTACAATTGTTGTAAACCGCCCAGAGTCCCTCTGGTGAGAGGAGATGGGCAGTGACAAATTTGATAAATAAATATATAAATAATGAACAATGATGGTGTCCCTTGGACCTTCAAGTTCACAGTGTTCAGAACTTCAAATATATCGGCCATATATGCCAACCTTAGCTGAAAGCTATCATTTTGAAAGCTTCAATTACTCAGTCTTTTTATGACATTCCAAAAATAGAGCAAATTATGCCCTCTAGTCATAAATTGATCAAGCGTACTTCCCCTTTGACAACTATCAAGCCCCAGTGTGGAACAGAAGAGTGACTGGCTCACAAATTTTCACCAAGTTAGGAAAATAACCAGGAGTTGAATACACTGATTTTCACATAATTAGCTCCCATAATAGCAAAGCTGTGGACTGCTCATATATTGCAGAATTTGGGAAGCCAATGTCTCCTGAAAACAGAGGGTATTTTTGGTTATTTTTCTTTATTTTTATAAACTCCTAATTATGAATTTGCCGCATTTCTGAAGCACCAACCAATTTCTTCCAATTCAGTTCATTTGTTAAGAAGAATTTTGATACAATTTCAAAAGTAACATCAATTTTATGGTAGTTTTCAGTCTTAACAAGCCCCATTTCTTTTCCCACATTCTCTTGCACAGACAAATCCTTGAATACAATTTCCTTGATTAGTCAAAACTAACAGCAAGAAAGAAGGACAATGTGTTTTTTTCCCCAAAAGTGGAAGCCAAATTATCAGTTCAGAGCTTGATGTAGAATTGAACAAGGAAATGTACTGGAATGTTTTTCTCACTTCCCAATTCAAGCAAAGTTTTGGCAGCACTCAGGATATAAGGCTTCATGACAGTTTCTCCACTGATGTGAGGTTTTTTCCCATTTGCAGTTAGAAGGGCTATTTCATATACAGAGTTCACAATTTTTGCAGATTCCTCATAAAATATTTCAGTACGATTCATTTTAAGGTGCTTCAGGAAATCTTGCTTTGCAGCAGTATTTAATAAGGTGTTGTGATTTAAACTCTCATGTTCAATCAGTTAGCACATTTATTTATTTATTTATTTAATCAATTTTATTAATTGCATCTCAGCAAGCGACTCTGGGCAGTGGACAATATTGAAATAAAATTAAAAACAGTTACAACCAAAAATACAAAAATTAAAATACATAGCAAGCGAGGAAGTTATCAAAATCGACAGTTGCTAACACAGCCAGGAGACAGACCCCTTCACACACATTGAGCCCCAGGCCCAGGCACAGACCAGGTATTTAGGGCATTGTGAAAGGCCAGCAGGGTTTGGGCCATCCTAATCTCCAGAGAGAGAATATCCCATAGGGCAGGCACTACAGCAGAAAAGGATGCTTCCTGGGCTCTGCCAACTGGCAATCCTTAGCTGGTGGGATGTGGAACATGCCCACCTGCCAGACTGGATTGGATAGGAAGACACAACTGGAGAGAGATGGTCCCTCATGTAACTGGGTCCCAAGCCATGAAAAGTTTTAAAGGTGATAACCTTGAATTGCACTTGTAAGCACACCACAGCCAATGAAGCTTACAAAGCAGTGGTGTTACTTGCACTAAGTAAGCGGCACCATTGACTGCCCATACTGCCACATTCTGCGCCAGTTGAAGCTTCTGAATGCTCTTCAAGGGCAGCCCCATGTACAGCGCATTGTAGTAGTCCAGACAGGAGGTCATGTGGGCAGGAGTGACAATGAGCAGGGTCTCCCAGTCCAGGAATGGGTGCAACTGGTGTACAACCCAAAGGTGTGCAAAGTCCCTCCTAGCCAAGGCTCTTTGAGCGGGAGCTGTTAGCCCAGGAGGACCCCCATATTGTGCGCTGAGTCTGTCTGAGGCAGTGCCACCCCATCCAGAACCAAAGATAGAAAATCCTTGGTTCCAGAAGGTCCAAACACCCAAAGCCACTCTTGCTTGGGTTGAGTCAAAGCCTGTTGTGCCCCATCCAAATATGGACCCATTAATTGTAATTCAAATCTTATTTTTGTGCATACAAGCTCTGCCCCTTTCTGTAAAAGGGTATGGAGATAACCTTCAGGAAGATATACAGCAGGCATTAGGAAAACATGAATGTAGCCCCTAAAAACAGGAAGGTGTGAAAAAGGAACTCAAGATAGCCCCATCTTGATTCATCCAGGGTCCCTGTTTTGGGGGAGATGGGCAGTGACGAAATGTGATAAATAAATAAATACATAAATAAAATTCTGTTTAGTGTAGGAGGGAGGGAAAGAGAAATGCTATCATGCTTTCAAATTCTGTTATTAATAAAGTAGGCTGTGTCAATAAAGTAGAGTTTGAATATTGGGCACCCGTTTCCTGACTGGGTCTACGCTGAAGAGCTGACAGTTTCAAACATGCATGTGACATCACAACACACATACAAAAGGGGAAGACCTTACGTCATGATGGTGTGATGTTGCTTTCATCGTTCGACCCCTGCTCCCTGCAGATGCCTCTGCCCTTGGCTCACTTTGGCATGTCCCGTTGCTGAGTACAAACCGATATCATATGCTAGTCCATAAAGGGAGAAACATCATTGATTCCGCCCTTTGCAACTGCAGCAGCTTGGATCTCGGATGACTGGATGCTCAACATGAAGTGACTTGAGGAACTCTCCAGTGCTTTGCTGGATATCATTCCCAGAAGAGCCTTGTTGAATAATATAAAAATTCATTAGCTAATATGTGCATCTGCATAATTTCATCTTTGAAGAAGCTCCTTCCTCTATTCAGTATGTGATTAGTACCTATTCCTCTGTGGTCATATGTTCATAACTTGAGTGTGAATGAAGGTGACTGGAGTATTCACATAAGATCTTAGTGGGAATTCACAGTGCTTCACAGCAGCCAGAATACTACTTTGTGCTGATCTATAGGACCTGCATTCAGATTCTCATTCAGCCATGAAGGTCACTGGCTGGATCCAGAAAATATGCTAGAATATGCTTAAATGGGAATGGGTAGTTTTAATTCAGCATGATATAGGAACCAAGCCTTTGTCTTAGTATATTGTGTGAACTAGGCCATCACATTAAGCCATGATTTATTTGTTTGGGCAGAACATGCTAGATGACCATAGCAATGATTTAGCATGTTCTGTGAAGCCAACCGTTGGTGACTTGAACCATTCCGTATCTCCCATCCTAACCTACTGTTCTGATTGTTATGGGGATAAAACCGGGTGAAAATTTCATGTGTGCCATCTTGAATTCTTGGTGGAAAACTGGGTAGAACTGCAATCAGTAAAATAATGTATGAAAGGCCAATCATAAAGAACATCTTTGTGGGTAATGAAGATTCAGGTAACTAACTCGGTTGCTGGGATTTCTTTTTAAAAGCATGGCATGATATTTATATAAAAATCATTCAATATGTTTATTCAGAAAAATTGCTTTCCAAAAGCCCTGTTGGTATACAGATGCATGGTGCAGTAGGATGAACCTCAACCCTGTATCACAATGGTGTTGCCCAAAAATGTCCCCTGGGAGAGAGTCAGGTAACAGGCAGCATCAGCAAAAAGCCTCCATAGACCGGCAGAAACTGGTACTGGCTGTCACAGCACCCCACAAATATGCAATGGAGTTCACTTAGGACAATTTGAAGAGAAGCAACACTCACTGTTCATATGAAGACCCCCCAAAGCCATCATAAAGTCCAGAGTTTAAAATAATCTAATTGCACCACTAGGCTCAGAAATATTAAGGCACAGGTTAACTAAAAGTTGAGACACCTAGCTTGGGAGGGAGATGACAATAATATATCACTGGAAAACCTAAAATGCTATGCCAGATCAGACCAAAAGCTCATTTAATCTCAGTTTTTGTTCCTAATGAATCCCCAGGTAGGAGATGAATGCACTAACACCTTCCAACTTTCTCAGTAAGTATTATTCAGAGGCATAGTGCAGGGTACTCTTATGATCCCAAACTACCCTGGACATGCTACTCTTGACTGTTTTCTGATAACAGACTATATATACTATCAAGTTTTGCAGTGGATCAGGAAGAATAAGGAAGTTCTGTATACAATTCTGCATTAGAACATCTCCTTTGTGGGATATCTCTTACCAAGTTAAAAGGGAACTATGAACCAAATATGACCCAAGGATTCTCTCCATCTGGGGTAATGGCAATCCCCAGTTATTGAAGAAGTAGCAGCAGCGGCCCAGAGTGGTGCAAGAAGTATAGTACATAATCAATGTATAACCATTAAAAACATCAATTACTGTAAAAAGAAACCCTAAAAGAAATGTGCATATGCCAATCAAGAGTAATAATGCAACAGATGTCAGCTCAAAGTGCATTTTATTCCTAGGGCAGTATTCTCTCACAGTGACTCCAGTGATCAGATAGATTTTAATTGTGGTTTAAATTGTCAGTATGGAACCACTCATACTTCCTTTGGGAGGGGATTCCATAACTGGAGTCCTCTTCCCATGGCTGGGATCATACCCAGGACATCTGCAGCTGACTGCAACGCATGAGTCACTTAGTTCTGGAGAAGACTCTCTTTCAGTATTTGGTTCCAGAATCATTTAGGGCTCCCTACACTAGTATCAACACTTTGAAATGGGCATGGAAGCTCCCAGCAGAAGGAGAAGTTTGTTTTCCTCAGTCCTCTTTCCTAGGAAACATCCAGAGGAAGCTTTCAAGCTAGCCTGGCCTTATTTACAGAACTTTATGGGAGCTCTACCTAATACTGTTATCCACCTTAACTCTCTTATATTTTTTCATCATTTTTTCCACAGCTTTTCTGTTGGAAGTGTTAGCAAATCAGCATGCCTCAATTAGCATGTAAATTGAGTTTGTCCCATGATGCTTGTTAGAGGAAGCTGTTTGTTGCCACTCTCACTTCCTCTCTCTGATCTCTTTCTCCTTCTCCACTGGGAGCGAAGCACACGGCTGTGTGCTACTCCATCTTTCTGGGCACCATGCGGTGGGCCTGGAATTCCCATTTTCTTTCATGCAGCTCTTGGCAGCTATAGGGCTGAGAGTTTAGGGTGAATTAAGTTTAGAAAGAACAAAAGATACAAGGAACATCATTTTTCCACTGAAGATGGATGTAACTGAACCAACAATAAAGTCAGTAAGAATCCTTTTACTTATCTTAAACCTACTTTGTCTAAGCATGTCATTCTTTATGCTTGGGAGGGCTGAGAGTGTAAGATCAATAACCTTTGTTTCTCTGACATGCTCATTGAAGCTATTTAAGATAATATTCTTTTTCTGTGTGCAGCTTCTCCACTGTGTTATAAGCTCTGCTCCATTAGGTGGTTCTAGCAGGCCACTAAATGGCTTCATTTTCTTCCATGGGAAGAATACATCTAGGAGGGAGGAAAAGTTAAACACTGCTACAAACTCCTCTGGGAGTTGATTTTGGGTTTTGCCCCCAGAAGAATTCTCTGGCAGGACAAAAGCCAGCTACAAGGAAAGTTTTTCCTTTAAAAAAAATCTGTGAAGGACTGGCTAACAAGTTTCTTCCTTCTTTTCCAGAAAGTGTCAAGAATGGAACAAATCTCTCTGCAAAGAATCCATTCTAAGAGTACTGAGCTTCCAAATGAGTTGGAAGATATTCCTCAGCCTCTTTACAGTTTGTAAAGAAATAAATGCAATCCTCATCTACTTTTGTTCACTCACACAAATATTTATTTATTTATTTATTTATTTATTTATTTATTATTATTTTTGATAAATACTGGGCTGCATGTCAGTGAGTAGTAGAATACCTCAGAGATCTACCTATAAAATTTCATTATCTTTATTTTAAAAGCTGTTGGAATAAACCTACCACTTGAACACTTGAAAATCTTATACCAGCCAAGACTTTAACATAACCATGGCAGGGTATAATTAAGACTGGTTAGTTGGTTGATCTTCCCTCATGTTATTTTGAAGAAGTTATGGAATCTTTAGCAATATCCTACAGGCCTTTTAACTGTGAGAAGTTAGTAGGTATCAATGGCATGAAATTAAAGAATTATTGCTATGTCTACCCCCTGTTCTTTATTTGAACTCTACCTTCAGTACTTAAGTGAAGACTCACTCACCTCTTTGTCTGCCTCCACCATAGCTTTGCATTTATTCAACTAACTCAGAGTAGCTGCCTATCCATGCAAATCTTCTATCCCGTTTTTATAATTAAAATACCCGAATCCTATGCAAACATTTCTGTGCAGTCTTGGAATGAGGGGTGACAAAAAGATAACTGTTTGATTTTGTCTTTTTTTTTTCTTTTTAACAAGGCAAGGACTAGTTTTGTGCATCCAAAAAAGAAGCAAGCTAACTCTTGCTTCCCATAGGAAAAGCCATTAAAAAACAACAGTAACAATCTGAACATTCAGCATTTGAAGGTTTCAACTTGTAATGACTACAAGATCCCAGCAGGAACAGTATTAATTTCGCATGAAGAGAGACAAGCATGAGGAAAGGCACAGGTCAGCCATCAGCCATAATATCCTCACATGCCTCTTTCCTCCCCTCCTCCTCCCCCTCAGTCTTTTGTGTAAACTAGCCTCTGCTATCTCTTCTTCAGCCTTTTCATTAAATTAGATTACATCTTCCATAGTTCCCAGTCAACACTGTCACTGGCAAGACTGGCAGTCTGTGCCCTTCTAGATGTTGTTGTATAGCTCTCAGCAGCCCACATCATCAGAGTGTATGGTGAAGGATACCATGACAATAGTGCGGCAATATTGGAAGTCAGAGGTTATTCAGGCTGTGTAAATCTTGGAATTATCATAAGAGACGATTGAACATGTACCAACTATCTTTTAGCTTAGTCTTAAATTGTATTATTCTGTTTAAAAAGCCTGAATCCATGCTAGAGAAATCTCATTAAGCTCCCTTTGAGCTGACAAATCGTTGTTTTATGGTTATCATTTGCTTTGCTAAAATATCTCTTGCATTCTGCATTTTTTGGGGGGAGCTGGTCATCAAGTAGCCCAGTTGCATCTGGTTAAGCTATTTACTGGCTGTCAAGTTACCAATGATCTAAGGTAGTTAAAGGTTCAGTCCTGGGACCTTAGGGATAGAGAGACAAATCTTTTTCTGAAATGGAAAAGGTGAGAATAAGAGCTGAATGTTCAAAATGCTTCAAGATATTTTCCTAACCATACAGATCAGTATCAGTTTATTATGCATTGCCATTCTGTTCAGAAGTAACTAAATTGTTTAACTGTCCTTGCAAGTTAAAGAAAAATGATGTTTTAATAAAGTTCAGAGTGATTTTTATTACTCTCTTGTCAATGTTCAGACCACTTTGTAAGCTGCAAAGCAGCATATTCTCAGTGCCATAAAATCATGCTGAGTAAATTATCTGTATGCTCAGGGACTCACTGCATGAATTCTTTTCTTTTCTTTTTTCCTATTAACAGATAGATGAGGAATTGGAAGCACTTAGAGCTAATAAAATGATAAGGACACAAAATCTCTTGACACCTTGTTCTGATGTTGTAATGTTCCATTTCCTACTCCATATTTTTGGCCTCTGGCAAAGGTTGTGAAACAAATAAACAGCATGAGGATGACATTAAGACCCAAGGGAAGACAGAATCTCAATAAATGTTTAAATGTTAAGAGCTGTTTGTTAAGAGCTGTCAACAGAACCAATTATCCTGAGAAGTGGTGGACCCCTTATCACTGAATGGGTGCAAGCAAAGGCTAGATCAGGGTTTCTCAACCAGGGTTCCGTGGCACCCTCGGGTTTCGTGAGCGGTCACTAGGAGTTCCCTGGGAGATCACGATTTATTAAAGAAATTATTTCAAATCCAGGCAACTTCACATTAAAGAGGTAAGTTTCTTTATTTTTAGTTTAAGAACACTATTTGTCCTAACAGCCAGGAACCACGCTGAGACAAGGAACTGGTCTCTAATGTTTTATTGCTTGTACATAACAGGAATCCTAACAAACTGAAGAAGCATGGGAAAAACCCAGACCTATAAACCCCAAAGGTTAAGGCGGTCCCGATCTGTGTCTCTTTGAATGGCTGCCCAATTCCTCAGTGCTACGCATGCGCTTAACAGTCTGGATGGGAGCCCCCTGCTCGCCATCCTTACTCATGACACTATTAATGCATATATACAGGCCTACACATGAAACGGATATAATAATTTTGTAACTTCTGGCCTATATTTGAGCCTGAATATGCAGGGGTTCCCTGAAGCCTGAAAAATATTTCAAGGGTCAAAAGGTTGAGAAAGGCTGGGCTAGATAGTCATCTTTTTGGGATGCTTATTTTGAATTCATGCAAGAGGTACAGGCTAACCTCCCTTCAAAGTTTTGGATTCTATCTACCATGTGCTATGGAGGACTAGATAGGAATTTGCCATGGTTCTTAGAGCTCATTTTTACCAGGGAAACTGAACAGAACAGAAAGCAAGAGGTCAAACATGAAAATGTAGGTTTAAAAATCAATTGTTTAAAAAAGTTCTGAGAAATGACAATAATGGAGAACAATGAGAACAAATTAGGCACAATCCATTATTTTGAGGCTCCAATTCTGGACAGCAAAGTTAGGACATATCAGTTTTAGTACTCCTTCTGTGAAATAATTGTGAAAATTCTAGCTTTATTCTGCCTTACCCTAGTGCTTTCCAGATACATTGGACTTCATCACTTATCCCAACTAGTAATAAGCATACAGGCTGGTGATTACAGTGGTTGAAGTCCAAAACATGTGGAGAACATAAGGTTGGGAAATGCAAGGCTATCTCAAAAATTATTTCAAGATAAAATGTGTTAAAGAGCATACACATTAAACTAACACAACATTGTTGTATCATACCTGGATGCTCTGTCCCATATTTTGGAAAGAAAACGGTAATGCAGAGTTTCAGCCACCCAAGCATTTCTTTCTTGATTTTGTCAGCCTGCATATGACAAATGACAAATGACATACATATTGTCAATGTACATATGACCAAAAAAAAGAGCTGCTTTATAATGTCATAATGCTTTATTTAAAAAGAGAAGGAGAAAGAAGATTTTTCACTTTTTTCTTTTTCTTTATCTATAAAGAAATCTATATCTATATCTGCTTTTCACTTACAGTGAATAATAAAAGTATTAAAAATAAAATAAAAAAATGCATATGACAAATGCAGTTGCCCACTGCTTTCCTTGGAGAGACAGAAGCATCCAGCAAAGACAATCAAGTAGATAGCAATTTTGCATGCAAGAATGAGATACATGAGCAAGTTGGCCGTGTTATGAAAGAATATATGTTTGGAATAGGTCAACTTTCCACAGAATTGGTTTTCAATTTTTAAAATCATTGCTTTCCACTGACAAGTGACAGCAAGGTTTTCCAAGGCATTCATGATGCAAAAGTCTTGTAATTTAACTCTACTGCTGAAGCAAAACATCTCTTCCTATATACAGCAAGTTGCTGGATGGGAGAATGCTGGGAACTGCAGAATTGCAGTAAATTATATCTGGGATCAACTGAAACATATAAATAAGGGAGCTTTCCGTCCAGATGAGTATATTCTCAATCAAGCATGCAGTTTCAGTGTGCTGCCTAATAGAGGAATGCCAGAGGAAAAGCATGCAGTGTTTGGTACTAAATCTCGAGCTTAGTGTTTGGGAATCCACTCCCAGGGGTTGGCATGCAGCTGTGCCCCAAATTATTAAGTTACTTGGAATTCCATTGGCAACTGTGGTGGAAAATTCAGTGGGTTATAAACTCTCTATTGATCCATGTGTCAGATTTATACTGCACCTTCCTTTCAGGAGCAAAAGGTGATGTACATAGCATTCACTTCTCCTGTTTTTCTCTACAACAACAAGCCCATGCCATGCAATCACAACTCAAAACTTTACAATAAAATTGTTAAAATACAATAATACCAACCATGAATGAAAACCACAGGGAAACCTGTGAATTAAAAAGTGGGTGGGGACCCAAGGAAAGAAAGCATAAAGTCTGGTGAACAGGGAGGTGCCTGGCTCTAAGGGGACAAATGGATGTGCATGAGACTTTGGTCCCCAGACACACATGTTTGCTGCATTCACTTGCATGTTCAGAGAATGCGTTTTCTTCAGGGGTAATGCAGTCACAGTGGTGAAAAGGGAAAAACATGGAATAAAAAGCCAGGAAGTGCGAGATTGCAGCAGGAGCACTAGGAAAAGGTCCTTGGGGTAAACCCTGATTATTCTCAGCAGTGATATTGCAAGATAGGACTTTTGACTAACACTTCCAGCACAAAAGAGCAAATGAGGCCCCAAATGCAATACGCAGGCTAACTACCTTCTGCAGTAAGCAAATGAACACCCACTGTCATTTAAAATGTGCATAGAGAAACTCCCTTGCAAGACCAGCCAGATGAGAGTCTAAATGTACCTCTTTATTTCTACCAAACCCATGCTGGAAAAGGGAGCAGGGGAGCATTACGAAGCACAGGAATAGGAACATCAGGAGAATTAATGGCGGCACTGAGGGCTGTGTTGCTCACAATCAGGGAGACATTCTAGATTAACACTACTATTAGCTATGCTCCCACCAGTAGAAAGGCCCCTGGTTAGTTGCAGAAGAAGCCCATTTGTACGGCAACAACTGGCATCTGGACAGGACAAGAAACAAGACCACCTTGGCCAAGAACATTGAAGAAGAGGCCTTCTGTCTACCCTACCCACTGAGTTCTAAACGCCCATGAGGCAGCAGGCTCTGCATCACCGCTTTTCCTCATCTTTGCTTCTTTTTTATGCTTCACTTTCCCTAAAACATAAGATTTGATTTGCTTCTGAATACTTATTTTTCTGTAACAGGCTCCTGCTGGGAGCAGCTAGATGCTAGAAGACATGGAAAGACATGAAGCCAGGAAAGCAAAGGTTAACTGGCTCAGAACAATAGCTTCAGCAAGAACCTGGCGCAGACTGATGCATTCCATCTCCTTTCACTTCTCTTCAAATCCTTTGGTCCTCTTTCCTTCCAGCCAGACATTCTGGCTATTCCTTCCTGCTGAGACAGGTGGAACGAACAGAGACGTAGTAGAATCCATTCCTGCCTGCCCAGGCAGCTGAAATGAATGAAAATAATGTATGGAACTTATGCAGTGGAATTGCCGACTCCCTTGGCAAATGCTGCTGAGCCTAAGACAAGCATTCGGAATATTTAAAGTTCACACCAGGGAAGACAACCATTCTGCCAGGCTAGAAGATACCTAGAATTGGGCATGGAGGTCAGGAGAGGAAGCAGAAGCAAATCACCAAGCGGGATATGCCTTGGTACAAGCACTACCTTACTTGTATTTTTCTTTATTCTGTTTTTTAACATAAAAGATCCTCAAAATCTACATCTTTTATATGATTTAAACTTAAACTATTAAAAGCAGAGCTCTGATTTTACTCACCTTTTCTCATCCCTGTATTATCTGTTATGGCAAGTGAAAATGACATGTTAGAAGTGCAGGGAGGAGAGAAGTAAAGGTTACCATTATCACAGAAAAGATTGCAGATGGGATTAAATTAGCATGCATAGATTCAAATTTAGAAAGAATTGCTATAACCGAAATGGGAATACTGTACTGTATGTCTCACTATAGAAAGGCAGTTTGTATGCAGCTGATTTGTACCTGCTCAGTGTCATATTCAGACATGAACTCTAGACAGGAAATTTCAAGGCCCCTATTCTCTGTTTGTGTCTTAAAAACAGACTTGCATTGGCTGGTCCTTTGGATAAGGAACTGTTCTCTATAATGGAGACAAATCCAACTTGTTTGTCTCTTTGGAGGGCTGCTAGATTGAAAACAACAACAACAACACAATGAAGAAACCATAATGCATAGTCCCACATAAAACTAGGAGAAATTCTGCCTGTCACATCTGTGTTATTCCATAATTGTTCTGCTTCTTTTGCAGAGCATAAAATTATTTCTAGGAAAATGTTCAGAGGCAGGTGAAGAGGAGGATGTCTTACCTGTCTTCAACTCTTATTAAAAAATCAAACCAGCATGCATTCCCCTGTAGCAGCATGGGAATCTCTATCCATCTTCCAGCTTCTTCATCCCAGAATCATCATGGCCTTGCAAGGTCACCAGACAATTGCGTGGTCAGGTTATAACTCTCAAGAAGCTACTGGAGGGACGAGAGTCCCCATACACTTCTAAGAAAAGAAGGAGAGCCAGGGTGGTCTAGTGGTTAAGGCACTTCACTAGAAACTGGGTGACCTTGAGTTCTAGTCCTGCCTGAGGCACAAAGCAGCTGGGTGACCTTGGGCCAGTCACTTTCTCTCAGCCCTAGGTAGGAGGCAAGGGCAAACCACTTCTGAAAAATTTGCCAAGAAATCTGCAGGCACCCAAAAAAAAGGGGGGGGCTTTATTTATTTATTTATTTATTTTCTATCCCACCTTTATTATTTTTATAAATAATTCAAGGTGGTGAACATACCTACTACTCCTTCCTCCTCCTATTTTCCCCACAACAACCATCCTGTGTGGTGAGTTGGGTTGAGAGAGAAGGACTGGCCCAAGGTCACCCAGCCGGCTTTCACGCCTAAGGCAGGACTAGAACTCTCGATCTCCTGGTTTCCAGCCCGTTGTCTTAACCACTAGACCAAACTGTCTCTATTATTATTATTATTTCTATTATTATCTCTATTACTACTATTATTATTATTATTAGCAGCCACCTGCAAGATAAGTCGCCTTTCCTGAATTATATACTTCCCTTTAATTCCCCACCCCCACCCTTCATGAACAGGATGAATTAAAAGAGACTGAAGAATTAGGCAAAATGTTATATATAGAGAGATCATGTGACCATGAATGATCCTTCATAAACTCACAGTACTGAAGTTCAGGTACATAACCCCATAAATACTTCTTTTTTTAAAAGTAGAATTGCAGTGGGAGAATGAACACTAGCATTTTATCTGGTACTGGGATATCTTCCTGTCTTGTGCAATACATGACACAGATCCCCAGCTCGTTTTCTTGATGATACTGCTTCTCCCAAGCCACACAAATAACCTGCATATTTTTTTCAGTGATTTGGGTATTCGGGCACTCTCCATTTCAGTAAGGTCCAGGCTGGTGTTGTTATAAGTGTTACTTGTATAAACTGCCATAACACTGTTTTGTAACCTTTTTCCTACCCTAGAGAGCAACTTGAGGGGAGCAGGGAGGATTTGCAGCAGGAAATCAATGGGATTTGTTTTTTAAAGGGAGTGCTTTTTAACTGTTTCCTCAACTGCACACCATTGTTACATATACATTTATTATACTTCCTTGAAAATAGCTAAACTGTTCTAATTCTGTGGCTGTATCTCCTTAATGACAACCAGAAGTCCCTGTGAATTCTGTCACCACATGCAGAAGTGGTTCTGACTTGCCAATCACTTGCAGCAATCTGTCAGAGCACACTCATGATGGCTAGCCAGTATAAATTTAGTCCTGAAGACAAGCAAGGAAAATCTTTAGTTAGTACTTCACAGAAATAATACATATTTTAATGGCACCTTGAAAGAGGCAGCACCTCTTTCAAAAGGTATCAAGTGGTTTTGAGAATGAGGAATTGCTACGAGGCACCCACGAACCCTGTTGCTCCGTTGCTATAAATGCTCTTCCTAGGAAAACAAGTGCAGCAAGCATCGACTGGGGGAGTCCTTAGCTGTGCCCCCAGTCATTTAGGAGAACAGAATTGCACCAGCATTTTATACTGTAGACTTTTCATGCCGATGTGCCTATTTTTCACCACCATTTTGATGGCTGCCTGTTTGGCATTAGTAAGAAAAAGCTAGATATGTAGACATTGGATTCTTGCTTATTGGATCCCCTTTGGTAGGAAGAATTCTACCCAGGCACAGCATTTTTGCATAAATATCAAACACAGGGCTGCTGGTGAGTATCAGCACTTGTGGGCACGATCCTGTGCACCCCTGCCTATATGTAAGTTGTAAGAGAGAGAAAGTGTAGTCTTTAGTTTTCAGTTTATTGATCAGGAATCCAAAGCTGCATCTCCTTGCACAATTAATGAATATTTGTGTATAATACAGCTTCTGGAGATTTCCAGGGAAGAAATGGCAAACTGAAGACAGCTCCATAGAGCTGAAGACCGCAGCAGAATGAAGAGCTGGCAAGGGGACTGGCTCTTTGGGATTCCTCTCCAGACAAGGAGAGGACTTGGGATCACCCACAAATGCTCCAGACGGTTGCTCCTTGTGAGGAGACTGCAAGATAGGGGTCTTTGGTGGGTTTAGAGCTCTGGGAGATGAGGGAACACCATTTTTGTCCAAACCGCAGTTGGTGCCTTTATGGACACTGGGTTTGCATACTTCTTTTTCTAATCACTTTTGGAAATTAGTTTTCAGTATATTGATCCAGAATCCAGAAAGCCACATCTTGCAGAATCAATGGATGCTTGTGTATGGTACAGCTCCTCCCTCTGCCTCACATACAGCTGGCTTGGCATAAGTTGAAACACCTGAAAGCCAGCTCAAGCTGGTGTTGTTTTCCAGTTGCTACCAGCTAGAGTAGATCAGATAACAGAGTCCTGATGTTGCATAAAGCAATGACTTGGCTCAGAACAACTACAAAATGATTTATGGGTTAATTCTGAGGTTGTAAACCAACAAAACCCTTGAATTCTTTTGCCTATCTGACAATCCGGAGTTCTGCCTGACTGCTGCAAAGCACATCTGCTGTACCTTTAAGAGGACTGAGGTGAAATTTTTATGTGGTGATGTGCACTGATTGGAACTTGGAGTGCTTCCACTGCCTACGTCAGTGGACCGCGTGTATGTGAGAGAAAGAGAGAGAGAGAGAGAGAGATCAATCTGTTGCTTTTGAGAGAGAGCGAGCACAATATTATGGAAGAATGGTTGCCCTGGTAACAAGCATTTTCAGAAGAACCCATAGATGACAAATGCTGCTATCAGCACATATCAGAAAGCTACCACAAGCTACTGAGAAAGACCAGATTCAGAGGCTGTCTGAGGTATTTAGCCCAAGAAAGATGCAGAACAGGTAAAGGGAGTCAGACTGCTGCCTGGCTTTGGTACAAGCGTATGCTGGCTTGTTGAGATATTTCTGGGTCCCCTTCTGGTTCCATGGTACAATTAAAGGGAATGATCCTGTTCAGGTCACTTGTGGTTTCCGTACAATAGCCTTCCTTAAATAGGTGCAAAGGATGTTTCACTGCAGGTCCTCTTGGTAAGGAAGGACTTCCTTCCTTCCTATCTCAGTGGATATTGTGCATCTCAGAGAATGGCATGCCTCCGTTCCCAGCATTTTTGTATTGATTGGTAATGGCTGAAGACAGCAAGCTAGCACAATGGAATAACTTCCAGCGTTTGCATTTTGATTCCCATCTGTTACAGTTACCAAATACGCTTCACTGAACTTTGATCAGGTTAGATTCCCACTCTCAGGAGCACTCACATGCATACCCAGAATTCTTTAACCCTAACACAAAGGCTGTAGCATTTCCCAGCTGACTTTGACTAGCTTCCATCGGCATGCACATTAGCAAGCTGCTTCTCATGTGTCCACCCACCCAAATTCTGTCTGCTAATAGGTGTCACCAGCTGGAACTGACCAAGTTTATAGGGCAAGATGGATCCTTGTGGCTATTTAAATTAGTACCTGCTCCCTTTTGCTAAACTGTAGGTGGATACTAAGAAGGTTCCAATAGAAGCGTATCCATGAACACCAACTAGCAGCCGGAAGACACAATGAAAACTCCTTAATCTCACAACACATGGAGAGACTCAACTATAGTTTCAACTGAGAAACTGTCAGCATCCTAGACCAAGCTAAATCCAAAAATGCTGGAGAATTCCTGGAAGCTTGGTGTTCAGACAAATCAGCCATCAGTAGACACATAGAGATAAACTACATTTACAGACCATTCAAAAGAGACAATAAAAAAACTAAGAAGGAAACACAAAGACCAGAACACATCCTCTCCAGCAACCAACACCCAGATAAGCAGGGATTAACACCAGAGAAACAATCAAGCAGAAAACAGTACCCAAATCAAGGCACTACCAAGGAGAAAACCACACCCACCAACATTGGCAGGGCAAGCCACTGTACATAAACAGGGAGCAAACCCCACACTCACCAGCACTGATGATGTTACCTAGCCAGGTAATGAAACATCTGCAAGCGAACAGCCAAGCTCAGAGAGCACCAAGGACTCCACCGATAAGGTTATTGTCTTTGCCAATTTATTATTTGGGTTTTGTTTTGCTTTTTATTCAGGAACCACATGGCTACTCTTGGGTTGTTGTTTTTTTCCACCAGACCAAGCGTGCCACCATTGTATGGTGTTTGGAAATTCAGTGGCAGCAAAATGCAGTTTCTTCACTGATGGAAGATATTTTAAGTGGCTTACGCTGCAGCAATCATCCATTTGTAGATGCAGTAACACTAGTCATATAATGGAATACAAGATGAGATGCTGGACTTCTATCAAGTATTTCATGAAGTGCTTTCCATTTTGATTGCTCTGTTAAAATATTCATAGATTCAAGAGATATAAATGCTAAGACGGTAACTTCGTAGTACAATTTTCCAATCTTACAAAGTCAGTTGATGAGGCTGAAATCTAATGGGCCAAATAATCAGGGAAAGAGAGATTAGGAAGCTGCTAGATTTTTAAACTCCTTCTGATATCACTGGTTGATGGAAACATGGAAGAGCACTTGTGTTACCAACCATATAGTGTCACTTTTTCAGTTTGCTCCACTGACTTCCCTTTCCGTAGCGTGTTGGAAATGCAGCTCTTCTATTGATTTCCGTGCCAAACTGTGTGCATCTGCATCTATGTATTTCATTTGCATTGAAAGAACCATTTGCCAAAGGCTGAGATGGTGAAGCCAGAGAAAGAGAGAGAAATGTACAGTAGGAGCTGTGTGGGTGTTGTGGGGGGAAAGGTGTTGATACGGACTAGCAGAGCATGGGACAGGAGCCCTTCCCTGAGTCTGGAAAAGCTTTATTTGTACGGAGCTGGGCAACAAGGAGAGGGCAGATGCTGCCCTTTCTGAAACAAGAAGGAAGGCAGATATTTTAGAATGCCAAATCCTGCTTCTGTTTCCAGTGACTATTCCATTTAGGATATTTATGTTATGAACTGGAGTATCTTACATGTGTTTATCAACTTGTCTTATCTCAAGTTTCCTGTGGATCAGGGAAAAAGGTCACACCTGCTGTGTAGCTGGAGAAAATGGTGTGCCGAAAGGCTATCTGGCTCATCCAAAAGGAAGTTGGGAATGAATCAGATTTCATACTTGAGTTCAGTTTCACCCTATTAGCCCCTGGTTCTTTTCATTCCCTTTCAAGTGTGATCTTACTCTATACAGCTGTAAGAACATTTTCCTCTCATTGGCCAACATACTTTGCTCTTGTTTTGCCAGTAAAATATTTCTCCCATAGCCACAGACCTGCTGAACTTGGGACCATCATACCAAACCATATCTCTGCCAGGAAAAGCAGCCAATCAGGTTGTTCTGTTGACTGAAAATGGAGGTGAAGGAGGGGTAGGGTTTTTGACAGACAAAAGGCACATGGCTTATAAAGTGCATTTTGAAGAGCTGTCTGATGTTGTGCCAATATAACTCAGTCTAGGTCTGCAGTGTGGTCCATTTATCAGTTATGCTAAATGAGCAGGACTTAAAATTGATGCCAGCTTTTACTGAATGAATGATGAGATTTATATTGTAGGACAAACCATTCTTCCAGGGTAATTTTCTAATTTTAAACTGTACAGTTTGTGTTGTATGTCATGCTAATCCATATTATTTTTTTAAAAAATGTCAGTCACCATCTGTATAAAGTGGGGGGCTTTAAAAAAAATTTTGTTCACAAAGGTGAGGAAACATTGGGTCGGTTGGGGAGGGAAGTGTATGAGTAAGTAGTTGTAGGAAGATGAGAGGTGGTGTGTTGAACAAATAGATGTACAGTATGTGAGAAGGTGGAGGATGTGATGAAGAATGAAGATCATCAAAGCTGGTGAGGCCAAGACCCAGAGAAACATCTCAAAGGTTGCTGGTTGAGTATTGATGCGTAGAGACTCTCAGCTGTTGGGAGGTCTAGGGAGGACCTACTGACTGTCAAGAAAAGTTTACTGGTTGGTTTGTTCTGAGAGTCAAGGACTGGGAGAAAGTGGTCCCCCCCCCCCCATGGTTGAGAGATGCAAGATGAACTGAGAGCGCAAGGAGGTCATTCAGTCTCATGCCATAGGCACTTGTGAAGAAGGACTAGATGGTGAGTGACTGCCTGAGCAGGTTGGAAAAGATAGATGGAACAGAATGCTGGGGAGGGACCATATAAGGAAACTTATATGGATATGGGCTTGTTTCCATGTTGACAGGCCATGGGAAGGAGCGATGTTAAGTGTGTTTTGCCAGGGGATGGAGGACCAGCAATTTGGTGCAGATGCTCACCTTTGACCTCATCCTTTGTGCTGGGTGACCGCATTGCTAGGTGCCATAGCTTGAGGCTGCTATTGATTAATGCCAAATCCTCGTGCAATAAGACCTTGTTCCTCCACATCATGGTGAAAGGTGAGTGCAGGGATTTGGCTTGCATCACAGAGACCAGATTGGGTTAGGATGGAGATATAGCCCTATCTGAGATTATCTATTAGGTTTCTGGGTACTCCAGCAGCCTTGATGCAGTGGTCAGAGAGGAGGCATGGTGACAATCATTTATAAGAGCTTGGCAGCACTCCACAGGTGGCTGGTGATAATGCCTGTATATTACATTAGGCCTCAGGGATAATATGGTGTACCCAGCCATGGCCCTACCCAAGCTCCGGGTTCTTGTTGTTGGGCTTGTGTTAGAAAATCCCCATTACTATTGGTTTTGGGATATTTCAATTTCACTGTCCTGGGAATGGGGTCTGCATAAGTTCAGAAGTTCATGGTCTCCCTGATGATCATGGGTTTGTTCCTGGATATCTTGGGACAAATACATATAGGTCACCACATGGTAGAACTAGACTGTTCCCTGCAGCAGAGGCAGTGAGGACATTGGATGAGATTGCCCAGAAGTGGCCTCTTCTTCCTCACAGATCCCAGTGGGGATCTTGATTTATTGAGGAGTGGCAGGACATTAAATAAGCAAAGACATGCCTACAGTGAGAATGGAAGAAAACAAAGAATGAGTGTGACTAACCACAGTTGTGGATCTATGTTGGAAGCTTGCTGTGGTGATAAGAAGGGTGAAGTGTGCTCATTTGCCCATCTTATTGCAACTGCAAACTCATGTTCAGTAGTGCTGTTCAGTGTTGCCTTGCTCCCTTTTAGGGAAAAAGGTAGGTAGGAGGGATTTTTCTGCAGGCCAGTGTAATGTATTTGTGACTTTTTTCACAGATAAAATTGCTTGCATTTGCTCAGAGCTGGGGCAGGGTTTGGTGAGATGATTTGAGTGACATTTTGCAAGTCCATGTAGGGAACAGATTTTTCTGGATAGGTTTGCTTCAGCCCTGGGCAGAAGATGGAAATGTCACCCTTTGATCTTTGTTGGGTCCTGAATGGAAGTGGTGTGCTGCTACAATCCAGTATCTACATATGTAAGCACTCTGTAACACTCACTGCTGTGATTTCACATAGAGATTTCCCTCAAAGCAGCAGTGCCATTGAGTGGCCTCACAGCATGTGTCTCCCGCTATTGGCTGTGCCAAAAATGAGCAAATGCCCCCTTTTAGTCTTGTGAAAGCGAGACATTATAAATTTGCCATGTTACAGTACTTCTATCAAAAAATTAAAGACATTGGAAATATGGATCCAACCTGTTCCTGCTATAAAAGTATAAACTATTATAATCAAATATGGCCTTTTGTTTCTTGGGTAAATAATGGGGGGGGGGCAAGTGTTTCCTGCATTTCAGTTTTTGCCAATGAGCTTGTGATTTGTGAATTCATATTTATTGATGCTTTTCTGGCCAATCCTTGAGCAGATGTCAGCCATGTGAACTTGTGACTTTTAGAAATACACTTCAGTCATACAAATCTGATGGCATAAATTCTTCTCTGGTGTTCCCTCCTCTTCCATGTTCTCTGGCCTCAGCAGAGACATGCACCCTTCCAAGACTCTTCTAGCTCCAACATGGAATTTGTCAGGAATGTGGTACAGAGAGAACACTGGAACAAAACTGGTGGGGTGGAAGGTCTGGCTGGGATTCCCCCAACCTGATGCAGCAGACAGGCAGAACTAGCAGATGGTTAGATCCAAATGTGCTGTCAGTCAGAGCAACTACATCTGTAGGAACTGGGGTTCCTCTGCAATGCCAAATAGGACCCTAAGGGACATCTTCCAGATTCACTCCAAAGAACAGCAGGTGGTGCTAAATTTCATGTTCATGGACATGTGGAGATTTGGTTTAGCTTATCTTCTGGCCCAAAGAGTTGTCTCAGAATTCTTTGCATCAGGAAGTCCTCAGAAAAATTAATGTAGACTATAAGCAATCAGTTAACCAATTAGTAACACTGACACTTTCTCAATGAATTTGAAAAGCTGAGCCCAAATGTACATGCAGCTGAACTCCAAAAGGTGACAAAGCCTGTAAACAGTAATTGTAATAGCCTTATTTGCTTCACACATTATATGATATACCATACAAAGTACAGTATCTCTTATGCTAATTAGAATAAAAGGTACATTTAGAAACCAACATTTTCTTCAAGCAGCATTAACACATTAGACACATAGGCTGGAAGCCCCTTCATGATTAGCTGACTGTTTTATGGCAGCTGCTCACAAAAGGTTATGTGCTAATGTTGGTTAGTCTTGAAGGTGCTATCAGCCTTTGTGTTTTCTTTGTTGCATAGACTCTTAGTTCTTCCCCACTGTCTATAACAAATGTAGTTCCATAAGCTAAAATTTACTTAGCACAATCAATTCAGCCAGTTGCCATATAGTAACACATATGCAAATATTAACAAACAAACAACAAAATATACATAATGTATGTTTCAACACATTCCTGAGATCCACTAGGGTTACTACATAGATAAGAACTGATCATGGTAATGGAAATCCATGCACAGCAGCAGCAGAGTTCTGATCAGTGCCAAGTGCATGTTGATGGAAGCAGGCACTTTAATTTCTCATAAACCCCAATGTTAGGGGATGTCCAACATTAGGACTTATGGGTAGCAATAGTGTGAGGAAAGAAGCAGTTGCAAGAACTTGCCTTCAAGGCAGAACTCCCTAGAGACTAGGATGCTTGCTGTCTCTGAACTGGCACTTCTGTATCTGAAGTATGAGAAAGATTTTGAATGTCAGCATGTGGCTCCAGCTTCACCCCTAACTTTTAATAGAATTCCTTATTCTTCAGGGACTTAACATGTGAAAATGTTCACTTATGCCAGAGTGTGGTCTGAAATACATGATGAAGTCAGATTGCTGAAACTAAGGAAGTCTAGACTTGGTCACTGGTGGATTGGAAACCACCTGGAAATCTTACATGCATAACAATTTTAGCCCTTTTATAGAAGTGTATTCACACACACATATGTATTAAATGAAATAAATCAATGAAAAGATTCCCCTCTATCTCCCAATGAGAAGGAAGGATTGAGGGATCCATAAAGGTCCTAAATTTCTCACATCCCTTCTGGCCGATTTAATATTTCTAAAAAAAAAACGGTTTTGGGGTTTTTTTCCCATTAACAAAATTCACCATATGCAAAACAAAACAAAAATTCTCTTTTGTTTTGTTTTGCATATGGTGAATTTGGATCCATATGGTGTCTTCTGGATCCAGTGAAAACAGGGTAGAACAGGAGCTTCATTTGAATGACAAATTTCTTAAGAAATTATTTATACTTTTTTTTAAAGTAATTTTGTCTTTGTTTTTCTTATTAAACAAATATTAGCAAGATAAAGATGAAACTTTTTATCCTGGAATTATCCTTTTGATGTATTTGTGCTAGGCAGTTTACAGTAAGGGCATATGGAAACTACCCATCCAGGTTCAGCCCCTGATCTGGAGTTCCCTTAATGGATTGTTCTGATTCCGATTATTCTATCTGTAGTTGATCTGATTCAGTGCCAAGAGCTGGAGTAAGATTTGGAAAAATACAGTTCTGTTCATCTCACTGCCAGCATAGTAGAAATATAGGCAACTGTAAATTGGTGGTCTGGTATTTCTAGACTCTCCATTCATGGGAGCTTCTTGTGAATAAAAATGGTATAAAATATATGTAACAACATAAAAGAGATCAGAAATATCCTAGAGTTCACACATACCAGCATCAAATGCTTCTCCATTTCCTGAATCCATTAATATTAGATGCAGTTCCTTCTTAGCCCCTCTCCACGTTTCTGTCTTATTAAGTCATGCACAAGAGATCCCGTTCTCATATATGTCACAGTATGTGGCTGGCTGGATGAATTAATAGCAGTGACCTGATCTCTAATACTTTTTATTAGTACCACCATAATCCTTGCACGACAAGGCGTGAGAACAATTTCCAAAGCGGCAGGAGTGCTGTACCCCAAAAGAGTCAATGATGCAACAAAGACTCCTCCGAGAACTGACTAATGATGGAAAAGTTAGGGTTAATTTATTTGGATTTACATCCCACTCCATGGCAAGAATGTGGCATCCACTTCCGTGTAAGAGAATAAAAATGCCTCTGTGTTAAAGTGGCTTCTTGTGATTTCTGTTCTTCCAAACCAAAGCTTGTGTTTATGGAAGTACAATAATGGGCAATGAACAGCTATTTGATCTCTGTCCAAGGCTGACGCAAGATGTTTGTTCCAGTATAATCCAAACACAAGACAATGCTGGAGCCTTAGAAATACAAAGTTTTGCCTATTCTAGCTGGGAAAACAAACAGCGAGGAATTCAAGGGCAGCCAAAACTTCTTTTGCTCAGAAACCAGCCTTGGGAAGTTGATTGAATACGTTGGGTATCAGCAAAAGGATGTGGGTGCCAAAATTCTCCAACCTTCCCCCTCCCATGGGTGTCTTGTCTTTAAGGGCTACCATTGTCTGCATGGTTTCAACAACCCACACTAATTGAGAACGACTCTTGTAAAAATTGTATTTTTAGAAGCTTGTTACCAGGACAACTAATGGTAAAGGTCATAAAGCCTGATAGGACAGAACTAACCATAATACAGTTTATACCAGAGGTGCTTAACCCAAGGCATGAGGTTGCATATAGTTTTCACTGTGGCCCTCAAAACCTCTACAAAAGTTGCCATAAAATTAATATGATTGAAAGTTATTAAATAGAGGACAAATAACATCAAAATGAAAATCAAATTAATTTAACTTAATTAATTAGACCCAATTTAGTTCTTGTCTTGGCCCCACACATTTTTGTATCCTAGTCCCACCTGCATTTTGTACCTAGCACACCCCCTGGGCCTGACAGAACCTTTGGGCCCTCTGTTACTCTAGAGCAGTGTTTCTCAACCTCAAGATGGGTGGACCAACTCCCACAATCCCCATGCTGACTGGGGAATTCTGGGAGTTGAAGTCCATCCATCTGAAAGTCCCTGAGATTGAGATCTAATCAGATCAACTGCTATGGCTTGTATATAGTTGTAACAGCAGAAGAGAGCCTTCTTATGTGCAGAACTACTCTGGGTTGCCTTTTAATGTTTACAGATGATGGAAAGCAAATCAAATTTCATTGTAACGCCCAGCTCAGCATAGGTATCTATTATAGAACATATACCTAGTAGGAGCTGATTTACGTGAATTGTCACTTAGTACAAAATACTTTCTTTCTCTATCGCCGATTGCTTATGCATGTTTTGTATATTGAAAAAAGGCCAAAGTCTAAGGAAAATTAGTCATGCATAAGTTGCAACTAAATTAATTGGATAAGTTAACTGTGATGAATGTGTCTTAATAATTCCAGCAGGGCTTTAATGCAACAAACTTTCTTTAGATTTGGATCACTTTGCCTTCAAGAAGCTACAGCCACTTGAGGGCATTATAGCAAAAGTAAACAAGGAATTATGATACAATAAAGAAAATATTAATAAAATAATACATTAAATCGTAGCAGAAGAACTACCTCCCCTTTCAGAGATGTAACATTACTTTCCCAGAATATTGCTATCACTTGGCTGTTGATGAATTTATTTCACAAATATGGCTATATCTTGTGATTTTTATGTTTTGCTTTGTTTTCAATTCCATATCAAGACATGAATTCTGTCTCATGATTTACAAAAGTCTAATTTTACACACTGGCAGATATTTGTAGATTTTTAAGAAGTAAACAAATGAAGATGACAGAACCAATCTAGGGGCATTGTGCAAATGATAACCCTCTATTCCACACAGAGGGTGGACCAGACTAGTAAACGACCCTTCTTCCTTTCAGTTATATATGGCAACAGGATACCGTAGAGCAGGCTATAAGGCGCTCACAACCTTCTCAACCAACATCTTAGTTCAGCCTCTCACCATCCCCAATTTCTGTGGCTGAGATCCCATCTGAATCTCCCATTCGGCCTAATGGCAGTGCTGGCCTATATCACTTTTGAGAGGTCTGCTTCCATAGACATATCTAAGAACTGAAGACTCTCTCAAGTCAAGTTTGACTCCTGGGGATTATAAGAATACACATCCCTATGGATGAATGGGCAACTATATGGAAGTGGTTTTCCATTGTCTTCTTCCAATTTTTCATTTTTCCAGTCCAGTTTCCAGCCCTAGTATTTCCTGTTGGTTTCCCAACCAAATACTTGCCAGGTCTGACCCTCCTTAACTTTTTCAAGATAAGCCAAGGCCAAGTACATGCTGTGAGGAAAAGCTTTAAAAAGCCATTTAATACTGGAGGCTGTTGCTATATTTGCTGGTAATTAAATCCTTAAGATAAGAACTTTAGGACTCAGGCATGTAACACAAGGTCATGGGATTAAGGCTGGGGATCAAGGCTGGGAAAAAGGAATAGAAGGGGAGAGATGCATTATTCTATTTTTCAAATGAATAAAAGCTGTAGAAAGAGGAGAGCCATTTCCTTCGGTGTCTCTCACACCAGACAGCACAGTTCCAAAGTTCTTTCCTTAGAAGGAATAATGGAAATTACAACCTGGGGCTTGATGAAAACATCTGGAATGAATTGAAAATAATTTCAGAATCCAACAGCAGCCAAATCTGAGAGCCTTACAGCCTCTGTACTCAATTAGGTATGTTTCCTAACACTGGTGCCTTATCAGGGTGCATTAAGATAGTAATCTTGAAACATTTGGCATTATTTATCAACAAGTGAGTAAGGAGGGAATGCAGTCAGCCTATTTATAGACCAATGCCTAGAGAGAGTCACATTTTAAATCAGTTTAAGATGACAGGAGCTCTCTATAAAATATCAATTCTTTTTATTTACTATCTGCTACTGCCAGCTGGGCCTAGAAATCCATGTCAAGAAGAAAATCCTTCTGTGTGGTGAGATCAAAGTGAAATGCACTGTTATAAATATGATGGCACATTTTCACATTTGTCATGACAAATACAGAATGGTTGTCAGGATGTAGGAACGCTTGCTTGGGTTGCTTCCCAGTGACATAACCTGACCTTATTACAACTGCAGGGTTGCTAACATGATCACATACAGTATGAAGACTGTAGAGGATTTGTACTGAAGTCATAATGAAGGCCCCAACAGGCATCAGCCCCTGCCTGCATGGCTTCTGCCTCAACCATGATATTTCTCCATTCTCTAAGGGCAAACCCTACTTTTATGGCCACTGTTCCCCATCAGCTGCAGCCCCAGTGCTTTGCTTGTGAAGAATGGGCAGAAGTATTGTGTCTGTTATGGGCAAGGTGTGAGTTGTGGCAAATAAAGTTAGGCAAAGTCCTGCCACACCAAATGTGTTTGATCTCCAACTTGTTCCCAAAACTCTGTGTACCTCATCTACAATTCATCCTCATTCCTTCACTAGCTGCAGATCACAGATACTTTCATTTTGTTGCCACCCAAATGTCTGGGAATCTGTAGCTCAAGGCAGCTGTATCAGCCACTCCTCTACATCCCGATTTAGCCAATCGTTGAACACCAGGGATGCAAACCAGCCAATCACTGAATTGATCCCTCCCAGAGCTTCCAGCATAAAATAAGCAGCCCTTCTCCTTGTCTTCATAGAAGAGAAAAGGTGAAAAAGCAAAACCACAAAGCAAAGTGTTCTGCCAGATGTGCTGCCATGGCTGGTGTTGCTGCCATGGGATGCTTGAAAGAGCAGAACCTCTTGGGAAACCATTGTGAGATCAACTGAAAAGCCAGAAAAGACTTCTTTTCTACTTAGTGCCTGGTCTGCTTTGGCACTGGAGTTTGTTTCCTTAACTGAAAGCCCTGTGAGTTTCATATGGGCACAGCTGCATTCCTGGGCCTTATCTATGAATGAGGACAATCCAACTGGAGCAGAGAGTAAGGTCAGGTGAGGTCAGGCTTCAGAACTCACAAACAAGTAGATATTATAGTGGCAGCGGACAGGGGTGTGTTCTCAGCAGATACTAAGACTACAAAACATCACATAGCAAAGTGTGTGATATGGGGATATTTATCATGTGGGGTGAAAACTTTCTGAATGCTCCCTCTTTAAGCTGCCTGGTGAAGCAACATGGTCTTCCTGACCCTCAAAGCAAACCAGTCACAATGCTTCACTTCAAAGCTTCTGTCAGTCAGCTACTGGAAGTGCTGAAAGTGGTTTCTGCTACAGCTGAGCAGCCTAATTTGTCTTCTGGAACTGCTGGAAGTGGCCTCGAGGAGGCAGCAGAAATATCCTATCTGAGGAGGTTGCAGGGGCTCCTTACCTCAACAAAAAGAATATATATCTCAGTGCCATGGCAAGACAAGACCCTGCATGGGATGTACCATCGATAAATAGCTGAGGTGGCTAACACTGGGAAATCCTACCAGTGGCTGGAAAGGGCTGGACTAAAAGACAGCACTGAGGCACTGATCAAAGCAGCACAAGAACAGGAACTGAGCACCAGTTCCGTAGAAGCAGGGGTCTACTAGACAGGACCCAAGGTGCAGACTGTGCAGAGAGGCCTCAGAGACAGTCCAACACATAGTGGCAAGGTGTAAGATGCGGGCAGGAACAGTATACACTGAACGGCACAACCAAGTAGCTGGCATTGTATACAGGAACACCTGAGCAGTGTATGGACTAGACCCTCCCAAGTCCAGATGGGAGATTCCACAGATGGTTGTGGAGAATGACAGGGCTAAAATCCTGTGGGACTTCCAGATCCAGATGGACAGGCAGGTACTGGCCAGTCAAATGGACATCGTGGTAGTAGACAAGGATCAGAAGACAGCAGTGGTGATAGATGTAGCGGTACCAAGTGACAGCAACATCAGGAAGAAGGAGTATGAGAAGTTGAAGAAGTACCAGGGCCTGAAGGAGGAACTAGAGAGGATGTGGAAAGTAAAGGCCAAAGTGGTAGGTGGAGGTACCAGTGGAGGTAGGAGCACTTGGGGCTGTGACTCCCAAGCTGGGAGAGTGGCTCCAACAGATCCCAGGAACAATCTCAGAGCTCTCTGTCCAGAAGAGTGCAGTGATAGGAACAGCTACGATACTGTGCAGAACCCTCAAACTCCCAGGCCTCTGGCAGAGGACCCAAGGTTAAGGAAACATTCTACTCATAGGGGTGAGAAGGATGTGTGTGTGTGTGCGTGCATGTATGTATATATTCATTCTCTCCCTACACACACACACACACACACACACAATCCAATCCAACCCAATTTCAATATCATAAAAACAAATTAAAGAGGTTGTTGCAGTTTGAAACATCAAAAACCAAAGCATAATAACATGGAAGAATATCAAAGGAGATAAAAATAGCTCAGACATAATGGCATCTGAGTAGCAGAACATATTGTATGCTAATAGGCTTATGAAATAAAAAAGGATATTTGCCTGTTGCTGAAAACAGCCATGTTTAGATCTGTCAGGGAGACAGTCCATAATAGAGAAGCATGTGCACATGTAGACATCTGTTGAAGTTTCATCTGATGAGAATCTCAAGGCTTCTAGCCTCTCTCAGAGTGGATAGAAATGTATAGAAAGAGGTAGTCCTTTACCTACTATGATCTTAAGCTTGGATATAGGACCTATGGCCATCCAGATGTTATTGAACTAAAATTCCCAACTTCCGTAATCATTGCAGGCTGGTGCCACTGGAAACAGCAGCTCAGCAATGTCTGAAAGGTCATAAATTCCGCACCCTCCCTGAAACAATAAAGGCTTTGTTCACTGACAAGTGAAACCAGTGCTCTGAACTGAGCTTGTAAATAAATTGGTTTCTGAAGCAGTGAAAATAATACCATTTACTGTTGTTCATTTCTTTAAAAAAACCAGACTTAAAAAGGTTTTTCTGTAGATGGCTTGATAGAAGTGCCAGGCCTGTGCACTTTTATTTGGTGACAAGCTCTGCATATGGAAGAAATCCTCTGCCTTTAGCATGATATATAGAAATCTGAAAGCAAATTGTTTGGGGAAATGGGGCAGGTCTTAAATGCTGGATGAGATTTCTGGGAATCTAGAAACTGCAGAAGACCCAGCCAGGATGTACAGACAGTTAGAGAATCATCCCATCTGTCTTGGCCAGAGCAGGAGAACAAACTCTCTCTGGTCAGGTTTTAGTGGTAGATCTACTGTTTCAAGTCCTAAGAAGGCAGATATCAGATTTGTTCATGAGTCTAAATCTAAATCTAAATGGAACACTTTAGAAAGCTAAAAATAAATTGCACCTGTTAAAAAGTTATTAGAAGATACTGCTGTTTCGCTTGACTACTTTCTTTGATCACTGTATTTGCAGCAAAGATTTCCTCCCACTCTGTGTGCACCAAGATGCTCTAAGTTGTACCCTACGTAAGGAACCTGTGACATTAGCCTTGGCATGTGTGAAATTGACTAGTACATAAAGTCCAACAAAAGGTGTAAGAGGACTTAGTGGAGCAGCTTCATGTTTACAAATCCATTCTTCTTCTTTCATATCCAGATCAAACCTTAAGCTACCAATACGACACCACCTTCTTGGCTTTTTCTCGGCTTCTTATGCATTTGTTTATACAAATGCATAAGAAAGTGAGATTAAATGAGAAAGCAAGGAAAAGTCTTCCCTGCCTCCATTTAACCTTCTCTGTAGGATATCATAACTCAGGCAAGGACAACATGGGAAAGAAGTGTTTTCTTCTGATAGCTAATCCTGCTCAGCAAGTACAAATTAGTTACATATTCTTTATCACATAAACCACTGATTATGCACTAAAATCTCTATCAGGTACATCTCAGTTGCCATATAGGTGTCATGATAGCCTCTGAGGTCATCCAACAAAAATGATTAGCATATCCTAGGTTTGACCAAAGCTAGATGTAATTCAGTCTCATTGGAAGATACAGGTCATGCCTGTCACACTGAAATCCCATTCATTTAATGCCATTGGGGGAGGTTTAGGCTCGCATCGATATTAGAAACTGTGACTGCAGGGAGACTGCAGTCTGACTGTTGACAAATATGCATGTATAATGCAATACCTATGATTCCCCCATGTCCCCTGTTTCTGTATTACATGGGTGTAAGTGATACATGTGGTTGATAGGAATGGGTGCTCTGCTCATGACTGTAAAAAAAAGACAATATTTTTAAGTGCGTGCAGATGGAATGTTTGTAGGATATCAGTCTTGGGATTTATCTATCACAACTGTGACAGACATAGCCATGGCCTGTAGTCTCTCTTACTGAAACCAATTGCCTTTTCCACTTTCTATGGTGTCAAAAGAAAGTACTTAAAGGACTAGCAGAGTAATTTTCAGACAAATTCTACTCTGCACCCTGACAGGCTTTCTGAGTTTCATTATTTATACAATGAAGTCCTTGCTTTAGGGAACTAACCTTATAACTAACTTTATAATCTGATGACCGCATCCATTGTCTCCCCGTTTCTTCCATTAATTTTTTCATCCTTCAAATATTGATGGAAGTCTTTAAAACCATTTTATAACCACCTCTTAAATTGAATAAATATTGTATTCCATTGATTTAACAGTGTTTAGCAGGCTGCTACAGATCATTTGTTATGTTCTTTTACTCCACAGGAATACAGTACTCCTGATCAGCTGCAGCTGGATATTACATAGACAGATATAATGTCTAGAATTTTCTTTTTTCTTTTTTGGTAATGCTGAACAGATTGATCAAAGGTCAACCCTGATGTTTTGAGTTTTTCTTTTACAAAATGGTTGTTGTGATTTCATAAAGAATTAGGTTCACGTTTTATGGTGTTTGGCTTGGTTTTGGTAAGCAAGTTTTTGAGCTAAAATGAGGTCTTCATAAATAATTAAGCAAGAAAAGTATGGTTCTAAGCATGTGCAGAAAGCAATTCACACAATATGCACTATCTATATCAGGCAGTCACACATGTGAAGTAGTGGTGAGTGTGTCAGGCTGGCACCCAGGAAGCTCAGTTGCAATTCTATCCTTAGCCACAGAAGCTAAGTTACTGGGTACTTTGGACCAGTCATTCTCTCTTAGTCCAACCTTGAATTCCTGAAGGACAGCTGAGATATAGGTCTAATAAGCAAACAAACAAGTAAAACTTCAGCATATTGACAATGTTCCCAGCTTAACTTTGAGCATTAGCCCTTTCTTCTTTAATTTTGAATGAATTGCTGCCAGTAGATGACAGTTGTTTCTTTGAAGATCAGAGCACCAAGCTCATTCTGCATCTCTGAGAAGAAGTAAAAGAACCTTCCATCCACATTCTGCCCCACCTCGCTTTCATGGTCAACTGAAGTCACTGGGGTTGCATTCTATACTCTATTTTTATTCTGAACAGACCACAACAGACCCTTTAAATGCAACCAGGCTCCTTTGATGAAGGGAGTTATCAACTCTTAATACTCCTGTGACTGGCTGGTTTCCTTCCTGTTATTCAGGGGGCGTTGTGAGTGTGCCACTGATACTCTATCCAGTGACCTATGTTTTTTATTACCTGCTGCTCTGAAGGCTGTAGCTGAAATTCACAATTGGCTCAGATGAAAATCATACTGAACAAAGCTTTTCTTTTTAGGATAAATGACATCTCACTTCACATTTTTATCTTCTCCATACACTTCTTACACTTGTGCTGAAGAAACCATGGGGACTTTCAATCAGCTATCAGGCCAGGTTCAAGGATTTATTAATGGAATATTAAGCCCTGAATAGCTTGGGACTGGGATACCTACTAAAGCATCTTTCTTGTTTTAAAGCTGTATGATCACTTCAGTCAACTGGAGAGATTCAGCTGAGAGTATGGACTCTTACCTTGCAGTCAG
Source organism: Candoia aspera (assembly GCF_035149785.1). Taxonomy (NCBI): domain Eukaryota; kingdom Metazoa; phylum Chordata; class Lepidosauria; order Squamata; family Candoiidae; genus Candoia; species Candoia aspera. The sequence continues at coordinate 41,822,704 of NC_086154.1, read as the reverse complement.
TTACAGCAGACCTACTGGATGGCAATACCTGCTTTGGTTGGTAGGCTGTCTCTGCTGATATCCAAGGCAGACCTACCATTATATCACTGAGGTGCCGGCTGAAGAATGACCTTTTCACAAAGGCCTTCCCTGTCTGCATTAACAGATACTGTATGATTAAGATCAGCTGATTTGACATGGTTTGCCTTAACATCTTTTATGGGAAGCGGTGTACAAATGTCTTTATGTCTTTAATGTATTTATTAAATAATAAAAAGAATTGTGTTTGTTTTTAATAAAATATCAATATGTTTCTGTTTACTCCTGCTGCAAAGTTGATTTATGCAAGCATGGATATGATTGCTCCATTCCTTTAAAGACTTAAGCAGCTCCCAATATTATTCATTAGGTTGTTTATCAGGACATTGGTACTGACACTGACATCTTCTTTTCCTTCTGGGGGCTCTCAGGAGGGCGTGGGTGGGTAGGTGGGGGTCTCTCACGCCTTCAATCCGTCTGTGGCAGTTACTTGGTTCCCACTGTCCCGATTTTTGAAATACAACTTCATGGCTTTTATAGGGCTGCTTCTTCCCCCCTAAGATGAGTTGTTCAGTTCCTGTAATTTAGAGCTAATGTTATGTGGCCTTAATAGTCTATTGCAGACTCTCCCCATCTGGCGCTTTCCTCAAATCCTGGAAATCAAGCTCCCAGGGTTGTGGAATTATTTAAGCCCAGCATATCCAGAGAACAGTAGAAAATGCTGATGTATTGTGATTAATTAAGGAGATTCATGCAAAGTTAATCACAGGGTGAGAGAGTGACCGGATTGTTTCAGTCCAGACAGGGCAGTGATATGCTGGCTAGGGGGTGATGGGAGTGAAGTTCAACCCATCTGGCTGGCACCAGATTGAAGAAGCTGATTTGGGGAAAATGTTTCCACCCTGAAAATGTTGGTATAAACAATATAGATTCCTTGGTAAAAGATTTTACAGCTACTGTCTCCATGCTATTTTTCCAGCGTGTTTCTATATCTATATGCCTATATCTATCTGTAAGATATGGTTAATAGGAACTGATCAATTCCATTATATTTATTTTTCATTTCATTGTATGTTCCAATTTTGTTTGATGAAATGCTAAAGAACAAAAACCCAACTGATAATTGGTAAAAATGCCACATAAGTATGTACCTCACAGTCCAATGGGGTTTGCTCTCAAATAAATGGGATTGCAATCTAACTTTGCTGGAATAAACTTAGCCATTGTGCTCTTGCTAAAGCCAGTAACAAAACGATGGCTAGTGTCAGATTATCCATCCCTTCCTGAGAAATGAACAATTTTTGGAGGTGATTGAGACATGTAAATAATCTATTCAACTTGACCTCTGACCTCTTGCTCTGAAAGTGAAGCTTGCATTCCCCAGCATTCATTGTTCACAGGGCAGAGGGCTGTCAACACCATTCCCATAACCCAAGGGTGAGTCTTAATGTCTCACTTAGGATTTTTTTTTTCTGCAGCAGCCTTTCTTAAGAAAAGTAGCTACTTTTGCTACTTAACCTTGTGAAATTGTTATGTACAAACAGTTCATCAATTCTTGGAAAGAGCTATTCAGAAGGGCTATATTTAAACTCTTCTCTAGATTATTTTTGATACGCTATAGAAAAAAAGAGGTACAGGACTGCTTCCAAAATATTTTCTCAGCTGGGTCAGTTGTGCTTTCTTCTGCATTTTTTTAAAAGCACATTGAGGCCAGCCTTTGAATGTGGTGCCCTTTCTTACAGGGTGCTAAATAAGTGGTGAGGGCTGGGGAGGGAAATGCTGTGTCCTCAAAGCTCCATGTTAAAAAGAAAAAAAAGTCTGAACAAAAGCTCCTGTTCCAGTATTGCCTTCTTATTGCTAGTTGTAGGGTTCTTACATTGCATGTGTGTAGAAGACACATCCATGCCCCTCAGCCCACAGTGGAAGAACTAGGGTCTGAAGAATGACTTCTTTGTCTTGGGTCGTACAGGTCTTCTGTTTCATTTGTCTCATTTATGTCCATGAAAGGTTATCATCTCCTGATAAGTAGACATTGCTTGCTTTGGGGAAACCTGACAATGCTTCACCAATTAGTCTGGATCGCTGTCTGCTCCTCCATGAATAAAATCTACATCCCAAAGTCCCTGGGAGTCGAGCAGCATATAAATTTAATTAATTCATCTTCATCTACAAAAACAGATATCCCCAAATGTTATATGTAATGGGATGTTATAATACTGTCCCCTGTATTCCTTGCTGCTCAGGAAGCTGGAGGAATGCATAGCAACGCATTGAGCAAAATCAAGTAAGATGATCTCTCACCTGCATTTAAACATTACATTTTTTAAATTAGGCTTCAAGACATATTTTCTCCCTTCCAGTTTGTTCCCTGGCTCAAATCATGTATGCACTAGAAGTTTAGGGACATACGTAGAGTTCTTGCTATTAGCCAATACCATTGTGACTGATCATGTTTGTGTGGATTTGTGCAGTACAATGTAGAGTGACATCTACACGGAAGCCTTGTTTTCTTTCTTTCCAAACCACCTTTTAAAAAGTGCAATTGTTTCTGTGTTTATAACACGATTAAATGCCATGCACTAATGGACAGAGCTGCATATAACTGTGGGAGAAACAGAGCTTTGAAAGGGCATGAGTGCTCTTCAGCATGTATTTATAGCAGGAGCACATGCCAGAAGTGCAGCGCTATGGCTGCTAGAAAAGAAGCTGTGGGTGCCATTTGGGTTATTTCAAGTTCCTTTTCTCAAGCCTTGTAAATGCATCTGCACTGGCACAGCAATCTAGATTTTAAAGCAAAAGGGTATGTAATGACTTGCACCTGTCTGCACGCATTTGCAAATTAGGCTCCCCTCAAATGATTGATAATGAACCCCCAGTATGTGTACTGTATGTACGGTAAGGGGAGGGTTGCTCACATCTATTTATTTTAAGCCTAGGACATAATGGATACATTAGGACTGAGCTGCACAACTCCCATTAGGATTCCCATTGGCTTGAGGGTCACCCCAAATGTTGGCATATTGAGGGTCACGCTCAAACATTGGGTGGGCACTAGAGTGGATAGTATTTGAAGTTTCTAAAACAATTAAGGGGAGGGCACTCATGCTTCTGCAAAGCTTAAGATCCTTATATTGCTCATAAAACCGAAACAAGACTCCAAAATGGGATCTCTCCCATTTTGGGATGGCTTTGTGGGCTAGATGCAGCTTGCAGGTCACACTTTCTGGATTCCCTGTAGTATGGAATACAAAGACTATAACCGCTTGTGCATGGGTGTTAAAATGAAACAGTTAAACAATTCAGTTAATTAAGTGTAATAACATTACTATTTAGTCACTTCAATTCCATTTCTATCTCCTACCCACTTTTGTTTATTATATATGGCCACACCCCCTAACATGCAGTTTAAAGGCGGGTGTCGTTGCCTGCCAGGTGAAAGTTGCATACCCAGATTTAGAGGTTCTGCATCTCTCATTCTGCAGACAGGGGTCTTTTGAGGAGGGTAGCATCAGGTAAGTGACATTGGAGGGAAGGGGCTACTTGCAGCTGTTCACATGGACAAGTAAATCCTTTTGCAGAAGAGCTAGTGCACTTTCATCACTCACCACAAAATCCTAAGAGACATCTGGGGAAAAAGCTATATTAAGGGAATACAGGGCAGCTTCCTGTGTTTCTAATTCACCTCCGGTAGTGTTTCTCAACCGTGGCCACTTTAAGATGTGTGGACGTCAACTCCCAGAATTCCCCAGCCAGCCATTCCCCAACCAGCCTCCCCATGCTGCCTGGGGAATTATGGGAGTTGAAGTCCACACATCTTAAAGTGGCCAAGGTTGAGAAACACTGACCTAAAGTATAGGTAAGCAAATATTACAATCTAAAATTAAAAGTGTAGTACAAAAGAGATGGTCTAACTCTTTATCATCTGGATCATGAAAAAAAAATCCAATTCACTTGAACAAGAGAAAGAACAATTCATAGGAATAATTGAAAAGTGAACTTGATACCTGTATTTATTTGCTTGTCTCATTATTATGATCTTATGCCTATGATTACTTTTGTTTAATAAAGAGGAGGAAGACAAGTAACAGAACACATTGTGTTTTGTCTGCGTCCAACTCTACAGAGTTAGGAAAAAACTATAGTATTAGATGGATTTCAGATCCTGACTCAACAGATTTCTACATCAGTCTCATAAAGAGGCTTCAACATTTGTTCAGTGATCACCTGGACAAATGGTAAAACTCATACAATGAAACACTAAATGAGTTAAGAGTTTTTCATGCTTAAAAATGGAGTTCAGTATCTTTTCGCTAACCTTGGAAAGTTGGGTAACAGGAACTCTTCATTCCAAGTACTGAGCCAGAAATACAGTTGATCAGCAGCCAAAGTGAATGTTAGAGAAAATTATCCATGGCCCATCTATATTAGCTCTTCAGAGTTGGGAAACAAACTGAGAGGATATCATTTTGCATTGTTTCCAGAGAGGATATCTGAAATGACAGCTGCTTCCTAGAACCTCCACTATCTTTTGTGAGGAGAGATACTAATCAACTTTAGAATTATTCTCATTTATAGGAATTATGATAGAGGGATCTTATAAGGGGCAAACTAAGAGTTATTGTCCCCTTAAAGGCTCAGATGATATTGTGGCAGGGTGAAGAACTAATTTTAGATCCCCATTCATGTTACCTGCTGAAGAGGTGGAGCCAAAAAAGTTTGCTGAATTTTCTGTGTGTGTAGGATCTGTCCATGGGTTATTATCAAGCCTATTTTGCTTCTGATCTACTGTTAAGTTTCAGAAGACTCTGTTTCTAAAACATTATTTGCTTTGACTCTTGAATCTGATTTGCTCTGAAAACACTAAAAAATGATAAAATTCTTTACTCTTTCAAAATCAGTCTGCTACTTCATGTGCTCCATTAATGCTGTCATGGTCAAGCATCTGATGCTACTAATTCTTCAATCGCATAGAGAAGAGGGAAAGAAAAGGTGGGATTGCAATTTAGAAAACAGTTTCAATTACCATTTCTGAGATGGAACTTGACAGGTGATGCAAATGAAGCAACTTTAAAAATAAGCAAGGTCATCAGCTGACTGCGGCAATAGCATGAGTTATTCATTTATTACATATGTATACTTTTTTTCCTTTATAGCTCAGGCCAGTTTCTCACAATCAGCAGATGAAACACATCCAGCTGAGCAACAGTGGGGGCTTTCCCAATTTCCTTCTTAGTCTGCCAGCAGAACTCCAAACCTCCTAGCAATTTTCATAACACAAACACGGCCCACCTGTCTCTAATCCAATGTTTGTTCCTCTCCCCCCCATCATTTTCTATAATTAAAAAAAACAAGTATTTTCTTTTTAAATCTGTACTGTTAGCAAAGGAGGAATTTACCCATGCTTCTTCAGTTCACCGGGATGGTAAACAGAGCTACCGGTACAACTGGATTTGACCATTTTATGTCTGTGTGAAATCTGGAGAGAAGCATAAGCAGCAGTCAGCTTCTGATGGCCTAGGGCTAGCATATGCATCGTTTAAAGCTGCTCTTCCTTCACTCCCCACAAATTAATATCCTGCTGCTACAGTCCCAACCCTTCAGCAAGGCAAGGCTTCTGAACGCAAGTCTTCCACTAAGCAGTCGCTCAACTTTGGGTGTAGACACTTTTGAGGGGCAAGCTTGCTGCCATGGCAACCAGACAAACCTTTCAGGGCATCCACTTACATTATTTACAATCTGCCTTCTCTGGCTGTCGTACCACAACTCTTCAGAAGGACCTTTTTGCAAACCAGTAGGCAAAAACTGCCCAGAGTCCCCCGATGGGAGGAGATGGGCAGGACAAATTGGATAAATAAATAAATAAAATAAATAGTTGTCTGCAGCTAGCCAGAGTGATGAACCCTGAACTGTAATGCTATAATGCAAGCACCACCCTTTTGTACGTGCATCACAATACTGTACAACAATACATAAGAGGTGATGTCACTGTGCATGTTTTGTCACTTATCCTCCACTGCCCCACCTACAGAAGCCCATGCACACAAACATAACATACAGATACATGGATCATTATAAGTGGAAGGAAATGCTAATGGATTATTTTCTTTTGTCTTAGAGAAGGATCTGCGATATTCCCTTGATTGTTTAATACATCCATGGATAAATAGAAATGTTTGCTGTGATGTTAAAGATGTATTGGTTGGGGATGGGAAAACACATGTCCTTTTGTACTCTGATGATGCCACATTATTGACTGAGACCCAACATGATTTGTGGTGAACATTAGGTAGATTGTATGATGCAACCAGGATTATGGGTCTGAAAAGTGATGTAAGAAAGATCAAGGTAATTGTGTTTGACACAAAAAATGAAGTGAATCATTGCAAGTTATACATAAATGGTGAAAAACTAGAGCAAATAAGTGAATTTATATAGACAGGTAGAATGTTGACTAAAGATGGAAAATGGATGGAGAAAATTTAAGATGTGCAAATGCTGATAGGAAGATAGTAGATGGCATGTGATCTGTTGAAAGGAATGACCGTTGCAAAAAAGAAGCAAAAACAGCTGTGTGTAAGTGTACATTTCTGTCCACTTTGTTAAATGGAAGTAAGAGTTGAGTATGTCAGGAGAAGCATAAAGGTACATTGAAGGCAATAGGAATCGAGTCTGGAACAGAGTCAAGAATAAATAGCTGCTGGATGAACATGGACTGCATAAAAAAGGGAGTGACCAGTATGAAAAAAGTACATTGAGAGTTGAATTGCAAAACAAATATAAGTCTGAAGAAAGAGTGAACTTTCCAGAGGAAGGGCAAGTCCAAAAAAGTCATAGTTGAATAGAATTGATGAGATCATTAAAAAGAGAGGTGAGAAGTTCAAAGAACAAAAGGCAATGTATAAAGCAGTGTACAGACATGATGAAAGCAAAGATCAAAAGTTATGGAGAGGTAGTAACAGTGTTCGCATACATGAGTTTTATCGCTGTTTCTTTTTTTATAGTAATTTATTAAAAATTACAGTTAAAAAGAAAAAAACTAATACAAACTAAAAAGAAAAGAATAAAAAGAAAAAATAGAAAGAAAAGAAAAAATAGAAAGAAAAATAGAAAAGAAAGAAAAAATAAAAATATAGTAAAGAAAAAGAAAAGAAATATATAAAGAAATGACCTCCCCCTTCATCACAAGAAGTATAAACCATTTTAGTAACTTATCACCTTCTCTTAAAATACAACAAATAATCTCTTCTTCCCATATCCCATCTATAAACAAATCCGTAAAGCCTCGTCATTTCAATATTTTCAATTTCAATGTCAGCAAAAGTCCATTAATGCTGTCCAAATGGTGGAATCAGTTGAAGATGGGCTGTCCCTAGATCAGAAGGATGATCCCCTTGGAAAGACTTATTGTAGCTGAAGATGGAAAATAGCACAGGTGGAGGCTGCATTTGTGAAGGGCTGGAAATGGGTGGAGGAAGATATCATCTGCTCCTGCAGTGAAGAAGTAGTGAGCAGTCAGTGCTAGTGATAAGGCAAGCAGAAAGTGCAAATCTGCACTTAATCCCATCCACTGTATTAATCTGCTACAGTGTTGTGGGCTGTCTTATTTAGTTATCAAGTTTGTCACCACCCATCTCCTCCCACCAGAGGACTCTGGGCAGTTCAGACTTCAGACTGATTGGGTATATTTTGGTTTTTACTAGGACATCAGTGGCGGTTGCGGGTTAAACCGCTGAGCTGCCGATCGGAAGGTCGGCGGTTCGAAACCGCGCAGCGGGGTGAGCTCCCGTTGCTAGTCCCAGCTCCTGCACACAAAGCAGTTCGAAAACATGCAAATGTGAGTAGATCAATAGGTACCGCTTCGGCGGGAAGGTAACGGCGTTCCGAGTTGTCATGCTGGCCACATGACCACGGAAGTGTCTATGGACAAATGCCGGCTCTTCGGCTTTGAAACGGAGATGAGCACCGCCCCCTAGAGTCAGATTCGACTGGACTTTACGTCGAGGGAAACCTTTACCTTTACCTAGGACATCAAGAACCACATGCAAAAGACATGAACTTAGTATTGAAAAGCGGATTCTAAGTTGTAGGATTTGTCTTCAGCCGAAGAACTGAACTGAGCTCGCATTTCGTTCACTTAAAAATAATACTCTGGTTACTCCAAGCTTCTCTTGATTTCAGCCACCTAATTTGGGAAGAAGCTGGAAACCTTTTTGTTATTGCTGTATGGAGGTGGATTGAGCATTCTTGATCTAACGTTCAGGTTTCATCCTTTAAATATTATGAAAATAATTGTAGCTTTATGGCGATTAAACAGTCATCTTTCTCCAAACTTTAGAGAATACGCAGAGGTTTCCAGTTCCAAAAGTAGGAGGACGCACATCGATCAGAGACAGACATATTTGGGTGGACAGGAGTTCGTTTTTTGAAACTATGATTTTTTTTCAAAAGCTGCAAGTTCAGAGACAGTGCAGTGATGTAGATATGTAATCCCTTTTTGCGTTTTCATTTTTTTAACCATTAAAGGAATGTTAAACCAACTGGGATTTAAGCACAACTTTGCAGCCAAACCTCAGTAGGAAAAACATGCTATCATTTTTCAGCAACTGGCCAGAGAACACAGGGGGACATCCAGACCTGCAAGAAGTGCCCCAGTGACCAGTGCACTTTCCAGACTTGGGTTGCCCACCTACGGTATGTTCCACGCAATGTGTAAACTAATCCGGGATAAATGAGCCTCCTTGGCTCTGCCCTTATTCTATAGCTTATTTTGCATGACAATAAATTTAGCCTTTTGCAGGAGTGTCTAACATCCATCACTGTCTTTCCATGCTTGCAGAGCTGTAGAGCCAGGAGGTTAACCTCCGTTGCTGAACGATGTGAGAGATTTAGTTTGCGACCTCAGAAACCGAGTGCTGATTTCACTCCTGATATTCTGTTGTTTGAGCAGAGGAAAGGAGAAGAAGGCTGTTCCATGTGAAATTGACAGCTGCCCTAAATGCACGCTCCAGGGACATCCAAGGTGACTAGGAACAGGGCTATCGTTGCACTATTCCACACAACCAGCTAAACCAGCCCTGTAACTCAGGCAGGGGCAGAGGGGAGGGTAATCAACCCTTTCTGATTAGGATACATAGACCTTCCATTTTCACAGATGAATTGTAAAAAGCAACTCCATGCTCAGGGAGTGGGGAAAGGCAGGTACGCTGCTTGATAGAGGACAGCCCTCTGTTTAAGAGCATTATCTTCCCGTTTTCTCCAGTCTGGTGCCTCCCGATATGTTGAATTTCAACGCCTAGGTTCTGGGAACTGACGTCCAATCCGTCTGAGGGTACCAGCAGGGAAAGGCCGTTCTTATATGAAGGATTACCCGTTCTGAATCTGATCTAAAGAGCCATAAATAGGGAGCCTTGCACTTGTCCATCAACTGGTCCTGGACAGCTGCTACATATCGAAGCGAATATTTGTAGCTCGGGGTTGAACTGTGGAGTCCTTGCTACTCTCTGAGCCTTGTTGTTTTCTTGCAGACATTTCATTGCCAGACTAGGCAACGTCTTCAGTGCGAAGAGGAAGTGGGCCTTGCTCTCTGTGTACATTCAGTGGCTTGCCCTGCCCGTGTTGGTGGGGGTGTTGTTTTCTCCTTGGGAGTTCTTTGATTGGGCTGTTGTTTGCTGCTTGGTTGATTGAGTTAATAGTTACTATTAACAGCAAACAACAGCCCAATCAAGGAACTCCTAAGGAGAGAACAACACCCCCACCAACACAAGCAGGACAAACCACGGTATACAGACAGAGAGCAAGGCCCACTTCTCCTTCGCACTGAAGATGTTGCCTAGTCTGGCAATGAAACGTCTGCAAGAAAACAGCAAGGTTCAGAGAGCACCAAGGACCCCACAGCGGCTACATAGTTACAGCGATACTTAGTTGGAATATTCTCCATTATGCTGAGGATAGCTATTCTATCAGTTTTCAAATTTGTAGCTATATGTGTGTATTTGTATATATTCAGTTAGCATGTTTTATGCAAAGCTATGTCTCTTCCTTTGCAGTACCATTCTATTAACATAAAACTTGCATAAACCAAGTTAGATAATCTATATTGTGTACTTTATATTGTCTGTTCTAACAAACGGAGGCTTTTATACAGAGGCTTTCCCATCAGTGCAGCCTCATGCTTCAAGTGGAGATGTACAAAAGCTGAATGCTGGACTTCTGTATGCAAATGCAGATGCTTTAAGCCTCTCAGAAGATTTCTTCCAGGAAAACTGAGCTAAATATGTGGGATCATACCCACCAAATTATTTGAACTTAGTTCCCACTGAACTCAGGATCAGCTTTTCTCTTGATTTTAATGGGCAATAAGTTCAGTGAACTTAAGCCTGGATTCATTTTTGTTTATTGAGATTTTATTTATGGTCTATCCTGTACACAGTCAGAAAAAACTTAAAGTAGTGTCCTTTGGGGGTTGTGTACAGATCAGAGACTACAAGATCCGGTGCTGCCCAGTGTCAAAAATATCTCAGTACTGTGTGAAAAGTTTAACAGAGACATATTTCTTGATGTATTAACTTCCCTGAATATTAAGACTTTTCTGCACTGCAGGCTTAAGGTGCTTGACTCCTGCAGGTAAACTGGCTAGAAATGAAGCTGATTTAAGATGTCCTTTCCTAGATTTTAACCCCTTCCTCTGCTTTGGCCATTCCATCCAGAACGGCCCTGGATCGGTGGATTCCCTGCTTCTTTGTCTCTCCCACCTATGCCAGGAAAACAATTGCTAGATGCTTTCCTTTATGCTGGCCAGCCTTTGAGGACATGTTGTTTCCATCCACAGATTTTTTTTTTTAATGAGCCTGCCTCCACTGACTCATACAGGACACTTTTCTTTCTGGTGTGTCTACCATGGACCAGTAAAGAAAAAGAAATGAATAGAAAAACAGCCCTGCAGTTTTACCATTATTTCTGAAATTTGGGCTAGAAAGGTAAGCTAGTAGAGCTTTTATCCATAAGAAAGAAAGAAAGAAAGAAAGAAAGAAAGAAAAGAGCCACCATTTCACTGTTCCATCAGTGAACATCTAAGGAAGAAAGAAAACATCAAGATGTACCATTATTCCTGTCACTTAAGCTAAACATGGAAGCTGGCAGAACTCTTGTCAATTCTACCTGATTTTTTTAAAAAAGGCCCAACATTTCACCTTTTGTCAAAAAATAAATAAACAATGCAGTGTTCCAACAGTCCAGGATGAAATCACTTTGGAGGGCTTGGACCATTCCCTGGAGTGGAAGCAATTGCCTGCAAGAGGTGAGGCACAGCAGGTGAACCAGACAGCACTGCTTGAGACAGCAGAAGTCCAAAAACACTACTTTGAATGCACAGAAGAAAAGACGGGCTTTCCTGTTGGTTTGGGTATGAGTAGACCATGATAACGAATTGAGTTGGATGTTCTAACTCTTGAGAAAGAGTTGGTGCCTATGCTTGCAGTTGGGCATCCTGGTTATATAGATGAGCTCTGAATTAATGTGTGATCCTTCCTGGTCCCACCTCGTAACCTTTGAAACAGTACAATCATACTGCAGCATTTTGCTCTCTAAAAATTGTATACTTGATAAAAGAGGAAAAGACAGCACATTAGTAGAAATCTCTTCACTAGTTTTAAAAAGCATTTCCAAAAATACTGGAACAGCAACATTCATTGACTTTAGTTTTCCTTTTGGACAAATTAAGAGGACATTTCATTTTAATTTACAAACTGCAGAGCCTAAATTCATTTCACAATGCTTTAACACATGGCCATTCTTTACTCCCCCAATAGATTTTCGATATCTGAAAGAAGTTTTGTTCAAAGCTAATTCTAATATTAATTTCCAGCTCATCCCTTCTCCTGATATTTTGTGGCTTTTGAGCCAAGACCAAGGGAAAGAGGTGAGTAAGTAATTGGGGCTGCAATGCTATACCCATCTGTCTGGGACATAATTTTCTGCAGGCTTATATTGAATTACACTTTCTGTCTATATGTCTCAGAGCCAATTTATACCTTCAGTACCTACATTTGGTTTTAGAGGTACTTTCAATAGGGTTTTAAGCATATTCCTTTCCCACTGATTAAAATGTGGAGCTATCAAAGTCTATAGGAGAAGGCAAGGGAGAAGTTTTCCCCTCCCCGTGTGGCCGGATCTGTAAGGATGAGAAGGCCAGATGTAAAACTTTACATGAATAAAGCACAATAAAACAATTCCTGGAGTTCCAACTTCATTATGCTTATATGTAGGTCTCTACCTTTGTAGAACCAAAGATAGGAGATAAAATGTACAGGAAACATTCTGCCCAACCCATTTACTTAGAAACCACCCTGTTTTTTAGTAACAGTTCAATATTCTGAATCAATGAATGAAGTCATAGCAATTATTTGTGCAGCCACTTTACCTTCTCCTGGTGAGGAAACCTTTTTCTTCTGGGGAAGAAGTGATTGCTCTTCTCTAGATAATAATTTTCATGTTGTTTGCAATCATGTTGATTGGCAGTAGTAAGAATGAGACAAGTGTTAAAAGTTTTTTTTTCCTTTTAGTTTGTAAACTGTTATAAAATCACAATACTATTGCTGATAGACAAACCCTGTCATTATTATCCTATTGTAAAGTGAGTGGTATGGAGAGCTCACCACTCCTGAGTGGTATACTCCACTCATTTGGAGTGGAGTTAAAGTCACATAGTCCAGGATTCATATCCAGCCTCCTGATACCACTGATTAATCTTAGAATATGTGGTGGTGGATTGTGATTGCCAAGTGACCTGGAGAACAAAATGCCCCCTTCCATCCTTCCTAAAGTCTTCACAGCAATCCCGCACTGTGGACTCTGCTACCCTGGGAGGTGAAGATACAGGACTTTTGCTTTGCAGTAGCCTCTAATTTAAAAAGAAAAGGGAAAAAATGGATCAGGGTTGCCAAGGCTTGGACCTAGACATTTAAAGTCCAAGGAAAGTGAAATGTACTGGGGAAATGATGGAGAACTTCACCACCAATATTATCCAGGCACCATGTCCTCCCACTGGGAATCAAAGGAGGGGTAGATTTTGTTTGGGGTTTCAGAGGCCACAGCTTGGACGGGGGTATTCACCAGACGTACCAGAGTTGTTAAATCTGTGTTGTTTCAATATATATGCCATTTGTTCACTCCTCCTTCTTGGAGTAATTCCTGTAGCTTTTATATGTGAAGCTTATTCTCTAAATGTCTTTTTGAACCGCTGTTACGTCTATCTGGTGTGCTGCTGGGGGCTATGGTTAAGTCACATAGGATCATGCATTTAATTGCAGGGCAGGAGAAAGAATTCTAATCATATTTAGGAAGTATCTTTATATCATTCATGTGCATTTTAAAAATCTGCTGTCAAGACAGGGCAAGCTAGAAATGCAAATTAAATAAAATCACATGAAAGATAATAAAATATGGTGCTTTTTAAAATGCGGGTGTGAGGGCTGATCTGAGTGGGTGGGAAAATATGGAAGCACAATGAATAAACTTTTTATTTATCGATAAGAGATGAAATTACAAGATAAAATTATTCTGATTTCTGACTGAGGCAGGCCAAACTATGAGCTTATAATCCACATCTCAATGCTTCACCCTAGCTTCTTAGCTCTGGAATCCGTCCTGAATATACATGATATGTTTAGTACATATCTTGTTGCTCAGAAACCCATGGGTAAAGTGAGAGAGGCCAACAGCCATCCACTAATATTGGGATGATTGACAGATCTCCAGTTTCAGATACATAGCTCATTATGGGAATATTAAAGCTGCTGAGGAAGAGGAAACCCTAGAAGCTGAGATCTACCTGCCCATTTTGCTGCATGGATTACACATCTAAAGGACATTCCCCTACCAGTTGCCTCATGCTCTGATTGGTTGCATTCTGTTGGATGCCTTTGTAGACTGATGCTGGTCCACCTGCTTTAAGCATGCTCCAGTTAGGGGAAAGGATCTTGAAGGTTGAATGCTTTCCAAACTGTCCATGAGAGCCAGGAGTCTGCTTGTTTGTCTCTTGGGCTTCCTGGTAGTAAGAATAGCATACAAGCCAGAGGGCAAGCAAATGCCCTGAATGTATTTATCTTCTTGCTTCTTTTGGAACTGTACAATACCTTCCGTCAGGACAGGTGTGACCAAGGGGAAGATGAGAATGCTTATTATTTTATGTAGAGGAAGAAGGATGCAGCAGACATCCAAAGCAGCCATCAATGTCTCATTTGGGTCTGAAATTATAGCTGCTGGCCCAGGTTTCATATCTGTCTTGGGAAAACTGCTCCTGTCTAAAGCCCATGCTCACTTTTCCTGCACTTTTGACCCAGCAGGCAGGGACAGCAACAAAATGTTCAAGAAGACACAAGTGAGGCCTTTGCTTACAGAAAGACCATAAAGCTTCAGTGGGAAGAGAAAAAAAAGGAAGTTCTGCTAGCATGAGGATTAATTTTCACCTGGACTGCTCAAAACACATGTGGAAATTAATCTTGACTCAGAGATGAACATTTCCTAAGACAAGAGTTAAACACATACACTTGAGTATTCCTAGCTAAGCAGTTTCTTGATAATACTCCACATTCAGACCAGAGCCCTAATTCACCCCAGTCTAAGAGGTAATGTAATGTAATAAAATTGATTAATATATCAAAAGTCACTGGGAAGTTCAGCAAAAATGGGCATTTAAAAAAAATAATAAAACTATCAGATGTAATGCTTGAACTCTGCCTAATTTTGAATATAGTGCCACATTCTGCAGCATGTTCTATCATGTGCTAGGCAATCACAGCCATGTAGATTTCTAGCTCCTGCCTTTTCTTTACTTCCTTCCTTTTTTATCCTGTTCTTCACCACTTCATGCTTAGCAAGCATTTCTTACAATGTGTTACTTGTTTTCCAAAATAAACCCTTTGTGCTGAAGCTTTAGTTCTGATAGAGGTCAGTGAGCTTGGTCCAGCACTGAAGACTGACCCTGGGATAACCACTAATTGTGTGGAGACCAAAAGCCTTTACCAACATCATGATTCATGGAAAACTGTCAGAACAGACAAGTTGTTTTGAACAGCATTGCAATCTCTCTTTCCTTTTATTTAATTTATGGCTTGCTTATCAATGGGATGACCTCCTCTGTGCAGAGGAGATGAAAGCGAGAGAGAATCTATTAACATTCTGTCTCCCTCTAGCACATTAGAACAAAGTGCTTATAACAGGAGAGAGAGGAGATGAAGCAGAACACACTATCAGATGCCTAAGCCTTTGATATACCCAGAGATACTGGTTGATTCAAGTAATGACAAACATCATGACAATACACTTTGTTGGAAAGATGTGCAAGTTTTAAAATAGCACAAGGTTCATCTTCAGAAATATGAGTGTATTTAGAGTCGGCTTTGAATCAGGTCTGTCCTAAAAAGTGTCCAGGGGTGCTTAAAAAAAGTATGTGTCATGCGGCACACAATGGCAGGGCCTGTAATAGCCAGAGAGTCAAGCTGGGTTTGGACTCTCTCATCAATGCTCACAGCATCTGCCAATGCAGATATGGGAAAGGAGAAAAGCTGTCCTTAGTTATCATTCATACATTCTGAACATTATCGCAATTCTGTGCTTACCAGCTCCCTTTTTGCACCCTCCCTTCAATCAAGCTGTGGACTGAAATGGTCTGGTCTTCATGGAGGCAGAGGGGAACATTTTCTTTATCCAAAACTTTGAAGGACAACATTATCCTCCTAGCCTGTGTTAAATTCATTGGATTGTCAGAATATAATTTTTCAGGTCCAGTTAATGTTTTTGAGCAATTCATAGCTCAGCAATAAATGCTATTTTTGCTGTACTGTATATCCTTATTTCTGTTTCAGAGCTGAAGTCCATTCAAGTTGCTTCCACAGAAATTTTCTTGGGATTTCTGACCTTCCTTCCTTCCTTCCTTCCTTCCTTCCTTCCTTCCATCCATCCATCCATCCATCCATCCATTTCAGGCAAGATTGCTTAATTTTGTCAACCAGTGTTTTCTGTATTGTCCTCTTGTAATTTTTCCACTGCTATATTGTGGAACATGTTTGCATTAAAATGCAGTTCCATGCCAAGCACCTGGCAAGTGCTATCCAGCCTTTTCAGTATTTCTGAGCTGCTAATCCTGTTTGCAAGTTCTGCTTATTTTATGGCTCCCTGTTGCACAGTTGAGGGATTAGTGATGAATACTCATTTAGTTACCCCTTGAATAGCATCTCTTAATTTCCCCCATGTCAGTTTTTGTTCCCACAGTGGGAGGGGGACTTTAATTACAAGTTTCCTCTTATTTGTTCTTTACTGTCATCTGAAATACGATTTGTTTGCTGTTGTTTTCCCCTTCCGTACAGTGGGAATGAAAAATGATCTTGAGTTGATTAAGTCTGAATTCCTTCCCACACTAATTTGGGAGGAAGTTCCATGGTATTCAGTGGGTTGGATTCAGATCCAGTGAAATCAGTGAGACTTGGGTTACTCTCCAGAGAAGAATGCTGAGTGAAGATTCTGAGAAATGGAGCCCACCACCTCTGGAGCAAGTTAGTGTAGTATGACTAAGTTCAGATTAGATCAGTGTAGCTCAACCTCAGCCGCTTTAAGCTGTGTGGATGTCAGCTCCCAGAGTTCCCCAGCCAGTCATGCTGGCTGGGGAATTCTGGGAGTTGACGTTCACACAGCTTAAAGTGGCGGAGGTTGGAAAATACTGGATTGGATCCAGCCAATGGAGAATTCCTTCCAGGTAGATAGCATTACACTGTAAAAGCTCCTCTTCATTGACAAATTATAGTGCTGTCCATGGCAGAAAACTATATTGAGATGAGAAGATTTCCAGGGCAAGTTTGTCCATGGTTATGTGCAAGTGGGAACATGGCTTAAGCTAAAGGGTCAGTTAAGATTCCTTTGATCCCTAGTCCTCTAGTTATGACCCAGCAGAAGAATACTAAGACTTCTAGCAACCGCAAAGATAAAAGTCCAATTTGTTAATGTTTTGCTGGAAAGCATGTACGGGTAAGTAAACATTATAGAAAGATTTGGGCCTTAGTGAAGGGCCTTGCTAGTAATACGTTGATTTATTATTTGATATGGAACCTCAGTTTTAATTCTGTTGCTGCTTAGGTACAGAAAAATATCTTTTGAATAAGAACTTTATTATTTTCAAAGTATGTTTAAAATACAAAGAAAAAAAGATAGAAAAGACAGAAAATAGAACTAAAGAAAAAAGAAAAGGCTAAAAATGTGTAAAGAGACAGAAAACAGAAATGGAAAGTGATTTCCGACTTTCTCCAATACAGATATAAATCCATTTACAAATATAATCTCTTACCATTAGTAAAACCATAGTAACATTACAATCTTTGATTGTAAACTGCCCACAGTCCCCTTTTTGGGGGAGATGGGCGGTGATGGAAATTTGAAATAAAAATAAATAAAAATAAATAAAATAAACATTATTTCTATTAAAACAAACTATAGGTACAGAAAAATACCTGACTTACTGGTATGGTCAAAGGAAAGCCATCCTATAATTCTTTTATTCCTCTCAGGGACATGCTGCAGACTTGGCACCCATAGCTCCTTCTTGTTAAACATGCTTAAAAAGAGAAACTATAGAAATACAACTTGCATGGTTAAAACATGTCAGGAAGAAAAATCTCTGCCCCAAGGCCCATGTGAAGGCTGCTTGATATTCTTTTACATAGCAGCTGCCATCTTGTGGCGAGCCACTGGTGCCTTGTTCCAATGCCCACCCTTTTCTTGACTGCTTATAGTGATATGGAGCCTGTGGTGACTGCCACTTAAAGCCCAGCATTAAAACCTTTATCACCAACAGTGTGTAATCTTGTGTGTAAAACCCTGAGCTAAGATAGTATTTGATATGTTAATAGTTACCACTCCTTTAAGTTTCTTCAAGCTTTGATATTTTCATAATAGATTAAACAGTATTGACAGAGTTTCTATTGAAAATTGGCCCTTAAAGTTTGAGGAATGGAAACTTTGGATACAATAAAGACATGAAAAACTGAACAGTCATGAGACATAGCCATCCTACTTTCATCTAGTACTTATTTTCTACTTTAGTAATAAACACACAACACTCCCTATCAGGGATGAGGGTTCAGATATGGATAGTTCCAGCCAATACCCATTTCAGCCACTGGGTTTAGTAACTGTAATCCCTTTGATTAAGGGAAGATGAACTGAGTTTCATCAGGTTGACTGGAGTGTGGGTTAACCAGGGAAGAAACTGATACACTTATGTTTAAGCACCTAGTCAAGTCCAAGCAAATAATCTCTAAAGATAATACTCATATTTTTTACTTATATTTTTCATAATGGTGTCACATGCTAAACAGCAGAATGTAAATTAAAATATACATTATAACTGAATAAGCTACAGGTTGCACTGATTCTTCAGTAAATGTCAGTTTTTCCATACATATTGCTATGATATTTAATCTTTAGGAGCATGGAAGTTTCATGAATAAATCAGATGAAATAATCAATTTTCTTTCTGTATGAATGCTTAAACTGTTATGAGAAACAAGAGAGTACTTTTTAAAAAATCTTTTGGTTCTGGTTACCTGCAGGTTCGACTTGGAAGATGCCCAGTTATTTTAGTGTATCTCCTGCAGAGTGTACCATTGCTACAATCCAATGTGTTTGGGGAATAATAACACTTGATTAATAGTGTTCAGTGTGGTAGAAGGAAAAATAATTAGAAAATGTTTTGTAAGCACCTCAAGAATATAATCCTTTGGCAGAAAATATCAAACAGCCTGTCAGCATCAGCAATATCACAAGCTGACTCATGTGTTGATGAGATAAAGGGAAAGAAAATCACACCCATGCTGGGCCATGGTTGCCAGAATTAAATGATTGTTGCAATTTTGTTAATAAATGTAATCTTCAGAGCTGAATTGCTTCAGCTTTGGACCCATCAGAAGAGCAGAGTTAATAATGGGGTTCCTTTCCAGGTCCTTTCTCAATAAATAATGCTGATAATTCCAATTAATTCCTGGCTAGCATCCTCCAAAGACTTCTGCCTAAAACCCAGACAGCCACTGCTGGGGATTAGAGTAGATAAAGAGGAAGGAACCTATGGGCCTTCCAATGTTGCTGAAGTACAGCTTCCAGCAGTTCCAGGCAAGATGATCCATAATTGAAAGCTACTGGGGTTTGTAGTACAGTTGATGAGCAAGAGGTTTTCCAGTCTGATTGACTCAGGATTCTGGAAGTTGTAGTCTAATAGATCTGAAAGCTGAGCTAGGTGGACCAATGCCTACTTCCTATGCTTATAACCATTTTTATTGGGCAATTGATGTGTCTAATGCAAACAGCTCTTGAATGCAACCCCCTATTAAAATTCTTCCTTCTCTTCCATGCACCAATCTTAACATATTAATTGCATTTTGGAGTGGTGTTGTTGTTATTGAAAGGTAACCAACAAATTGAATCTGCTAGTAATACGTAGTTGCCTGTAATTGGCATTCCATAAAGATTATGACATTCCATAAAGATTATGACATTCCATAAAGATTGGTTTACAGTTTGTATCAAATTTACTGGTGACTTTTTACTTTTTTAAAAAAAAGAAAAATTCTTTCTCTTGAAGAAGATAATATCTAGAAAGTTCCTCACATGCACCAGGAGAGGGTTAGTAAAGACTCAGTGGAGCTGTGAATAAAGCTAATGTTTCCTAGCATGTGTTAGGGGTACCTTAAGTACCTTAAAGGTAAGAGTCAGGAACTAGGGAGCCCTACTCCATATTTGGTCCTTTGGGGAGTTGGCTTCTCTATATGTCCAACTAGGGACAAGAGCCTACGTAAACTATGCATTGGTGACTGATGGCAGCTTGGAAATAGGAAAGGGACTTAGTTTTTCCATAAAATCAAGTGCTGTGGTGGAAGAGAAGAGTAGCTTTGCCATAACATTCTGGAGTCTCAAGGCTTCAATAGACAGCTTCATTACCTCACTTAAACCTCCATATCAAATGATATTTTTCCATTGTCTTGACTCCCACAAGATTATTTTAATGGGTTATTTTAATCTCCTTCCAAAGACATCAGCTTTCCCCAGCCTTCACTGATAGGATGTCTGTCTATACTTGCTCCTTCAGAAAGAACACTGTCGTTTGTTTTCCCACTGGGAGTAAAGTTGCTGTGAGTGGGTGTATTAGTCCGTCAAGGGAATATGCTGACGGCATACCACCGAGCAGGCTGCCAAAGCATTCTCCTGTATGGTAACTTTCCTTTAGTCAACAACGGTGGTTGCAAAGCAAAAAGCTAACTGCCTGGAAAATGCAAGGAGTGGGAGGGTAAGGAAACGGATGGTCATTGTGTACCTGGGATCTTGAGGAGACCTAGTCCACTCTCCTGATAAGAGGCCTTTTCCTGGGATCACAGGAACTCTTGGCTGAGGGCACATAAGGAGAGATCTCTCTCTCTCTGGCAGCTGGTTTTGTCCTACTTGCATACTTGATTCATTTGTCACATGAACTCTTAAGTGGGACCCACAGAGCATCTGCTTTATGGTATCAGGGAGGGGGTTATCATGGGTTACCAATCCTTTAAGTAGCTCATCATTCCTGTGGCAGCTCAGTATGTCAAGAGTCACTGAGGAGAGAAAACAGGTGGGGTGTTGCACTTTGAAAAGATTCTGGTTCCTCCTTCAGGGACATCAAGAATTCCATTCATGTTCTGTAGACATCAGAACTCATTTGTGGAGAATGGACTAACACTGCAGAAGAAAGCTTTCTATGGCACTTCTCACTGTTTCCATGAGGCTGAGGGGTCAGTGGAAAAATGGGGTAAACTATAGAGCAAACCCGTCACACTTCAGTCCCCTTGAAGTCGATGTGAAACAGGGTTATCATATCTTCACCGTCCAGATCCAGATGCCTATTAGAAGAAAGCAAAAGGTTAACATTTTCTGTTTCTCTTTGCTGCCATCTAGTGGTAATCCAGACTTTTCAACCTAGATATGGTAGTCATACTAGGAAAGTTTTTCATAACTAATATGGGTTTTACTGATTACAGCTAGGATGAAAAGTTCAGTAAAGCTGCTGATTATTGAAAAAGTGGTATTTAATTCAGCTTAGCTTTTAAACGACTTCAATCCCTACCTCTTGAATTGTGAGCCAGGTTACCCTTCAAAGTTTTTGCTAGATTGGCAGTTGTTGCTTTATAAAGCATACATTCCCACTTTGGTTCCTTTATGAAAGAGGGTAGGCCAACTTACATGAGGGTGATAACACTATGCAGTCCTGTGGGGAACCCATAAAAGAGCTGAACTTCCTTAGTATTCTTGGTAAAAGAATATTTACTACAGATATTCATTTATTTTATTTATCAAATTTTTATCAACACCCATCTCCCCCTCAAGGAGGGACTCTGGGCAGTTTACAATAAATACAGAGTTAATATGATAGCAGCATCCAAATAACCAAAGGGCTCTCCCATTTGCTGTGGCTGAAGGGGAGCAGGAGTAAGAGGTTGAAATTGTAGAGAAACAGATGTCAGCTAAACATTGGAAGAAATGTTTGAATAGTATGAGTTATTCAACACTGCTCCATGTGGTAATAAGCTCTTGGGAAGTGATGGGTTCTTCTTCTCCAGAGACATAGAGTCAGCTCCTTCACTGCAGGTTCTTCATTGAGTAGAAGGTTGGAGGAAAAGACTTGCATGATTTCTTTCCAGTCCCTGTGCTTAAAAGAGCTAAGTAGAGATTTGAAATCAAGTCTCTCATAGTCTTGAACTCAGTTCTTCCAGATGCTCCAGAGTAGGTTAGTCCTGCTTCCAGAGCCCTAGTAAAAACAAAACAAAAAACAAAAACAAAAAACAACATTAAAAACAGAACAACATGATCTCTGACATCATCAATTTTGGAATCCATTGCACTTTCTCCCTGTTTTTGAACTTTTCTTGTACTCAGGACTTGGAAAGGGGTTAGTCTGAGTTTTTTGTTTTTTTAAAAGAATGATCAATATGTTCCTTTTCTATTTATATCACTTCCTGAAAAAAACAAACTCATTTCAGCACCCTACTTAGATTCTGTTTTTCTTCTCCTTTTTTTTAAACAATAAAGTCTCCTTTCTTTTCCTATAAATGAAATCCACTTCATTTATAATGCAGAAAGAAAACTAACCAGAGAGCTGGGCATCAGAGTTCTGAGAAAGAAAGACTACACATTTTTAATAAAAATTTTAAATGTTAATTATGAATGCTAATGTTGTGGTTTCTTCATTTTAAACTACTTTTTCAATCATGGATGGGAAGGTCAGAAGTTTGGGATATGTTCTTTCCAATGCTCAGAGCATCAGGCAGACTTGTTTTTCTCCATTACCAGGTGCAGTAATACAAGGCAGTTCAGGAAATTTCAGGAATTCAGCCAGTTTCAGAATCTGACCATCCATTTCAGGTGCCAAATTTCGTTTGTCATCAACACAATCACAGGAGTGCTTACAAACTGGGCAGCCCTTTGGATAGAAAAGATTCTCCTCCATTAGCCTTCCAACAGATGACTGTCCTTTGGAAAATGGAGCACAAGGCCATCCCAATACTAATGAAAGAAGAAAGGTGAAAAAACCATGACTTATGAGATCATATGACTCTGAGTCCTGTTTTTCTATCCTTGAGACCTCAAATATTGCACTGCTGAAATTTTACCTTAAAACCATAGAACTCCCAAAGAACCCAAAATTGGTTAAAGTCATCATCATGTTATCATCATTCCCACTGTAGCTCTTGAAGGCCATTTTTTTTAAAAAAAGAAATAACTTGCCATTATCTCTCTGTGCATAACATTTGAGGTGAACTGAATGCTGTTTTTCCAATGAAATTCTCACTGTTCCATCTTTATATATTTAGATTGTGCATCCATTTAAGATTTTATGAATATCAGTTGTAATTTGGACATGCCATTCACATATTTATTTTTTTTATTTGTTAGATTTGCTTTCCTCCAGCAGCTGTCCTAACTACCAGGAAACACACTGAGACAATGAACTGGTCTCTAATATTTATTACTAGTACTTAACAAGAATCCTAACAAACTGAAGAAGCGTGGGAAAAACCCAGACATATAACCCCCCAGGGTTAAGGCGGTCCCGATCTGTGTCTCTTTGAATGGCTGAACAGTTCCTCAGTGCTACGCATGCGCTTGACAGTCTGGGTGGGAGCCCCCTGCTCGCCATCCTTACTCATGACAGCAGCTCAGTATAGCATACATAACACTCCTTCCTCCAGTTTTCCTCACAGCATCAGTAGGGTTACCATATCAGGCCTGCAAAAATCCAGATGGCCACTAGATGGCAGCAAAGAAATAAAGAAAACTCGACATTTAAACTGTGAGGCAGCTGGGCTGAGAGAGAACGATTGGTTTAAAGTAATCCAACAAGCTTCCATGGTTGAAGGTGGGACTTGCTTATCCTTAACTGCTATACTCTGAGCCGGTAAGATGGGAGAAGGGCGGAAGATGTATTCTGCTTGATACAGAGGACATAACCTGGTACCATTCAAACTGGCCCAGTAACTGTTGAGAATTCTGAAGGTCTCCTAGATTGGAAGAGTGGAGAAATCATCATTCTAGAAAGCAGGAAGGCCTCAAGGGGGTGCATTTGCTATTCCTTCCTACTTGTCTTACATTACCCCACCTCTCCATAAGCAGCAGAGAGACCCCTAGAGGAGATCAAGAACAATCACCAGACAGCCAAGAGCAGCTCCTACTTCAGCTCCAGCTTGTGAGGTACAGATAATGCCTTTTGAAAAGGAGGCCACGTCTCCTAGATGGAGACACCATAAAGGGTAGGCTGCTTGCTACATTAGTAGATACTAATTGGCTAGTATCTGTCTGCTATCTTACACAGCTAAGCCTGAGGATCTCTGGTGCTGAATCTGAGAAAAGGAGACTCTGGAATGAACAGGGCAGGCTGATAGATGGGGGAAAGATTGTTTTGTCACCCCATTTTCTTTGGCCATGAGACAGGGTGGGGAAGCTGTTGCCAGGGAAAATAGATGGTTCCAATAGAAGAGAATATCTGTAGCTCAGGGTCGAACTGTGGAGCTTTTGGTGCTCTCTGAGCTTGGCTGTTTGTTTGCAGACGTTTCATTACCCAACTAGGTGACATCTTACCTAGTTGGGTAATGAAACATCTGCAAGCAACCAACCTCAGAGAGCACCAGAAACTCTACAAAATAAATGGTGCTGAACTTCATATAAATCAGTTTAACCTATTCCATGCCGATGAAACTACTCAAGCCCATGAAGTTTGGCCTCTTGCTCCTCCTTATTTTGCTTTTCCTTGCATGTCCTATTGTTTGGACCTGTGTCCATTCCAGTGGGTTGGACCCAGAATTCCATTCCCAGGATAATGCCATGGGAGGGAAAGTGATTTGCATCAATTCCCTTTTCTCCCTTATACCTTCTGAGAAGCTGCTTTGAAGGACTGATGGACCTTCAGAGCACTGCGGGAGATGAAATTGGGAGGAGCTACACTGGGAGACAGAACTGGTAAAACCAGATTCCTCTCTCCCCCCCTCCCCCTAGTAGGAGTCTCTGCCAGATATACTCCTTTCTAAGTCAATTCCTCAGGGAACAGATCTTCTGATAAGTTTATATTGCCTTAGTATATTTCCTTATAATTTTATATTGCTATAGTGAGCCAAACCAAATAAATAGTTATCTCCATCTTGATTCTGGGCAGTGTAGAGCATGATACAATTAAAAATAGAATAATACAGAGATCCTACAAAAGAAACACCTGGAAAAAGAATACCAGCACCACCAGAAAAACATACCAAACGGGATCCATCAACCACTCTAGCCCAACAGTACCAACACACTGTTACAACCACACGGCATCACTGTAGCACATAAATGAACTAAAACTCTTCAGAGCATATTAAGTAACCCAAAAGAAAGACTCAGAGCCCAAGAAGAAAAAACAGGAGTCATCTACAACATACAGTGCAAAGACTGTAACAGCCACTATGTAGGACAGACAGGCAGAAGACTAGCAGAGCGCATCCATGAACACCAACTAGCAGTCAGAAGACACAATGAAAACTCCTTCATCTCACAACACACGGACAGACTCAGCCATACTTTCAACTGAGAAACTGTGAGCATCCTACACCAAGCCAAATCCAGAAACACCAGAGAATTCCTGAAAGCCTGGCACTCAGACAAAGCAGCCATCAACAGACACATAGAGGTAAACAGCATTTACATACCATTCAAAAGAGACAATAGAAAAGCCAAAAGACCAGAACACCTCCTCACCAACAAGCAACACCCAGATATGCAAAGATTAACACTAGGATTAACACCAGATGAACCATCAAACAGCACAGTACACCTTAATCAAGGAACTATAAACTCAGTCAGTCAACCAAGCAGCAAACAACAGCCCAATCAAGGAACTCCCAAGGAGAGAACAACACCCCCACCAACACAAGCAGGGCAAGCCACAGTATATATACTGAGAGCAAGGCCCACTCCCTTCTCGCACTGAAGATGTTGCCTAGTCGGGCAATGAAATGTCTGCAAGAAAACAACAAGGTTCAGAGAGCACCAAGGACTCCATAGTTCAACTCTGAGCTACAAATATTCACTTTGATTGGTATCAAGTGATATCCAGGTAAAGTTAAGTGCCATCCATCCTTGAGCTGGCACAAAACAGTGCTGGTTTAAAATATGCTGCCCCCATTGGTAATACCTATGCTGCTTCCATTCACCATTCATTGCTGAATGATGTTGTTCTGCTTTGTGACTGTGCCCCTCATGAGAAGCAAGGGACTGGTTTGCTCCCGCATTTTGCTCCTCATTAAACATAGCACATATAGTACCAGAAAAAGAGGAAAACATCCAACAAGCAGGGCACTGAAGCAGGAATGGGATGGACCTCACTATGGGATTCTATCCATCTTCTGTAGGCCAGCTTGTCTGTGCCCGCTTGCAGCATCCAGCAGATTAAAATACTGTGCTGCAAACAAAGACCTGGGAATGTGCCTGAGCAGAAATAACCCCAGAGAGATGGGAGGCAGACAATGCTTGTGCAGTTAGTGAACTCCCATGGAGCCTTCTAGGGAAGCATTCTCTTACTTCAAATATAGGTAAATGGGCAAATAAGCACAAGCCTTCCAACCCTACGCTGCTTCTTCACCAAACAGAAGATTGGAGGTTTGCTGTACCTTGTTGGAAAACTGAAGGGAAGTTGATGTCAAAAACACCCAAAGATGGGAGGTGGCAGAGATGAAAAGCATGGAGTGTGGGGAGGGGGTGCCAATGGGGAGGACCAGTGCTGGGGGAGAAATGAGGCTGGCCAGTGATCAGAAGGGAGGGGCATCCCTGCAGCTCCCAACCCTCCCAAAATGTATCTCTGATCACATCCTCTGCTTGTCATCTGACTTTGCATTCATGGTAATTGATGACCAAATCTAAGAGATCCTGCACACCTTAAAGCTGTTTTTGGACTATGTTGTAGTAAGAGACTATATTTATACAGGTACTGCTAGCAGTGACTAAAGCCTGTCTCATTCATGGACAGGGAATGAAACAAGGGCCATAGCATGGGCTCAAGGGGACAAGTAGGAGTTGTCAGGGTGTGATTGTGCTGTGGTTGAAGTGGGGACCAGATGCAGGAATAAAGACAAGCTATTGAGAAGCCATCCTTGAGACCAAATGATTAAATTAAGCTCACAAGCCTCTCCAATGGAGGTCTCTCCCCTTTTCAAACTAGGAAATGTTTACATTTGGGCAGTTCCTATAAATATATTCTCGACCACAGGCAGTAATATGAAAAGGCTGATCCAATTTCACAGAAAGTAGCAAAGGGATGAAATTTAATATATTCAGCTTGGAAAGGTTGAATATAAACAACTTTTTGCATGAAATTACCCATTTGCTTTATAGGTTTAGATCTTACCATATTTTATGATAGGAACTCACTAATGCCTAATGCTCCTTGGAATTTTCTTCTCATTTTTGAGAGGTCTTCCTGACTATTCTCTATTTCTTATGCATCTGCCATTGTATAAATCCCCAGAGAACTGTAAGCTTTAAAATCAGTTAGAAACAAGGAGGAGCACAAGGACATCCTCAGAACAAAGAATGTAATAGCTGGTAGCAAAATTTTTCACAACCTCCAAATTATATTTCCTATATACTAAGATTCTGTACTACAAATATAAATATGACTTCTCTTAAGGATTGGTGCAAACTGTAAAGGAACCCAAGAGCGGGTCCTTATGAATAGGATTGCAGCCTTAAATCCAGAGGTGTCCATGGGTGAGTGTGTATGTGTGTGTGTCAAAAAAGTCAAGCTGGCAGCTGTGATCACATAATCAAAGCCATGCCCCTTTGTTAAAATCAAGGCTGTTGGATTGACTTTTTTGACATCTCCAAATGGATGTCCCACTTAAGTCTATTTCTGGTCCCTTTTACTTTCAGGTGCCTTTACTTATAGTCTTTTCTGGCCTCTTTTCACATTAAGTTTCCAAGTTTTTAAAATCCACATTAAAAATATGTATTTTGAACATATATGCTCCAAAAATGCACTTCCTTAATTGTGTATGAGATGCTTTTTTGCATAGAGAACTGTGGCACAGAGAACATTTGAGAGATGCAAAAGCCAGGGGATCACTAAGTCCAATTTGTGCATTAATTCTGAAAATCCAGAATCAGAATTGGAATTCCTTAAGTTGAGATCCCTTAAGTGTCCCTTATGCAGCCTGGTCCAAGGGCTTCTCATTTCCTGCTACCTAATCCCTTTTTCAAAACTGGAGATGCCACGGCTGAGCATTCTGCATGTGAAGCATTCTGGGATCTCTCCCTGATCATGTCAACAGCTTAATGGTTGCCTCCTCCTGACATGCTAAATACTTTCTATAACAAGTTAGCACAGACTTCAATAAGACTATCTTACAAAAGCATCTCCTACTCTTGCCAAAGACCATGAACTTGTTCTTATGGAAATTTATCCAGAGTTTTGTATTCATGCAGTCTTTGATAGAATGGTTCCAGCTATTTAATATAGAGGCCACATGTTCTACCTCTTGTCTCTTCCATGTTTTATATTAGTAACATGTGATTATGATACATAGATTTGTCCAGCATATTGTTTACATAAGCTTTTCTTTAAACCGTGCCTAGTTTTATTGTACCATATGATTAATTGACACATTGACCTGAATTTGGTAGACACACTTCCAGAATAACAAAAGGAATTTCTTAGCTCCTAATGGAAGACTTCTGTTGTTATTTCTAGATTTCAAGAGTTGGGATGGTCTGGAATCCAATGATCCTGAGATTAGATTCATTTGGAGGAACTCCACTGATGTGCAATGTTTTGTCTCAGGAGCAGCTTCAGTTTGCATTCCATCTAAAGTCTTCTCACATTATTGGACCATAAACCAAGGTTAACAGAAAGAAATTAACATTAATTGTCCAAATATTACTTATTTTCTAGAATGGGCATTGAATATTTGTTGGTACTATATCTGTATTTGTATCTGTATCTGAACCTATTTCTATGTCTCATATATTTTGCATGGTAATAATAATACAGTTACTTTGCTGGAACAGAAGTTGGATAACAACAAACTCTTAATATGTCAGATGACCAGTCCAATATTCTGATATTCTATATAATCAAGTGGATTTCTAGGTCAATGCTCCTTCCTATCTTGCTCCCTGCATTACTTTTGCTGAAGACAACAGCTGCTAAACCTGGGATCTTATAAATGTTCTGTCACTGAGCAATGTTCTTACCCCCAGTGTATGCAAAAGTCAGCAAACACAGTGACTGTATTCTGCATCACAACTGTAAAAAATGAGTGAGACCAATAAGTGTTGGACCTTGTATTAAAGGTAGAAATGTTTATATTGTGGCTAAAAAGAATCTGTGTCAAATATACCAATAACAAACCACAATGTTCCAAAACAGACAGCATATTTTCTCTTTCTTCTTTTGCTGGCTATTCTCTCTAAGTGCACTCAAAGTATATTTGGGAATGCTTCAGCTTGTAGTGAGAAAGAACATGGGGTAGTTATTCAATTCGTTAAGCCCTTCTCTTTTACTTGCTGTGAATTATGTATGCATAAAAATTCTGCTTTCCTCTGATTCCCTGAAGTATCTAAAGAAGCTAGGCAAATAAGGATTTAAATTTTTGAAACAAATCCCACAAAATTCACCTGAATATGCAGGGTCCTTGGTGCTCTCTGAGCTTGGTTGTTTGCTTGTAGATGTTTCATCACCCAATAGGTAACATCATCATCACACTGATGTTCCTTGGGTAATGAAACTTCTGCAAGCCAAGCTCAGAGAGCACCAAGGACTCCACAGTTCAACCCTGAGCTACAGATATTCTCTTCTATTGTCACCTGAATATATTGGTTTGATGGATTGAAAGTTGCAGAATTCTTCTCTCTGGAGTCTTTCCCAATATTTTCCCACAGCGCATGAGGCCCCAAGAGTCTCCAGGGTCTCCAGCACCGTGGGTAATTATTAATTATTATTGATCACTGGACTTGTAATCTAATAATATCAAACAACTGAAGGCTGGGACTGTTCTGTGACCAGGGTCATTCAACTTCCTAAGTAAATTCAACTGCCAAAAGGCCCAAGGCTTTGCAGAGGATTCTTAATTTTCACCCCAAGTATTGTCAAACTAAATTTTTCCTTAGCATAACATCTGACGATGTATTTTAGAAAAAGCTCAACACCTCCTTAAGGCTAATCATTTAAAGAGGTTAAAAGCTTAAGAGAAGCTAGTCTGAACATTCTATTATTGAACCACAAATATCTAAGGAACTCAACTGTCTCTAAAATTGTGTATTTCAGGAAAAAAAGGATAACAAAGATACAACTGCCTGCAGTTTCTTCACAGTTCAACAAGCAGGACCCCTCCAGTGATTATTTTATCATCTTGCTTTTGTATAATTTATAGAGCTGAAGCAGAGAGAGAGAGAAATATGAAATTAGCACATCTTTTAAAAGAACAGTTTTGTTTGCTTACATTTTATAGGAGGCAATGAAGTACTGTAAATGTTATCCTATGCACCCTGGGCTTAACTCATCTCTGTGTCCTCATTTCTGGGTTATTGGAAGCTTTCATCCATCCAGCAGGGACTATATTCCCAAAGCATTTTATTGGCAAAGGTTGGTTCAGGATTCCTTTCCCTCTAGGGGCATCTGCAGGTGGAGTGTCTAAATCTGCAAAATAGCAGGCATAGCATCATGTTTGAAGCCCCATTCCTTTTGTGCATGCATGTAATGTTAACACATGTATCAAAAGGTGGACCTTTGATGGCAATACCACACCCCCATCTTGCAGATCTTGACATCACACACACCCTGACAATGGTGCTGCTTCCCTCTTTACCCCAGAGAAGTTCAGCATCCTCTTCCTGGGCCTCTTTACACTCCTTCCCAACCCAGTAGTGGTAGCAACATATTTCCATGTTCAGAGCTATTTGGAAAAGTGCCTTCTTGCAAAGTTGCTGATATCATTCCACCTTCACAATTTACAGGTAGCCTATTTTTTCAAACCACCTCCCCATCATCTCCCCTCAAAGCATCACTTCCCCCCATAGCTTCCATTCTCTTTTTTTTCCCACAAACCACCAGCCCGCTGCACACAAACATAGGTCCTGGGAAATATGTGTGAGAGCTGGAGGGGAGTGGGCGGTTAGCTATTCATTTTATTTCCTTCTTTTGTGCAATGAGAATGACAGCATTCTTCCAGGACCAGTAGCAGCACTGAGGGCTTCAGAAATGAAGATGGAAACCAGCTGGTGTGGAGGTGGCCTTATCCAATGCTTTTTCTCCTGCTGTTCCCAGATTTTGAACTATCACTCTTTCATTCCTGAGCATTTAATATATGGGTGAATGTATGTTATGTATTTGTAGGTGAGAGTGTGTATGTATGTCTCATTTGTTCACTGATATTGTCAACAAAATTTTCTGAGGCTGGATTTTCAATGGGAGGTTGCCCCTGCCCATTTCTCTGCTTTTTAACAGGAATTGGGACTGAATGTGATGTGTCTGAGACAATACGGCAGCTTTCAAGTAGGCCAATATTATTACCAATATGCTGCAGAAGAGAGAGTGGGTTGCTTGAGCCCCACCCCCTCTCCAATCGGGTTTTGTGACTGAGTTGAAGCAGATATTACCAATGTTCTCTAAGTTGTTGCACATCACATTATGCCAGTTTTCATGTCTAGTATCTCCAGAAGTCTAGCTTCCTCATCTCAACTGTCCCTCTCCCAAGTATGTCACTTTCATACAGCACAAAAGGATCTCAGAGGCCAAACCATCTCCAAGCTGGTTTTTGGATCAGATTAATTCTAAGTCTTTGGACTACCTGACTAAGAACTGGAGACTTATTCAGTTACACATCCAGGTTTGGTCATTTTGTATTTCTGTAGCCCTCTACTTTATATTGGATGCTCTGCATCACAATTCAACCTTATGCTGTCATTTTACAAAAACTGACTATAATCCAAACGTTTTGCTGCCTGGAGGGTCAAGGGACACATTTGTACTACTGTGCAAAGAAGTGGCTTGCTCTCTGGAACTGGTCCTACAGTGGTGTCAGACACTGTACTAAACTTTATTGCAGAAATCCAAGCTGAAGGCTATTGTACAGCAGAAAGCATCAGAGAAATTTGTTATCACATTGATTGCACACATTGTGCCCTTGAAGGACGTAATTAACTGCTTTCTCTTTCCCGTGTATTCCTTTTCTGTAAATCAGTAACTAGGCAGATCTCTTTGAAAATACCCTGAGCCTCAAGAATAATATGTTTGCAAGCCAGCCTTTGGAATCTTCCTGTATTGTCTGGAAAAAGCAAGTGCAGACCTTTCATTGGAGAGTTCAATAGAATTTACAACTTGTTTTAACTGAGGGCTTTTCCAAACTTCAGCTTCTTACCTCAGAGTTTAGAAAAAGCCAGAGAAAACTACTGTATAGTCTAGATAGGCCTTTTCCTCATGATTTACCCTTAAGAAATTATTGTTAAGTATTCAGGGCTAGAAATCAAAGAAGAAAAGAGAGATGGGGTCAACTCCTAGTTTCGATGGGGGAGCCACAGAAGTGAACAGCCATGGAACTCAAGAGGAACAGCAGAGAGGCTACCACAATGACCTCCGAGTTTGTGCCTCATTCTATGCAATGGCAAAGCCTGAAAGGATGCTGTGTCCAAGCTCAGAAGAAACAAACCATCACCTCAAGTTTTTCTTTTGCTTTCACCATTCCTTTGGGACCAAGAACCATTCCTGTCTCTGGGCACCAGAACAAAAAAAGGATAACGAAATATGAAACACATTGCAATCATTAACCAACATTCAGTGACCTTTGATACTGTCCTGCCTAGATGGATACTATTCTTGTTCGTTTCAGGCAGTAGGTATTCTTTCTCCCTTCCCCAGCCACCTTCCTGTCTGCTGGCAATATTTTTGCCTGAAGCATTTCAAATGGAGCTTTTCTGAATTCTTGGCCAATAATGAACCCTAGCCTAGTAAGAGTTTCTGGGCACAAACCACCAAAGGTTAGTCATAATGTTAGTCATAATGAGCATGCCTGCTTCACGTTAGTGCAATTTACTTGCCAGTAAAAATTCA
Organism: Candoia aspera; assembly: GCF_035149785.1. Taxonomy (NCBI): domain Eukaryota; kingdom Metazoa; phylum Chordata; class Lepidosauria; order Squamata; family Candoiidae; genus Candoia; species Candoia aspera. The sequence continues at coordinate 41,790,054 of NC_086154.1, read as the reverse complement.
TAAGGCTAGCTTCAAATCTCGTTGAAACAAAGGCCATATAAGTATGTTGTGACTAATTGTGCAATCCTTTGCCTGTTTGTTAGAAAGAGGCCCATTGTGTTCAGATATTATAATTCTGAGGAAATCATCCATGGCTCTGCATCTTCACTTGCTTCCTGTGTGATTTCACCAGGACTTCAGTGTGACTGACATCTGCTGAATTGTGCCAAAGCCCACGTTACTCACATAGGTTTTCCAGTAGTGCATAAAGGCAGAGAATTGTTCATCAGACTACAGACTGTGTGCTCCATTTTTTTGGAGCTGAGAGGCCTGCATCAGCATCTCACTTTCTTCTATGGTTCAAAAGAGAGAAGTGATTGGCAAAGTATGGGAAGAAAGAATGTGGCGGAGTAAGAAGAAAGCACCCTGAACCCTTTGACTTGTTCGTCCTGTTCTTCCTTACTTCCCTTAGAACTGCTTCTGGTGGTGCTACAGAACAATCAATTCTAGCATTCACTCCAGCTATTAAAAAATGTCTGCATGACCTTTGAAAACAAATATTTTCTTGCTTGGCTATTTAAGTTCCTTCTCTCTTATCTTTCACTTTTGCTCACTCAATCCCGTCTCTCTCACACACACATTTGGATGGCATCTCTTGTCTTGGTCATTAAGTTCCTCTCATCACTGAAGAAATGACAGTAGATTGACTTCAGGAGTTGCACTGTGTTAGGCTCTTATGCTGCTGTGCAAAGAGTAAATGCTAATATCTCAGCTCTGTTGATGAACTGGGGCAGAAAGACATGCAAATGACGTTGGCTCTGGGTTATCAGTAGAGCTGTCTCCTCCAATACATCTTAGGTCAGACACAGCCTAGCAATAGGGAGGCCACTTTCACATGACACGTAAGGCCAGTCTTGTAACTTGCAAAGCAGAAGTAGAAGGGAGATAGAGAGAGAAAAGGCACATAAGGGCTGGATATAACACAGGAAAGGGAGCTAGTTCCGAAAAATACAAAAAACAAATATTTACCTTTGGAGATTGGGCCAGCCCTCTCCTTGCTGATTCTTTCTAAAACTTCTGAAAACCAAGCTGTTTGAAAGAGCCTCCCCCTGTTACCATCTTTATTTTTTTCCCTACTTTTATGGTATTCTTGTGGCTTTTGCTTAATGACGTTTATGGCTATTGTTTTTACATATGATTGTCAGGCTGATAGATTGTACCGCAGATGCTTTAACTGCAGCATTTACTCTATGTAAGCTGCTGAGAGGTTTTTTTTTAATTGCAGCAGGGTAGAAATATGTTAAATAAATATATAAATATCTGTATTCATATTAATTAGTTAATATTTATAGTTCTTATCAATGCTTTTTCAAGCCATCCATTTCTTTCTTTGGAGACATTTCAATATTTAGATCAAGCTGGAGTACTTCCTATTTCTGTAAATTGCTCCTACTTAGTGTGTGTAGGAGGGAGAAAGAGTGTGTGTATAAAGTCTAACTTGTTTAAATAGACTGATAACTGAACAGATGGCCTGTGTGTGAAGTAGTCCTCTCACAATGGGACCTAACATCTTGCATTTGCTACCCCCTCCACCCAGCCGACTTGTTTTCACAGCGCCTGGCCAACCTTATGTAGGTTTGAAAGTTAAGCAAGGCCAGGCCTGATTAGTACTTGGGTAGGAAATTGCCAGAGTATCCTGGGGCTACCTCCCAGAAGAAGGCAAAACCCCAAACCATTCTGTAACCCTGCCAAGAGAACCACATGGGTGTGACCACTAAGTCACTAGGAATTATGCTGAACTTGAAGGAAACTCTGCCTTTAGTCTTGAGAAGAGAACCTTCTTTCTGAGTCTTGAAAAGAGAACACACCTTCCCCAGCTTTCTGGTGCAAGACTACATGTGGATTCCATGGTTTTATCAGCTGGCTTTTTTGCTCCCCTGTTCGTCATTTTCCTTTCTTTTTCAGATAACTCAGAACTTGGAAGCATGAATGTTATCCTGTGAATTTTGCATTGGCCTAATAAAAGTATTGCCATAATATAGATCTTGGGTTTTTTAATTGAGGATACTGATTTACTACAACTGACAGAGCAAACAATTAAGAAAAAAATCCATGATTCAATTAGAGCTTCTTTTTTCCTATAGACTCTAATTTCAAGAAACCTTCCTTGCAGACCAATCCTATCATCTTTGCCTGGAAACAATCCCTGGTGAGTTCAATGGGAAATTTATGCCTAATGCTACTAGTAGTAGTATTTGTTGTTGTTGTTATTTTGACCTTATCCTATTGCAAAAGTGCTGCCTTTGAAGCAAATCAGAGCAACCAGTTATCTGCAAATTGCCCTCAAAAAGCTGCTGATCCAGGGAGAACTGATAAATAGTGGGTGCTCTGGAAATCTGGTAAAAGAGGTGTAAAGCTGAGTCACAAGGAAGAGGCAGGGGGCAAAACATCCCTCCCAGGTGATTTCCAGTCCCTGTGCATATTTGAATTACTGTACTACTGTAGGCTGCTCCTTTCTCATGATCCGAAGTGTTGCCTGTTTCTTCTTTGAGTGGATTGATTTGTTTAAAATACATCTATGTAAAATACCCCAATATTTAATAATGTCAGGAAAAGAAAGAAAAGAGATTGTGTAAACAAACTTATTTACTCCACTTACTGCTATTACTTTTATTATTACTATTGATATTTGTAATGGAGAATATAGTCATATAATTGTACAATTCTCTTTTAAAGTTGGGGTTCTTTAGAGGTAAGCAAATGCAGGTAGGTCTCGATTAGTGCTGTTAATGAATCCCACAAAATGGTCGAATTATTCAGATTTGTGCTATTCCAAGTGATATTTCTAAGGATAATAGGGTAACTAGTCCCAGCTTGATGGAAATAGGCAATGAAAATTTTTAAACACGGGGAGAACAGAGAAGATGGACGACTGGACAGACTGCCTGCGAGCTCAGCAGGCGGATCTGGCAGTGTGGACACTTTTGGGGGGTGCAGGCAGGCTTTTCTGGTTGCCCTAGAGCATTTGCATGGATAGAAAACACTCGGAATCACCCCATTTGTACTTCGGAATGTCACCTCATAGCCTGAGGATTGTCAACAGCATTGGTGCTAATCTGGTAGGAGGAGAAGGGAGTCGGGGATACTACCCTTTTCCAGACCATGCTGAAGCCCCTTTGGGACACTAGGTCGAGCCTTTCTCATTCCTAAACCACCCAATTTATATATTTTCAAGATTTGTGCCTCAGGAGAAGCCCTCCACAGCAAGAAGAAACAAAGCTCTTCCTGTTAAATGCGGATGTTTCTGGATTACTCTTAAATAAGTAAGAACATTATTCAGATGAGAACTTACATGCTGCAGCAACCCAGAACACCAGAAGAAGGAAAAAGATAATCTGTACAGCATCTTCCAGCAAAATGGATACCCACTCAACTTTATCAAAAAGTACCTCACCACCCAACCCGCTACAACCCAACCAAAAGAAACTATGAAAAGGATAATGCTGCCATACATCAGAAACACCTCAGAAACCACCAACAGACTGTTACAACTGCATGGCATCACCGTAGCACATAAACCAACTAAAACTCTTCAGAATTATATTAAGCAACCCAAAAGACCCAATAGCCCAAGAAGAAAACAGAGTTATTTACAACAACATACAGTAAGGGACGCGGTGGCGCTGCGGGTTAAACTGCTGAGCTGCCGATCGGAAGGTCGGCGGTTTGAAACTGCGTGGCGGGGTGAGCTCCCATTGCTCGTCCCAGCTCCTGCTCACCTAGCAGTTCGAAAACATGCAAATGTGAGTAGATCAATAGGTACCGCTTCGGCGGGAAGGTAACGGCGTTCCGAGTCGTCATGCTGGCCACATGACCCGGAAGTGTCTATGACAACGCCGGCTCTAAGGCTTAGAAACGGAGATGAGCACCGCCCCCTAGAGTCGGACACGACTGGACTTTACATCAAGGGAAACCTTTACCTTTACCTTTACAACATACAGTGCAAAGACTGTAACAGCCACTATGTAGGACAGACACACAGAAGACTAGCAGAGCGCATCCATGAACACCAACTAGCAGTCAGAATACACAGTGAAAACTCCTAAATCTCACAGCACATGGACAGACTCAACCATACTTTCAACTGGGAAACTGAGCATCCTAAACCAAGCCACTTCAGCAAAGGATCGTTACCTTGTCGTGGTGCTGGAGCTTGAGCACCTCAATGATGCCATGAGCTAAACCGTGAAGGGCCACCCAAGACGGGAAGGTCATGACAGAGAGGTCAGACCAAATGCGATCCCTGGGGAAGGTAATGGCAACCCACCCCAGTATTCTTGCCGTGAAAACTAAATGGATCAGTACAACCAGAGATATGTCGGTATACCATCGGAAGATGAGACCCCCAGGTCGGAAGATGGTCAAAATGCTACTGGGGAGGAACAGAGGATGAGCTCAACTAGCCCCAGACGTGATGACGCAGCTAGCTCAAAGCCGAAAGGACGGCTAGCGGCCAACGGTGCTGGTGGTGAACGGCGAATCCGATGTTCTAAGGATCAACACACCATTGGAACCTGGAATGTAAGATCTATGAGCCAGGGCAAATTGGATGTGGTTATTGGTGAGATGTCAAGATTAAAGATAGACATCCTGGGCGTCAGTGAACTGAAATGGACTGGAATGGGCCACTTCACATCAAATGACCACCAGATCTACTACTGTGGACAAGAGGACCACAGAAGAAATGGAGTAGCCTTCATAATTAATCGTAAAGTGGCTAAAGCAGTGCTTGGATACAACCCAAAAAACAACAGAATGATCTCAATTCGAATTCAGGGCAAGCCATCTAACATCACAGTGATCCAAATATACGCCCCAACCACAAATGCTGAAGAAGCTGAAGTAGAGCAGTTCTATGAGGATCTGCAGCACCTACTGGACAACACACCTAAAAGAGATGTTATTTTCATCACAGGAGACTGGAATGCTAAGGTGGGCAGTCAAATGACACCTCGAATTACAGGTAAGTATGGCCTGGGAGAACAAAATGAAGCAGGACATAGGCTGATAGAATTTTGCCAAGACAACTCACTCTGCATAACAAACACTCTCTTCCAACAACCTAAGAGACGGCTTTATACATGGACTTCACCAGATGGACAACACCGAAATCAGATTGATTACATCCTTTGCAGCCAAAGGTGGCGGACATCTGTACAGTCAGTAAAAACAAGGCCTGGAGCTGACTGTAGTTCAGATCACGAACTTCTTCTTGCACAATTTAGGATCAGACTCAAGAGATTACGGAAGACCCACAGATCAGCTAGATATGAGCTCACTAATATTCCTAAGGAATATGCAGTGGAGGTGAGGAATCGATTTAAGGGACTGGACTTAGTAGATAGGGTCCCAGAAGAATTATGGACAGAAGTTGGCAGCATTGTTCAGGAGGCAGCAACAAAATACATCCCAAAGAAAGAGAAAACCAAGAAGGCAAAATGGCTGTCTGCTGAGACACTAGAAGTAGCCCAAGAAAGAAGGAAAGCAAAAGGCAACAGTGATAGGGGGAGATATGCCCAATTAAATGCAAAATTCCAGAGGTTAGCCAGAAGAGATAAGGAATTATTTTTAAACAAGCAATGCGCGGAAGTGGAAGAAGACAATAGAATAGGAAGGACAAGAGACCTCTTCCAGAAAATTAGAAACATTGGAGGTAAATTCCAGCAAAAATGGGTATGATCAAAAACAAAGATGGCAAGGACCTAACAGAAGAAGAAGAGATCAAGAAAAGGTGGCAAGAATATACAGAAGACCTGTATAGGAAGGATAACAATATCGGGGATAGCTTTGACGGTGTGGTCAGTGAGCTAGAGCCAGACATCCTGAAGAGTGAGGTTGAGTGGGCCTTAAGAAGCATTGCTAATAACAAGGCAGCAGGAGACGACGGCATCCCAGCTGAACTGTTCAAAATCTTGCAAGATGATGCTGTCAAGGTAATGCATGCTATATGCCAGCAAATTTGGAAAACACAAGAATGGCCATCAGATTGGAAAAAATCAACTTATATCCCCATACCAAAAAAGGGGAACACTAAAGAATGTTCAAACTATCGAACAGTGGCACTCATTTCACATGCCAGTAAGGTAATGCTCAAGATCCTGCAAGGTAGACTTCAGCAATTCATGGAGCGAGAATTGCCAGATGTACAAGCTGGGTTTAGAAAAGGCAGAGGAACTAGAGACCAAATTGCCAATATCCGCTGGATAATGGAAAAAGCCAGGGAGTTTCAGAAAAACATCTATTTCTGTTTTATTGACTATTCTAAAGCCTTTGACTGTGTGGACCATAACAAATTGTGGCAAGTTCTTAGCGGCATGGGGATACCAAGTCATCTTGTATGCCTCCTGAAGAATCTGTATAACGACCAAGTAGCAACAGTAAGAACAGACCACGGAACAACGGACTGGTTTAAGATTGGGAAAGGAGTACGGCAGGGCTGTATACTCTCACCCTACCTATTCAACTTGTATGCAGAACACATCATGCGACAAGCTGGCCTTGAGGAATCGAAGGCTGGAGTTAAAATTGCTGGAAGAAACATTAACAATCTCAGATATGCAGATGATACCACTTTGATGGCTGAAAGTGAAGAGGAACTGAGGAGCCTTATGATGAAGGTGAAAGAAGAAAGTGCAAAAGCTGGCTTGCAGCTAAACCTCAAAAAAACCAAGATTATGGCAACCAGCTTGATTGATAACTGGCAAATAGAGGGAGAAAATGTAGAGGCAGTGAAAGACTTTGTACTTCTAGGTGCAAAGATTACTGCAGATGCTGACTGCAGTCAGGAAATGTAATGATTGCCTACTCCAAAATACTCAGTCTCACAAGCCCGAGCTTAAAGATAACTGATTTATTTAAAGGAATAGTATGCAAATACAGAGAAAGCTGAGAATGAGCAAAAGCGCGCGAAATACAAACCAAATACTCTCGCTTCAAACCCAATCCCGCCCCTCGCCCCACCATGGCAACCACCCCCTCCCAGCTGTTAGCAACCATCCCACATCGGCCTGGGAAAGTGACCTTGAATACATGTCATAACCCAAACACACATTCCAGCAGAGCAGCATAGAGATTACAGCCCGGCACGGCTGAAATTCCCCTCCCCGCAAATGACAAACACGGAACAAGCAAGTGACATGAGAAATGTTACGATGGATTCAAACCATTGAAACGAGGAACATGACATATCGCCCCCCTAAAAAAAATTGCTAAGGAGCTGGCTTGGCCGGATAAGCAGCATGAAATTTAGCAACCAGGTCCGGAGAGCGGACATCGTGAGCGGCAACCCACTCAGGATGTGGAAAATGCTTCCAACGAATGAGATATTGTAAGGCAGACCGCTGGCGTCGAAAATCGAGTATTTCTTTGACTTCAAAGTGTTGCTGGTTATCAATCATAATGGGTGGGGGAGGTGATTGTTGGGGATGCCATTGGTCGGACGGGAGAAACGGCTTGAGTAAGCTGCAATGAAAAACAGGATGCAAACGTTTAAGATTATGCGGCAAATCCAATTTAAAGGTTACAGGGTTTATTTGTGCAACAATAGGAAAAGGACCAACAAATTTAGGACCTAGTTTCTTGGATGGCTGTGGTGATTTGATAAACTTTGTGGAGAGATAGACTTTATCCCCTACTTTAAATGTAGGTTGGGGGGAGTGCTTTGCATCCACATGTTTTTTATAAGAGGATTGGGAATGGTGCAGTGCTTGTTGAATGTTCTGCCAAGAGTCCGTCAGATTCTGTGCCCAATCCGTTAGAGAGGAAGGCAGAGATTGCGGGTGTGGGAGTTCCGGTATGGGGACAAAATCACGGCCGAACACAGTTTTAAAAGGAACCTGGCCAGTGCTTTGATGAACGGCGTTGTTATAAGCAACTTCAGCAAAGGGAAGCAGGTCCACCCAGTTGTCTTGTTGATAATTAACAAAGGCACGTAGATATTGTTCCAGTGTGGAATTAACAGCCTCAGTAGATCCATCTGTCTCCGGATGTCACGCCGTAGATAGGGCTTGTGTGGTTCCTGCCAGTTTCATAAATGCCCGCCAAAATCGTGACGTAAACTGTGAGCCTCTGTCGCTCACCAAATGGGAGGGGCTCCCGTGAAGGCGGTACACGTGTACGAGGAATAGGCGGGCCAGCTGTTGCGCAGTGGGAATGGACGCGCAGGGGATGAAGTGCGCTTGCTTGGAGAAGAAGTCTTTGACCACCCAAATCACTGTTTTACGTTGACTGGGGGGTAGGTCAACTATAAAGTCCATGGAGATTTCCTGCCAAGGATAGGCAGGGTTAGCCACAGGTTGCAGCAAGCCTTGGGGTTTTCCAACCTTGCGCTTGGTTGCCGTGCAAACAGGACAAGTGGCTACATACGCTTTAATATCTCTGATGAGAGCTGGCCACCAAAATTGACAGCGGGTGAGATGGAGGGTCTTAAGGTACCCAAAATGTCCAGCCAGTTTATCATCATGACAGCGCACCAAGATCGTCTTTCGTAAGGCCTCTGGTACATAAAGACGATCATTTTTCCAGGCAAAGTCCCCATCAAAAGTAACAGTGTTTAAGTTTGCCTGCAGCCAAGTATCAGATTTCAGGTGGAGAAGAAATTGTTGTTGCAAATCGGAGGGAATTGGCAAACGTCCCGGACTGGAAGGCGGAGTAGTAGCTGGCCGTTGAGCCGGGTGGGCGCGCGTCTGACTGCGCGTCACCGCAGCCAAGCCCAATTGTTTTTCAGTCCACACTGTACCCTGAACTAGTGCCGCAGGGCTGGAATCTTGGGGTCTCCGGGATAAGGCGTCTGCCAAAACGTTTTTCCTCCCCGGAATGAACTTAAGAGAGAAATCAAAACGACTGAAAAATTCAGTCCATCTGATTTGCTTAGGGCTGAGTTTCTGGCTAGTGCTTAAGGCTTCGAGGTTTTTATGGTCAGTCCAAACTTCAAAAGGGTGAGAAGCCCCCTCTAATAAGTGGCGCCAAGTTTCCAAGGCTGCTTTTACTGCAAACGCCTCTTTTTCCCAAACATGCCATCTCCTCTCTGTCTCTGTAAACTTGCGAGACAAATATGCACAGGGTTTCAAACTGCCTGAGTGATCGGCTTGGAGCAAAAGGGCTCCGATAGAGAAGTCGGAGGCATCGACCTGCACCACAAACGGTTTAGTCGGGTCGGGGTGCCTTAGGATGGGTTCAGTTGTGAATAGCTGTTTGAGTGTGTCAAATGCCTGTTGGCAGGCTGGAGTCCACTTAAGTAGCGTGCCTGGATTTTTTGAATGCCGCGTATCCCCCTGAGCTTTAGTTTTCAGTAAGTCAGTGAGGGGAAGGGCAATTTCTGCGAAATTTTGGGCAAATGCCCGATAGAAATTGGCGAAGCCAAGGAAACTTTGTAATTGGCGTCGCGTGCGTGGGGGTTCCCAGGCGACAATGGCTTCAATTTTAGCAGGGTCCATTTCAATGCCCCCTTCAGAAATCCTGTAGCCCAGATAATCAATTTGCGACTGATGAAAAGCACATTTTGACAGTTTAGCATACAACTCAGCCTTTCGCAGTTTAACAAGCACTTGACGCACCAAGTGAATATGTTCTGCCATTGTTTCAGTATAAATCAATACATAATCCAAATATACCAATACCCCTTTGAACAGGTGGTCATGCAAGACCTCATTGATGAGCTGCATAAAAACCCCAGGTGCCCCCGACAAACCAAAAGGTAACACTTTATATTGAAAAGCCCCCAGGGGACAGTTAAACGCTGTCTTCCACTCATCCCCTTCCCTTATGTGAACACGAAAATAGGCTTCCCTTAAATCCAGTTTTGAGAAAATTTTACCTCTATGGCCAGATGTGATAACATATCTTTGATGAGGGGCAAAGGATATTTGTTTAAAATTGAAACTGCATTGAGCCCACGGAAATCTGTACATAGCCTCAAAGACCCATCTTTTTTCGGTCTAAAAAGAACAGGTGCCCCCACCGGAGAGTTAGCTGGCTCAATAAAACCCCTGGCCAGGTTCTTGTCAATGAACTCCCTCAATGTGGCCAAATCCTTCAGGGACATAGCATAGATTTTTGGGTTAGGCAATTTTACATTGGGCAGAAATTCAATAGCACAGTCCGTCTTTCGGTGAGGCGGCAAACGATCCGCCTCCTTTTCTCCAAACACATCTGTGAAATCTTGATATTGCGCAGGCAGCCCTTCTAGCAGCTCAAGTGTCTGTACTGTGGTTGTGGCTGCCCGTCCACCCTCATTGTCTCCCAATAAATCCATCTCTGACACCTTATAAAATCCATCAGCAAATGTCACAGTCCTATGCAGCCAGTTGATAACAGGATTTTGCTTGACAAACCAGGGCATCCCCAAAATGACTAATGGGCCCCCCACTGGCGCTATGACGAAGGGTAATTTCTCCCGATGACTCCCCATTTGCAGTGCCACCAGTCCCGTGGAGTGGGTGACCGGTTTCCCCCCAGCCATAGTCCCGTCCAATTGTGTAAAAATCATTGGCCGCTTCAATGGGAACCTGGGGAGGTCTAAGGTGGCTACGAGATTGGGGTGCATCAATGAGCGCGAGCAGCCTGAGTCAAGCATAGCCCACACCTCCACAGTTCGAGTACTGGATCCCAATTTCACCTTGACCATCAGGGTAGGAAAATTCCCACTCACCGAATCGTGGTCGCGCCCATCTCCTTCCACCTGCCCTACGGCGCCCTTCAGAGCAGGTGGTTGCCTTTTCCCGCCGGCTGTTCAAAATCCAGCTCTTCTTCCTCTCCCCCGAATGGGTTGTCATTAGGATCGACCTCCACGCGGGCAGCCCTCACCTTCCTCAGCCCCGAAGGCGACTTGCCGGACGACTTCCCTGGCCGCTCCTCGGATCGCTTTCTTGGGCATGCAGCTGCGCGATGTCCCTCTCTCCCGCATCTTAGGCACTGGCCTTTCGCAAACTGCCATTCCTTTTCTTCCTCCCAACTTTTCGGTTTGGGCCGGCTTGGGCACGGGCACTTTTACTTGACTTCCCTTGCTTCAGTTCCTTGTTATGTGCGAAAGTCTCTAGGGCGTTTTCAGCATTGCCCGCCAGCTGAATCCACCCATACAATGTTTTCGGATCGTCGCGTCCCAAAGCCCAGCGGAGGACCTCCGTCTCCAGTCCCTGTTTGAACATTTCCACTAGAGTTGACTGGGACCAATCCTCCACCTTTCCAGCCAGGGCTTTAAACTCCAAGGCGTAGTCCGCGACGGAAAGAGATCCCTGGGAAAGTTTCCTCAGCGCCCGTTTCGCTCGTTCCTGGGCCAAGGGGTCTTCGAAGTGCTGTTTTAATGCCCACAAAAACTCCTCAAATTCTTCCAATTCTGTGGCTTCGGCTTGGCATAGCTGTACATACCAATCCGCTGCCCTCCCCTTTAGTTTGTTGGTGATGGCATTGATTTTGCCATGTTCTGAGCGAAAGCTTCGCCCCCAGTCCTCCATATAATTCCTGGCATTGGTAATGAAGAAGGACAACTTGGTGGGATCGCCATCAAACTTTACCATGAAAGGCGGAGGGGTTCTTGTTGACTCTTTTGGCTCAACTGGTTCGGCGAAAGCCAACGATCGCCTGCCCACCATCTGTGACCCTTCCCTGGTCACTCCCGACTCTCTTCCCCTCGCTTGTCGGAAAACCCTAGTCCTACTTCTTCCCCTGGGTGATGGGGACCTCGCCCCCGGATTGGGCTGTCAGGTTGGCATTTCCTCCGAACCCTCTCGCGGGGACCCTGACCCTCGGGGGGTTTCCTTTAGTAGGGCAAGTATGGATTTGATTTTTCCCTCTAATGCTTTTATGTGTGCGGGGGTAACCGGTTCTTCCAATGGCCCCTTGGTCACACAACTGTAGGTGACAACGGGATCTCCGGTTCCCAGGACGCTTGGGGCAATTCGACCTCGGAGTCTCCTTCCTCCCTGGTTCGATAGTCATCCCCTGTAGTGCCACTCACTTCAGACGGTAACCCCTGGTCTTCCCTCTGAGTGCCCTGCTTATCCCGACGGGCTGCCCTCTGAGCTCGGGAGCTCGGTGCCACAAGCGCCTTTGTGGTGTCTGGTTCTTCCTCGCCCCCTTTGCTCTCTTGCAGCCTGGGTTCGGACATCGCTAGCGTTCCCCTAGTGAGCAGTCTGGCTTTATTTCCTGGAGGATGGACTGGTTTGATCTTCTTGCAGTCCAAGGCACTCTCAGAATTTTCCTCCAACACCACAGTTCCAAAGCATCTCTCTTCCTTCTCTCAGACTTCCTTATGGTCCAGCTCTCGCAGCCATATGTTACTACAGGGAACACCATTGCTTTAACTATGTGGACCTTTGTTGTCAGTGTGATGTCTCTGCTCTTAACTATTTTATCAAGATTTGTCATTGGTCTCCTCCCAAGGATGAAGCGTCTTCTGATTTCCTTTATAAAAAATTAATCATGCATTTTTATATGTATTTTAATGAAATATTACAGTAAAGGATAAAAAGAATATTCTATAATTTAAATTTATGGTTAACAAAGTCACAGAGTAGTTGTAGAATCCAAAATAAAACCAAAACATTCTACTGTAGATTGAGGCATTCCAACATCTCATCCTATTTTAGCATTCCTATGACCAACTTTATGTCATTCAATTACATCAAAGGTTTGCTTGAATGTAAAAACTTCTTTTTTAAACTTCTGCTGATCTCCTCTGATGGAATCTTCCTTTTCTCCATTTTGCATACATGAAGGTTAGCAGCATCTAAAAACCCCCAAACACAACTGTGCATTCACTAGCCTCAATTGCGCAAGTGCTAGCTTTGTATTAACTGAATTTTGGCTCACATAAAACAGGACCTGGTATCAATTTACAATTTGCACTAAATTGAATATTGCCTTATTCAAACTCTGTTAATCATGACCTACCTGTCAATAATATTTGTCACTTGCATTCCTCAGAGTCATTTTCTCCTTATAGATCAGTGTCTTAGTGTCACTTCTAACACTACTTTAAGAAATTCTTAGGACATCTTGTGCCTAAGGACCATATGCAAGATGGGAAAACTCTACAAGAGCTCACACTAATATCATTCTCTTCAGCATCATTATTGTATATATTGGGGGAGGGGGGAAATATAGTCATTAAGGATCTTAGTTCTGCCTCCCCTACTCTAGCACGTCCTCTCATTCTTCCCACATACAAGACAGCTGTCTGTCGTGGGTAGAATTCACCACTGATGGAGGCTCTCTGAATGATTTAGAATCCAGTTTTCCAGCACAGAGTTTGTATGTCAACTTTCCCCAACTTGGCACCTTTTAGATGTAGTTGAATTATGATCCATCCCAGCCAACAAGCCTGGCTGGACATAATAGCTGGGGATGATAAAGGCTGCTGTCCAACAATATAGCTGACAGGTGGCAGGTTGGTGAAAGCTGGCTTCTGCAATGTTTCTGGAAGAGGACTTACAAGATATGGTCACCTTGAGCAGCACGTGCTAGTGCCTCTTTTATCAAGCAGAATGTGCCAGCACCTTATGTGATGCATAGTCCCCAGTGGAAAAATCAAGTGGTGACATAAAGGAAAGCTCAGGAGATTTACTTTTTTTGCGTAAACAAGCTGGAGCTTCAGGCTATATCAGCATCATTGTTTCATACCAAGAAATCCAGCACTGACCTCAGCATTCCAGACTTCTCATACTTGTCTCTCTCATAAATGACTCTTGGAAAAATGTCTGCGGGGGGGGGGGGGTCTGAAAGCTGCATGGTCCTACTGAACAGCAGTCTCTAATATGAAGATAATCTCCAAATAAGTTACCATTAGAACAACTTTTCCAAACTGCTGTGTTCTATATGTGTTGGACTAAAGATCCCATGTGGTTTAGCACATCTGGATGGACTATCTTGTAGGAAAATAGTGCATTATTCCATAGGGTAATAGTGAAAAAACAACAAATCGCTCACGAAAGGCTTTTATTATGGGCCCTGCTCCCTGAACTCCTTCCCTGAATTTCTTCCCCCAGGTTTTCAGAAAGGCTGGATTCATACAACTTCCTTAACTTAGCTATTGAATTCTAGGTTTTCAAAATACACCGAACCATAAACTTACCAAACAAGCTAGGTGCACGTAGCCAAAAAGACCCGACCAGGTTAAAGCTAAAGCTTTGAATGGTGTGTAAATGTAGTTACTGGCCTTTTAATTGACACAGTTAGTGGGTTGTGTGAAACTCCCCACCCCACCCAAGAATAGCTAGAGGAATCATCACAAAAGACAAGGGGAACTGCCCACTCCCCTTATGATTCAGAATGGATCTTGCTGATCTGAGCATTCATTATCAGTTAAAACTGAAAGTAGAATCATCTTCAGACCGCTGGTGCAACCTGCTTAGCTGCTAATATTGTCCCAGTGTCCCTTGCAAGTCCCCTAACCCCTGAGCTGCTTTCAGCAACCATAATTTTGCAACAGAAGGCCATATACAAGGAGAGCCTCATGGCACAATATCTTTCCTGGCAGGACCTTGCTCCTAACAGCCTGTCAAATAGCTCTTTGGTGAGCTGTTTGGTGTACAGTTTCAGTCAGGAGATAATGGTGCCGTTTCCTGCTCATTTTCCATCTTCCTGAGCACAGATTTGCTCCTGACAGCTTGCCAAACAGCTGCTTAGTGGGCTTTCAGGAGCACCACTGAAATGGAGAAGTACATGGAAAGACTCCTCACCATTTGTTTGGTTACTAGACTTATATTTATATTATAGATCTACATTTAATGTATTAGACTTATATCGCACCCCCTTCTATGAACTTAAAATGTTGTATGTAACACTCCTTCCTAAACTCCCCTCCCCCCGTCAACAACCTAATGAGAGAGAGTGATGGACCAAGTGAGCCTCCATGGTGAGGGGTGGACTGGAGTGTTCCCACTCCCAGTCTGCCACCCACACTGGCTCTCACTTAGAAATAAATCTCTTACATCCTGTCATGCTAATGGGCACTGAGTTGAGGTAGAGGGAAACAGGAATGAGCTTAGCCCACAGGGAAGTTTAGGTGCACTGAAATGGGAGATGAATGCCTCTGGGTGGGAGGGGTGAGATAAGAAGAAAGGGAGGGAGCATGGCTGTGTATTTTGGGGCACACTTACACCTGTATTCATGTGTGTCTCCCTTTTCCTATTTCTATGTGGTGCCTATCCCTGTTCTTTACTATGATTTAGCTTTATATCCAAACAAGGCCAGTTTCGTTTGGCTGGTGGAACCCTTGCAAAATACAGGACTTCCCATCTATGTGCTTCTCCTCCATCAGTCTGTACAACTGAAACTGAAAGATAAACACTCCTGCTCAAATTTCCACCTATTTACCTTATGTGTGCCTTCTATTTTAACTTCCGATTGTTCACAAAAGTAGGGCCACACTTTTAAGTCTCCCACTCACACCTTGGGGAAAGTCCCAATGAAATGAATAGGATTCATATCCAAGTACACCAAGGTAGATTTGGAATGCACAGATCCATCCTCTAAATTTCCCTCTGGACCTTTATCATTTATTCCATAGTCATTCAACCTGTGCTAAGTTTGAATGGCATCAGTCTCTGGGAGATATATCTCAAAATCATACTTGGTCTATCAGAGGTTATCACGATTACAAATAAGCCCATCCAATGACAGTATGCCAATCGGCAGACTATGCCTTTACAGTTGTATAAATAGTGTTGTTATGGTTTTTTTTTTACTGAAGGCTAAACATGTAATGAGAGCCAGTTTGGTGTAGTGATTAAGGCACCAGGCATTTATTACACTTATTATTGTGATCTGTTTGGTTTTTGTATGGTTTTAAATATAACCATGGATGTTCTGCATTGTCATATTAATATTCTATGTCAACCACAGAGAGTCATTTTGATTGCAGTAGGGTAGAAATGTGTTTGATAAATAAATAAAGTAATGGTTAGAGAGCTGCCTCTCTATGGTTGAGCCCAAGGCCTGAAGATTGCATCCTTGCGGTTTTCTTGCAGTATTACAAACTGCTTTGCCATTGTCTTCTTTGGGGATTTTTTTTTAAACCTCTCAATTTAGTGTCTAACCCAGGAATACCCTGGTGGTCTACCATCCAAGAACTAACCAGGCCAACTCTGCTTAGTTTCTGAGATCAGCCAAAGTTAGGTAGCTAGTGTTATTTCTTGAGGCAGGACTGGTGAAGCCTAGTTTCAAATCTCATCAGTTATGAAGTTGGCTGCATGATTCTCCCCGAAGAAAACACTCACTCCCTTGTGCCAGAACACAAATAACCAGGTCAAATACCATTAAAGCCTTTGCTTTTTTTGTGTGAGTGTGGGCTGAAAGCACCACAGAGTCAGGGAAGTCTTGCTGGCCCTCTTTCCTTGTTCAACTCCCTCCCCATCTGGTTCCAAAAGGAGTAGAAATAAAGCAGACAGAGGCAGGCAGTGGGGTGGGGGTGGGGGGAGATCCGAGGGCAGACCTGTTTTTGTGGGCATACCAGGGCTGTTTATGCTGTATCCTCCTCTCCCATATAGCAAAATGGGGAAATCTGTGGTTCCTCAGATGTCATTGAGATCTAACTCCAGTCAACATGTGAGGATTATATGACTGACTGACATTGCACAGGCATACTGGGCCATAAACTAAAAGTTTGAGAATTCTGTCTTTTTTTAAAGAAAGCAGAGTTGCTAATACACCATCTGTCTTGTCTGTACTTTTTTCCCAAAAACAGGTCTGTGAGATCTTATGGCACACTGCATTTCTGACAAGGAGCATCGTTCTGCATTTGGCTGTGAATGTTGGGGTTTGTTCAACCATTCATCTCTGAGACAAACTCAGGCATGGCAGATGCTGAAATCTATGTAGATAACACAAGCCAACTGAAATGCCTAGTGTTTACAAAGATTACTTCTTACTTCTTACTTTATGGATGAAGAGAGTGTTACTCTGTAGGCACTGCATCCCAACTTAGTGCCCTTCAGATGTGTTGGATTTCTACTCTCATAATCAGTTATCAACAGCACCTTGGGTTAGAGTTTATGGGAATTAAAGTTCAAAATATCTGGAGAATATTCTTAGGGTTTAGACATTTTTTCTGTGCTGGCAGCCATGTTGGCTGGAAGCTGTAGACCCAGTCCTGCTGGAGGACACTGGACTGCTTTATGCGCTGGGACTAATTTTTAATTAGGGTTTCAAAGAACAGCCTTTTGTTTTCTTTGTTTGGAGATATCAGCTTTATTTATTGCATTTCCTTGACTACTGAGGATGTTTTCCTTTCTCTATCCAAATTTAAGATAAAAACACTCTTTTTCCTTTTGAGCATAAATCATGGAAGAACTTGGCAGCATAATTCAGGGTGTGCAATGCTTGCAGCAAATGCTGAATAGCCCCCCAAAGTATAGGAGGCATAAAGAATATTCATTCTTCACAGGGGTGGAGATCATCAGGTATACGAGGTGGATATCAACTCGGCAGGACCCCCACACTGACGTAGTAGGGAGGCCTCTGCCTCTTTTCCAAATAGACCCTGAAGCTTTTAGATTATTACAGAGCATGGACTTGTTCTGGAAATGTTTCTACTCGAGCTAAGGTTTATAGCTGAATAAAAGGCACCTCCTTCCTTTCTATTTCCTTCTGTGATGTATATAGCTAGTCAAATCCTGAGTCCAATGAAACCACTTTTAGAAGATATTTGTAGCTTTTCCTCATAATCAGGTTACGTTGCTGCCACAATTGTCAGTATCATGGTTTGGGCCTGCTTTGCTGCTGTTTAATTGGGTTCTCTTTATCTAGCTTTAGGACTTAAGTGGAGAACAGATCATGTTTAGGTCATATTTATGCAGAAATATTGAAAATTCAGAAGGGTTCACAAACTTTTAAGCACCACTATATTAGCAGCCTTTGTACTTGTAGTTTTATTAATATTTTATTTTGTATTGACTTAACTGCATTGTAAGGAGGTAAATGAATTAGATTAGAAATCCCACATCCTTGTTTTTTTAAGTTTAGTGCTGGGTGATCCCCACAAAAATCAAGGACCTTCTAGAAAAGAATTCCTTAAAAATTCCAGGCCTAAAAAAAATGATTTTGTGTGGTTGTCACAGTTTTTTGTGGAATTTGCTTCCCAGAAAAAAAAAATAACTCACCTCAGGGCAGAATGGAAGACTTAAAGCACTGGGTAGCAAGCCAAGGATGTCAGGGCTCAATTTACAGCTAGATAATTCCAGCCTAACTTGGGGGACTTTCCTGAGCAGGAGAGAAGGAATGTGGAGAACAAAAACAAGCATTCATCATTAATGGACACTATGTAGGCTAGACATAAGAGGAAATCCAACTCTCCCTTCTGAGAGGGCAGTGCTACAAGAAATCACAAAGGTTCTGAGCTATCCAAGTCCATTCCTGTTCAACCAGAAATAGTCCACTGTCTGATCTCTCTTTCACTCTCTCTTTCTCCATACCTGGAATGCAATAAAGATTTGGGTCTGTCCTTGTCTCAATGGAAGCCCAACAAAAATTCATGAATAAAACAGGTCTGTTTGAAGCTCTTGGTGTAAATATTGTTTCAGACATTAATTCACTAAATTGTTTTATGAAGGCTTGATCTCTTGATTTCAATCCCATGTACTAGTAAAGTCTGATCATAAGAGTTGTGACCTGTTTTATTTGGTAGACAGGTGTGAAAGACTTATTGAATATTTATGTCTTCTTAGCGACTTAGTAAATATAGAGCAATGCTTCTCAACCTTGGCAACTTTAAGATGTGTGGACTTCAACTCCTTGAATTCCCCAGCCAGCCATGCTGGCCGGGGAATTCTGGGAGTTAAAGTCCGCACATGTTAAAGTTAAGGTTGAGAAACATTGATATAGAGGCACAGATACAAATCAGCACGAAGTTCCACAATTCTGGAAATTTAAGCATGATTCATGACCCTATCAAAATGAATAAGATGTACTGTACATAATTTCTCAGGAACTTTGAAAGAATTTCTTCACTATCAAGAAGGAGGTTTCAAAGGGCAGGAGATCACTACAAAACAAGGCCAGGTTTTATTGAAGGATAGTTCTGAATCAGAATGGCTTGCATCTATTAGCACTTCTAAGGATCAGTAACTTTCCCTGTCATTAAAGATGACTGGTATGGCCATTACTCACTAGGGAGAGCTGGCCTGTCGTGTTACCAGGCCTAGTACTTACACCACTCATACTTAATGACTGGGTATTCCTACAGAGCTTCCCTTACTCTCAGGAAACAAGTGCAACAGTTACCAAGGCTTCTCCTAAAAGAACTGAAGAAGGAAACAGTCCTTCTAACAGAAGCAATCACCCTTATGGCTGAAGTCCTTTGTAATATAACCACCTGCATTATTTCATCCTCTTCCCACCTGTTAGTCACATCACCTAGCGAAATATTTTTTCTCCTGGATTGGATTAATTCATAATGTTACACAAGTTTTCCTCAGATGTATTTCTGGTCTTTCCATTATCACCGTGCACAGGAGCATAACATGCATCTATCTCCAAGCAATGGATTACTTTTTTCACATGTATCCACAACAATCTAATGATACTAATCCATACTTTGGACATTCATTTTAATACTTTCATTCACAACTAAATATACACCTTCGCTTCCATTCAGGTATTAACCAACAAACCCCAAAGTCAGATCCCATTGTTTACATTCTAAATCACAACCTTCCACATGCCATGTTCATCACTAGATACACCCACAGATATTGATTTCCACTGCTTATTATGGCTTGAGTCTATCAAATCTTTCATATCATCCTTTCTATAAGATAGAAAAGGTGTGACTAGGTACCACCCTTAGTCGTATCTGTGCCACTTACATCATTCACTGTTAATGATAAGGACTGATCAGTTGGAGCACCTTATGGCCATTATGCCAAAGTACAGTTTTGCTCTGAGCATGCTCACACTATTCTATGCAAACTAGGCTCTCATTAGCTTGCAGGCCAACATAATGTTGTCCACATCCCACCAAGCAGAGGGTATATGCAGGGTACTGACATGCATGCAGTATACAAAAGGACATAAAAATAAGCTCCATATAAATAAGCATATGTAGAATTAAATACATTTAATCTTTTGGAATTGCTTGCGCCAAAACCTGTAAAAATACATTTTATAGGAATACTGTTCTCACATGAATGGAAAAGTAGGAGCAAACATATACTTTAAGCAGAGTTTTCTGGCACCACTCTATTTCTCATTCATTGTGAAGAGCTGGGGAGTCGCATACCAGATTTCAGCAGTAAACACTGAACTGACATGTCCAATAAGTGTGGTCCCTCCTCCAATGTCTCTAAGCAACGCCATAATATAAAGTTATAAACTGCAGCCCATTTGTTCACAAGTGTTCCACCTCAACTGCTTCCCTTGATGTTGCTGACATTTTCCATTGTGCCTTTTATGATTCAGGTTTGCCTGCCTCACTCCCTGCATTTTCCTTCAAATCCCTGCAGAGAAGGTCAAGAAGGACAGACAGGACAAAGCCTTCATTCAAGCATCCCAGGCCCATGTGCAACAAACTCAGAGCTTTTATATTCAAATCGTAGGCAGTAAAGATAACTGAAGTAACATGCAATTACTATTAGTACCCAGTCATACCACTGGACAATTTTAAGAACGGAGCAAAAACTGTGCTTATTTTGGAAGTTAGTTGAATATATTTGATTTTCAAAATAAGTGATTAATCACCAGAAGCTATTCTGCACAATAAACAAAATAGCTGATGTGGGCTGTCTTAGAGCATATACTGTACAGTACATTGATTATCATATTCCACAAGCATTCCATTTCTCCCAATGGAGTTTTGAACATCAACTTTAAAAAAAAGATCATCAATTCTGGGATGAACAAGATATGCTTTTGAGGGAATGGGGTTGATTCTCTTGCAGTCAAGGCCAGTGACAAATATGAAGGCACTCTGGCCAAGGTGGGTTCAGCACTTGTTAGCTCATCCCAGCAGGACAAAAGCTTATGGGTGAGTCAATGGGGGGATAGCGTGGAGGCGACATAGCACTGTCAGAAGCCCTCTGGAGAAATCGTCCTTCAAGCACAGATCAGAGCTTCAGGACCCTGCTAACCTGCAAGAGCAGTAGCACCAAGGTCACCATTGCCATCAAAGGGGTGCAATATTTTGGAAGAGGTGCTGCTAAGCCTGCAATCATCATTTAAAAGTTGCCTGAAGTTTTAAAACAGTTTGATCACTTATATGTTACTGCCTTCAGGAGATTTCTAATTTTTCCAAAACTCACTCTCTCCTTCCTTCCTTCCTTCCTTCCTTCCTTCCTTCCTTCCTTCCTTCCTTCCTTCCTTCCTTCCTTCCTTCCTTCCTTCCAAGACAGCTACAGAATTCAAAATACTACTATTGTTAGATATTAATCTCAGGTTTTGATCTGGGAATTATAGACCAATCCAAGCAGCATTTCTGTCTTATCCGACAAAAATGCACTGACAAATTGCCATAGGAAACATTATCAGGCATTACAAGTGGAAGACATCATTGTTTGGACTTCTGAAAAATTCCACAAATCAGACAGGATTAATTATAAAGCATCTTTTGCAAGGACTATTACTCCCTGTTGACCCTTCCATCTCCTTTTCCTTGTCCAGGATTTCCTTGACCTAGCATGAGTGAGAGCTGGATGTGCCAAACAAACAGATCAGCTGCAAGTTAAGTGGAAACATTATATTAATTAGGGGCAATTGGATTACTAAAAGCATGCTTAAGTCTTCTTTTGCTTTCCGTAAACACTTGTGTCTAAACATTGCAAGTAACTAAGGGTACATTTTGAGGACAGAGGTTTGCTGAGAAAGTTTGACTTTTCCTGCCCAGCAAGTCTGCTGACATGTTTATTGCTCGTAAAGGACTGAGACAGGGCATATGGTTCAAAATGATGGCAGTGTGTGCCGTAAGATCAGAATGTTGTCGGAAGGGAGGATAGACCTGACTTTTTATCATCTACAGAAACCAGAGGTTTGTGAGAGAAGTAAAATTTGGTGTCAGAGAAGGGAATGGTGTATCACCTTTTTACCTTTATTTGGATTACAGTGCTGGCATCCCAGCTTTTTTCTCAGAAGGAGGAAAACAAACATTTGAGCCAATGGCCACAAAAGGGCTTGGCTATTCACAGACTGGCTGCTACAGTGGGTGTGGCAGTCGTAAACCACCCATTTACCAAAAAGCAAACAGGAGAAGTTGTTTCTGCTGATCCCTCTAGCTCTGGAAGATGCCATATATTTTAGTGTATTTTTTTTTTCCTGAATAAGACAAATGTGGTTGCCCACCTCCTCTGTAATGAGGAATCTTGCACAGCTTCAGACAAATAGGACTGAACAGGTATAAAAAGAAATCATTCATAGCTCTAGGATGGTAAAAATAGTTTTACGGATGTCTCTATTGTTTATTAGGCAATTTCTTTGAAGCCTGCAGGTACTGACCAGGAGCCTTGTGATAAGGAACCTGCTAAATTACAGAAGGATAGATGCAGTGGGTTTATATGACATGCATGAATATTATCTTAGAATATGAAAAAAGAACCTCTAACGGGTCAGGTTCTTCTACTTCATCATGTGATATAGGGGCATGAATTAAAACAATACATCTATTATGGAATCACAAAGAAGACATAATGACCCACAACAGCATTATCTGATGATGACAGCAGCAACAGTTGCACCAAGATCAATGGGGACAGCCAGCTAGGACTTTGGTATACAGTCAGCATTTGTTTTTCCTGGCTCCTTCTACAACAGTTTTCCTCAACTGTGTATCTTCCAGCTGATCCAACCCCCAGCCATCATGGACAAGTTGTTTTGAGATTATGGGAGTTGTTCTAGAACAACGTCTCTGGAGGAAAGGTTGGGGAAGGTTGTGCTTCACCTAAGCATGCGGTGTTCTCGTTTTAGTGACACTAACTTTTGTTGCTCTTGCTTTTCCCTAAATTCACATTGTTAGGTTAATAGAGATTGTCTGCAACCAAGTCTGCTCAACATACATTAATCTAATGGTAAGGTAAAGGTAAAGGTTTCCCTTGACGTAAAGTCCAGTCGTGTCCGACTCTAGGGGGCGGTGCTCATCTCCGTTTCAAAGCCTTGGAGCCGGCGTTGTCCATAGGACACTTCCGGGTCATGTGGCCAGCATGACTCACGGAACGCCATTACCTTCCCGCCGAAGCGGTACCAATTAATCTACTCACATTTGCATGTTTTCGAACTGCTTGGTGTGCAGGAGCTGGGATGAGCAACGGGAACTCACCCCGCCGCGCGGTTTCGAACCGCCGACCTTCCGATCGACAGCTCAGCGGTTTAACCCGCAGCGCCACCGCGTCCCTTAATCTAATGGTATACTTGCTTATTATGTACTTATGTAAAGCGGTCTACAACTGAACATAAAGCTTATGTATGTCCTTATTAAACCAGTTCAAGCTTTCAGGATAATTTTATTCTACATTGCTGATGCATATGTAAGCCCAACCAATATGTATGTAAGTATTTGACATATTATTTATTTTTTATGTTTCAAATCTTCCCAATGCCTGAAAGCTTGGTGTCACAGCTGCTGCAGCTATTTATTTGCTGAAGAGCCAAATCTGTGTCAAGAAAGTTTCCCACCCTGATGCCCTCCTGGCTGTACTGAGACAATTCCCAGACTTACCAGTCCACCTAGCTTATTGACTTGGAATTCCAAGAACAAAGAGTTTCACTCCCAGGCAGCTGGAAAACACAAAATCAGGGAAGGCTGTTTTGAGATATCAGGACATGAGAAGTATGAGTTAAGAATGGATCATACCATGAAAGTTTAGTATTGTTTTGTTTTAAGGTCAGGTCAATGTTAATGATGTCAGGTTGCAATTCTGCTCTTTGCTACTAAATCCTGGGCATGTTAGTAAAAAGCTTGGAGAAAAAACTAAAATTATTCAGCAACAGGAATTAGATGCTGGATTCAATTCTCATAAAAGCATTAATCCAAACTTACTCAGGAATGCTACTTCAGAACTGACTTCTATTTTACTGTGTATAGGATTGCAACTTTGGCACCAAGTCTCTTTATTTAGACCCAGACTTCCCCCAATCATATTCAAAGCAAATGGGAGGGAAATCAGTTTGAGCCAAAAGAGGGTACAAGGAGGCAATTTTAAGTCATTCGCTCATCCATAGTTTACTTGCTTAAAGCCTTTTCTTTGAGGCATTCTGCTCCTCTGCTGAACTCTGAAAACTAACATGCGCTCAGCTGGAGGAAAGGGAGCATTTGTTGGAAGAAGAAAAAAGTGTTCCAGGGAGTGGAAATGCCATTCACAGTTACTATTCAGTACTCTAGGATTGTGAGAGAATTTTATCATGTTCATATGTTGACCTAAGCTTGGCAAATTTACATTCTCAAATTAATATGCATCCTGGAATGCAATTATTCTTCAGAATTCATATTTCTGAGAACTGCAATGCAGCTGAAATGCAATGTAGAAAATGGACCTTTCTCTCTTGTGCCTTGTCTATATGTTGAATTTCACAAGAAACTGAAAGTGAGGAAACAAGGGAGATGGTGGCCTGAATATTGCAAGAGAGAAACTCAACAAGTTGCCGATCAAAGTTAGCTGTTGCCCAGAAGAGCACACAGAAACATGGGTCACCTGAACAATGCTCCCTGCGACTCCAATTCAATATGTCTCTGTGTATTCTTCACAAAGCTTCCTTCATGTGAATATCAAACCATTTGAATACTTTCACATGGAGCTAAATAAAGAGAGGCGTAGTGTTTCAGGAGCACGATGTCCAAGCCTTTCTTGGCAGGCAGCAGCCTAACTCACACAAGCAACAAGACATGTCAGGCAGCACAGCAGATGAAATCCAAGCATCTGCGTTCTGCAACAGGCAGTTGGCACAAGAAGCTAAGCTCACTAAGTTGAACTGAAAAAAAAACGGCAGGGTAAATCCAACACATGCCAGCGTGCCCTGTCCTTGAGTTTAAAAATAGCCCTATCTCATATTCCCCCACAAAAACCTCTCTTCTGTGGCCAGCTGACTCTGAGCAGGAACTGTAGGCAGTTTCAAAGAAGGACAACACTTACCTGAAGTTTGCCTATGTATACACCAAGCTGATAATGCTGCAAACAAATTAGCTTATATTTATTCTGCAAATTTTGATTAGGCTTTCTTCTCCTATAAAGGATCTTGTAAATGAGAATTTTTAGGGTTACTAATCATCCTGCTCAAGTTCCCCAGTAACTTTCCACTTAACTAGGTTCTAAAATTTTCCTGGCAGAAGGAATGAACACCTCTGATTTATTTATTTAAAATAGTTATATACCATCTGTCATGCAATTTAAGAGGCAGATATTTCTACTGTATTCTCACCCAAAATTTGGATAAATAGATTTGTTCACTGCTGAGATTTTTAAGCAAAATGATGATTTATAACTATGATTCCATCGTTAAGCACCTGCGCCAAAGATTCTTTCCCTCAATAAATCTGTTTTCTCAGTACCAAACATGTTATGTTTGGAATTGCTTGGAATTGTATCTAACAACAGTGTGAGCTAAGCCTGAATATTATTGCTATTTTACAAGGAAAAAAATGGGATCAGGTGATAGTCATTTCATGAGTCTATAATTCAGATGTCTCTGATTTAGATCCTTCTCCTAATTATTTTATCATGTTAGTTTTTAGTGAGGTAACTATGAAAATTTTTGTTGCATCATTTTTGTTAGGCCTATAAGCCACCTCGGGAACACTTTGGCAATGAAAGGTGGCTAGGAAATGGAGCTAGTTCAGATTAAATAAATTAGAACTTTGGAACATTCTTTCCTTGTTGGTTTGCCAAGATCAAGCCTACACATCTTCTGGAAGTGTGCTAAAATCTTCTTGAGTGTTCTGTTCAGGGTTTATTATTATTATTATTGGAATTATTTTCAGATAAGTGTTTTAAGCTAGTATGGAGTAATTCCAACTGAAATAAATTGTAAGCAAGGAAAAAGATCTATTTTGAATGAGTGAGTATAAAGAAAAGCATAACTTTGGAACAATATAATTAGTGCCTTGGACAAATCTGAATGGAGTTCAATATAAGGAATCCAGAGATCTAATCCTGAACCAAGGGGTTGTAGAGTGGCTGTACAGTATATAAACAAACCAGAGATAAACTCTGTCTAAGATTTACAAAAAGGAATTTAAGCTCAGCCACCCAAGAAATAAAGATGAGCCCTGTCTGTCATGACACTGTCCCTCTGAAGTCATACTGTTGTTGTCGAATCTATGCCTGCATTTTCACATATTCTGTGAGGATATCTACACTGAGAGCACCTTCACATAAGGGTGTTGTGCTACTCTGAAAGCAACACTTTGGATGTTTGTGTTCCCACATTAGCAGTATTGGAGAGTTAAGCGGATTTCTTTCCTGCTCAGATGCTATGCAACTGCCTCCTCCTCCTCCTCCTCCTCCTCCTCCTCCTCCCTTTGCCTGTCCTCCCAGGTCCTAAAGATCAGGTCCTTTAAAGGAAATGGCTTGATGGCTTGGAGCTTCCCCTCCGCTGTTCAGATAAAACTGCAGGAATGAAATTACAATAATTTTGTCAGTTCTCTTCTTTTCTTCAGACTGGAAGGAAGTATTCAAGATACTGGATTTTCTTTTATTTCCTGTCTTGTCCTTTTGTTTGCCATCCTTCCTGGCAGATGAGAGAGGCTGTTGTTGTAGCAGAACCTGTGGCTACCCAGGGAGTGGGGAGTGGGTAGTGATTTTCACCCCTTGTTGTCAACATTTCAAGTCAGCAGAGGTAAAAAGATTATTGGGTCACTTTGAAGTTGTCTCTGAGGATCTGGGGACTGAAAAGGGGTGGAAGTGACCTGAGGGAGAGTTCCCATGCAATGCTATATGCATTTTGGCTTCCATGTGAGCTTGAACCCTACATTATTAATGATCAAATTTACGAAGATAGGAAAACTTCATTGCTGCAAAGATGCCTCTGTAAATTAGACATTGCCTATATAACGTTGGAATATTCTAGAGGTGACGGACTCGTCCCTGGGGGAGCTGGGGGTGTTGACGACCGACAGGAAACTCTGGCATGGGCTGGTCCATGAAGTCACGAAGAGTCGGAAGCGACTAAACGAATAAACAACAAAATATAACGTTGGAAAGGCAAGGCTGATCCCTGTGGTTTGCAAAGAAAGTTTTGTCTTTTTGTTCAGAAAAAGGACCGAAGCTAAAAACTGCTGGGATGTTCCATCAGTGGTTTATGTATCTTAGCCTTCTGTCAACCATTGATTGAGAGAAGGTGCCTCAGAAAACATCACAAAAGGGAGTGATTGAATAAACACCTTAAACATTTGATAATCAGAGACATCTGGACTAATATCTGAACTAAGGCCACTAATCCACCTGGACATTTTATTTCTACCCCTTCCTCCAAATACCTTTATTTTTCTCACCATACACTTATGAGAATCTTAGGAGAAAGACTCAGCCAAGTTTGGCCTTTATGCTATCTATTATATTACTGTGGTTCTCCTGATTGGATGAATAAATGGAAAAGATATTTCAAAGCCTCCTTTTTCCAGAGTCCCTCTCATTCTAATGCATTCCACCAGCCCATCCTGCACTGCATGAAGAAAGTCTTCCTCTTCTTTGCCTTCAAATTCTCTGTGTTTCAGAGGAAGATCCTAGTTTATACATTTTGAAAGGGTGACTAATTTTATCCATTCTTTCCATGTTTATGTCCAATCATATGAATACATTTTAACCGTGCTCAGAGAAGATCCTAGTTTATACATTTGGTATATGCATGACACTGGAAGACTTACAGTTCTCCTATGTCAGTGATGTTGTAGAAGGTTACATATTTTGGTGTCTCTTCAGAGCTAAAACCATGCATTTCTATGTGTGTCCCTGCATAAATGTCCTTAGAATGAAGATTAAGCTCTTCCATCCCATAAACCAGAGTTGGACAATCTGCGCTCTAGACCCTTCCTTTATGGTGCTTCTAGCCTTTCGGGGCTAAGTTAGCTGAGCATCTGTTAAGAATACCCATTGCCTCTCAAATTCCCATATCTGCCTATGTGCAAAACATTTTGAGTCCATGTTGTACTACTGCCCTGCCCACTATTGTCCTTCCAAAAATGTTAATTGTTATTCTTGGCCATCCAAAGCTTGACCACCCATGCTATAAACAAAAAAGAAACCCCATGGGTTTATTGCAGAAATTCAAACTTCTGCAAGTTTGAATCCTTGTGGAGCCAAATAACACCATCTACATCCCATTCCTACTCCATCCACACAGAAGAGGAGGGGGGGAGTACAACAAAATTTGTAGGAAGAAAACAAAAGACCTTCAGGAGACTGCCCAGCCTCCCCTTCCCCAGGTAGTCCAAGGGGAAGTGAGTGTTCTCAAGGAAAGTGGGAAGATGGCTGATAGGAAGAAGATGAAAACCAGGAGAGGGGAAAGTGTCAATAGATTGGAGTGTCTTGAAGGAGGGCATGGTTGGCTGGCTAGCTGATACCTTTAACTGGATCATTCCACATTGCAGTGTCTTGTTGCAGGTCCCAGTTGCATTATGTCATAGTAACTGTTATGAACTTCCTAAGCAAGGCAGTGTAAATCCTCTTCTCTTGAGCATGTTCTTAGTCATTAGCATGCAAGAGGTCAGCCCACAAGCCAGACAATTCACATGAGACACCCTTCTCTTAGTAACAGTGCTCAAGATCTCTGAATGAGAACATCATTTTAGTTTTTAATTTAATTTAAATGATTATTTTTGTAAAATATAATTCATATTATATTCATTAGATCACATCTCCAAACAGCACACAGTATTTCATGTTTTGCTGAACTCTTAAAGGTAGATGTTGAAAGGTGGAGAAAATAAGGAGTGAAGAGCATGGAAAAGTGTTTAGGTTTTAGAGGGTGACTGAATGGCACCATTCCACCACCCATCCTGGAAAGTTTTGAGTGTACTATAAATTCTTTCAGTGTTCCCAGAAACAAAACAATTTCCTAGAATTTTAATTCTTAAGCTTCTTGAAAAAGCCAAGAATGGAAAATGAGTTTTATTTTGTATATGGGTCTGAAAAGGTGCTACACAGTGTTTCCCTTGTTCAGCTTCGCACACACATGGACACACACACACACAGATCTTGTTTGTAAAACACCAGATGGGATGTGTGAGCTGAAGGGTAATGTTCTAAAAGTACTTCCTCACATTTCCTGTTTTTTGCACATACATGCCAAATGGCTTCCATGCATATGTAAAAATGCAAAACACTCATGTCAATCATTGGGTTGCAATGCACCCACCAGGTTTCAAAGAAACAAGTTGTGGTTGTGGCAACATAGAAAAGCAGCTATATGCTTGCCATCCTCTAATATGTTAAGGATCTGCAAAAGACAATGTATCACCTCATTCTTCTTGATGAAGAGGCGTCACTGTCAAAACTATTTGTTTGGCAACAAAAGCCTTAGGCATAAAAACCCAGCTGACTTATGTACATAAGCAGGGCAAGAGATTAAGAATCAAGATGAGAGAAGCATGATCACCAGCCATTTCAAAAATACACAGAAAGCTACATGAAACCAATACAATGCAAAACAAGAAAAAATGCTACCTAAACACAAACAAAATTATCAGAGTTTTAAAATCAACAGAATACACAGTGAAATCACTACTTGGGGGGGGGGGGAAAGGGTAATATGAAGATGAGCATGTGCAACTCCTGGTGATTTCTTGGACACATCCATGCAGATTTCTTAGTAACAGTTCAAGTGTTGGCATTGTCTTCTTTGGGGATTTTTCCTCCAAGCCTGTAGCCCTGAGGTTTCCTGGTGGTCTACCATCCAAGTACTAACCAGCTCCAACTGGTTACCTAGCTTCCAAACAATCTCAGTCAAGGACTGCCATCTGGGCATTCTTAAATAAGTGTCTTTCAAGCCTATATTAAAGCAGGCTAAAAAGGACAGAGCAATGCCTCTTTTGAACTTGTGTAGTTCAGATCCTGGAATGCCAAAAGGAGGGAGGGAGGGAGGGAGGGAGGGAGATTTGTCACAATTTTTCCATGCAATGTTTTCTAGCAGGCACAATTTTTATGTCAATTTTCCCAATATATTCATTGAAGATGGTAGGTAGGGAGGTGGATGTTCTACTTTCCCAATGATGTACTTGTTGAGATGCAAATTTCACAAATAGATCTCTTTGTGGTTTTGGAGGGAGGGAGATTTAAAAGAAAAGAGATGTGTTTATCATGGGTTTCATACACCTGTTTTACTTATTATTTCTTTTCCTTTTTTCTGATCAGCAGCCCAGCCATGGGGGGAATGGCAAGTTAGAGAGGTTGCAGGAAGAAGAAGAGGCCATGGTTGCCCAGTTTTATGTAAGGGGATCATCTTCATAAGCTCAGCATTTATCAGCCTTAATAAAGGAACATCAAGGTGTAGAATGTAGCTGAATTAAACAGTAACATAACAAGGACAAGACACAACCAGACAAATACAGCAATCACAGAAAATATATAGATCAAATAAACATGGCATTTAATCATCTTCCCCCATGTGATTAAGAATTTTGGCAGTTTGTAAGCAGACTATGTTATGATATTTATGCTTAATATTCACTCTTTAATCATTCATACGACCTCATTTTCAGCATGCCTTTTGAATTGTAATCTGATCAAATATAATAAACATCATCATAATTTCCTTTGGCTTTATTTACATTTGGCTCCAGTAGCAGAAATGTGAACAGCTCTTGAGTCTTCTTTGGAATTTTCCTATTTTGGCAGGTACAGGCAGACAGTTCAGTCACTCCAATGAAAAGAGCAGTGAATGAGTCTTCAGCCAATTTTGCAGAGTTCCAATGACAACACTGGGAGACAAAAAAGACTATTGATTCTGTGTGACAAGTTCCAAAGTTGCCAAAATATAAGCCCGAACTCAGCGTATATTGACATTTCAGCACCCTTTTCGTTTTGGCAAAGATTTGTTAGAAAACTTTGTTCTGAGTAATCTTATGCCCTGTCTGACACAATGTGATTTTGGAAGAACAGTATGTGTTTCATTCTTCAGAATCAGACAGAGAAATCTTCATACGTATTCATGTAGAAGGATATTATTGTCCAAATTTCCAAATAAACTTGAGTTCAGGTTTTTAAAAAGTAGCAGTGGTGAGTTTCATATAAAAGGGATTGTGCTTGCAAAGTTTTGTGAGAAAACTGAAGAAATGGTTTCAGCAAGCAGCTGTTACAGTCAAAAAAAAAAAAGCAACAATCCAGTTTGGGAGATTCATCCTTCCCTCTCTTAAACAAACAGCTAGCCTGCTTCCCCTCTCTCTGAAGACACGAAGCTGGTAAGTCTGCAAAATTGTATGATGGAGGCAACTTATGTAGTCTTGGGCTTGAACATCTTTGTAGAGCATTCCTATACAGAAAATCTGGAAAGTTGACTGTCTAGAAGGAAAGAAGGATATCAAAAGTGACAGGAGAGTTTCTAAGCCTGGCCACTTTCCCACTTAAAGAATAAAGGGAAGAAATGAAGATGATCTCTCTCTCTCTCTCTCTCTCTCTCTCTCTCTCTCTCTCTCTCTCTCTCTCTCTCTCTCTCTTGAAGGAATTAAATAAAACACCTCTCTATAGGGAAATGTGCCCACCAAAAAGAAAACTCATTTTTTACCAGATCACATTCTAGAAATAGGACTGAATTAGATAGATAGCTATGAGCCAACATCAGACAGATTACTTCTGGAATGTCTAGATTACCAACAGTGTGAGTTGGGTAGTATTGATACCACCATACTAGAGAACCCCTGTCATTCATTCAGTGTAGACAGTGGTAAGCTGGATGGATCAATAGTCAACAGTAGACATTTCCCTAAAAGTAAACTTGGAATAAGATGTTAATATTCTAGCCAAAAAATATTTTACTCCGGGTAATCAGAAAAATGAGATTATCAAACAAATCAACAATTTCTACAGTATTTGCACTAATATGATTCCTTCCTTCCTTCCTTCCTTCCTTCCTTCCTTCCTTCCTTCCTTCCTTCCTTCCTATATTCTCTCACCTTTTAGCAAAAATGGGAATATTCCTCTTCAAATTAGAAAGGACTGTCTTGCTTGCTCTTTTCTTTTTAAATACAAATGTTAACATTTTATTTATAAAATCAAACTTAAAATATAAAAATATCACAAAAAAGACACTGCTGAAATATTTTTATTGCTATATGAGTCTCTAACAATGCTGTTAAAAAGAGGAGAAGGAAAGGTATACAACATGTCAACAAAAATAATTTTCCTTACAAATCTCCTTGACCTTTTTACCAAACACATAGCCCCAGGGAAATCCAGTTGATTTTTTTTTAATTTGCAAAATAAATAAAACTATGTCTCCTGACTAAAAAAGGTAAGTGGTTTAGCTCTGCCTTGTCATAACTGAGTACTAGGTTAGTTTTTCTGCTATGGCACCAAACCCACACATGTCAATACCAAATACCAAAGGTCATAGTTTTATTTTTTCCAATGTTTGTCTAGAGACGTTCCAGCAGCAGTTAGCATGAAAACAACCAATTATTAGATGTTAAATCCCAATTTGACTCTAAAAGAAAATTTTAACAGTTGTAATTGTGAGCTCAAACATGTTTTCTGTTACATACTCATTTCTAAAAATATTTCCAGCCAAAAGCAAGAAATTTGGAGACAAGTCAACTATAAGTTGAAATACATTTGTCTTAACCCATTCCATCCAAAGGGGTTGGTTGTCTCTGTCTTCATACGTACTAACTTGGAGGGGTCTGGGGAGAAAAACTAACAAACTGTCCTTAATTTTAGCTAAGGAAGAAAAACTTGGTTTCCAACCCCCCTATCAGAACCCCCTGTTCTGTTTCATCCATGGCTTCCTGGAAATCAGTTTCTCATGTCAATTTGAGACCAATTAATGAATTAGCTTTTAAATTTATTATAATACCCACTTGGGAAATCAGGCTTTTATAGTTAATTGCTGAATTTCTTCAAGGCCTATCATTTTCCAAGGGTGTGATTTTGATACACTTTTTCTACAGTATGATCAAGTGGGGGACAAGTCTGATCTAATACAGAGACTGGCCCTGGAACCTTTGAAGGTCAAGAGCACCTTGAGTTCCTCATTCCATGGCAAAAGAGTCATCACTTTCTTATCCATTTAGGAAAACAAAAAACAAAACATCAACTGCATATATGAATAACAGCATCAACAACTGCCAGCGAAGGGTCAAAGCATTCCCTTTTTGAGAACACATCAGTTTTTATACTGCTGTGCTGCAGTTTGCATCCATTGTTGCTGTAATTGTATCAATCCATCACATTGAAGGTCTTCCTCTTTTGGCTTGCCATGAGTCATAAACGACTGGACAGCAACTAACAACAACAACATGCTGCAGTTTACTGGGGGGGCCCTCCCCCAGCCTCTTGCTTTCTGAAAACCTAAGGTACTTTCAAAGCAGAAAACAACTCTTTATCCATCTATTCTAGAGCACTGGCAAAGGAGTGAAAGTTGCATTATAAAAATATATTTAGCCATCCCAAAGAACTGAAAAGGTCAGAGATGGAGGAGAGAGAAACAGACCACAATTGTAGAGCTGAGCTTAACCTTCCCTCTCCAAGACGGCATTTCCTGCCTTAAGAAGAGATGCCTTTATGTGGCACATTTAAATACTGCCATTCAAGTAATTAGTTCCTGGAGCAATGAACAAGATCAGCCACCATAAAAACAGACTAGTAACATAAAAACAGGCAATAAAACAGCAGTGAAAAGCAGCAGTTTAAAACAATTAAACCTTGAAAGCCGAAAAGGCATAGGAGGGTTTTTTAAAAGGTTCTCACCTGACTCAAATGGAGAGGAGAGCAGCTGCCACATGATTATTTTTAGCACTTATGGACAGAAGGGGCAGTTCTTGGCTTTGTCTGATTCCCCAAAACTAGTGTTTCTCAACCTTGGCAAGATTCAGATGTGTGGACTTCAACTCCCAGAATTCCCCAGCCATGCTGGCTGGGGAATTCTGGGAGTTGAAGTCCACACATCTGAATCTTGCTAAGGTTGAGAAACACTGCTCTAGGTATTTAGAATTCTGCTAAAAAGCACTCCAGTGGTTTAATTTCAAAGATCCCAAGTAACATTGGCAGTAGTTTCAGTGCGGCAGACGGATGAAAGCAGCCTCTGATATTGACATGCAAGCCCTGCCCCTCTTCTGTGTGCACTACAACATGGTATGCATGCCCCTAAGGGGTGGGGCTTGCAGTGTGAGATCATAATGCTGCTTTTGGCATCCTGAAGAAAGTGGTGAGTTCCTTTTTTAAGCTATACTTTTCTTAAACTTTAACCTCCTTTTAGCTTTTGAAGTATTTTCATCATAGCTAAGCTCACTAATCAAATATAATAAAATTGATCTAAAACAAATTATGATCTTCAAATGTTTTTAAAGGACATATACTCAATACACACAGGGTACTGAAGAAGCTATCATTGTGGTCCTCTAAATGTTGCTGAGCTACAACGCTTGGTATCCTTGGAAATGCCATCATTGCAACAACTGGAGGACCATGAGCATCCCACTTCTACAGGGCAATAATTATGTGTGCATGAATAGAGGTGGAATTTATTCCCAGAATATTGCTCCCTCTTAGTGTTTTCCCTGTTTGGGTTCACATATTATACTAAGCCCTGTATTTTTTTCATAACTACCTGGGTTCAGACATGGTTATTGTGTTAACCAGTATTTGAGCGCTAACACAATGCAGCATGACAAAAGCGCTATTAAGGCATTTGATACTCCTGGGGAATTGTGGATCAGCTTGAAAGAGAGTTCTGTAGGTTTTGTTCCTTTGGCTAGCTGGGACTAGATCACAACCAACACAAGTCTCAAGAGCTGGAGAAGCCACAAATGTGTAGCTTTCCTGGTATTGATCCACAAGACCAGCCTTTCTCAACCTTTTGACCCTGAAGGAACCCTTGAAATATTTTTAAGACCTCAGGGAACCCCTGCACATTCAGGCTCAAATATAGGCCAGAAGTTACAAAAGTATTATATTTGTTTCATATGTAGGCCTATATATATGCACTAATAGTGTTCTTAAACTAAAAATAAAGAATGAAACTTACCTCTTTAATATGAAGTTGCCCAAATTTGAAATAATTTTTTAAATAAATTGTGATCTCCCAGGGAACTCCTAGTGATCTCTTGCAGAACCCTAGGATTCCACAGAACCCTGGTTGAGAAACCCTGTACAAGACAATTTATCTGATCAAATATGGAAATGTATGCTATGACTTTGCAAACTGACAGTCAGAAATAAAAATATACACTTCTTTTTGTGCTTAATCTTCTGGGACAACTTGATTCCAAAGGCATTCTGTGCCAACCAAAATACTGGTGTCAAAAAGAAGTTTACTGCTTTGACATCTCTGGTTTTATATTTCTGTTCTTAGATAAGCAGCAGCCATGAACTAAACTGTTCCTACAAATTAAAATGTGATGAAAGAATTAAGCCCCTTTGACTGGTAGCAGCAACCAATCTTATGCCTTTGAACAAAACAGTATCACAATAAATGTTTAGAAAGCTTTTTGCTGGAAAAGAAATTATGTGTCCTAGCAGATAGCTGCTAATTCATATTGTATAATTTCTGACAATACCCCTTGCTCAACAAATAAATAAATGGGGGGAAGAGTGAGACCAATAACCCATTTCCTTACTTTGCAGTTTATCTTTGTTTTTGTAAATAACATTAATTCCATTATGAAGCTAGCACAATTATTTGAAATGGAGTTGTTTCAGGCTGGTCTGAAGCCTGATCAAAATCTTTCCTCCAGTGCAATGAATTTAATAGACTGATTTATAATAGTCCTGATTTGGAAGTAAGTCCCATTGATTACAAATGAATCTCTCCAGATAAGTGAAAAAAAGGATCATAGCCTCATGGCCTAATCCTATGTCCCACGTCTATTCAGAAATAAATAACTACTGCTGAGTTTAACAAAATTTGCTCCTAGGTAAATATTTACAGGACTGCATTGGCTGAGAGCTTTAAGAATTGACTAGGAAAATTATATTGAAACTTCTCTGAAAGGGACTTCCTGAATTATTGTGACTAAATCACTCATTATCTGCCTCAGGACTTTATTTATAAAATAAAAACAATCCTTACAGTTTTTCATAAAGGTTTTGGGTTTTTTTTTTCTTTTTTGGTACAATGTATGCAGGAGGTAAAATACTTGTGGAGTTAGAAAGTGAATTAAAGTGAAGTGTACATTGCCCTGAAAACCTTGAATCTTTCCCTCATAAAAATACTCCTTAATATAGAAATTAGAATATCAGGAGAAAGTGATGCCCTATTTCTCCAGTTTTAGTTTTCTACTAGAGAGGAGCTTTTTAGTGAAGGAGTATTTTAAAGACATAATCCTCACTTGCAGTCTGAAATGACACTGCCGCTTCAGAATTCTGCCATCTATTATGATTTTAATAATTCAGTTCTCTTTGGCTCAGTTTTAAATGTTTAATTGCATTATTCATTCCTTTATTAAATGTGTTAAGTGCTTCACAAAATAAATTCCTCTAGGCTTTATGTATTTCATTTTAAAATAAAAATATAGCAACATAAGAATGAAACATAATTGTGATCCTGGGAAAGGGCACAGCTGCTTTAAGGAACTGCTATATTCAGTCTCACATACACACTCACACAAGCAGATACACCAAGGCACCTTTTAGTCCTCAGATCCAAAGTGTTGCACAGCCACATTCATTTCCGCTGTGAGGTAATGTGGTGGAGATGATGGAGGTGGCATAGTTGGAAGACAAGAAATATAATTTCTAATTTATCAGCCACCCATACAAATTAAACATTAAATGCTGTACGTGCTACTAGGTGCAGATAGGAAGATTAATGGCAGCATTGCTATACTATCTGGTGATAAGACAAGGCCACACACATACACACACACACACTCACTCTGTTGCTTAAATATGATAAAGTAAGATAGTCACAGCTTGGGGTTTAGTGCAGTAAAGAAATCTTAATCCTTCAGAAACATTACTTTTTGATATTTGATACCAAGATCTTTTGACACATGGCTGAAGGCAAAGGGAGGGGATGGTAGCAAATCAACAGAGAGAAAAGAAGTAACCAAAGTAGAGCTAACGTGGAATGAAAACATTAAAGAACTATTCAAGTGTGGCATGCCAGGGAACCCTTCAGGGAATCAGAGGCAGTAGCTGGATCAATGGCAGAATCTGATGGCGATTCAGAAACAGAAAGGGCTGTGGGAATCTCCTTATCCCAGCAAATAGGAGCTGGACACGGAACTGATTACACTGGATGTCACTTGAGGCTCCAAAGCGACAGCATCCTGGCTCCAGCCACCAGGTCACCCAGATCTCTGGGGAGTGGAACGAATACCACCCGGAGATCAACGACAAAGTACCCAAAGCTGGGAAGAAGGGGTGGAGGACAAAGTCACACCGACTCTTCGCCGGTCAACAGACATGTGACCAAAGACCAGGGGGTCCATTTCCAAGGACTCTGAATCCAAACAAGACGCTACCCTGGACTGAATGCAAAATCTAGAAGCCAGGGTAGCCTCCATGGAAACCATCCTGCAAAGCATCTTGTCCTTGGATTGGGCATTAAATCAACCAGAGGCAGAATTCGTCCTGTCATCCAAAAGATCCACACCCGAGCCAACCCCCAGGGCAAGACAACCATCTCCAGTGTCAGAGACCAGGAAAAGTAGCCAACCTTCAGTGACATGGGGAGAACCACTAACTGGACATGTAAGTATCCCCCCTTCCAAGAGTGGGCACCATAAGTTGCAAGTGAAGTTTAATGGGGACCCTCAGCAGCTGTCCTTTTTCATGACTAATGTAGGAATGTACATGGAAGAGTTTGGGGGACACTTTTCCCACAGAAGGTTCTAAGGTGAATTTAGTAGGATCCAGGCTGAAGGGGCCAGCAGTGGACTGGCTAGTGCAGTTGCACAATGTGGTAGCCCTGGAACTCCACAACTCAGATGACTTTATGGGAGCCCTGAGATAACATTTTGGACCCACTAGCAAAGCTACAGGCCAAAACAGCCCTCCAGCAATGCCAGCAAGGGTCCAGAACTGTATCTGAAAATGCTATGGAATGTAAAGTTTTGGCGGGAAAGGTGACTGATTGGTCTGAGACTACCAAGGTGGATTACTTCACAGGCAGGCTGCAACCAGAGCTGCTACACTGGGCATTGAGACGAGGAGACCCTGTCACAGTGAGAGAATGGATCTGCTTAGTGGGAGAAGCGGAGAACACTCAGTTTCAAGTCAGATGACAGGCACAAGCCCAAGCAATAGGGAAGAGCACTGGAGCCCCTGCCAATCTACAGGCGGTGACAAGAAAGCCAAGTCGGCAGTGGGAGGAAGAGAGTGGCAAGTTAAAAGGGGATTATGTTTTAAATGTGGGAAGGATGGACATCGAGCTTCAGATTGCCCTCACGTGGGGTGGGCCGCTTCCGCAAAGCCTGGGCCAAGGTGGCCAAATCCCCACCTGTCAAGCACAAGAGCACTGCAGCTACTGCCACTGCACGCAAAGAGGAGTCCGCACTGTTCTCGGAGGATTCCGAGAGGGACCCTGAAGATGACAAAGTCCAGCTGGTGGGAAACGAGGTACGCCTGCTCTGAAATGCGCTGACAGGCAGGTGGTGGATGATGGGCATGAGGACCCACTGATAAGTGATGATTGTCCAGTGTTAATGGTGGGAGTCCAATTAAAGAATTTAAGAACTAACTGCAAAGCCGACTTAACGGCCATGTTGGACTCGAGGTGCACCAGATGTTTAATTCATCCTGTTATAGTAAAGGGACTAGACCTAAATGTGAGGAAGCTCAAGCAACCCATAGTCTTTACACAATTGGACAGGTCAGAACTCACAGTGGCCCAGTGGAATATTACATAGAGACTGTACCATGCGGATAGGCAGCCATACAGAGACTTTACAATTCATTGTGGTGCCTGTTGCTAATTATGCCCTGATTTTAGAGTTACCATGGTTACAGAGCCGAAAACCCCATGCAGATTGAGAAGTGGGGAGCTTGAAATTTGAGGATGGATTTTATCTGGGTTTACCCCAAGAGACTCTGGCCACAAAAAGCAAATCTGCAGGTATCATGATCAACGAGAGAGCCTCTCCTCCCACCGACTCCAACCTGTTAATTCCACATCAATACAAAGAATTTGCAGATGTTTTTGATGAAAGGGAGCCAGACCAATTACCCTCCCCCACCGAAAGACAGACTGTGCAATTGAAATTGATCCCAATACCAAACTCCCTAAACCCAAAATGTATGCAATGTCTGAAAAGGAAAAGGAAGTCCTTAGAGAGTTTATTGACAAAAACCTGGCCCAGGGTTTCATTGAGCCTGCTAATTCACCAATGGCTGCACCTGTCTTATTTTGCACTATAAAAGATGGCTCATTAAGATTATGCACAGACTACAGAGGGTTAAACACTATTACCACTACAAACCAATACCCTCTCCTACTAATGAAGGACATGCTAGTGCACCTTTCTGAGGGAAGGATTTTCACCAAATTAGACTTAAGGGAAGCATACTTCTGAATATGCATTCGAGAAGGGGATGAGTGGAAAACTGCCTTCAATTGCCTTTGGGGTCATACCAGTACATGGTCATGCCATTTGGATTGTCCAGGGGTCTGGGAGTGTTCTTGCAATTCTTAAATTAAATTTTATGGGAACATCTGTACCCAGGGGTCTTAGTGTATCTGGATGATATCTTAATCTATTCCCAAAATGAGCAAGAATATGTTAAATTGGTTAAGAAAGTGTTGACCAAGCTTTGTGACACTCAGTTATATGCCAAATTATCAAAATGTGAATTCCACAAAAAAGAACTGGACTGCTTGGGCTATAGAGTATCCACTAAGGCAATAGAAATGGATCCAGCCAAGGTTCAGGACATTGTTGCGTGGGAACCCCCCACATGTGCTGCCAATTGCAAAGTTTTTTGGGATTTGCAAATTTCTATTGCCAGTTCATCCTCAATTTTGCCCAAATTTCATTGCCTTTGACTGATTTGTTAAAAACCAGAGGGAGCGGGGACACACGAAAAGTTACCAGTCCTGGGGCAAAGTTGAATTGGACGGCTGAATGCCAAACCACTTTTGAGCATCTGAAGGATATTTTTACAGCTGAGCCGATACTAAAACATCCTGATCCTGAACAACCATTCATAATCCAAGCAGATGCATCAAATATGGCTGTGGGGGGCAATACTTTTACAGCGAGACCCTCAAGGTGCTTTGCTTATTTGTCTCGTAAATTCATTGACACTGAGCACAGATGGCATGTGTGGGAGAAAGAAGCTTTCACAGCAAAATCAGCCGTTGTAGCTTGGTGGCACCTTTTGGAAGGAGCACAGCACCCATTTGAAGTGTGGACTGATCATAAAAATTTGGAGGTGTTATGCACCCATAGAAAACTGAATGCCAAGCAACTTTGATGGGCTCAATTTTTCAGTCGATTCAATTTCACTTTTAACTTATTTTTCCAGCAAGAAAAACTTTTTAGCAGATGCACTTTCTTGCCTTCCCCAACATAACAGTAATGAAAGGAGATCATGGATATGGTCTTTTCTTCCAAGCAGTTAGGCTTAGCAGCCATAACTCTCAGCCAAACTGCAGCCAAGAAAGTGAAAATGCCAGGTGAATTGCAACAAGAGTTGCGAGCAGCTCTCCAATCTGACACTTGGCTACAAACTAACAAAGCTATTTTAACTGAGCTGAATGGCTCATGGTACTTTGCTGGCAAACTATATGTCATGAGCACTGATGATGAGCAGGAGGGGACCCCTATCCAGGGGGGAAAACACATGCGTAGTACTGAGGAGTTAAGCAGCAAACTCCTAATCCTAACAAACTCCTACTCCCATTGAAAGAAGGAGGAACAAAAATTTTTTTTAAAGGAGAGACATTTGGGAAAATGTCTTCAGAAAGCCAGGAAATTCAGCAAGCCATCCAACAATTGGCAGCAGCCCTGCAACAGCACCAACAAGTAGATCTCCAGATCAACACATTACAAGCAGCTATGCTACAGCAGTTACAACAACCAGTTCCGGTTAACCCACAACCAGTGCCAGCAGCAGCAGCAGCAGCTCCGCCAGTAGTCTTGAGATCCCAGGGAAGTCTACCAGAGAAGTTTGGAGGAGAAGCAGGACAGTTGAGAACCTTTCTCACACAGTGCACAATGTTTTTTCAACAGCAGACCAGCAGAGTTTCCCACAGACCGAACCAGAGTCACCTTCATTTTAAGTCTGCTAAAGGGCCCAGCAGCCAAATGGGCTATTCCCATGGTGGAGAACAATGACCCAATTCTCAACGACTACCAGAATTTCCTGGCAGGGTTCCAAGCACACTTGGACAACCCAATCAGAGAGGTCACTGCCAGCCGGGAAATTCGGAAGCTCAAGCATGGCAACAAGAGGGTGGGAATTTACATTGCTGATTTCAAGCTGTTAGCAGGAGATCTGGACTGGAATGAGAGTGCCTTGAAAGACCAATTCAAACAGGGGCTGGATGAGGAAATTAAAAATGAATTAGTGCATCAGGGAACACCAGCTACCCTAGAAGGTTTATATTAACTGTCTGTGGTCATAGACGCCAGGCTAGAAGAGCTCAGACAGATGCAGACAGAAACAGGGGCCTCAGGGCACTTCCAGGATTTCCAGCTCTCTCTGCAGCATCTCTCTACTCAGGACCAGAGGAGCCGATGCAGATTGGGGCAAGCAGGAGGCTTACTTCTGAGGCTGAGAGACAGAGAAGGAGAGAGAGAGCCCTCTGTTTTTACTGTGGAGTCCCGGGGCATATAGTGAGAGCTTATGAATTGGATGGCTGAATGCCAAAGCAAAGAAGCCAAGCAAATTCCATAAGAGCCCCAGGGCAAGCAGCAGAACCAAGAGCCGCTTCCACCTCGACTTCCAACCAGGGAAACTCCATCGGTCTCCCTCCACAGAGCTCAGCAGGGAGACCATCAATCAATTAAGAAGGGCTCATTCCAAGGATTCCAGGCAATCCTTTTACTACTTACCAGTCATAAGGCACGTAAACCCAGAGCACCAGGTCAAGCTAGAGGCCCTCGTGGATTCCGGAGCTTCCACCAATTTTATTGATGTACAGACTGTACAAGACCTCAACATCCCAACCATAGAATTGCCACGTCCCATAGAAGTTGAGACCATTGATGGCCAGCCCCTCAAGGCAGGGCCAATTAGAAGTTTCACAGAACCTTTGCATCTAACAATGGGAGACCACACTGAATGGATCCAACTTTATGTTACTGCATCACTTAATGTGCCTATAGTCCTGGGCACACCTTGGCTGAAGATCCACAACCCATTGTTGGACTGGACTACAGGAGCAGTCTCCTTCCCAGCTAAGGAATGCCAGCACCACAAGATTCAAGCCACTCTTCTCTCTCCAGCAACCAACACAGTCACGGAAGCAGGGGGGGTCCATTTGCCAGCCAAGTATGCAGATTTTCAGTGAACAAGAGGCCGCAGCACTACCCCCCCCCCCGGGCACTGTGATTGCACCATTGAGTTGATACCAGGAGCCAAGATTCCAGCAAGGAAACAATATCCCATGTCCCCCAAGGAACTAGCCACCTTAAAGGATTACTTGGATTCTAATCTCCAAAAGGGTTTCATCCGACCATCTACTTCCCCAGCGTCTGCTCCTACCTTCTTCGTACCAAAGAAGCCTGATCCATTGGCACCGGCAACCCAGGAGGCACCCATGAGAGTGGTGCATGATTTCAGCTCCCTCAATAAAGTCACGGTCAAGGAAAATTACCCACTCCCCCTAGTATCTGATCTGCTGGATTGCTTAAAGAAAGCATGCATTTTTACTAGGTTGGACCTCAGGAATGCATACAATCTGATCCAGATGAAAGAGGGGAGGGGGCTGAAATAGAATGTAAATCTGGAGGGGAGGGTGATGTCATGAGCACTGATGGTGAGCAGGAGGGGGCCCCTATCCAGGGGGGAAAATGCATGCGTAGTACTGAGGAGTTAAGCAGCCATTCAAAGAGACACAGATCAGACCTGCCTTAACTTTTGGGGTTTATCTGTCTGGGTTTTTCCCACGCTTCTTCAGTTTGTTAGGATTTTCTGTCTTATGTAGCAGTAATAAACACTAGAGACCTATTCCTCGTCTCAGCATGGATCCTGACTGTTAGGACAGTATATCCCTGAATCTTTACGTGCTAAGATTTTACATCAATCCCACGATGATAAATCAGCTGGCCATTTCAGATTTGTCAAAACCCTACATTTAGTACTCCGGCAATTATGGTGGCCCACTTTATGCTCAGATGTCAAGGACTATGTGACTAGTTGCCCCGTTTGTGCCAGGTCTAAGAAAAAAGTAGGAAAACCCCAAGGGCTCCTCCAACTGGTGGATGAACCTTCCAGACCCTGGAAACAGATTGCCATGAACTTTATTGTTGATCTGCCAGAAAGCAAGAATAAAGCCATCATCTGGGTTGTCTTTGATCTGTTTTCTAAACAAGCTCATTTCATACTGTGTACTAAGATCCCAAGAGCTCCCCAACTCACTATGCTGTTCTTGTAACATGTATACCATCTACATGGATGTCCTGAACGTGTGATCTCTGATCGCAGAATTCAATTCACATCCAAATTTTGGAAATCTTTCTTGAAATTAACTGGTACCAAACAAGCTTTGAGCTCATCGAACCATCCTCAAATGGACGGATTGACTGAACAACCTAATTCTACTCTCAAACAATTCCTTAGATGCTATATAAATTACCAATAAGACGACTGGGTCAACCTTCTCCCTTTTGCTGAAGTCGCTTATAACAATGTGGTGCACCAAAGCACTGGGTTCTCTCCATTTCAAGTTGTTAGTGGCCAAGACTTTGTACCCATTCCCAAATTGCCTCTCTCTCCACCAGAACATTGCTCCACTGCAGACTGGTGCAAAAGGGTCGCTTCAGTTTGGCCAGTATTTCAGCAACCCCTGACTGATGCACAAAACACTTATAAAAAATTTGCTGACTGCAAATGTTCTCTCGAAGGGTCCCTAAAAATTGGAGATATAGTCTATCTCTCTACAAAATTCCTCCATTCACCTCAACCATCTAAAAAATTGGGACCAAAATTTATAGGACCTTTTCCTATCACAAAAATCATTAACCCTGTTACAGTGCAGTTGCAACTTCTGCATAATTTAAAAAGAATTCCCTGTTTTTCATTGCAGCCTTTTGAAGCCGTTTTGTGAATCGTCATGATGGCACCCAGCATCGCCTATACCAACCCCTATCATCATGGACGGAGAATAAAATTTTGAAGTTAAAGACATTTTAGATTCTCGCAGACATT
Source organism: Candoia aspera (assembly GCF_035149785.1). Classification (NCBI taxonomy): domain Eukaryota; kingdom Metazoa; phylum Chordata; class Lepidosauria; order Squamata; family Candoiidae; genus Candoia; species Candoia aspera. The sequence goes on along the minus strand of NC_086154.1, from coordinate 41,745,643 downwards.
GTGGCTCCTTACATTATCTAGTTCACTGGAAACACTTCCCTGATAATGAATGGGTTTCCAGTCATCATGTTAATGCACCTGTTCTGCTTAAAAAAATCCACTCTAAATACCCTAACAAGCCTGCTCCTTAATATACTCACTCTTCAAATTCCTTAACTCCCTTTGCACTGTTCTTTCTTTTTACTAATTGTGTTTTAAGTTTTCTTTTTTCAGACAGGCGGTATGTCATGCTCCCAGATCAAACGTTCCCTTAACATCTGATCTGACTCACATGCATGAATGGAATCAACATGGGTTGAGATTTGCGAGTCAGTAGAAGTGGGAGGGGGGACAAGCCAGGAGTATGAAAGCATCTTGTTTGGACTATCTCTGGCATCCAAGGTCAACCAGCAGAGCTGTTGCAGACATCTGCACAGAACTGAACGGACTGGCACAAAAAGGGGGGCTGCATACCAAAGAAGGGGGAGGGGGTTGAGTTCATTGGGCAGTTTAACTTGGGGAAAGCATGGGAACGTCTATTCGCAACTTTTCCACTATACTGCATACTACACTCCATTAAAGAGATTTTTACTTAATCACATATGAATCGAATTTAATGGGAAATTGAGTAGGCAGTCATCACAAGGCAGTTCTTTCCACTGTTGAACAACTCTTACCATTAGGATTGTTTTTCCCTGATGTGCAGCCAAAATCTACTTGTAATTTAAGTCCTCTTCATCTAGTCTTCAGTTGTTCAACTCTAAACAATTCTGCTTCATTGTCTTCATGACAGCTGTTTTCTCTTATCCAGGCTAAACATATCCAGCACCTCCAACCACTCATCATAACTCTTTTTTTATCAGACCTTTATCATCTTGATTGCTGTCCTTTGGACACACTCCAGTTTGTCAATGTCCTTCTTAAAATGTGGTGCTGTCATGTTCACTGTTTCAATGTGCACTGTACATCATAACGTTTCACATGCCGTGGCACTGACACGCGTTTCTGTTTGGGAGGGAGCTGCTGTGAAACCTTGTGCCAAGCTCTGTATCTATGTTCATTTCAATGGAATGCGTTTGGGTTATGTGCTCTGCTCAAGGACTTTTCCTGCGGACCATCAGAAGCTGTTAGGAGCACCTGGGATTGTGAGCTTGGGAAGATTCTACGGGGGGGAGGGATCTCATTTGTACCGAGGGTTTTTAGTTTGCATTTGGCGTCCTTTTTTCATTCTCAGCTTTCTTTGTGATCCTGCATACTATTCTTTAATAAATCAGATATCTTTGTGATCCTGCTCATGAGTCTGATGGTGTTTAGAATAGGCAATCATTACAGGTGCCTAGAATTGAATGTAATATTCTAGGTGCAGTCTGTCTAATGCAGAATAGAGAGGTACTGTAATATTAAGGTAATCAATGCTACTAAGCATGATAGGGTATACTATATGTCACTTCAGTAATGCCTCCAACTATCAGTTGCTGGGGAATATATGAAAGGGAATTTGTGATTGCTTCCATGCCTTCTTTATGAGCTTCTCATAGGTATCAAATTAAACCAGCATGACTCCTCCAGATTGCCAGACCAAAAGGAAAGTATTTGATTGGTTCAGTAAGGATCTTCTTTATTTTTATGTTTTTAGATAGCAGAACTTTTAAAGATCTCTACTTGAGATTTGTGTTTGTGTGTGTGTGTTTCAACATGAAAAACCCTGAAAATAGCTGCAAAAGAATTAATGAAAATAAAACAGGAAAAAAATCTGCTCAATACGTTTGTAAAAATCACAGAAGTTCTAAGTTATCTCAACAAATCAGCCCAAAGAGTACCATGAGAAACTGGTAGGCAAATAGCTACCTGAGATTCTTCCTTACCCCAGCATCTTCAATTTCTTTAAATGCCATGGACTGAAACTACATCCTCCTATACACATAATACATTCTCTTACTGAGGTACAAAGCCTGTCTCTAGGTTTCAGCCATGCCTTAGTCATATGAGTTGGAAATAATCTGTTAAAGGAAGAGAAAATTATTATATATCCATTTCTAACCAGATATTGTATTTCATATATCTAATTTGCACCTGAAGATGAGCTTTGGCCTTCATATTCCCCTGCATTTAAAAAAGTAAGACCTTTGTCAGTCTGGGGCAGACTATAAAGTTTTATTGTCACATTAGCACCCATAAAATTGGAAAGGATCCCAGGTCGTCTAATCCAGCTTCCTGATGAAGCAGAAAATCTACTTCTGAAAATCAATCCCCATTAATCATAATCATCTTAAAAAAAAAAAAAAGCTTGAAAATACTTCTAAGGAATGAGAGTTCAGTTTTGTTAAGGCAGTTTGTTGTACCATTGAACAACAGAATTTGAATATTTTGAGTGGAGCAATTCCACCATTTGTAGCCAGTACAAAAATATTGCTGAAGAACATACTTTATTCTAAAATAAAAGAAATTCAAATTCCAAATAAGGACAAAGAAAGGGAAGGAGAATGTAGGTTTTTTTTCCAGGTATATGGCACATTGTAGTTCTCATTATGCAACTGTTTCCTGCCCAATTTAAGTCTTTCTGTATGTTGCCAATCAACCATGCGTTGCAGAAAAATATCTGGCTGTAGGTCTATAATTGGAGGCTATTATTTAGAATTGATCTAAAATGTTTCAGTTTTCCATTAGTGTTTTCACCAGTGGGTAAAAAAAAAAAAATCTTTTTCAGCAATATTTCAACACTTCTTTAAAAAATCTGCTTGTTGGCGTGCATCTCCCGCATGTGTTTCTCATGCCACCGAGTAGGAATGGTAATATCCTGTTGTCCTATAAGATTATTCCTGACATACAGTATGATCCTGATGGCTGAGTTTGATCAGATAGTCTGAGTGGCCTACCTGATCAAACAGGCTAAAACAATGTTGGCTCTTCCAAGTGTTTCTATAGGACAGTTTATCTAAAAATCAACTCTGAAAAATATGCAGCACAACCTCATTGAACTCTTGGTGTACCAGTTCAAATATGTTTAAGATTCACCCATCCTCACTGCATTAGGTTAGATGAGCTTCTTCTGATCTTACTCTACCCAATTTTCATTCGATGTTTAGTTCAAAACTCCTCATTTTTGCTCTGTTGTTGCGGGGGGCGGAGTATGCTGTGCTTCTATGCTGCAAGATCTGTCCCTGTTCCCGCCTCCGCCTTGCTTCATCCTGGCATGTATTCAGCCAAATCTCTCTCTTTGGCAGCAACTAGAGTCAGATGCTTGACCCTCACATGGAGGCAGAGTCCTTGTAATATGGGATTATACATACTTACATAAGATAAAGAGGCACAGATAGAAGGAAAATAGATCCTGGGGTTAGGATTGAGTAATAGAAACTGTTAACTTCTGCAATTGCCTCTGATTTTTTTTTTTAACCATACAAGTTATATATGATTTCTTTGTCTCAAGAAGTACCCACTAATAGATGTAGGCGAATACTGTACTGAACTCTTGCCTCTCAGTTTTCCAAAGGATTCCTCCCCCTTTGAAAGGGGAGCTTTGTTTTTCCAATCCATTCTCAGGCTGCTTTAGATTTTTTTCAGTTGTGTTTTTGAACTGATTGATGGAAGGTGGTAGAGGGTGCTGTTGTGGAGAATGTTGCTTTTAATTACATACCACTCCATCGGTGCAGTAATTTCAGATCTGACCTATAACAGTTTTACCAACACTTTTTCCTTCTCCTCCCTCCTCCTCCTGAAAAATAAAAAGTCAAAAGCAATTATTTTTTTCTTAAAATTAAATAAAAACGGTCAGAGGGAAAAATGCAGAGAAAAGCACAGGTATGGGTATATTAGACAAGGGAGACAGCTGCAAGGGTCAAAAGCAGACAGCAGGTATTCTTAAGCATTTCTAATATAGTCCCTAGATTTCTGTGGGCAGTCATATGACACCTGGAATTACAGGTAAGCATGGCCTGGGAGAACAAAACGAAGCAGGACATAGGCTGATAGAATTTTGCCAAGACAACTCACTCTGCATAACACTCTCTTCCAACAACTTAAGAGACGGCTTTATACATGGACTTCACCAGATGGACAACACCGAAATCAGATTGACTATATCCTTTGCAGCCAAAGGTGGCAGACATCTATACAGTTGGTAAAAACAAGACCTGGAGCTGACTGTAGTTCAGATCACAAACTTCTTATTGGACAATTTAGGATCAGTCTAAAGAGACTAGGGAAGACCCACAGATCAGCTAGATATGAGCTCACTAATATTCCTAAGGAATATGCAGTGGAGGTGAAGAATCGATTTAAGGGACTGGACTTAGTAGATAGGGTCCCGGAAGAACTATGGACTGAAGTTGGCAGCATTGTTCAGGAGGCGGCAACAAAATACATCCCAAAGAAAGAGAAAACCAAGAAGGCAAAGTGGCTGTCTGCTGAGACACTAGAAGTAGCTCAAGAAAGAAGGAAAGCAAAAGGCAACAGTGATAAGGGGAGATATGCCCAATTAAATGCAAAATTCCAGAGGTTAGCCAGAAGAGATAAGGAATTATTTTTAAACAAGCAATGCGCGGAAGTGGAAGAAGACAATAGAATAGGAAGGACAAGAGACCTCTTCCAGAAAATTAGAAACATCGGAGGTAAATTCCAGGCAAAAATGGGTATGATCAAAAACAAAGATGGCAAGGACCTAACAGAAGAAGAAGATATCAAGAAAAGGTGGCAAGAATATACGGAAGACCTGTATGGGAAGGATAACAATATCGGGGATAGCTTTGACGGTGTGGTCAGTGAGCTAGAGCCAGGCATCCTGAAGAGTGAGGTTGAATGGGCCTTAAGAAGCATTGCTAATAACAAGGCAGCAGGAGATGACGGCATCCCACCTGAACTGTTCAAAATGTTGCAAGATGATGCTGTCAAGGTAATGCATGCTATATGCCAGCAAATTTGGAAAACACAAGAATGGCCATCAGATTGGGAAAAAATCAACTTATATCCCCATACCAAAAAAGGGAAACACTAAAGACTGTTCAAACTATTGAACAGTGGCACTCATTTCACATGCCAGTAAGGTAATGCTCAAGATCCTGCAAGGTAGACTTCAGCAGTTCATGGAGCGAGAATTGCCAGATGTACAAGCTGGGTTTAGAAAAGGCAGAGGAACTAGGGACCAAATTGCCAATATCCGCTGGATAATGGAAAAAGCCAGGGAGTTTCAGAAAAACATCTATTTCTGTTTTATTGACTATTCTAAAGCCTTTGACTGTGTGGACCATAACAAATTGTGGCAAGTTCTTAGTGGTATGGGGATACCAAGTCATCTTGTATGCCTCCTGAAGAATCTGTATAACGACCAAGTAGCAACAGTAAGAACAGACCACAGAACAACAGACTGGTTTAAGATTGGGAAAGGAGTACGGCAGGGCTGTATCCTCTCACCCTACCTATTCAACTTGTATGCAGAACACATCATGCGACATGCTGGGCTTGGGGAATCCAAGGCTGGGGTTAAAATCGCTGGAAGAAACATTAACAATCTCAGATATGCAGATGATACCACTTTGATGGCTGAAAGCGAAGAGGAACTGAGGAGCCTTATGATGAAGGTGAAAGAAGAAAGTGCAAAAGCTGGCTTGCAGCTAATCAAAAAAACCAAGATTATGGCAACCAGCTTGATTGATAACTGGCAAATAGAGGGAGAAAATGTAGAAGCAGTGAAAGACTTTGTATTCCTAGGTGCAAAGATTACTGCAGATGCTGACTGCAGTCAGGAAATCAGAAGACGCTTAATCCTTGGGAGAAGGGCAATGACAAATCTCGATAAAATAGTTAAGAGCAGAGACATCACACTGACAATAAAGGTCCGCATAGTTAAAGCAATGGTGTTCCCCGTAGTAACATATGGCTGCGAGAGCTGGACCATAAGGAAGGCTGAGCAAAGGAAGATTGATGCTTTTGAACTGTGGTGTTGGAGGAAAATTCTGAGAGTGCTTTGGACTGCAAGAAGATCCAACCAGTCCATCCTCCAGGAAATAAAGCCAGACTGCTCACTTGAGGGAATGATATTAAAGGCAAAACCGAAATACTTTTGCCACACAATGAGAAGACAGGACACCCTGGAGAAGATGCTGATGCTAGGGAGAGTGGAGGGCAAAAGGAAGAGGGGCCGACCAAGGGCAAGGTGGATGGATGATATTCTAGAGGTGATGGACTCATCCCTGGGAGAGCTGAGGGTGTTGATGACCGACAGGAAGCTCTGGTGTGGGCTGGTTCATGAAGTCACGAAGAGTCGGAAGTGACTGAATGAATAAACGGCAACAAAGATTTCTGTTGTCATGACCAATGGCCAATGATTCAGAAATGCTGGATTGAAAAAGTTATATAACCCACAAGTATCAGACTGACTTCTGGGGATTAACATGGATTGTCTGCTGTCACCCTGAGATGGGCTTCTCACTGAGCCCTTACTGCATATGGCTATGCAGAGCTATTCCAACCCCAAATGCTAGAAAATATTTAGCAAAATATTTAGCCTCTCCATACAGTGCATGTGATTCCTCCCCTCAGTAGCAGTTCCCCAGCCAAGACTTAGATGAAGGATGAACATAGTCTGGGGATCTGGTGGCAGAGCAGAGCCTGTTAGATGGTTGCATGACAGTTAATGGAATACATTCTCTGTATGTTTTCTTGCCATTTTGTTTTTTATTTGTTTTTATCTTGGTTACCTATTTTAATTTAAATTGGTTGTTTTAATGGTTTTTATATATTCTTGATTATTACTATGTATGCCACCCAGAGCCACTATGTGAGATGGGTGGCTATACAAATGTGATTAAACAAACAAACAGTATTTCAGGGGAAGAAGAAACTCAACCCAGTTCCCAGTTGGCTTCTGGACACAATTGGTGCTGGTTGTCAGCTTTAAAGCCCTGTATGGCATAGGGCCTAATTATTGGAGGGATTTTTTTGTCTCATGGTGTTCCCCTGGCTCACTCCTAGCCCTATCAATTAAGCAATGTCATCTGGCAGGACACAGGAGGCAGGCCTTCTCTGTCTTAACACATGCCTTCTGGAACTACATCCATGGAGGTTCACATGGTCCCTACCTCACTGGGCTTTAAAAGAGCATTGAAAGCATGGCTTTCCCTTAGGCCTCGGGTTAGGGTAATTGGGAAGCCTTTTATTTTTATCTGGGGATGGGGAGGGTTGTTGTTGGATGCTGCTGCCTTGGGGTGGGTTTTTTAAATTGTTTTTTATATGTTCAGCGATGTTTTCATATGTTTAGAGTTGCTGGGGTGGAGCAGTCTAGACATTTGAAATGTAAATAAAAAATAAACAAATCTTTTTCTTGCAATGAAACTTTCATAACTGAACTGTAAAGTGTTTTTCAAATAGTATGGAATGACTTCTTCTCCACTAAGATCCATCTCTGTGGATCTTTTGTGTATGTGTCTGCTTCATTCTTCAGGAAGCTGGTAATAACTTTGGGTTAGGGGAAAATTCTCTCAGCATACTGAAGTGAAATTTTGTTAGGAGGAAGGAAAAAGGAAGAAATAATAATTAGATAGTAGCACACTTTTGCCCTTCAAGATAACTGAACTTCCTGCTTCTTATCCATCCAAGCCCTATTCTGAGTATTGGGAAACATTTAGAATGAACATATTCAGGAAAAGAAGCTGGATCATTGTTTTCATTATAAGGGTCATGCTTAATCCCTCTTGAGGAACTCAAGACCTGCTCTGCCTTCTACCTGCTACTGGTCACCCACCTGCCTTCTCTCGGGGATGGAATAAATAAGTAAAGAAGGAAGAGAACCAGCTGTAAGAGTTAAAAGTGGTGAGGAAGGAGCACCTGATTGTCATGCCAAAGAGATAGCCGTCATACAAGACAGCCTTCTTTCGTAAGCAAGTGGCAGATGGCAGAAAGCTTCAAGGCCACGGAAAAAGCAGCCCAAAGTCCATTAACTCAAAAAGGCAGGAAGAAGAGGCCCAGAGTTTGAACTTACGACTGACATATATATGGAAAGTTTCCTCTGAGTGCTATATGCAGAACTACCTTAAATTATGGCTTCCTAATTCTCTGTAATGTCTACTTTGGACTGAAAAAGAGTGAACAAGTAAAGTACTGTATTTTATAACCATGCCTGAATAATGCCTTAATTGGAGCAGATGCACAAGTCTTCTTTGAACTTCTGTATGGACTGGGTCCAGAGTAGAGGCAAATGGATGGCCATGCTGAACATGGTTGGAAGAAGAGACTCATTCAGAGAGAGGGAAGATTGTGGATGTGAGTATCCATCCCAAGCCCCAAGCCCCCAGAAATTTGGAATTGGCATTGGAGAATGGAATCATATACAGTATACTTCTTGTTTATGCACAGGCTCTATAGTCACAAAGCCGATCACCATACAGAGATCAATCCCATCTCCTCTTTACATGTTTATTTTTGGGGGGTACAGCTTCCAGCTAAATGAAAATGGGTAAAGTGAGTAGAGAGCTTTCCCAAGCACAGTGATTGAAATTCCCTTCTTTTACATGGGACTTCACATATTCCAGTCATTCTTAGTGTCATTTATCTCAGCTCAGGGCTGGCCCTGCTCTTAGGAGCCAGAGTGAGGCGGCTGCTTCAGGGAGCAGATGTGGAACATCCTGAAAAAGCAAATGTTGAACAATTTTAAATTGCTATTATGCATGTTTTTGCCACAGCAGCTCATAGCACCTAGATTATCATGGCATTGTCACAAAAGTCAAGCAGGGTTAATAGTTGAATTTCCACCAGGAAATCCCAGAGGTGTTGGCTAGACTGGAAAGTCAAAAAACCCCAACTTAGCTAGAGACAATAGCAAACTATATCACATTATTACCAAAAAACCATGTAAGCATGGCCATGAATCACATAGAGTCTAGCTCAACTCCAGGGAGAATGTATACTTTATTGCATTTAAAATCAGGGAAAGCACTCAACTGTGTTTCTCTTTAGGTACTATAGCCTTGATTTGATAAGGTGAGTGGGGCACATCTGCTGCTCTGACTCAAGCAGCAAAATGTTTTGGACAGGGCCTATCTCAGGCTGAGACTGCCTTTGGCTATGTGGGCAGGCAGATATGCAGCAGCGTGTTTAGTTGCAGTGGCTTTGTGCAATAGGTTTATCTGGACAGAATAGATGTCTTGCTTTGCTTGGAAAGGGAAACAAGCTTGCAGATGGAGGGAATTTCAAGGAATTCAGCTGAAGGACCTCTGCAAACAGCAAAATTCACATTGAAAAGAGCCTATCAGTCTAGGAGAAGAGACCACTTGAAAAAGAATAACCTAACAATAAGGGTGCGTATGGACATGTTTGTCCCAGGGTTGAAAAGCAAAAACAGGATGCAGTAGAAGCTTAAGTGTCGTGGTATAATCCTTTTGTGAAAGGGCTGTTATTCATCTATGACAGAATTGGGTCAACCGATCCACATTGTAATGATGGTGGTGAGGACAGTGAGATTTATGGGATTCTACCAAAGGCCCTGGAAAGGCTGGGGACACAGCGGATTTTCCACCAATACAGCAAACCATTGGATGGTTTTCCAGCAGAGGAAGCTAGAAAATGGAAATGTTATAGATTTACTGAAATTGTACTTCCCAGAAGCTATGGTTTGAACAGGGTGCTGGGAAGGAGATCTCATTAAATGTTTTGAATGAAATTTAAGCTGGCATTTAAAATCCTTCCCAAATTTTTCATTTGCCTGAGTTCAGTTAACATCCAGCAATGATGGTATTGCACAGACTGTCAGTAAAGCAAACCCATCTGATGCATAAGATAATTAAACCTCTCTCTCTCTCTCTCTCTCTCTTTATATATATATATATATATATATATATATATATATATATATACATACATACATACATACATACATACACACACACACATACATACACACACACACATACATATACAAATACAAATACAAATACAAAAGAAAAAAGAATACGGTGCTATTTGGGCCAGATTCTTACTTTTTATCTGGAGCAGCCAGTTACAGCTAAAGAATGTAATGATAAAATATATCCACCTATCAGGAGATGTAACATGTGACTATTAGAAGTGCAAACTGTACTACCAGGCCTTAGGAGGTGCAGTAGCTGGCTGACCTTGTCTGGGCTTGGAAGCTAAGCAGAGTGAGGCCTGGTAAGTATCTGGATGGGATAAGATAAACTGGAAAGCTAAGAAAACCTCCTGGAAGAAAGCAACAGACATCTCCTTCTAGGAGTTCAACTCCACTGGAAGGAGACTTTTACCATGTTTATACTCTACCAAGCTTGAGAAATAAAAGGCTGTAATCACCTATTTTGAGGAAGAAAGAAAAGAAATGAGTGGAGTTCAAGTCCAGCAAACTTGAGCTATCATGACTGTGTTTAAGTTCAGGGTTGGTGACATTTGGGAGTTAATTGTGCCATAAAATAAATTGTATTTACTTTTCAAGGTCCACATGGTAGTTTAGCAGGTAGTGGGGGGGAAATGGTATTATCTTTACTTCCGCTGAAGAAACAGAAAAGAGCCACATCAGATTTCAAGGTTCAGCCTGCTTCATACTACCTGGGTAATAAAGCAGCTTTCAACCCAACACAATTGGGATCGCTTTATGGCTTTTTTAATACTGCCAGCTTGGTTGAGTTGATGTTCTGGCTTACTGTCAGGATGTTATATCCTGCCATGGAGCCAGGAAGGAACATCCTGCCAATCTATCAAAATCTACAGGGTCCTTGGGAGCACTTGGTGGTAAAACTGCCAGACTTGCGGAGTAGGTGAGAATGCTTGGGGGGTGGGGATTTTGGTGTATTCGCAGAGCCACAAACTGCGATAATCAGAGCGTGGCACCGGGCAGTCCAGCACCAAGCACAGATCAAAAGGTGCTATTGTCGAGTTGGTTGATTTGGGCTGGGAAAGACCTGAAAACTGTGAGGCGAAGGGAGGGGCTGTCAAACTGCAGATACCCAATGTGGGTGGGGAATCTTGACAATTTTAAACTGCTGGCTGCGCGGGTTTTGTTCACTCAAACCATTGAGGTGTAATGGATCACTGGCTTTAATAAAGAACTCTTCATGCCCTAAATGGCTTGTACTGAGAGTTGCTGATTTAATAGCCACGGACGTCACACTTACATTAGATGCACATATCATCCCTTGCTTTTGAAGGTTAAGTAGAAATGATAATTGCTTTACAACATCCTTATTTTCCCCCTAAAAACTAGAAGAGTAAGCAAGATGTCAACATAAACAGTTGTAGGAAGAGAGACATGTTAGTCTATGATAGCCCCAAGTCAGAAGAAGTCTGGTAGCACCTTTTCTGGCTAGCAAATTTTATTCAGAGACATAAGCTTTCATGAGTGCATAGAGTGGCCAGACTGATGTAGGATTTAAATTGGGACATGAAGAAAGGAGAGGAAGACCAAAGACATGGTGGTTATACAGATGCAGGTTGTATATGCAATCCACTGTGTTTGTCCAGACCTTCAGATAGCCTGGAACATGTTGATGCTTATGAGTTCAGCAGTTTCTTGCTCAGTTGTGCTGCAAAGTTTCTTTTTTCCAAGATGGCCACTTAGAGATCTGGAATGAAGTATCCTGAAAGGTTGAAATGCTCTGATGTTACTTGGTATGGATTTTCAACAATTTATTTATTTATTTGTTTGTTTGTTTATTTTTCACATTTATTATCACTGCCCATCTCCCCTGAAAAAGGGACCCTGGGCAGTTTACAACAAAATTGACATTAAAACCATATAAAAATATAAATATAAATAATCAATATAAATAGAAGATAAAAATAGGTATAAAATCCAAGTGGCGATAAGACCTGATTTGGTGAGGAGGGCTCTAGGGAGCCAGCCAGCCCAAGGAGGAACTATTCCCCTTCCCACCCCAGGTGAGGCGGCAGAGCCAGGTCTTCAAGTTCTTCCAGATGGCTGGGAGTGAGGGTGTAATGTTTGCTTATCCTAAAATACTCTCAGACTCACAAGCAAAAGCTGAATAAAATCTGGTTTATTTAAGAATAGTATGCAAGTACAAAGAAAGCTGAGAATGAGAAAAGCACGCCAAATGCAAACTAAAAACCCCTCGGTACAAACGAGATCCCTCCCACCGTAGACCCTTCCCAGGCTCACAATCCCAGGTGCTCCTAACAGCTCTTGACGTTGTGGTGGAAAAGTCCTTGAGCCGAGCACATAACCCAAACACATTCCATTAAAATGAACATAGATACAGAGCTTGGCATGTCAGCAACATGGCACGTGAAACGTTACGATGTACAGTGCACATTGGAACAGTGAACATGACATACTGCCCCTCCAAAACTAAGCATAAGGCTTGAGAGGGTAAGCTAAGTGGAAATGGTTTATTAAATCAGGAGCATTAACGTGGCAAGCAGGCACCCACTCAGGGTGGGGAAAGTGTTTCCAGCAGATTAATAGTGCGGAGTGCCTCGAAGCTTGCAGGAATCAACAACCTCCTTGACTTCAAAGTGTTGTTGCCCATCAATCATGATAGGAGCAGGAGGAGGAGGTTGGGGATGCCAACGGGAAGATTGATGGACAGGCTTGAGCAAGCTGCAATGAAAAACAGGGTGCAAGCGTTTCAAATTGTGAGGCAAATCCACCTAACAGTAACTGGGTTAACAAGACCAACAATGGGGAAAGGACCAATGAGTTTTTTAGAGGGTTGTGGGGACTTTATGAACTTGGTGGAAAGGTAAACCTGATCTCCAATTTTGAAATCATGTTGCACAGACCGGTGTTTATCGGCTTGGAATTTATAAGCAGCCTGGGCGTCAGCCAAAGCCTAGTCTTTCACGTCACGCCTTAAGGTCGGCCGCCAAAATTGACGGCGAACCAAATTCAAGGTTTTAACAAAACCAAAGTGTCCAGCAAGTTTGTCATCATGGGAACGCTGCAAGACATCAGCCCTCAAAGTTTCAGGCACATAAAGGCGGTGTTCCACCCACGCCAGACCATTTTCAAAAGAAACATTGTCTCTGTTAGCTAGCAACCAAGTGTCAGATTTCAGTGCCTGGAGAAAGTCCTTTTGTAACTGACAAGGAACCGGCATTTTCCGCTTCCCAGACGGAGCTGGGGGTGGGGTTGCCTGCGCACGGGTTTTGCTCCGGGTGACGGCAACCAAGCCCAGTTGTGGTTCTGTGAGAACAGTCCCCACTACATCTGACATGGGTTCAGAGTCCTGAAGCAGACGTGACAAAGCATCTGCCAGAAAGTTTTTCTTCCCTGGGATAAATTTCAATTGGAAATCAAAGCAACTGAAAAATTGAGCCCAGCAAATTTGTTTAGGACTGAGACGCCGGGGAGTGTGGAGGGCTTCCAAATTCCTGTGATCAGTCCAAACCTCGAAAGGGCATTTAGCGCCTTCAAGGAGGTGCCACCAGGCTTCCAAAGCGGCTTTTACAGCAAAAGCCTCCTTCTTCCAAACATGCCACTGGCGCTCAGTTTCAGAAAATTTCCTTGACAGATACGTGCAGGGTTTTAGGTGATTTTCCAAATCCCTTTGTAATAGTATAGCCCCAATTGAAAAGTCAGAAGCATCAACTTGTACTACAAAGGGGCGTTCAGGATCCAGGTGTTGTAAAATGGGCTCAGCAGTGAAGAGGGTTTTTAACCTCTCAAATGCTGTTTGGCATTCAGGCGTCCAATTCAGCACTGCCCCAGGGTTTTTTACTTTGCGGGTCTCCCCCAAGCCCTTGGTATGGAGTAGATCAGTTAGGGGCAGAGCAATCTCAGCGAACCCCTGGATAAATTGGCGATAATAGTTACTTAACCCCAAAAAGCTTTGTAGTTGCCGCCGGGTGCGGGGGTGTTCCCAATTTAAAATCGCCTGAATTTTTTCAGGGTCCATCTCAATGCCCTTGTCTGAGACTCTATAGCCTAGGTAGTCAAGACGTGCTTTGTGAAATTCACATTTAGAAAGCTTTGCATAGAGCTTTGCATTTCTAAGCTTGCTTAACACCTGTTTGAGGAGACGTTCGTGCTCCTCCTTGGCTTCAGTGTAAATCAGAACATCGTCTAAGTAAACCAGGACCCCTTTAAACAAATGATCATGTAACACTTCATTAATCAATTGCATGAAGACTCCTGGCACCCCAGCTAACCCAAAAGGGAGGACTTTGTACTGAAATGACCCTAATGGGCAATTAAAAGCAGTTTTCCACTCCTCCCCAGCTTGTATGCGGATGCGAAAATAAGCTTCGCAAAGGTCGAGCTTGGAGAAAATTTTCCCTGTTGATAGATGGGCCAACATGTCTTTCATTAGAGGTATGGGATATTTGTTGCAGATCGAGATGGAATTTAACCCCCAATAGTCTGTACAAAGTCTAAGCGTGCCATCCTTCTTTTCTCGGAAAAGGACAGGGGCCCCAACTGGGGAATTTGCAGGTTCAATAAACCCCCTTGACAGGTTTTTGTCAATAAAGTCTCGCAATGCCACTAGTTCCTTCTGGGTCATTGGATAGATTTTCGGCTTGGGCAATTGGGCATTGGGGACCAGCTCTATTGCACAGTCAGCCGTTCGATGGGGGGGCAGCTGGTCTGCTTCCACTTCCCCAAAGACGTCTGCAAAGTCTCGGTATAGGTTGGGCAAGCCTTCTAAGTGTGGTAAGCTGGGGTGTGGTGTGGCGATCGCCGCTCTAACCACCCCCACACTTAAGGGTCTCTCTTCTGCAGGAACTTGGTAAAACCCATCATTAAAAGTGACAGTCCGGTGCACCCAATTTATATATGGGCTGCGCCAAGTCAACCAGGGAATCCCCAGAATTACCATGGGATTACCAACCAGTGCCACGATAAATTTTAAATCCTCCTTGTGGCTGCCCATTTGTATCGCTACATTTCCAGTAAAATGAGTTGCCGGACCCCCACCCGCCATTGACCCATCTAGCTGGGTGAAGAACAAAGGCTGCTTTAAAGGAAAGCTGGGTAAGTCCAAAGCAGCAACCAGATCAGGGTGAATGAGACACCTTGAACACCCAGAGTCAACGAGAGCCCAGACTTCCGTACTCCTAGTGCGGGAGCCCAACTTCACTTTCACTGCTAGAGTGGGGCAGTCAGCACTCACCATAGCATCTTTGCACCCATCCTCCTCCACCTGCCCGCAGGCGCTTTTCAGGGCAGGTGGCTGGCATTTCCCACCGGCTCCGGAGAGGCAACCTCAGCCTCTCCTGAGAAGTAAATCTCTTCTTTGACGTCAGTAGCCCCCTTGGCCACTGACATCCATCATGGTGGGGGAGGCAGTTTGGTCGGCGCTTTAGTCGCTCGATCTCCAACCTTGGGTTTTGGGCAGTCTGCCGCTCGATGTCCAACCTTTCCACATCAGATACACTGGCCTTGTGCGTAGCATCGCTGTCTCTCCTCGTCCCACATTCGGTGGCCAGATGGGGCAGCCACTGCCCTGGTTCAGGGCCCCAGCATTGTGGCTGGCTGCTTCTCGTGCCTTCAGGCCTGCAGGTAGGTGCATTGAGCATGCTCTGCCTTCCTGGCCAGACAGATCCATTCGTGCAATGACTCTGGGTCGTCTCTGCATAGTGCCCATTTTAGGATCTCACTGCTGAGTCTGTCTTTGAACTTTTCCACTAAGGTTGACTGAGACCAATCGGGGACCTTGCCTGCCAAGGCTTTAAATTCCAGGGCATAGTCGGCTACCGACTTGGAGCCCTGGATGAGATTCTTTAGCACCTCCTTAGCTCTTGTCTTGGCCAGAGGATCCTCAAAATGCAGTTTTAGTGCCCACAAGAAGTCTTCAAAAGAGTCTAACTCAGGGGCGTCAGCCTCTGTTAGTTGGACATACCAGTCTGCTGCTCTGCCTTTTAGCTTAGTGGCCACTGCCGTTATCTTAGTCTTCTCTGAAGGGAAGCATGGCTCAAATTGCTCCATGTAGCTCTTTGCATTAGTTAGGAAAAAGGATAGCTTGTTAGGATCTCCATCAAATTTGATGGAGAAGTCCTTCACCGCCCCTCCGGCTGGAGCAGAACCGGCAGCAGGTTGAGTGGTGGGACCCCAGGACACGGTAGTGGTTCCTCCTCGGGGCAGAGATCTATCTCGGAGTCGTCTGTGGCCCCGCTCCACCAGCGGTTCAGGAGGGAGGATGGGTGATGGATGCGTGAAGCTAGGACTTCCATCATCTCTCACCTGGCCGCCCATCACCAAAGACAGGTTTTTCAGCAAATACTCCACTGATTCCATTTTTGCCTCAAGTACTCTCACCCTCTCAGGGGTTAGAGATTCCTCCCTCTGTCGCCCACCAGGCTGCCTCCCAATTGCTACCATGGTAGATTCCACCTCTGGAGTCAGCAGGAAACAGTGCTTCCACAATGCCTGGGATGTCCCTGGCTGGGGGTCTCCCATCGTGTCCCAGCTGATCAGCTCCACTGGTGATCCACACAGGGCCGGTTGCTCTAGCTCTCCCCCATCGCTCGATCCCCCCAGCTCTGGGCTGGAACTCGACTCCTTCTGGTAATATGAAAGTTCGGGAGGGGGGGGCTCAGCTCTCCACTCTGAATTGTTGACTCGGGCAATGGGTTAGCTGACTCCTCACGTTCCCCGGACCCTATTCTCGACTCGGCCATCGCTAACTATTTCCCTCACAAGAATTGATCTTGGTAGGAGCTAGCGGTGTACTTTTGAATATTCTCAGCTTTATGTAATGTTTGCCTATCCTAAAATACTCTCAGACTCACAAGCAAAAGCTGAATAAAATCTGGTTTATTTAAGAATAGTATGCAAGTACAAAGAAAGCTGAGAATGAGAAAAGCGCGCCAAATGCAAACTAAAAACCCCTCGGTAGAAACGAGATCCCTCCCCCCATAGACTCTTCCCAGGCTCACAATCCCAGGTGCTCCTAACGGCTCTTGACGTTGCGGTGGAAAAGTCCTTGAGCCGAGCACATAACCCAAACACATTCCATTAACATGGACATAGATACAGATACAGAGCTTGGCACAAGGTCAGCAACATGGCGTGTGAAACATTATGATGTACAGTGCACATTGGAACAGTGAACATGACAGAGGGGGCCTGCCTCACCTTTGGGGACAGAAAGTTCCAGGGGGCAGGCATCTCTGCAGAGAAGGCCCACTTCCTGGACCCTGTCAAACGGAATTCCCTTACCAATGGAGTCTGTAGCAGGCCCTCTTTGCATGACCGGGTGGGATGGGTCAATGTCATAGGGATGAGATGGTCCCTCAGGTAGCCTGGACCCATGCCATGTAGGGCTTTAAAGGTCATAACCAACACTTTGAATTGGACCTGGAAGCAAACTGGCACCCAGCACAGTTCGCTCAGAAGTGGTGTTACACATGCCGATCTTGGGGCACCAGGAACTGCCCATGCAGCGACCTTCTGGACCAGCTGAAACTTCTGGATACTCTTCAAGGGTAGCCCCACATAAAGCGCATTGCAATAGTCTATATGAGAGATGACCAAGGCATGAGTGACTGTTCAGAGGGCCTCTTGATCTATGAAAGGGTGTAACTGGTGCACAACATGCAGTTGCACAAAGGCCCTTCTGGCCATGACTGCCATCTGCTCTTCAGGCAGGAGTCATGAGTCCAGAAGAACCCCCAGGTTCTGCACTGGGTCTGAATGGGGCAGTGCAACCCCATCCAGAGCCAAAGATGGTAAATTCCCGGATACCTGGGAGCCCCCAACCCACAGCCACTCCATCTTACCAGGGTTCAGCTGAAGCCTGTTATTCCCCATCCAGACCCCCATAGCCGCCAGGCACCGAGAGATGGCAGTCACTGCATCACTTAACTCACCCAGGATAGAGAGGTATAATTGAGTATCATCAGCATATTGATGATGCCTCATCCCGTGGTGACGGATGATCTTGCCCAGCGGTTTCATGTAGATGTTAAATAGGAGAGGAGAGAGAACCAAACCCTGTGGCACCCCACAAAAGAGGGGTCAAGGGTTGGATCTCTAACCTCCTATCACCACCGATGATAGGCCACAGGCCCTGGAGGAAGGAGGTGAACCAGCGCAAAACTATGCTGCCCAACCCCAACTCCTTGAGCCAGCCCAAAAGGATACCATGGTCGATGGTATTGAAAGCTGCTGAGAGGTCAAGAAAAGCCAGCATGGATGCACTACCCTCATCCTGCTCCTACCAGAGATCATCCATAAGCATGACCAATGCTGTTTCTGTCCCATATCCTGGCCTAAAACCTGACTGAAAGGGATCTAGATAATCCATTTCATCCAGAATCCTCTGGAGTTGCAATGCCACCATCTTCTCAACCAGTATGTCAATGAAGATTCTCAGTCATCCAGGTGGAATTGTCTGTAGCTTGAGTCATGGCAACTGGATTTCTTTCTTTTTGGTAGAAACATTTTGGTGCTTGTCCAAGCAACTTCTTCAGTCTGGGCCCAGACTGAAGAAGCTGCTTGGACAAGCACCAAAACGTTTCTACCAAAAAGAAAGAAATCCAGTTGCCATGACTCAACCTACAGACCTTCTCAACCACTTTCCCCAAAAAGGGGAGGTGGGAGACAGGACAAAAATTGTCCAACACAGCAGGGTCAAGTGATGGTTTCTTGAGAAGGGGATGCACCAGCGCCTCCTTAAAGGCAGCCGGGAACACCCCGTCTCTCAAGGATGTATTAACCATCACCTGGAACCAACCACATGTCACCTCCTGGGCTGCCTTCACCAGCCAGGAAGGGCATGGGTCTAGTTGACAAGTGGTGGCATTTATAGTCCAGAAGATCCTGACCACTTCCTCAGGTCCAACAGGATCAAACTATTCCCAGATAACTGGGTAAGTATATTCCCTCAGCATCTCCTCAGACTGTGCCTCACGCTTAGAGTCCAACTTGGAACGGGTCTGAGCAATTTTATCCTGCAGATGCTCAGAAAACTCCCCTGCACGGCCATGTAGGTGGGTCACTGGGCCCACCTTCCCCAAGAGGGGTCAAGTGATCTTAAACAGGGCCATTGGGCGGCATTCTGCAGACGCAATAAGAGTGGAGAAATATTGACATTTTGCCACTCTTATCGCCTCAAAGTAGGCCTTAATAGTGGCTCTAGCTTGTGTTCAATTGGGTTCGGTCCTTGTCTTTCTCCAGCGATGCTCTAGATGTCTCTTAATCCTCTTCAGAACCCTCAACTCATCCATAAACCATGGAGAGTGACGGGTAGGATGGGGCAAGAGAGGTCGCACAGGTGTGATCCTGTCCAAGGCCCTGGCTGCCTCCCTATTCCAGGATGCAGCCAGGACTTCCGCTGGATTGTGCAGCAGATCCTCAGGTATAACCCTCAGCTCCTTCTGAAACCCCGGTGGGTCCATCAGTCGCCAGGGGCAGACCAATCAAATGGGTTCTGCCTCCCTGTGGAGTGGGGCAGCATAAGAGAAGCTTATAAGAGAATTACATTGGTTAATTGTCAAGGTACTTGTAATCTATCTCATATGTAACAGTCTTCTAGTCCATTTTTCTCTTTGTTTTCTGTGTATCAATATTGCTCTCAGAAGTGCTTCTGATGAACCATCTTGTTCTGAAGAAGCAGATTAAGAGAGACGTCTTGACCAGAAAGCAATTGGAGAAAACAAACAAAAGGAAACTAATGAAAAGAAGTACAGATTAGCAAAGAATAGCCCAGACTAACTAGAGAATAAATGTGATACAAGTAGAGTCAGATATAGATGTACTAGGAAGTATGAGGGGACGGGTGTCTCCTCTCTTTCATTGTCTTACATCTTTTTGACTGTAAATTGAATGCAGGGATTATTCAGTTGATTTCTGTAGGCTTCTGGGTTGAAGAGTGGGAAAAATGTCAAGCCAATTAAACAAACAAATAACAATTCCTTCCTACAGATAATAGCTTACTTCCAAAACCTGCTAACCCCTTTAGCCTGAATTGGACAACATTGGTTCAGGGGTTGTGGCAGAGTCTTCCACTTGGCCCAGCAAAACTTATCTTCTCCTGCTGTGAACTCTAGGATAGTCTGTAAAAAGGTTCTGCTCTCTGACACATAAACACATGAAATCCAGACTTTTAGATACAATATATTCTTTGTCCAGGGCCTAAGTTTTTCTTATACTATATTATCTCCTACAATTATTCCACAAACTCCACCAAAAAAAAAAATAAATGATGGTGAACCATGAGGCAAGCCATTGTTAGAAGACCAAGTATTCATTATTTATTTATTTAATTTTTATCCCGCCTTTATTATTTTTATAAATAACTCAAGGCGGGGAACATACCTAATACTCCTTCCTCCTCCTATTTTCCCCACAACAACAACCCTGTGAGGTGAGTGTGACTGAGAGGGTCACCCAGCCGGCTTTCATGCCTAAGGCGGGACTACGTAGAACTCTCAGCCTCCTGGTTTCTAGCCCAGCACCTTAACCACTGGACCAAACTGGCTCTCATTAGCACTGTTTGCAATCATTTATGGATTAAGAAGATGCTCTGCAAAATATGCCAGCACTACAAAAAGCATCATTCATGATTACTTGTGGAAGAGAGTAAGACATTCTAGTGTATTCTTCAATTTGCACAGAATTACTTCAGTTTTGCAGTTCTGTTCCAGGAAAAATAAAACAGCTTCAGAGTGTAATGGTGCTCTGAAGCTGTTAAAAATCTTGTTAGCTTTGCTACTCAGAGACCCAACAGGAGCAGAACCACATTCTTAACAGGTGATTTAACAGGTGATACAGAGTGATCAATCCATTCTGATCAGCGTGTTGTAAACCCCCCCCCCAAATTGTATTATCAGTAAAATGGAACTGCAAGTTTTGAGGACACTTGCCAAGAAGAATTGATCACTAAGAGAAATTGATGGATTCTATCCATAGCAAATAGTTTCTTTTATAAATACCTTTCAGCAATTTTAATATTTTCTCTTCTCAGTTGGGTGTTGAATTGGCAACTGAGGAGCATGTATCTCAGGTTCTTCCCTACAAACATGCTTCTTGACTCTCTCCAGGTTGATGAGCCGTGATCTTTGGGCACTTCCAGGCAATCAGTCTTTCTGGCCTCTAACTCTTCAGATTCTGGGATTAAACAGGGCTATTTTGCCTCTTTGCTTATCTCAAGACATTATGAATACAAGCATTTACTCATTTGTAGGGCTTGCAAAGAACAAACAGCCAATCCAGACTCAGCCTTTCTGGCCAGGAGCTGAGCCCATGAGAACTATTAAGCTTAGCATAGAATCCTACATTTGGAAGGGATCGTTAAAGTCACTGTGTCCACCCCACAATTCAGGGCAGCAAACCAAATTAAACCATCCTGAATAGCTAACAGTCTAGCCTCTGCTTGAACATCTCCAAAAAGGGGGAACTCACAACCTCTTTATGCACCTGTTCCCATCATCAAACTGCTCTTATTCTTAGGAAGTTTTTTCTAACGTTCAAGTCTGAAACCTACATTCCCATAACTTAAATCTATTATTTGTATATTATCCTGCACTCTGGAATGAGAGACAGAACAGGTCTTGACTTTCTTCCCTGTGACATCTTTTCAGGTACTTTAAGAGTGTAATGCTTCAGAGCAAAAAGGGGCACTCAGCAGTTCCTTTAAGCAACTGCATCTTTTCCTGGGATTAAGCTGTTGCTTGTGATCCCTGGAAGGGATGCATTTGGTTTCAGGAACTGCAGAGAAGCATTACATGTGTGCCCCCACTGCTCTGAAGCACCTTCTTGCACTTGAATGTAAAGCTCTGCACCCTGATTAATAATAGCCACCCAGAGTCATGTATGCGAGATGTGCAGTAGAGAAATATGACAAACAAACAAACAAACAAATAAGTAAATAGCAACTGAATGCTATTGTGAGCATCAAGCAGATGAACTACGGACTTTATATAATCCACAATCACCTTTACATTATAATCCTGTTTTTGCTGACTCAGAAGTCATTCTCCCTCTGTTTAGTAAAGTTCGCTTTCCAGATAGTGAGCAAAGGCTTGAAGCTTAAAGATCGTAGCACCTCTGGGAGGAGAGTAAGTCAACAATAATTCCATTTTATTAATAGAGCATTGAGGACAAAGTATCTTTGTGCATCTTTGAAAACAATGCTGTTCAAATCTCTTGTGGATCATTGGGTGATTGTTTACCAACACCCACAAGAGCAGGCAAGAGCGTTCTTCTCTCATAGCAGCCAAAGTCCGCTCCTGTCAAAACCCTTGCTGAGTTTTGCCACCTATGATCTATTTGTCCCAGGGGCAAGAAAGTTGTAAGGGGCTCAATACTGATCTGAATCTTATTGACTAATAAAAATTTGCTTCCTGAATAACTGTCTAACATGTGCTGAATTCTTTTTTTCTATAAGAACTTTATTATATTTCAAAGAATCCTTAAAATACAAAATAGAGAGTACAGTAAAGATAGAAAATAGAACTAAAGAAAAAAGAAACTATAAAAGAGAAAATAGATAGAAACCAGAAACAGAAAGTGACTTCTGACTTCCTCCAATACAGATATAGATACCATTAAAAATATAATCTCTTACCATTAAACTATATTAACATTATTTCTATCAAAACAAACTATCTAATCATTAAAACCCACAATGAAAACTTCATTTTTTTCCAACACAAGCAAGTAGTCTAAAAGAGGTTGCCAAATAGAGACAAATCCAGAAACAGTATTATCTCTTATTAAGGCTGTTAACTTCACCATTTGAGCCAAGTCCATTAATTTAATAATCCATTCTTCCACTGTAGGTATTTGTGGATCTTTCCATCGTTGTGCATATAATAATCTTGCGGCAGTTATACAAAAGCAAAATTCCGTATTGTTTCTCCAGATCCTTCTCCATCAAACCCAATAAAAAAAAGTTCTGTTGTTGTTTTTTGTATATTCACTTTAAGAATCTTTTGAATAGTAATACATATCTGATCCCAAATTTTTTTAGCCTTTTCACAAGTCCACCAAAGATAACATGTGCTGAATTCTATATAATGAGATAACAAGAGGAAATAAGAAGTTGATTCAAACAGAGGGAAGGAAAGAGGAGCAGCAGCCAGAAGCACCATAATTGGATACAAATTACTTGACAATCCATGGGCTATTACACTCCTGCAACTTTTCTATCTTTAATGGAAAGTTGAGGCTCTAAACAAAGCTGCATTCCATGTCAAATTGCAGTTTCTATCTCTGCATAGGTATCTGGAATAAACAGAGCCCTTGTTTTAGCACTTTTTAGTAACTACTGAAGTATGCCATCAATCCCCTTCTCACTATTTGCACAGAGGAAGTCATTTAGAGGCCATCAAAACTGTCCTAAAAAAAACCCTAATGAAAACTGATGTGGGTGGGAAGCAGGGAAATAACCAAAAGTTCCTTGTGGTTCAGGGCAGTCATAAAATCTGTTATTGGAAGCAGTCACAGAATGTTTTTTATAAAACCCTTGTGGAATGTGAATCTGGTTGGGAAGCAAAGCGTGATTTAAAACATTGCATCTGGAAATTGGTCTTTTCTTAAAGAGTGATGACCTTTTGGACACAGTCTTCTTTCAGTGTTGCTTGAGATGCCCCATGGACTTACCCCAAAGCGTATGATTTGAAGACTGCATTTTTATTCTTGTTATCTCTCTAAGGAACTGTCCATGCAAATGTGAGATCTAAATTAGTTACCAAGGATACCATCTGAACCAAACATTCCCGGGCTTTCCAGCTTGGCAAGGTTTTTAATTTCTGAGTCAGTCCTGAACAAAACATTTTCACATTTGTAAGGAATTAAGGCTACACAAAGAATTGAAATCAATCCACTGGACAGATGGCATCAGATCCCTCACTTAATTTTACATACAGGGAATCTGATCAGTTTTTCCAGCTGGCCTTAAAAAGTTACAACAGCCTAATTTTGGAAGTCAGTTCTCTGTAGGCCTCTTGGAGATGTGCTCCAATATATAGAACAAAGTGATTTAAGCATCATTCATTACATCAGTTTTGCTCATTTGTTGCTGCCCTTCTTATCATAAGCCAGCAGGTAGGAGAACTGAGATGTTTCACAGGAAAGCAGTAGATTATGAGGACTTAGAGTGCCACTCCAAGAGCCAAATCAACCAAAACTTTGTGCATCATGGCAGGTTTCGCAGTAGGCTTTCTCAGCCTCCTGCCTTCAAAGAAGTACTGTAGTGGACCTCCCTTCCATAGTTCCACTGAGAAGTATTTATTTAAGCATCATTCATTACATCAGTTTATCAGTAAACTAAGACCAGTAGAATAATAAAATAATACTCATGAGAACTGTAGTGTCAGCCCTAGTCTACATGACAGCAAGAAGAGTTTTGTTTTAGCCAAGATTCAGAAGGATGTTAGGGCAGGTGCCAAATGGGTTCCTAACGGGAAGCTGTTCCACGGGGGAGTGGGGGGACACAACAGAGAATTATGAGACTTGCAGTCTGGTGCCCAGCATATGGTTAAAGAAGGTTGTTCTACAGGGTACTTTTTAGAAAAATGTGGCAGGATATAACTCACAACCAGCAGTTATTAAGCTGCAGTAGACTTCCTTCTGAATGAGGAGGTCCATCAACTTACCCAGTTATGAATGAGTTTGGGGGACTTTATACTGCTAACATTTGGAGCTGAAACACATGAACAGAGTTCTAGCTCATTAAATATACATCAGGTGCCATTTGTACCTTTAGGAGTGCAGATGAGAGATCACATGTTTAATGGTTTCCCATACCAAACATTCTGATAGATTATCCTACCAGAGAGCATATTTCTCAATACCAACCTTTTTTTTCTGTGCCTTTCCTGCTTTTTTGCTCTTCCAAGGTGTCTGCATGAGAATTGTAGAAACAGAATAGGTCTGGTTAGGTCTTTGATGGGTGAGTTCTGCTTTTATTTATCTATTTATTTACTTGCTTACAGGGAGTTCTCATTTAGCAACCACAATTAGGACCAGCAACTCAGTCATTAAACAAAGCACTTGCTAAGTGAAACCGCGACTGTGCTTATGATCTTAGTTCAGCTTTCCTTTGCTTTACAGACCTGTGAAGGTTGGAAGTGCGAGGATTGGCTGTAAACTTACGTTTTCTTCACCGTTGTAACTGTGAACAGACACTGTACAAGGCAGTTGCTATACAAGGACTATCTGTACTTCCTTATTTATTGAAATTTTATCCCACCGCCATCTCATAACTCTCTTAATAATGCTATTAAGTGGTAGAAAAAGGGTGTTGACTTCTTTAAAATAACAAAATAACCTTACTAGTCTAATTGCAGAAGACCCTTTGAACTTTTCTGAAGAGTCCAAGGGGTCCTCAGGTAGGATCATCTTACCCACGGCTAAATAATAAGTGACACTGACAGAAAGGAAACCAGGGTTCCTCAGTTACTCAGAAGACAGTTGAGGTCAACAGCTCATACACCTTTAGATTACAGATCATTCAGGTCCTGGATCCATCCATTACGCAGAGAGGTCAAGATGGTGTGGCCATGTTTGCAGCTGTGCACTAGAAGCACTGAAACTAGAATACAAGCTGCTGCCATTTGCAGCCAGACATGTTGTACTGAAATGAGAGACAGAAATGATTCCTCCTTTATCTATGATTGTTTCTGTTGCTCTTTTATTCCTCTTTTACTCACTATGTGATTATCATACATGTTTAATGCATCACATTCTGTTCTTCATTTTAGTTACTTGCTGAAACAAAGGTTTTAAATACCTTAACTTGATTTTCCTTAAGTGCAGTGAAATGCAGTTTGAATTAGGAATTAATGCTGTACATGACTCAAATCTAACTGAATCATGTCTTTTGACATTACTTAGAGCATGATGTAGATACTAGTGAAAGCAACTTTGGTCCTTCAGTGTCCATGGATTTTGTTCCACCACCAGAAGACCACTTGAAGTTTAATGGCAATTTTTTTCAAGTACAAGGAGCCAATGAAAGCTAGAAACAAACTACTTGGAAGCAGAATATACTTAAAGCAGTATATAACCCCATAGATTTTATTAATAGAGTAATTCAAGACTAAAGGGAATGTCAGCTGCCTATCTATGTCCATGTTGCTGGATCATCTCCAGCTCCTTTTTCATATTCACAATGTCAACAACTCAAGCCATCACAACAGCTTCGAAGTATCACAATACTCAGGAAACACAAGAGAAAGCATGTCAAGTCAGCTATAAAAGACCCTCTCCCCACCCAATGTGTAATGATATCTAACCGCCCTTAGGAAGAGCTTGACCAAAGAACAGGGAAGCTAAAATATGTGCCTCCTACAAAGAAGGTGCAAACATGAACTAGATAACTGTTCTAAATAAAAAGCCCATTCCAGCAAGTGAACTGGTCAGGATAAAAGTCAAGGACAAACGAAACAAGAGAACTCCCCTACAGACCCACCGTGGAGAGGAGCTATGGAGATGGCATGTTGTTGGAAAGTAGATGGACTTCTCACTGTTGCTGCATGGAGCAACCTATTGGTTCAAATTCCTGGTCAGGAATTCCAGTCCTGTCCACAAAGCTTGCTGTATTGTCTTCAGCAACTGCCTCCCTCTCACTAGCCTTACCTACCTCACATGTCTTTGCGTGGCACGCCTTGAGCTGCTTGGGGAAAGGGCAGGATATAAATAGTATGCAATAAAGAAAGGATTAGACCTGAAGCTGATCTTCTATTCATTGAAAGGGGAATTTCTACCAACTCCCATTTCCACCCAATGTCCTTCCCTCCACATTATATCCTGTGCTAGTCTTTCCCACTCTGCCACTTTTCCCAGGCAAACTACTGGAAGTGAAGACCTACAGTCCAGCTGAGCTGTGAAACTCTACTCTCAGAGTATCCTAACACCTGTAGAGTTGGGTGGTGGTGGAGCATGGATATGATTAATCAGGAAAACAAAAGCAGGAAAGCCCTATTCTATGAGCACAAACTTCAGTTTTATTCATTCAGTAGAAATTAGGACCCAAAGCCTGTGTATTTTGTTAGATGAACTTTTCTTGCCATTTGGGCCTACTGCTATAAGTTTTGTTTGGGCTGCTAATCCTTCATGACTCCTTTCTAAGTGGTAGGGCTAACTTAAGAGTTGTGTCAATCTTCAGGTTCTCCCTACCACCCAATGCACACACACACGGGGACACACATACACACAGTGTCATGGGGCAGTCCTCAGCCTCCTGTTTCTCCACCCCATAAAAGGCCACCACAGGCAGATAGATAAATGAGCATAGCTTGGGCTTTGGCAATGGAGTTGCCACTGGAGGCACCAGAAGTGTGGGTTTAGCCACCAACCAGCGGCAGCAAAAGGCAGGGCTGGGCCATTGGCTTCAGCCTGACTGTGCCATCTGGTGCTGCCAGATTTGCCAATCAGGTGTCACTAGAAGAGTCAGGATTGTTCAAGTTTCCTTTTTCTGTGACATCCTTTTCAGTATGATTAAAAATGAGGATTTCAGTATGATGGTGTTGGCAAAACTTTGGATTCAAAGACCAAAACATGCTCTGAGGTGTGCTAAGACACACCAGTAGCACCTGTCTGCAATTCTTTGGCTAAACCTCTCTTTCTCTGGTATCACAGCAAATCTTAAGTTCAGCACAGCTCCATAATATACTGTAAGCTTTATTCATTAAGCACGAGTGACATTACTGATCTGTGTCACATGGTGGGATAAACAGCCTCAGTGCAGTCAAAACACATTAATATATTGCAGACTACTCTAGGATGATGCTGGACTACCAAGCATCTTTTGCAGGAAGTCATATGCAAACTTAAGTGGAAATAGCTGGTGTTTGTTCTTCTAGCACAAACTCTGGGCGTCAT
Source organism: Candoia aspera (assembly GCF_035149785.1). Classification (NCBI taxonomy): domain Eukaryota; kingdom Metazoa; phylum Chordata; class Lepidosauria; order Squamata; family Candoiidae; genus Candoia; species Candoia aspera. The sequence goes on along the minus strand of NC_086154.1, from coordinate 41,717,937 downwards.
TTCACATTGCTGTGAAAGTGTCCTCATTGCTGTATTTGTCCCTTCACTGAACTTGCCAGCATTCTCTTCACTTGCCAATGGGAGGGTTCAAAAAATGGCAGCCAGATGGTATCCTGGCCCACCCTTGTTATTCCCTCACTACATTTGTTTTATGCAACAAAGGAAAACAACCACTATTAACCAGCCAACAGGGAGGGAGAGTGGCAAATCCACCCCTTGGAGGAACTAAGGGTTGGGGAGTAGCTGTGGCTGCAGAGGAGTGATGAGAAATCCCATGATTTAGAGGATGGGAATTCCCCTAATGGAAAACTGTTCCCCCTCACGACTCCAGAGACAATGGGCACATTCACATTGGCAGGTTGCCCTGATGTGAGTATGGGCCACCAACCATTTCTGAAGGGGTGGAATAGATTAACTTGTTTTCTGTTCACCAGCAGACCACCACAAATGTGACCTCTGTCTGTGTTTTCCTAGTAGGAGCATTTTCTCACCTGGGTCAATGATGGCCATTCTACAGCACACTAATCTATGCTGCAGGTACTGTTACTAATGGTATTTCAGGGGCATAGTAGTTGTAAGATTTGCTTGAGATGCAGAGGTTCACCCAGCAATTTTTTAAATCACTGTTTTTCTTTCCCTGAGCTACTCACTTTTTCACTGGGCTTTTTTTTAATCTACATGTACCACTGAAAAACTGAACTGACCTCCCTCTCTCCCTCCCTCCTAAATAGCCCAAATGAATAACTACTGCAAAGTCCTCAAGCAAAGTAAAATAGCAATGTAAAAAAAAAAATGATTCTGCAAGGTTTAAAACTGTATACTTACTGCATGTCAGGCAAACATTATACCTACTACAATACCAGGAGACTTCTGCAAGTATAGCTACAGCAGACATTATTGAGCCAAACCTGGGAAAATGCAAGCAAGGACTTTTCATTTTAAGATGGTTCCTGGGCCTATGTACAGGTGAATTGTGATGCTTTAAATGTGTATATATAAATTTAATTTAACTTTGTTGGGAGGGCACCACAGCAGAATTGTCCATTGGAGAGTCACAGTTGCTGACAGTTCAGGCTGAACATCTGGCGAATCACTTCTGGAGTGTCCCAACCTATACAGAATTTTCTTAAGTTGACCCAAATTCCCAAGTGTGGCATTTAGAACCAGCAGTTTACACATAAATATAAGACTAGGTGATGCTACACAACAGCAAAGAAGGGTGGTGAAGGCAATTGGCACGACATAATGTACTGTGTTTCAACCTGGGTGCCTTGCAGATTTGCTGGGAGTAGAACTCATATAATTCCCAAGACCATGCTAGAGATTCAGGCCAAAGATGGGAGTAAAAATGTATAGAATTCTGTGCATTTCAGTCTATTGGAGGATACCAGGTGGGTGAAAATGTATTTAATGGTTAGAATGGTCCTGTTCAATCATCAGTCATCAAGCTCAGTATAGGACCTTGGGTGAGTTATCACCTCCCATCCTAGCTCTTCTCCCAGGACTCTTGGGAACCTAAAATGGATAGAAAGCAATACTCCCCTGGAAAACCAGGTTGTCTCTTTTCATTATTATATCTATTTCATTATTATATCTGCTTTCCCCCAAATAGTAACTTTCCAGGAACTGTGAATGATGAGAACTGAACTTAATCACATCTGGAGGACACAAGTTTGAAAACTCTGTTAACAAGTTCATCCGCATGGTTCATAATTTCCTTTATCAATTCAGTAACCTCGATATTTAATGATGTTAACAATGTATCCCACCTTGAGATCATCTGCAATTATATAGACTAGTATTAGCTTTATAACTATCCATTTCTCTCCAATTATTATTACCTTTGACAATTTTCGGTCATATTTAAATTAGTGTGTGTGTGTGTGTGTGAATCCTTATTGTTTCCACTTACAATAACTATTCTTAATCTGATCTATATGATGAGAGTTGGCAGGAGAAGGATGAGTTTTGTCTGGATAAGGTAATGATCATTTGATGGGAGGAGAATATTCAATTTCCTTAGGAGAAATATCTTGAAGGTCAAGGCTTACTGACTGAAACCGTCTAAGTTGAGCCAGCCTGCTCTGTAAAGTCTAAACATCCCCAAACTTGAGAGGGATCTCACCAGTGCTTGAATAAATATTGACTCCAATCTGTCCTCCCATTTCTCAGAAATGTTCTTCCTCAGATTTCTGTTTTTCTGCTTCATTCTCAGAATGCATCAGAACTTCTGAAGGTAGTAAGAGATTTATTGTTGCAAAATGGATTTTATTGTTTCTTTTCTATTCCCTGTTTTTTAAAAAAATCAAATAATCTTAGGTTAATTTGGCATGAGGTATTTTTAAGGAATTTGGTGTTTCTGTGTATGACATTTGCAATTCCCCCCCCCCTTCAATTATTTTATATTTGGTTTGCTTACCACTCAAATTAATTCTGCCCAAGTCATTTTAATTTCTCTTTCATGAATAAAATATTTGATGTTCTCCACCAAATGCTTTCTTGTTAAAACACACACAAAACAAGTAGAATGGAGACTGTTTTATGTATCTACTGCTTTGAATGAAACAGAACCTAGAGAATTTGAATGTCAGTCCTTCTTCAAAATTAATTTTTGTTATACTTCTGAATAAACAAATGCACGTTCTTCATGATCGCTATGCAACCAGGCAAACTCTGAGCTTGGTTGCTCATTTAGTTTATTTTAGACTTCTTTGCTCACTTTGAAAAACAGGCATTATAAATATACCATTAAAATGTGACAGTCAGATAATATTTGCAAAGAGCTATGCAGTTTTGGTCTGCCTGCATTATTGTTCACATAGTTAAATAATATGAAACCTTAATCCTTTCCTAGAACACAGATGATATGTTACTGGATGACACATGACAGTAGGTCCTGTACAAATCTTTGGCTCATATACATATACTGAGCTATGTCACAACTGCTTCTCTGGGGAGCTCTCTCTGTAGAAAGGAATGTTAAATGCTGAAAATATTAGAGTTTCCTACTCAGTCAAGAGGCTTCTTGAGGGAGGATGTCATTCAAGGGCAAATTTGCTCTGCCCATGCGGTTTTGACATTTATTTCCAAGAAGGTGCTCCCACCAAAGTGTGTGCATATGTACATGTGTATGGAGAGAGAGGGAGAGACTAGCATATTCCCAGATGGCTCCATTGGTGACAAACCCCTCGATGTCCCAGTCTTATTCAAATGAATGAAGCTACTGTATATGAAAAGACTAAAGGGTTACCTACGCAATCTTGCAAAGTAATATACCATGCCATCTAAACCATGCTCTAATTCTTTGGTTTTCTGTACCTAGAATGACCTTCTATACGTTGATCTATCAGATACGTTGATCTTTACAGATATTTTGAGGTTTGCAGTGAGGCCTGAATAAGCCTATAGCCAGTCTTTTGGCTATGAATATACATATTAAAATAACATTTAAACTCCTTTTATTGCTGGAGTTTGCTGGAACTGTTCATCTCTTTTATCATGCACATTAAGCAGCTAAGATAAGAGGCCTAGCTTTTGCATTGTATGGGCAATCTTTTTTCTGGAGAGAACCTCATTCCCTCAAGGTAATCAATGGCATGACTAGAGCCAAAAATATATATGGACACCCATTCTCTGTTCAATACTCCTTTGAGGCATCCTATTCTTTCTCTTCTAAACAGCAAGTTGTGGGGAATAGAACTCAGTTCTTGAAATTACTGTATGCCAAGGAACATATGAAATTAGTCTGAGACCCATCTCCACGTTATAAAATTTTCTGACCAACTGGCTAGATTAACCGAGGGCAAAATCTCTCCACTGTGGACCCAGCATTTACTGATTTCTAGAGTCAGTAAAAGATGGTATACTTTGCTTTCAGTCTGGGACTTCTGTCAAGATCCAGCAAGAAAGCTGAATTGGTACTTTTTCAGACCATTTCTTTTTTTGCAAATAATTCAACATACACTCTGAAAGTCAAGGTTCCACTCAGGTAATCAACTTTCAGTCAGTTTAGCTACAGTTAGCTTGACATTAGTGAATTCACTGAGAACTCTTTGTGACTGTTATCTTGTTTTTATCCTTTTCTTTCCCACTCACTCTGTAAACGCTTTTTCCCCAAGTACCTGGATAGTTGGCACCACTGTTTTTAAAGAAGAATTTCTGATTAATAATTTCCTGCATATAGAATCCCATCACTGCTAAGTTAACTTTTGCATGTTTTGTTAAAAAGCAATTCAGATTTTAGAATCAAGGTGATTAATGGAAAATGTATGTAAATAAATAAATAAATTAGCAGCAAAATGAAGAAGTTCACCATGCTTCTAAATCTAGTCTATTTTTCTTTTCTTTAATAATTTTCTCCCCTAAGTTTCTCCCCTACTGTTAGTAATAGCAATAGATATTATCTGCCAAAGTCCATTATTATTATTTCCATTATTATTATCCTCAGTTTGAGAGTGTGGTGCTATGGCTGAGATATCTGATTAATGTTGGAGATGTTAACAAATCAGCATGCCTCATTTTTGCATATGTATGAGTTGCTCCAGGATGCAGACTCTCTATGTGCGAGGAAGCTGTTTGTTGCCACTCCCATTTCCTCTCTCTTTCTCTTCTTCCTTCTTCCACCAACTGAGGAGGCAGCAAGCATTATGGCCACATGTTTGGGCCTTGAAGAAGGGTTTTTCCCATTTTCTGCATGCAGCTCTTAGCAGTTATAGGGGCTAAGAGTTCATTAAGTTTAGGGAACAGAAGAAACAAAGAATCTTCATTTTTCCACCGGATGGATGTAACTGAACCAAGAATAAAATCAGTAAGACTCTTTTTACTTTTAAACCTACTTTGTCTAAGCGTGTGATTCTTTATGGTTGGGAGGGCTGAGTGTGTAAGATCAATAACCTGTATTTCTCTAACATGCTCATTAAAGCTATTTAAGATAATATTATTTTTTCTGTATGCAGCTTCTCCGCTGTGTTAAGCTCTGCTCCCTTCAGTGGTCCTAGCTGTCCACTAATGGCTTCAATTAATTCCAAAAGAAATCCCCAAAACTGATTTTTAAAATGGAGTAATTATACAAATATAGATGACACCTTGTCTTGTGTTTTTGGAAGTAAATTCTTCTTGCATATGATTGTTTTATTGTATTATCATATCACATTAAACTTTAGTTAAGTAATTAAGAAGTTTGGCCATTATCATAATGACGATGATATTTCAGAAAGAAACAGAGTGCAATGTATCAGCATCCTAAATGAAATTAATCAGAGAATGACTTTTCTAAATCAAAATAAAATTCATCTGCCAGTCGCAAGATGAGAAACCCACAGCACTAAGGCCCCTGCAGGTCTCAGACTGATTTGGAAAGCTCTCTGCATTCAATCAGTTCCAACATCTGTCAGAAATGACATAACCCTCCCCCATAGCTCACTGGGCAGACAAGAGTGAGTGAGAGAAAGAGAGAGAAGGGAGTGATGCCACTGATAAGCCCTCAATCTATTCATCACTGGTTTTGGTCCTGCTCATGAACAATATGTAGGTCTCAACATGTTACCTCCAAGGAAATGCTATCCTCAGCAGGAAAAGGTTCCCCACCCTTGTTTTTGTTCTTTATGAAGAAATGCTTTTTCTTCATGCTCTTGCCCAAGGTTTGCACAACTTTTCAGGATGCACAATAGCAAGAAATCTGGCACTGTGCCCAGCATCTCAAAAAGCTTGCCAGCACAAGGCTGTTCTGCATGCAAGAAAGGAGAACTGAAATCAGTGCTGTACTTCAGTCTGTTCAACCTGTCTCACCATTTTTTGCACAGCATCTCAAGGTGCACATGAGCACAAGGCTTGTACAATTGCTTGGCCATGATCTCGATATACAGCTGCATGGACCATTACTAGCCCTTGTGCAATATTTTATAAAACATAACCAATGCATTAAGTTCTTCTGCTAGATCCATGTTTTTCTTTGTACAAATTATTAAACAGATACTTCTAAATCTGGGATAGATCATTTTTTGCAGCCAAATATTTTACTATCTAAGGGCATGGATAGTAACAGTGTAATTGGTTCCTTTTAGGGCTTATTTTGGAATTGGGGAATGAAACAAAACAGTTATTTTGCTTGTTTTATTTGCAAAAGGGGAAAGAGACTTTACCTTAAACTATATACATCCAATCAAATCCACTTGTTTAAATGGCTCTTGGAAAGGATTAGCTATCTTGGGATAAATGATTACTGTTAAATAACTATTAGTAGTAATAACTAAATAAAACTATCATATTCAGAGGGAGATGGTGGGAATAAATAAGTCAGGATAGTTGTGATATTCATCTCTTGCTTCTAAGACTCCAGAGTACAGTGCTGGATAAAGCTGTGAAGAGTTTGGCTAACTCTTCAAAGTCATGGGGCTACCCTTGAAAAGTATCTGGAAGCTTCAGCTGGTCTTCTGGAAGCTTCAGCGGCTGCGTGGGCTATTTTTGGCACCCCCAGAAGGGCGCATATAACACCTTTGCTACGTGAGCTGCATTAGGTACCAGTTTGCTCTGGGTCCATTTCAAGGTGTTGGTTATGACCTTTAAAGCCCTACATGGCATGGGTCCAGGCTGCCTGAGGGACCCCCTCTTCCCCGTTACATCAACCTGCCCCACCCAATCTTGCAGAGAGGGCATGCTGAGGACCCCATCGGTAAGAGAATTCCATCTGGCAGGGTCCAGGAAGCGGGCCTTCTCTGCAGTAGCACCCGCCCTTTGGAACATCTTGCCCCTGCAGGTGAGGTTAGCCCCATCACTCCTGGCCTTTCAGAGAAAAACTTGAAGACCTGGCTCTGCCACCTGTCCTGGGGCGGGGAGGAGAAGAGTCATGCCTGGGGTTGGCTAGTGCCTTGAAGTACCCCTTCCATGCAAAGACTGAACGAGATCACAGCCATCTGGACTTTACTCTTATTTATATTATTGTTGTTGTTGTTTATTCGTTTAGTCACTTCCGACTCTTCGTGACTTCATGGACCAGCCCACACCAGAGCTTCCTGTCAGTCGTCAACATCCCCAGCTCCCCCAGGGACGAGTCCGTCACCTCTAGAATATCATCCATCCACCTTGCCCTTGGTCGGCCCCTCTTCCTTTTGCCTTCCACTCTCCCTAGCATCAGCATCTTCTCCAGGGTGTCCTGTCTTCTCATTATGTGGCCAAAGTATTTCAGTTTTGCCTTTAATACCATTCCCTCAAGTGAGCATTCTGGCTTTATTTCCTGGAGGATGGACTGGTTGGATCTTCTGGCAGTCCAAGGCACTCTCAGAATTTTCCTCCAACACCACAGTTCAAAAGCATCGATCTTCCTTCACTCAGCCTTCCTTATGGTCCAGCTCTCGCAGCCATATGTTACTACGGGGAACACCATTGCTTTAACGATGCGGACCTTTGTTGTCAGTGTGATGTCTCTGCTCTTAACTATTTTATCGAGATTTGTCATTGCTCTTCTCCCAAGGATTAAGCGTCTTCTGATTCCCTGACTGCAGTCAGCATCTGCAGTAATCTTCGCACCTAGGAATACAAAGTCTTTCACTGCTTCTACATTTTCTCCCTCTATTTGCCAGTTATCAATCAAGCTGGTTGCCATAATCTTGGTTTTTTTGAGGTTTAGCTGCAAACCAGCTTTTGCACTTTCTTCTTTCACCTTCATCATAAGGCTCCTCAGTTCCTCTTCGCTTTCAGCCATCAAAGTGGTATCATCTGCATATCTGAGATTGTTAATGTTTCTTCCAGCAATTTTAACTCCAGCCTTCGATTCCTCAAGGCCAGCTTGTCGCATGATGTGTTCTGCATACAAGTTGAATAGGTAGGGTGAGAGTATACAGCCCTGCCGTACTCCTTTCCCAATCTTAAACCAGTCCGTTGTTCCGTGGTCTGTTCTTACTGTTGCTACTTGGTCGTTATACAGATTCTTCAAGAGGCAGACAAGATGACTTGGTATCCCCATACCGCTAAGAACTTGCCACAATTTGTTATGGTCCACACAGTCAAAGGCTTTAGAATAGTCAATAAAACAGAAATAGATGTTTTTCTGAAACTCCCTGGCTTTTTCCATTATCCAGCGGATATTGGCAATTTGGTCCCTAGTTCCTCTGCCTTTTCTAAACCCAGCTTGTACATCTGGCAATTCTCGCTCCATAAACTGCTGAAGTCTACCTTGCAGGATCTTGAGCATTACCTTACTGGCATGTGAAATGAGTGCCACTGTTCAATAGTTTGAACAGTCTTTAGTGTTTCCCTTTTTTGGTATGGGGATATAAGTTGATTTTTTCCAATCTGATGGCCATACTTGTGTTTTCCAAATTTGCTGGCATATAGCATGCATTACCTTGACAGCATCATCTTGCAAGATTTTGAACAGTTCAGCTGGGATGCAGTCGTCTCCTGCTGCCTTGTTATTAGCAATGCTTCTTAAGGCCCACTCAACCTCACTCTTCAGAATGTCTGGCTCTAGCTCACTGACCACACCGTCAAAGCTATCCCCGATATTGTTATCCTTCCCATACAGGTCTTCCGTATATTCTTGCCACCTTTTCTTGATATCTTCTTCTTCTGTTAGGTCCTTGCCATCTTTGTTTTTGATCATACCCATTTTTGCCTGGAATTTACCTCCAATGTTTCTAATTTTCTGGAAGAGGTCTCTTGTCCTTCCTATTCTATTGTCTTCTTCCACTTCCAAGCATTGCTTGTTTAAAAATAATTCCTTATCTCTTCTGGCTAACCTCTGGAATTTTGCATTTAATTGGGCATATCTCCCCCTATCACTGTTGCCTTTTGCTTTCCTTCTTTCTTGGGCTACTTCTAGTGTCTCAGCAGACAGCCATTTTGCCTTCTTGGTTTTCTCTTTCTTTGGGATGTATTTTGTTGCCGCCTCCTGAACAATGCTGCCAACTTCTGTCCAGAGTTCTTCCGGGACCCTATCTACTAAGTCCAGTCCCTTAAATTGATTCTTCACCTCCACTGCATATTCCTTAGGAATATTAGTGAGCTCATATCTAGCTGATCTGTGGGTCTTCCCTAATCTCTTTAGTCTGATCCTAAATTGTGCAAGAAGAAGTTCATGATCTGAACTACAGTCAGTTCCAGGCCTTGTTTTTACCGACTGTACAGATGTCCGCCACCTTTGGCTGCAAAGGATGTAGTCAATCTGATTTCGGTGTTGTCCATCTGGTGAAGTCCATGTATAAAGCCGTCTCTTAGGTTGTTGGAAGAGAGTGTTTGTTATGCAGAGTGAATTGTCTTAGCAAAATTCTATCAGCCTATGTCCTGCTTCATTTTGTTCTCCCAGGCCATACTTACCTGTAATTCGAGGTGTCATTTGACTGCCCACCTTAGCATTCCAGTCTCCTGTGATGAAAATAACATCTCTTTTAGGCGTGTTGTCCAGTAGGTGCTGCAGATCCTCATAGAACTGCTCTACTTCAGCTTCTTCAGCATTTGTGGTTGGGGCGTATATTTGGATCACTGTGATGTTAGATGGCTTGCCCTGAATTCGAATCGAGATCATTCTGTCGTTTTTTGGGTTATATCCAAGCACTGCTTTAGCCACTTTACTATTAATTATGAAGGCTACTCCATTTCTTCTGTGGTCCTCTTGTCCACAGTAGTAGATCTGGTGGTCATTTGATGTGAAGTGGCCCATTCCAGTCCATTTCAGTTCATCGAAGCCCAAAATGTCTATCTTTAATCTTGACATCTCACCAATAACCACATCCAATTTGCCCTGGCTCATAGATCTTACATTCCAGGTTCCAATGGTGTGTTGATCCTTAGAACATCGGATTCGCCGTTCACCACCAGCACCGTCGGCCGCTAGCCGTCCTTTCGGCTTTGAGCTAGCTGCGTCATCACGTCTGGGGCTAGTTGAGCTCATCCTCTGTTCCTCCCCAGTAGCATTTTGACCATCTTCCGACCTGGGGGTCTCATCTTCCGATGGTATACCGACATATCTCTGGTTGTACTGATCCATTTAGTTTTCACGGCAAGAATACTGGGGTGGGTTGCCATTACCTTCCCCAGGGATCGCATTTAGTCTGACCTCTCTGTCATGACCTTCCCGTCTTGGGTGGCCCTTCACGGTTTAGCTCATGGCATCATTGAGGTGCTCAAGCTCCAGCACCACGACAAGGTAACGATCCTTTGCTGAAGATTTATATTATTAATGATATGTAATTTTATAAGGCATTTTATATATTTATTGGTTTAGTGATTATTTTATTGTAAACTGCCCAGAGTCCCTCTGGTGGGAGGAGATGGGCAGTGACAAATTTGATAAATAAATAAATAAATAAATATAATAATAATAATAACTGAACAAGGCTTGGGCTGATTGGCGAGGAAATTAGTATGCTCTTAATTCCACATACAGAGACAGGGATGTTCAAAGAGTCAATCACATAAATAAAATACAGATTACATTAGGAAGCCTGGGCAGAGGCAGTGGGAATGCATAACCCGCAAATGCTTTAAAATAAATTACCTTTGACAAAGTATGTTGGGGCAAGGGTATGAATGAGCTAAGGTATGTGGCTACATCATCAAATATATTCACAAATGGCCACAGCTTCTTTTATGGGGAGTGCAACGGACTACAGTTGGTCTTTGAGTGGCTTGCTGGTTTTGTAATCTGAAAGATCCAATCTCTCACACTAGTGCTTAAGTATTTCTGCACCGCTGGGAGGTTGTTTCTATCGTGTGTTTAATTTTCTCCACATCTACTTAATTCTTCGCTGTTTTCAAAGCTGGGGCTAAAGACTGAAACCATCATGGTGATTCACAGTTCACCATGGAGAAAATAAAGCTATTGCGAGATTAAAATACAGACCTGATGGCCTCAGAATACTTGCTTCATCTGTAGAAGACCCAGCAGTGGAAAGGCTTTGAGATTTTAGTCGGCTTCATCAGTTAAAATCCAGTGTAACTATTGCAGCAAAAGGATTGAAACCTTCTTGGGAACTAATAAATAGCATGAAGCACAACCTTGCCCAGCTGCCATTCTTCAGCAAAAGAATTACCAAGGGATACGGCTGGAGCTAGAATTTATCAAAAGCATTGATACCGCTTGTTCAGGTTCAGATCAAAATCAGTATTACAATTAGGATACAGGGATTTAAAATGTTTATCAAATTTTAAAATAATGTTATCATAGTTATTGATGCTCTAAGTGGTTATCACATGTTCACATGCTCTCCACAGAATTGCCACAGATCTTGCGTTTCATAGTTATTTGAACCCACTCTTCACCATCTCTTTTCCATAGCTATAGCTCTTTTCTATGCTGGCTGGGGAATTCTGGAAGTTGAAGTCCAGACATCCTAAAGTTGCTAAGGTCGAGAAACACTGTTGGAGAAGAAAACACTTGATGCATCTAATGAAGGCTCCAGAAAAGCTGACACAATACAACTTTATTAGTCTTTCAGGTGTGGTGACCTTTAATTCTTTTCCTTACTGAGAGCAAACAGCTCTCCAGATTTTACTTGCAGATCCTCCTAAAAAGTGTTATTTGTTCCTCTCTTGCAAGGCTGGTGCCAAACCACTGAGCCATCATTTGAGAAGGGACACAATGCAAAAGGTGTGATGATGGAAGCACTGTTTGTTAAACAGGTTGTCTGAAGATGCCTTCAAAATCATTTCTAAAACCTATCCAAAGCAGCTTATAGCGATGGCATACCATGCTCTTTCCACAAGGAATGGGACAGCAACCATGCGCTAGTCTTCCCACACTCATGTATCTTTTGGAAGGGATTGGGGTAACACTGATCCCCAGGTGCCAAGAACGAAGTGTTTATTCGTTAAGTTTCCTGCTTTCAGACTGGCAGGACATTCTGTTTTTCCTCCCAAAGAATAAAAGAAAAACAGTGGCATGTGATGCTTTTTTCTTTTAACCTCTTTCTGTTCTGTTGTGAAGCACAGTGGGGGAAGAATCATTAACTATAATAAAGGGCACTGGGTTTGCTTCATAGTTTTTCTACTATGGTTTATTTTTCAATTTTTTATCATGGACATTTTAATCATGCGTACATCTTTGTGAACTGCTGAGAGTCCCTAACTGGATTGCAGCAGAATATAAATATAATAAATAATACTTTTTCCGACCAAGTAATCAACAACTTGATTGAAGAGAAGGTTAGATACCGTAATATGTCACTTGCATAACTATATGCTTCTTTTGATGAGAAACAGCAAGAAAGCTGCTGATGCTTTTTGAACTTGAAACCACAATGTGTTGGTTTTGATTTTTTTATTATTGATTTTTTATGCTGACAACTACTTGCTTCTCAGTAACTTACAATGCAACAACATTAGAATAAACAAGGAAATATTAAAATAACAATTAAATATTAAATTTAACCTACATGTAATTCAAAGCTTGGTCAAAAGTGATGATCTCTTTAAAGACACTTTGAAATCTAGAAAACAGCTATTTTCTCATTTTGATATGGAATGTGTTCCACAGACTGGGGGTGGCTATAGAGAAGCCTGTGTTCAGGTCACGCAACACTCTTTAGCCAAAAGCAAGCCAACACATTATGTCTTAGCTTGCTTTGTGAAGTCAACCAGTGCAAATTTATTTTACATCGTGTTCCCCTTCTGTCCAGGAAAAAAACATCTGTGTTAGCTTCGCAGCCATTCCATGAAGTAAGCTAGACTGAGAGATAATGACTGGCCCAGGTTCAGCAAGTGACATTTGCAGATAAAAAGGAATTTGAATGTAGGTTTTTTTTAATCTATATCCAATACTATATCCACTATTTCATGCTGGCCCATTTTAGTGCATGTTCAATATACGCCTGCCTCTTACTGGCAATTTTAAATTGAGGGGAAAATGTGATTTCTTTGGGCAATTGTCTGTGAAATTCTCTGTTGCTGGATACATTAATTGCCAAAATGTGAAAGGCTTTCTAGACAATATACATTCATTTTAAAATGGCTATTAATGCATTTATCAATTTGCATTGAGCTTATATTTCAAAAAGAAGACAGATGATAATGGGGAATGATTTGTATTTTATATCCTATCCTATTAATATTTCTTTCAAATACAGGGTGCAAGAGGAGACCTGCTTTGCTAGCAAGACCAATTAGAGGACTGTATACATTAGTTTGATGTTGTTTCTAAACAGCTAATCTCTTCATAAAAACATAGCATTTAGATTCCAGGAAATAGCTGCCACAGACTTGATGGAAACATCTATTATTTCTTGAAAAAGCTGTGCAGCATCAGACCTTGGATAGGAGACCATCAGAAAATTCCAGGACTTTAAACTAGATTGGAAAATTCAAAAAATATCTGCTGCATTGTTTTGTTCAAGGCTCAAGCTTGAACGAAGAGAGAAAATCCTGCAGAGAATGGCTTCTGTCCTTCTTTCTAACCCCTTTACCTGAGCAGTGTGTAACTTACCAAGATATAATTGGGATTAAAATCATGCATCATTAAAAAAAAAAGCTACATAGTATTCCTATGGAATTGGGAATCATGAATAAAAATAGTAAAAAAATCATGAATAAAAATAGTAAAAAAAAATCCATCAATCCAAGAGATGGTCACAACAGTCCAATCCCCCCGTCTTGGTGGAACAACCAGGTTCCCACCAATGTTCCAAAAGCCACAAAGGAAGGGGCCAATCACACACTGGGGGGCATGCTCACCACAGAGGAGGGGGGTGGCGACTGAAAGGCATGCTTACATGGCCCCTGAAGATGAAATCTCTGATCGAGGGATGTGTAGTAAGCCTGCCGTTCCAGATCTAACTGGGCAGGCAGATGTTAATGGGAGAAGGTAGTCCTGCAGTCAGACAAGCCCTGACTTGAATTATGAAGGTCTTTAAAGATGTTAGTTGGCACCTTAAATTACACCTGGAAGCCAAATGACAACCAATGCAGCTTTGTACTGAGGGATTCTGTGGATTCCATTAATGAAGCTGCTGTATTCTGGACCAGCTGAAGCTTCTGAATGCTCTTCAAGGACAGCCCCATGTAGAACACTTTGCAATAATCCAATTGACTAAGGTTTAGCTGCAGTGAATGTTCTATCTTTTTATTTATTGATTAACAGGAAGAAAGGAACACAAATCTCTTAGCGAGTAAATCAAATATTCTCAGATCAAGTACTTTAGAAGATCATAATTCAACAAATATGGTCTATCCAGTGTCTATAACAGGAGTTCCTAACTTTGCCATCAAACCTCCCTTTAACGCAATCTTAATGTACACACCTCCCCTAAAAATCCAAACTCCAAAATGAATATAAATGAACAATGAAAACAATACAATGAAACTTTGGGAAAGGTAGATTTATTGTAACAATGTACAACTAAAAAGTTCTTCATACCTCCCTTGGACTCTGTCTGCACCTCCTCAAAGGAGATACACCTCACACTTTAGGAAATCCTGGTCTACAGGCTCATCCAGAAAACCACATTGCCCCAGCTTGAAGACATCCTACTAACTGTGTGCTGAGAACATGTCCTCACAATGAAGCTACCATCTCATAGCAGACATTCCGACAATGAAGCCACTCCCTCATGGCAGACATTCCCATGCAGACATTCTAGCTCCCATCGAGGAGGAGTCTAAGGAGGTTGGTGACCTGCCGAACTCCAATTGACCCACTGCAGGATTGCCCTCTCTCACCCAGAAGTCCTACGCGGTCCCGTTTGGGCTTTGGCTGCCGGAAAGTGTTAGTATAATTTTGTTGAAATGGGATCTTGCTGTATATCAGGATTTATAATTGAAAGTGATTGTCAGCCATGCGAGGAGAATGGGCAGTTAGCACCATGCTGCTTTTGAATGTGTGTGTGTCTTTGAGCCAGTTTTTGATTCTTAGCAACTACCTCGACTAGTCTCTGCAGTTTTCTTGGCAAGGTTTCAGAAATGGTTTGCCATTGCCTGCTTCTGAGGGCAGAGAGAGAGTGACTGGCCCAAGGTCACCCAGCTGGCTTTGTGCCTTAGGAGGGGCTAGAATTCGTGGTCTCCTGGTCTCTAGCCTGGGGCCTTAATCCCTACACCAAACTGGCTCTCCCTTTGAAATACAGAACCTTTTTAAAACTGAACAGCAAGAATTCTGCATCAGGTTGCTGTACAACTTGACAGGCTAGATGCTTTCAAGAACGTATAAGCAGCTCTCACTGGATCAGAGATTCCCAAAATTCCCTGTTGATGAAGTGGCCTTTCACCCTGCCAAGGAAGTGTGTATATGGTAAAACACTTTTGCGGGCAATATGCTAAATATCCCCTAGGATACCAGCAGTGCAGTGTGGAATAGTACAGAAAGCATCTGTGAGGCTAGGAAACAAGTTTGTCTTTCACTTACTTGCCCCTAATAACAGATGCATTTCATTTCATGTCCCCTCATTCCTGCTTTCCTATGGGAGGTCAGGAAAAGAAGCTGCTGGAGACCAAATCAGGATCATGGGTGTTTGGATATTTGGATAACATTGCCTCTGGCAAAAGTGAGGAAAGGTTTGTTCCTAGTGACAGCCAACTCACACATGAGGCAATAGGTTTGTCGTGAATGAAGAAGTGTGTAGTAACATGAGAATCCTCAAATGCGGCATCCATTTTCTTTTATGTCTACCACAGCTGTAAATGTGTACTGTAAGAGATACTAAACAGTAACCTCAGGGAAAAAAATAGAGAATTGACTGTTTTAGTCACACTGGTATGTATGTATGTATGTATGTATGTATGTATGTATGTTTTAAAGCTGTGTTATGTGGCCTTGGCATAATCATACCAGAAATTATGCAGGCAGCCAAGCCTATTTATCTCATCTGTACCTTCATATCAGTTTGTACAAAAACAAAATTAGCTATGCTTTAACTTCATGTTAAAAATGCAGCTTCACCCAATTTGCTTAACTGCTCTGTGGTTTGCTTACCAAAGGTCTCTCAGTTGCTGGATCTCTTTCAGTATGTATTTCTCCAAGAAGAAAATACTTGAACAAGTTCATTCTTGAACTAGCAGATTTCTAAAGGGATAATATTTATTACTTCACATTTCAGATATAACTCTGGATCCCATCCATTGGACAGCTTGCTTAGAAGCTTTGACAGAAAAGCCATGCAGGGAACTTCTATATGTTCTTCCATGGAGACACGGATTTGCTCTAGGATGTTAGTGTAGGGCAATACCATTTAAGGGATTGTTATTTGATCCTGACTTCTGGCTGGTCAGAAAATCTATAGCCTTTTTTTTTTCATCCTACTGCCTGATTCATCAAATCAAAATCTTTTATTATGTTCATAAATCAGAAAAATAACATTCAAAATATAAATTACATAACATAATTAAAATTAATTGAGGGGGCCAGTTGACTTGGTGTCTTCACCACTGCCTGGGAATAGGTGGCAAGTCTCCTTGTTATATCTTGGTTAGTGTCTAATAATAATAGTTTAGTACAAAACTCATCTGCTTTGCCTGGAAATTGCTGGAAGACTTGTGCTATAGGGTACTTTTGGAGATCTGTGTAGTTACTGCAGTCAAGGAGGACTATTTCTATTTCTCCAGAATCACATGGACACAGTCTTTCATAAATAGGTGTTTTATTGTATCTATCATAGAGAATGGAAGAAGATAATACATTGTCTAAAGAATTCTTTCCTTAGACTGGGAAGGGTTAACGTGCTCAAATAATTCACAGATTTCCAGGTGTTCATGGTGATGAGCCTGATTCATTGTTTGGCTTGTTCTTCTGTCTTGATTCCTAGGATGTCTTTCCTTCCCATCTTTTGGCTCACTTCTTGGAACTCCTCAAGAGTTCAACAGCTGACTGTGGATTAGGGGTAAGCAATATGGTGCACACAAACCCCAGTGTGCCAGCAGACACCTCCTTAGATAGCTTCTTCCAGCAGCATCCACAGGAGTGGTCATTGATCAGAGGTGGGGCCAAAGATCCACAAGAATGGCCAAGGATCAAAACTGAATTGTGCCAATACGATAAAACCTTTTCCACTGCATTGTAACATCACATGGGCATATGAAAGCAGTGGAGGTTTTCCTGCAGCACTGTGACACTACTTTTGTCAGTTTGATAAAAGCAGGGGATCCTGCAGATGCCTGTGCCTCTGTCCCACATGGCTTCATTTTGCCTCTAGTCATTTAATTTAAAAATAATAAATTAAAAGATAGGATGCAGCAAAACAACTACCTGCCTTCAGTGCCATCTTTATTTATAAAACTGTCTTTGGACACTACCCAGGACACCAAGACATTGCTAGAAAATAAAAATAGTAGATGGTAAGAGCTTGTGCTTTGTTTGGAAGTGTGCCCACCTGCCCAGAAAAAAATTACATAGTAAGAGAACAACCCGGGGGCTAAGAGGGGGTTTGTTGCAACCTCACATATATATCTTCTAATGCTTGGGTGTTTTGTGACTGGCCACATCAACAACAGCTGTTTTGTAATTAGGGAAGCCCTCATTACATTACTCCCCAAGGGTTGCCTACTCAATGGCCATTTGATACACAGAATTCACATTTCTCTTCTCACATTTTCCCCCATGACCAGTATTCCACACTTCATAACTACTTCTACATCCTTGATACAGTACAGAAAAAAAAAGTTTGGCAACTTTTATTTAAATAGGGATAATCTGAGCATGTGCAGTGTTGCTGCAGCTGATAAATTTAAATCGCAAAGCCATCATAACCCTTTTGTTACTGAAAGGACTAGTATACTTTTAAGAAGAAATAGTAAAATAAGGACTATAATGAATGAGTGCCTAAGTAGCTGTTACCTTTCTTTAAAAATAAAGAAGGGGGTGCTGCAGCAAGTAGTGTCAATCTCAGTAAACAATGGCTTGCTGATTCTGACCTAGGTGCTGAGTTCTTTGCCCCTGCCGCAGTATGGACCATTCTTTGGGCAATCATGCAGGTGATAGGAAAGGATAATGCTGCTCTATGGAACCACTGCCCTTGAAATCCAATCATAGCTGCACTACTGATCCAGCCCACTTAAAACCTTCAGTCCCAACTACCAGTTTCATCCTACAGTTTTTTCAACACAACTCTGTCTGTAGCCCATTGCTCAGACCTGAGAGTTAGGAGGATTTTATGCAAGGGCAAGTTCAGAATGAAATTCCCGCATGGCATTCTATACTATTCAACTAGAACATCAATATTTCATGGGCATAGTGCATGGCATATTGCACTGAAAACTATAAAACAGTGGAGTAGGAAAACAAATAGCAGTGTAGAAAAGTGCTACAGTTAAGAAGTTTGCTCTACCTTGATCGATTGGACATGGTCAAATATTCTATTTTCGTAGGATCTCTACATATTCTGCACTGGTATTTTCTAGCACTCTAAGCCTTGGTTTTGTCCTTTCATATCTGTGGGCCATACGGGGTCAGAAAATATGCACGTAGATGGAAACCTTCATTGTTGATCCATGCCCCCCCTGCAATAGCACTCATGAAGCCAAAACCTTCCAAACAGAGTTGGGGAAGACCTCCAAAAGGCTTTTGGCCAACACAAGAGCCTAGAGCTGCTAACTTGCAGGTTACTGGAGGACTTGTACATCACAGTAGAAGTGCACTGCCCCAGAGGAAACTTTTCTAAAGAAAAGGGATAATACAAATGGTATCCTTGATGTCGTCCCTTCTGCAATCTCACCCCTGCTTCCAGCTCTTGTGTCACTTACAGTGAGAATCTCTAGAAGCCATTCATGGTAGTGAAAAAGCTCAGAGAAATCCTCATTATTCCTTTTGCAACACTAGGCCTTTCTCTCTCTATAAAATCTTTGCATGAGGAACTAATGGCCATGTTAATGTTTTACAGGAACAAACATAAAATCTTGATAAAACATTTTAAGAATAATAGATTGACTGTGGCATGATTTTTCATGAAGCTCACTTCATCAGACACATGGTCTGTTAGCCTCATTATGCAGGCACACTGTTCTTATGTTTAAATGGATACAGAAGGGGAAAATGTGAATAATAAGACAAGAAGGCGAATGGCATGATAGAGATACAGCCTGTGACATTTTTAAATGGCAAATCAGAGGTGTGCAAAATACATACACAAGTACTTCAAGGATTTTATGTGTGAATGTTAAACAAAGTTCAGACTCAGAAGAAGCAAGCATTTAGCTATAGGATAACAGACCGTTTTCCCCCCAGTTACATTATACTTTGAATCACAAGGAAAGCAGATACCACAATGATTCAGATGCATGCTGGTGATTCAGGCAAATTACCAGAAAAAAAGAAGGTGGGGGGGGTGGAGGGAAGGGCAGGAGAAGCACAGCTCAGCAGTGGAATTTTACAAACTTTTTAAAATCATCCTGTTTCAAGAGGAGCAGGCAGATTAACCTGCCATTAGTATTCTGGCAAAACAAAATTAAATCAGGTACTGGCATGTAAAGCTGTGTTGCACCTCTCATAGTTAATAATGATATGAATATTATAAAAGAAGCTGGTGCTGGAGTCCAGACTAATGGAAACTTAAGCAAAATTAATCTGAGACTATTCACTTGACTGGCATTGTGCCTTGGCTGTAACTAGGTTAGCTAAGTGAGCATGTTTAGCATGTTTTCTTTCCCTGATGCTGTTTTGTTTAATTTGCTTTTATGCATGATTTCTGAATGGTTACAGATTTTTCCTTACTGAAATTTTAATTGATACTTACAGTGTTGGTGGTCTTACACTGTTGTTATTCACTCTGGGATATTTTTGTGATGAGCCAACTACATAACAGAAACAGTAAGTAAGTACATAAAGATTCTCAGTAACACAAGCATGTTGGCCCTGAATTCATATCAGATAGGAATAAATAAAACATTCAAAAATCCATTTGTGAATATAACTGGATTTGAAGTGATTTGAAATAGTACTAGGATATAAAATTATGGCATGCGAAGTATAATTATATAATTGCTGATAATCAGTAATGGGCATGCATATTAAAAAAAAGAAAAAAATACTAAATGGGTTACTTGGAATGCAATCAGTACTGTTATTCTCCTAAACAGATTAGTTGTTTTTAATGACTGTGCTATGATCTTTTAGTCATCTGATCATGAAGCACAAAGAAAAAAAAGTAAGAGGAACATCATGTTCCTGCTTATCCGAAAAATGCTTGTATTTTCAAAAGGATTAAAATAAAATGCAGAACTATGGGGTAAGACCAATTGCTAGATTAAACTCTGCAAATCTTTTGCCTCTGTGGCAGGGGATTTATTAATTACTTAATTAGTTAGGTATACCATCGTAACTAACAAGACTCAAGGCAGTTGACAGATTAAAGACTCTCTCTCCTGGATTTTGCTCTCAGAGAAGCCTCAAAATACTTCCATCTTGTAAAGTATCATAATTACTTGCCATTATTTGTCAATATTTTTTTCTTCTTGCTGGAAAAACAGCAAAATGACAAAGAATTAGGCTCTTTATTAAAAAGAAATACTTTCCTGAACATTTTGCTTTGCAGTTCTTTAAAGACTGCATGGCATTAATTACAACCATCTTCTGTCATACAGTTGGGATCCAGTTTCCAAAATTCACAAAAGCTTCTATAGTTGGAATGCCCTTAGGGATTAACCCACTGACCAGTCCTAGGCTAACTTCTTGTTTTGTTGCGCTGGTGTTGAAATCTCAGGGAAAACATTAGTGATTCCATTGCTGCACCAAACTAACCAACTACTCTTTAGCAGATTCCCTGGCCAAGTTAACTGAATTTCCTGAAGGTTGTACATGGATGTGAGCCTTCTTTTGCATTGTCATCTCTTTTGTATTTATTTTTGTTTATGCTTATACATTCTCTTCCTGTTGAATGTTTTATTTCATTTAGGGTAGCCCTTCCAGCGAATATGATATTCCAAATATCTCCTCCTGCATCTAGGATCCAGAATAAATTCCGCTTCATACTCTTCTTCCCCATCCACAGAACCAGGGCAGGGGGGAGCATCTTTTAAATGCAAGGAACAGGGAGGTTCTTCAGAAAAAAACACTGATCAGTTGAAGACCAAATGAATCTTCATTGGAGCAGGCAATTATGAACGAAAGGCCACTGGATTAGTTTGCTGTGCAACTGGGAAGGGCTGATATAATTTTGAGTTCAGCTTTTTAGATGGGGGGGCAGAAGACAAGCACATAGTGGAAAGCTACATCAACACACACACACACACCAATCTCGGCATCCTCTTGCCTATGTGTATCTGTAGCATGTTTTTGGCAGCCTTGGCCAAACCCAACTGAGGAACTGAGCAGCCTGTCTCTCCTGTAGAAGTCAGAAGTGCATGGCACAATGGAGGCTGCGATTCTGGAAGGCAAGATGCAGGGATGGTAAACACAGACTGCCTGAAAGGGAGACAACCCTATGGAGGAATGAGTTTTTATAAGCCAATTCTGCGAGAGGCAACTTTCACTGCAATTGTCCTTCTGATAAGAGACATAACATCTCAAGTACTGTCCTAATGACTGATTCACTTTCTCCAATTGCTTGTTCAAGGCCAGATGATGCAAAGATGACAAATGAATCTGAATGTCTAATCACTGGAAGAGCATTTGTGTGCAAGTGCCTTCATGTCAGTTTTTGACTCCTGGTGACTGCCTGGACTAGACCCCGCAGTTTTCTTGGCAAGGTTTTTCAGAAGTGGTTTGCCCTTGCCTTCTTCCTAGGGCTAAGAGAGAGTGACTGGCCCAAGGTCACCCAGCTGGCTTTGTGCCTAAGGCAGGACTAGAACTCACGGTCTCCTGGTTTCTAACTTGATGCCTTAACCACTATACAAAACTGGCTCTAATCACTGAAAGACAGCCTTCCAAAACTTCAGTGTAAATCAATGTAAATTGATGTAAAACTTCCAAAACTTTGATGTAAATTGAAACGTGTGTTCTAAGATCACATGATTGTTTAAAGGCCCAAGCCTAAAATGTGGTCTAGAAAGAGTTGTGCAGTCTCCTAAGCCAATGGAAGGCCCTCGCAAGGAATAAAATAAGCCATCTTGGTAAACAAATCCACTGTCACAAAAATGGTTGCATAACCCTGTGCAGGTGGAAGATTGGTAATAAAATTCATTGATACAGAATCCCAAGGTTCAGAGGAGTATGAGCTGAGAGAAAACTGAAAGGGTGGCTGAAGTAAACTGATGGAGTGTGCAGAGACAGTCTTGATCTGACAACAGAGATGACAGGATGAAACACAGACACTGACATCTGCTTTCACCCTTGACCACCAGAATTCTCTGAGTACACCACGCAAACGATCCCATGTCCAGCAGCTCTACTGTCATGGCATAGTTGCAATCTTTTTTTCCCTTAGAGGAGAGAGAATGTATAAATGGCTGTTGGGAAGCAACTGTCCATCATTCATAAAGAAATGGAAGAATTAACCTGTGAGGCACCCAGTGGCCATCCATCCAAGCCCTGACATATGAACCCAGTGGTGGTTGCACTCAAATCCAGTCCAACAGATCTACTGCCTACCTTCCTGCCTGTAACTTTCCACCTTTCTGAAGGGTCTATACTCCGGGAAAGGGGACCGTTGCTTGGGTTTAGGAGCATGGCAGGGAGGAATGGGTATGGAAGGTCATATTCAGGTTTACACAATAGCACATCTGTTAGGATGTTCTGTGAGCCAGGGGCGTAAGTGATAGAAAAATTGAAACACTGTGCCCGCCTTAGCTGACATGGTGTGAGGGTTGGTGCTTTCTGCAGGTGCTCGAAATTCTGGCAGTCTGTGAGTATCTGCACTGGATGGATTGCTCCCTCCAATAAATATCTCCATTGCTGGAATGCTGTTTTGTATAGCAAGCAACTCTTTACTGAAAATGCCACAGTTCTGCACAAAGCAGGACACCTTTCCCACCCTCTTTCAGAACTTGGAAGGAAACAGTGGCTGCTGAAGCATCTGTTTGCATCAAAAGGGATGAGAGGGGTCCCCACTGGGAAGAGAAAAAGACTTGCAAGTCCTGAAAAGCTGCTTGCTCTTGAGTAAACCATTTCAATGTATGTGCTTTCTTAAGAAGTTGGGAGAATGCTGCGTACTCAGCAAAATTAGGAAAGAACTTTCCATAGAAACTTTCTAGAAAACATTGGACATCCCTCACATTTCCAGGTATCTGCCATGTGAGAACATATTGTGCTTTTGCACTATTTGTACTCCTTCTGAAGAGCTCCAATAACCCAAAGGGTCCAATGAGGAAACATCACGTGCACACTTTTTGAACTCAGCAAAAAGTTTGTGTTTGCAGAGTTGCTCTAAGACATTTCTAACATGAAATGCTAAGATATATCTTCTGGAAAAAAAAAAAGCATATCATTCAAGTACACCACTACATATTTGTCCAAAATATCAGAAAATATGCAGTAATAAATCTGGAGAAGACCGCATTACACTTCATCAATCCAAAAGGCATCACTATATATTCAAATTTGCCATACCTGGTATTAAAGGTTATTGAATATTTATGCCCCTCTTTCATTCTGATCAATTTGTGCCTCTCAAGTCCAATTTATAAAGATGTGTGTCTTTTGAATGTGGTCCAGTCGGTCTGAAATAAAAGGCAGCGGGTATTCCTAACGGTTATTCTGTTATTCTGTTCAGGAATCTATAGACATGTACAGTCTTAAAACAATAATCCCTTGTAGGGAGGAAAAGCATGGATGCAGATGCTGAAGATTTAGAAGGGTGACTAAAATCTTTCTTTAAATCATTGTCCAGAAACTTCTTCAGTGTGGCTAATTCTTGAGTAGACAAGGATATTGCCTCTTAGCTGGGATCTAGGTTCCCAGCTTCAAATTGATTGTATAGTCACATGCCTGATGAAGAGGCTATGTAGTTGTTCCCTCTTCCCCAAAAACATTAGCAACCTTTGCATAATTTTCTGGCAAGGAAGGAATAACAGTAAAATGTACTTGCCTGTTGTCAGCTATCTGACCTTTTTTTAATTGTCTGAGAGCCCCCTCCTGAATTCTTGGGAGGGGAGCCTACACAGTTTTCCACAAATGAGGCTCTGGAGCAATTCAGGCACTTACTTCTTAAGTGGCCTGCAGTTCCATAGGTGCAGTATTGCGCCTGACTCAGAGATCTGTACTTTAATGGTACAAGTCTTGCTAGGTGTCCTGGGGCTTCACAGCAGATATATAAATAGAGATCTCTTCTTCTCTGTTTCACTGCTCTTATTTGCATTGGGTTCTTGGGAGTTGGCATTTCAGGAGGCTACAGGGAGGAGGGATAGTGGTGAAGAGAGAGTGTGAAATATCTTCCTGTATTTTTTTTTTAATCTCACCTTTTATTATTTT
This sequence comes from Candoia aspera, assembly GCF_035149785.1. Taxonomy (NCBI): domain Eukaryota; kingdom Metazoa; phylum Chordata; class Lepidosauria; order Squamata; family Candoiidae; genus Candoia; species Candoia aspera. The sequence goes on along the minus strand of NC_086154.1, from coordinate 41,693,684 downwards.
TACAAATAACTCAAGGTGGGGAACATACCAAATATTCCTTCCTCCTCCTATTTTCCCCACAACAACCACCCTGTGAGGTGAGTTGGACTGAGAGAGACTGACTGGCACAAAGTCACCCAGCTGACTTTCATGCCTAAGCTAAGGTGGGACTAGAACTCATTGTAAGGATTGCCTACCCTAATAGACTCAGACTCACAAGCAGGAACTTAATGATATCTGATTTATTAAAGAATAGTATGCAAATACAGAGAAAGCTGAGAATGAGCAAAAGCATGCCAAATACAAACTAAAAACCCTCGGCTCAAACGTAATCCCTCCCCTCGCCCTGCCATTGCAAACTCCCCCCCCCCCCCAGGTGCTGGTAACCATTTCTGCTGATGTCCTGGGAAAGGAACCTTGAACACACGAGATAACCCAAACATATTCCAATCCAGCTGCCAACATATAACAATCCCACGAGATGGAATCCTCCTCCCCTCCCAGACGAAACACGCATCAGCCAAATGACATGCGAAACGTTACGATGTAACGGTAACATTGGAACGGTGAACATGACATACCGCCCCCCCCAAAAAACACTAAGGAGCAGGTTTCAGAGGATAAGCCAGATGAAAGCGTCTAAAACAGGAGATTGAACATCACGGGCAGACACCCACTCAGGGTGGGGAAAGTGTTTCCAACGAATGAGGTACTGCAGGGTGCCACGAAGTCAGCGAGAATCAAGGACCTCCTTCACCTCAAAATGTTGCTGTCCATCAATCATGACCGGAGCAGGAGGTGGGGGTTGTGGATGCCAATGATCGGAGTGGTTGACAGGCTTGAGCAAGCTGCAATGAAAAACAGGATGTAAATGTTTCAGATTGTGTGGCAAATCCAGTTTAAACGTGACAGGGTTCACAACTCCCACAATGGGAAAAGGACCAACAAACTTAGGAGCCAACTTCTTCGAGGGCTGAGGGGACTTAATGAACTTGGTGGAAAGGTAGACCTTATCACCAACTTTAAAATCAGGTTGAAGGGCCCGTCGCTTATCAGCGTGCAGCTTATAGGCAGATTGGGCATCAGCCAACGCTTGCTGAATCACTGGCCACGAATCTGCCAGTTGAGCAGCCCAATCAGACGCAGAGCAGGGCTGCACAGGGGGTTGAGGCAACTCAGGAATGGGGACAAAATCCCGTCCAAAAACAATATGGAAAGGGGTGTGCCCTGTGCTCTGATGGACAGCGTTGTTATAAGCCACCTCAGCAAAAGGTAGCAGATCAACCCAATTATTCTGCTGATCGTTGACAAATGCCCTCAAAAATTGCTCCAGAGTTGAATTAAGAACCTCCGTAGATCCGTCAGTCTCCGGATGTGATGCAGTGGACAACGCTTGTTTGGTGCCCACCAGCTTCAAAAATCCTTCCAAAATTGGGAAGTGAACTGTGTCTCGCGGTCCGTGACCAAGCAGGAGGGGCTACCGTGAATCCAGTAGATGTGGATTAGAAAAAGGCGGGCCAATTGCTGAGCAGACGGAATAGAAGCACATGGAATGAAATGGGCTTGCTTGGAAAAGTAGTCCTTTACCACCCAAATCACAGTCTTTCTCTGACTAGGAGGCAAATCCACAATGAAGTCCATAGAAACCTCCTCCCAAGGATGGGAGGGGCTGGCCACCGGCTGCAGCAGCCCGTGCGGTTTACCCCCCTTCCGTTTTGACATGGCACAGACAGGACAAGAAGCAACATAACTTTTTATGTCATGTCTTAATGTGGGCCACCAAAATTGGCGGCGTACCAGATGCAAGGTTTTGACAAACCCAAAATGACCAGCCACTTTATCATCATGAGACCTATTCAAAATCTCCCTTTGCAAACTGTCAGGGACATAGAGGTGGTTCTGCTTCCAAGCTAAGCCTCTGTCATATGTAACATTGTGTCTATTTGCTTGCAACCAAGTATCAAATTGCACCTCTAGCAGAAACTGTTGTTGCAATTGCGAAGGAACTGGCGTCCTTCCCCCAGCTGGTGAAACTGAAGCTGGAGGCAGCTGCGCACGAGTTTGACTGCGTGTGACAGCTTGCAAACCCAATTGGGGTTCTGTCCACACCGAACCCACCACGTCAGGTGCCTGGACCGAATCCTGGGGCAGGCAGGAAAGCGCATCAGCCAGGAAGTTTTTCTTGCCCAGAATGAATTTCAACTTAAAGTCAAAGCGACTAAAAATTTGAGCCAACAGATCTGCTTAGGACTGAGCTTACGGGGCGTGCTGAGCGCTTCCAAATTTTTATGGTCAGTCCAAACCTCAAAAGGACATTTAGCCTCCTCTAAGAGGTGGCGCCATACCTCCAAAGCAGCCTTGACTGCAAAAGCTTCTTTTTCCCAAACATGCCACTGCCTTTCCATCTCGGAAAATTTCCGGGACAGATACGCACAGGGCTTCAGGCGGTTGTCAGCATCTGCTTGCAGCAACAGTGCTCCAATTGAGAAATCAGAAGCATCCACTTGAACCACAAAGGGTTTAGTGGGATCAGGGTGTTGAAGAATGGGTTCAGCAGTGAACAGGCTTTTGAGTTTGTCAAAAGCCAACTGGCAGTCAGGTGTCCAAGTGAGCAATGCTCCCGGGTTTTTTACCTTGCGTGGGTCTCCCAACCTCTTTGTACGTAACAAGTCAGTGAGAGGCAACGCAATTTCTGCGAAGCCCTGGATGAATTGGCGGTAATAGTTGGAAAACCCAAGAAAACTTTGGAGCTGCCTGCGGGTACGCGGGCGCTCCCACCCCAAAATGGCTTGAATCTTCGCAGGATCCATCTCAATGCCCTTGTCAGAGATCCTGTACCCCAGGTAGTCAAGCTGAGTCTGATGAAATTCACACTTAGAAAGCTTAGCATAGAGCTCAGCCTTTCTCAGTTTGCTAAGCACCTGTTTCACCAAGCGCTCATGTTCCTCTTCCGTTTCAGTATAAATCAAAACATCATCCAAATAGACCAGTACACCCTTGAACAAATGTTCATGTAACACTTCATTGATCAATTGCATGAACACCCTGGTGCCCCCACCAACCCAAAAGGCAAAACTTTATACTGAAAAGAACCCAGTGGACAATTGAAAGCAGTCTTCCATTCAACCCCCTCCCGTATTCGGATGCGGAAATAGACTTCCCGCAAATCCAGCTTAGAGAAGATTTTCCCCTTAGCCAGATGTGCTAACATGTCTGTTATTAACGGCAGAGGATATTTGTTTAATATTGAGACCGCATTTAATCTGCGGTAATCTGTACAAAGTCTCAATGTCCCATCCTTCTTCACTCGATACAAGATGGGGGCGCCCACTGGCGAATTTGCTGGTTCAATAAAACCCCTGGCCAAGTTTTTGTCCACAAACTCCCGCAACGGAGCCAGTTCCTTTTGAGTCATGGCATACATTTTCGGTTTGGGCAGTTGAGCGTCGGGGACCAACTCTATCGCACAGTCAGTTTTCCGATGGGGTGGGAGTTGTTCCGCTTCTTTCTCACCAAACACATCTGCAAAGCCTTGGTATTGCTCTGGCAAGCCCTCCAGTGGTGTGACAGCAAAATGCGGGGTTGCTGCCACTGCCCTCCCCACTGCAGCCTCCGGAGCATCGTCCTCCCCAGGGGCTTGATAGAAACCATCCCCAAAAGTCAAAGTCCTGTGCACCCAATTTATATAGGGGTTTTGTTGGACCAACCAAGGAATTCCCAGAATGACTAAGGGATGCCCCACAGGCGCCACCACAAACAGCAGCCCCTCACGGTGGCTGCCCATTTGCAACGCCACCATGCCCGTGAAATGGGTGACCGGTTTCCCCCCCACTGTAGAACCATCCAGCTGGGTGAAAATCATGGGATGTTGCAGTGGAAAGCTGGGTAACTCCAAAGCAGCCACCACATCAGGGTGCATCAAGCAGCGCAAACACCCCGAATCAATCAATGCCCAAACTTCAACGGTTCTTGTGCGGGAGCCTAACTTCACTTTCACGTTCAGTGTGGGATAGTTGGCACTCGCCAAAACATGTTCGTGCCCGTCCTCCACCACCTGCCCACAGGTGCTCCTTAGAGCAGGTGGCTGGCGTTTCCCGCTGGCTGGTGTAGATTGGGCTCCCCCTCGCACCCGAAGTGAGGAACCTCCTCCACTTCAGTTTCAGCCATGGCTGCCTTCATTTTCCTGGGTAGGGAGGGAGATTTCCCCGTCGGCTTCCCCGAACGATCATCGGTCTTGCCCTTCGGGCATGCTGCCACTTGGTGACCTTCCTTTCCACATTGGAGGCACTGCCCTTTCGCATAGTGGCACTCCCTCTCCTCCTCCCAGGCACGTTGGCCGGACTTTCCAGTGGGCGCAGCAGGGCGGGAACCCTTGCTGAGCCCGGAATATCTAATCACCTTCCTGTGAGCGAAGGTTTCATGGGCATGCTCAGCCTTCCCTGCCAACTGTATCCATTCATACAGGGTATTTGGGTCGTCCCTACCGAGCGACCATCTCAGGACCTCCGTGTTCAGACCATCCTTAAAAAGTTCTATTAAGGTAGATTGGGACCAATCCTCAACCTTCCCAGCCAGAGCCTTAAATTCCAGAGCATAGTCCGCTACCGATCGTGGCCCCTGGCTAAGCTCCCTCAGCGCCTGTTTTGCCCTTTCTTTAGCTAACGGGTCTTCAAAGTGTAGCTTCAACGCCCACAGGAATTCTTCAAACTCCTCCAGTTCAGGGGCATCCGATTGACATAACTGCACATACCAATCGGCAGCCCGCCCCTTGAGCTTAGTGGCAAAAGCATTAATCTTGGCTCTTTCTGAACGAAAATATGGTTTCCATTCATCCATATAACTCCTTGCATTGGTAAGGAAGAACGATAGCTTAGTTGGATCTCCGTCAAATTTAACTGTAAAGTCCTTAACCCCCACTCCGGGTGGTCCCTTCGCCACAGCTGGGCAGTCAGACTTTCTTCTAGCTCCCAGGGATCTCTGCTCTGGAGGAGGGGACCTTGAAATTCACACCCTCAGCGCCCTTGCCTCCTCTCTGTGCCGGGTCCTACTCCTTTCCTCCAAAGAAGGTGGGGGCGAAGAAGGGGACGAATGCCTATTACTAGATTCCTCTCTCCTCCTCTCCCGGGGACCCCAGTCCATTGATATTTTCTGAAGCATAAATTCTATTGACTCCAATTTGGCCTCCACCAGTCTTATACGGTCAGGGGGTTGGGAATCCTCCTTTCCCTCCTGCCTCACCACAGTTGGGGAACTCGGGTACCGCTGTTTCCAAGACGTTTTGGACATCCCTTGTAGGGGTCCCTGGGTTTCATCCCAGGTGGTCAGTTCGCCTGGCGACTCGCCGGTCGGTTCAGGGGCTCTTTTACCTCCAACCTCCTCTTCTCCCAGGCTGGAGCTCGACACCTCCCGAATTTCTGAGAGGTCCTGAGTAGGGACCCTCTCTGTTCTTATCACCGTGGAGTCGGGTTCCCCCTCGCTCGATTCCTCGCTTTCCATGGTTTGGGGATTTTGTTTGCTCATCGCTAGCACTTCTCCCTCACAAAATAAATCTGGAAAGGGGCTAACAGTAAATTTTTTTTTTAGATTCTCAGCTTTATGTAAGGATTGCCTACCCTAATAGACTCAGACTCACAAGCAGGAACTTAATGATATCTGATTTATTAAAGAATAGTATGCAAATACAGAGAAAGCTGAGAATGAGCAAAAGCACGCCAAATACAAACTAAAAACCCTCGGCTCAAACGTAATCCCTCCCCTTGCCCTGCCGTTGCAAACTCCCCCCCCCCCCCCAGGTGCTAGTAACCGTTTCTGCTGATGTCCTGGGAAAGGAACCTTGAACACACGAGATAACCCAAACACATTCCAATCCAGCTGCCAACATATAACAATCCCACGAGATGGAATCCTCTTCCCCTTCCAGATGAAACACGCATCAGCCAAATGACATGCGAAACGTTACGATGTAACGGTAACATTGGAACGGTGAACATGACACTCATGGTCTCCTGGTTTCTAGCCTGGAGCCTTAACCACTAGACCAAACTGGCTCTGTTTCCTCCATGCCTCAACAACTCTAATCGCCCATCAATTACCACCACAATAATTCTCTGGTGTGCTTTGTCTCACTAACTCATCTCTCCGTTCATCAGCAAGTTCTTCCTGAAACTAGTCAGTCAAAGCAAGTTAATTTCACCCCCACATCTCTGGCATACAATTGGAAATCCAACAGATACTCACAAACTCTGTGATCGGCTTGCTTCATTTTGTGAATCTGCTCTTTCTCTCCTGCTCTAACCATCATAAGCAGCTCTAAATGTTTGCATGAAATGTTGGTAATTATCCAGCAATGGATCATTGTCCTCAGTGAAAGTCACCACCCATTTGGTTGCCCGTTCTTTCAGCAGACTGGGAACAAAAGACAACCTGGAGAGATGTCAAGGAAATTCTGCTGGCCAACTCACAGTATCAATTCACACTGGGTCATATTAAAAGTCAGAAATTGATGCTAGGGTCCTCCAGACTATTCCAGCAAACTTCCATGAGAGCAAAGTAATACTGGTCAGGCTGCAAACTGTTGAGTTGCTCCTCTCTTAAGGCAAGCCTTGCCCCAATTGCTCTGTTGGTTGACTCATAGCATGGTAGAGGTGTGTTATTTGCATATGTATTTGCTGTTGAAATTGTAACAATGCTTCAGCAGGTTGTTCTGCAGACAATGGGTGCCCTGAGGACCTGATGACATCTCCACGATCAAAGTCAAGGTTTAATGATTCTGATTAAAAAGTGAAGAGGCTTTCAAGATTGATGCCAGCCCTTCGACATAGGCCAGGTCAGGAAACAGTCACCACAGGGACTACTGGAATTCTACTTTATTGTTGTAGGATATATTAACAGAATCTTGAAAGCCTGCAAGGTCTGCCCTCTGTCTCCTCTCGTACCAGACTCAAGGAGGGGTTATTCTGAGTTTCTTTCTCACATCTTTTCCTTTCCCAGGACTGAGTTGTCTCTTATTTTGCTTTAGCTGTTTCTGCATATCTTCAAGATTACCTCCACACTCCTCTACAACTACCCTACTGTGGCCCTACCCTCCTCACTCACCACTACCCACCACACTAGTTGCTGTGAGCATGCAAACTGTTTTTTTTAAGTCAGAATCCTAAAATAGTCCAAGTATTTGGCACCTTCTGAGACCAACTAGAACCATCCTGTAGGTATCTTCCAGGTTCATTGTACTTCAATGAAATCTTCCTCCATACTGGCTAATTTCTTAGGATAGATTCAGAGTTGCATCCATGAGCTTTGCACATCTATTGCAAATAGGACATGACAGCATGCTTTAAGCTGGTGCTTTGCATTGCCTGAAAAAGGTAGCTTGGCAGTTTAGTATATTAAGACATCTTTTCATAATTATGTCTTGGTACAGGTGTCAGCTTCCTACCACCTGCTGAGGAGGAGGACCACTTAGGTTTGTGTTTGTACAGATACTTACAGAAGCAACTGGACTGCAGAATATGCTGCATTTTCTGATTAACTTTACTGCTTCTCTGTCAATAGTCTTTTGCATTAACAAGCCTCCTTCAATTCTCAGAATCACATGACCTGATCAGCACTTCCTCCAGCTTGCCAATGGGGGAAGTTCAACAGTGGATGTTCCAAACAGTGGCCCTCATCCTTGCAGTAAGGGGAAATGGCCACTGTATAGGGGAGCAGCAAAGTCACCTTTCACACTGAAGAAGTTGAAGAGAATAGACAGGTACCCCCATACCTTGACTCAGGAAGCAATGGTGAATCTGAGATGCCAGGAGGTGGGATGATGCAAGAGTTTCTGCCAATGCAATCTGCCCACAATTCAGCCTGATAGAGGTTGTACAGTATGTGTAATTGACAAGCACATTTTTGTAACTCATCCAAGATTTGCTATGCAGCACCTGAGTGCTTAGAATGGAGTGTGCAGCACAAGACCACAAAGCATGCTATTACACTGCTACCAGTTCATAGGAGTGGGGTGTTTGATCAGTTACCCTCCCATTAAATGAGACTACAACGTTGAGTCCCAATGCATAGGCATGCATGCGTAATGTGCAGAAACAGGATTGCCAATACTTGTTCACCAACATTCAAGGTGAGCATTTCTGATCATGTTCCTTATAAATTAGCGGTCTTTTCACCAAGAGGGAAATGGCGGTTTGTTTTCTATAAGTACTTAATGATGCAGCACAGCTTTTCTTTGTGGTTTCAGTGTGAAACAGTGCAAATAAAGGATGCAATGCCTCTGGGGCTTCGATTACAGTACAGTTCCTTTCCCCTTCAATGGGAAGCAAACAAAAAAGGGTTGCACACATTATATAGAACATTATGGAGTAACAGTTAAACATTATGGAATAACAATTGAAATACATATCTCCCCCCCCCCCTTTTCTGTTTTGGATTTAAACGGTCTTTTTCTGGCAGCTGATTAAATATATAAAATACTAGATGAATTAGTGACTTTCTGGTATACCTACATTTCCATGAAGCATAATTATCTCATCACCACCCTCAAAAAGTATAGGAAAAGATTATATAAATTGCATTCACTTTATATTCATTGTTGCTGCTAAATCCTGCCTTTTTCAGTGACGTCTTGGTTTCTATAGTAACTAGTGTACTTGAGCAGAAAAATAATGGGGAGAGGAAAACACAGAAATGCTAAAAACAAGATACATACAATATGTGGCAAAATACAGGGCATCTCACATTCAGTTGCACCACCATTGAGAAGCACTAACCTTGCTCTGTGAATGTTCCTGCTTCTGGAATTAGTGTCCAAAATAATAAGGCCATTTCACAGAGAAGAGAGAAGAGAACAGCTGTGCACAGATGCACAAAGCAGAGAACAAAGGGAGTACATGCAGTGGATATGCACACATACAAAACATTCATATACGTATATGTGGCTGGATAGATAGAAATACAGTAATATACTTACCATAATCATAATTGTGCCTTAAGATTCTTATTTATTTCCCTAAATAGAGCTTCAAATGTAACCAAAACAGCATGATCCATGCACAAGAGGCAGTAGCAGACATGGAGAATCCTAAAGTTTACAGAAGTACAAAAACCTTACAGGATAACCTTTCACCCACCCAAATCAGCAGTGTGAGAACTGAGCATTGTCAGAAGCCATAAAGTGATAACTGGCTGTTGGTTGGAATAAGGAAAATTAGGATAAAGGGGAACGAAATGGAATAGGTGAAAAGGAGAATGTGGGACAGGCACAGAGATAACAGCAAATCTACCCATACGCTAGATTGGTCATTTCCTAGTCCATACAAGAAACCAAATTATTTTTATTCTCAGGGATGAAAGTGAGACAATGGTTTGTGTGCTGTAGTTCATGGTAAGACTAACCAATTTGCAGGCACTTCTGGTGCTGGGAATTCAAACTTCCTATGAATTGAAAACACATACATGTGCCATATTTCACTAATTTGGTATAAACACACTGCATAATTTAAGTCTGACTGAAAAAGTAAATTTCCTCTGACCCTTTGGAGGAAATTTCTTCTTCCAAGCTCTGGCTATGGATGCCAGAAGCATCACCAATAAAGTGATTTCTTTAAAGGTTTTCATAGTAAGTCAGCAATTTTATGTATTAGAGATCAAAGACATTATCACACTATTTTATTGTCGAGTACAAATACAGTTGGGTAGTAAAATTTATTTTTAACGTAAAAATGATCCTAATCATATATACAGCATGGGGGTCTCTGCATAATTTTATAGGGGAAGATTTTCAATACATAGATTGTCAAAAATACTTACTGCAGTAGTTCTAAAATAATCTTAGCCACCCTCCCTGGCACTTTGGTTAATGATATTATGGGATTTTTTAATCTCCATTTCAAGTTAACAGTCGAAGGCACCAGACTTTCAAGTGAAAAAAAAATCCAACAATTCAACAGAGATTTCAAAAATGCATTTTGCCAGTGGACTGAGTTTATGTTTATTCCTTGTCCTGATCTCAATATAATTTGTTTATCTCTAGCTTGCTGTAAGCATAGAAGAAACCTGAGGCAACCCCAGTCCTGTGTGTCAATGGCAGACAGTGCACTCTGTGTACTAAAAGAAGAGAAATCTGAGATAATTATCCCAGCCCAGAATTCTATATAACTTCAGGAAAATACATGGAAAAAAAATCACTAGTGCTCCAAGACTTGTGCTTAAATCAGTGTGTCACTGAGAGGCTATTTAACATGTCAAAGAGGGTTTGGGGACAGCTAGGTTCAAACCTCTATTCATCATGAAAAAAGGGATAGGTGATATTCAGTCGGTCACCATTTTTAAGCCTAAACCATCCTACAGGGCTGGGGTGAAGTTAAAAGGAATAACCCCCTTTGATTGTAAACTGAGCTAACAGAGCGAGGATGGGATATAAGTAGGCTGACCATACGTACCGTTTTGAATGGGACAGTCCCGTTTTTTTGACATTTCCCAACCGTCCCGTCGTTTTAATATAAATGTCCATTTTGTCCTGTTTTTTTAAAAACGTTGGAGCCGTTATTGGGAAAAGCGGGAAAAAAACTGAAATTGAAATTGAAAAGGAGGCTGACTTACCCCTTGGCAGTAGTTCTCAATCCGGTGGGAAACCTAAAACAGGAACCGCAGGAACAGCTGATTGGCGGTGAGCAAGAGGAAGAGTCACTGCCGCCAATCAGTGCAGTGGAAGACGGTCGGAAAAGCGTGCCAAGCAGAAAAGAAGCCAATTGGCTCTCAGGCCAAAACGGTGGGAAGAAAATAAAATAAAAGGGCACGCCAGAGAGGAACAGGTTGTCAGGGACAACCATTCACTAGACTCCTCCGTTCCTGTCCTTCCGTCCCAGCTCGCCGCCGCCTTCAGCCCTCCTGTGCTTCTCCAGCCTCCTGCTGCCTCCATTCCTGTCCTCCCGCCCCAGCTTGACATCACCCTCAGCCCTCCTGCAACCTCTCCGCCCGACACCACCCCTGCACTAGCCTTTCCGGACCCAACCACTGCCACATCTCCCCCTCCTGCACCTTCCCAGCTTACCGTTGCCTCCAAACCTGCCTTGCCCTTCCAGCCACTGTCAACCTTCATTCCTGCACCCCGTCCCGTTTTGCCATCCCAATGTCCTGTTTTTGTCTCAAGGAAATATGGTCAGCCTTGATATAAATCCTGTCATCAGCATCCTTCTTCTTCTTCCTCAGTCTCTGCACAGAGAGCTTCCAAAAGACTAACAACAGATATTTCTTGTTTACATTGCTTGCTTACAGAAGGCTTTTGGAATTAGGCCAGGAGCTGTGCATGGGCACTAGGCTGCCCATTTCAATTTAAGTTAATGGAAAGAATGTTATTGGACCTCCATGGGAAGCAATGCCTACCAAAACCGAGGTTTTTTAGGAATATTCTGAATGGAGAGAGCTTTCTGAATGAAGACACCCTCCAGCAAAAAGGAGGGAGCAGATTTGTCTGAAGTAATAAAAGCTGGTTTGATAGTGAAAAAGGAAGTACTGTCTGAAACAGTTTTAAGCTCTGCACTCTAAAGGCATCTTGGGATGTGGATATCTTTTGTCCCCACTCTCCCTCTTCTATGCTAGAATTGTTATGTGTGTTCTCCCCACTCCCCTCCACCCACACCAATACTCTAGATTTTTGTGCATATAACTACTTACATGGCAGCCATACAATCCATTCAGGTGAATAAGCAAGCAACAATATAAAGACCCTTACTAGTTCAGGCCTATGGTTCATCTAATCCAGCATTCTGTAGAGAGCCAGTTTGGTCTAGTGGTTAAGGCAACGGGCTAGAAACCAGGAGTCTGTGAGTAATAGTCCGGCCTTAGGCATGAAAGCTGGCTGGGTGACCTTGGGCCAGTCCCTCCCTCTCAGACCAACTTGGTGCAATGTAGACTAGCCTTCTCATGGTGCACCCCGGGCAACGTGACTTGTCATGGCTAAATAGTCTACACATCTGACTGCTGGACCTCACAAGGATTTCCCAGCAAGAAAAAGCAGCATGAACACCAAACTGCTATGCCATATGATTAAAAAAATAATCCAGCATTCTGTGCCCTTCAGTGACCAACCATATGAATTCAGGAAGCTCACAAACATGAACAGAGGAATGCTGGCTCTTTCCCATTTTGTTCCCATGCAGCTGGTATATTCAGGTCAGGTGCTTGTCATAACACAAATACCAAATGAGCCACCCAGAGTTGTTGAGAGTCAGGTGGCATACAAATTTAATTTATTATTATTATTATTATTATTATTATTATTATTATTATTATTAATTTACACAACAACATGAAATCACAGCTGCCAGTTCTTTAGGTGGTGTTGGCCTTCATTCACATCAAGTTCTTCCCAAAAACCTAGGATGATGATGATGATCATCATCCAGACTAGTAGTTTTGACAGCCTAATACTCCATGATTTTTCCAGTTTCCTTTCTAAGTCCATCTAAATTGTTAGCCATCATCCCATCTAATGACAGCAAATGTTATCTATTTGTCTACCTATCAACATTTGTATGCTGCCTACTCACAAGACTCAGGGTAGCTTATAATATACAAAACTAAAAATATCCATAAAAGCAGCTCAACAGAAGGAGGAGGAGGAGGAGGAGGAGGAGGAGCATTGCATAAGTAGAATGCTTATAATCATGGCAAATTTCCCCAGCAGTCTGCTGCCCTACCTGTCCTACATGATTGGATGTAGTTGCATTCATAAATCAAGTATTTCAAGACATGAGATATGCTATGTCTCTGGGATCTGTTCCTACACTGGGAAGCCAAATGCTGGTAGACCATGCTGGTGAAACCTCTCATCTTTCAGAGAACAGGGCAGCTGATAATACTATGAGAGGGTGCCCCACATTTTCTAGGTGTGAGTTACCAACCAATCTGCCAAGCTGGGAGCAATGAACACAATAGTATTGGAAAAGCAGGCAGGAATGTAGGCCTGATTCTTTGCCATAGACAAGCCAGTCAGCTCTAGCTTCTGTTCCAGCAGGACACAAATTTTTGTTGCCTGTTCAGCAAATGAGTCACTACTATAACCCAGGAGTAGGGAACCAGTGGCTCTCCAGATGTTGCTGTATAATTTTCTGTGCAATGGGTTAGCTCAATGTTTCTCAACCTTAGCAACTTTAAGCTGGCTGGGGAATTCTGGGAATTGAAGTCCACACATCTTAAAGTTGCTAAGGTTGAGAAACACTGAGTTAGCTGATGGGTGTTAGGATTCAATATCTGAAGGGCCCAGGCTCCCATTTCTGTCAACTAAGAGAGGTGAGTCTGGCACCACCAAGTACTTCACTATGAAAGCAAAATTGATGCTGCAGAGGACGGGTAGTATCTGAGGTTTGCCACCTCCGTGTGCAGAATCTTATCACCAGCATTATGCTTCTTTCAGTAATTGTGAGCCAAGAGCAGATGGAACTGCTTTTTTTTTCTTTCATAGGAAATGAATCACTATATGTGAAAAAAATAGCTCATAGCCTGCTTCTCCCATCAGGCCTTGGAGCATGTGCTATTTGTGAGTCAACATGCCATTACTGCTTTTGTATGAAGCGGAGCACTGGCTTTTGCTATCGTATAATTAAAATGGGATGGAACATAATGAGTACCAGCAGGTAATTAACCCGATCCCCAAAGTCTGCCTTGTGTTAAGTCTCAGCATTAGTATGAATTGGAGTGCTTTTTGGATGTTATTCTTGCCTTTTTCTTTAGTATTCTTCCCTGTAACAGAAAGACGCAAAAAGTACGGCCCAGGTGCCAAATGGAGCCCACCAGCATCCCGTTTCTCAGTTTAGAGGCTTGGGGAAGTTTAATGGGCAAAATTATGACAACACTGTGAAAGTTGTGTTGATTTTCTTTGCTTCTTTCCTTCCTACATTATTTCAACATTAATTCTGATAGTGCTGCAAAACAGCCTCTCTCTCTCAGTCATTTACTTAATGCATTCGTTATTGCTTAATTGTTTCGTAAAGCCTGCACATAATAGAAACATTTTTCTTTTATTGCAGGTTGTTGATGGGTTTTGTTGTTGTTGTTGTTGTTGTTTGGCTTTCGCTTTGCATACCTTTAGAACCTTTCATGGAGCATCTCCCTGCAATCTAATCCTGCCAAAACGCCTATGCTTTGCAGGCTGAAAGCATGGGAAATTTTCTGTAATAAGGTCCACCACCTTGGACCATTTAGAAAGGATAAATGAATAAAGCAGACAAATGAATTTAATGCTTTGTACACCAAACATCAAGAAAAGCATTATGATGGCCTGTATTATTAAAGTAATTGTTGATGACTTTTTTAAAAAGCATCTATGCCTCTTAAACCTATGTTGCATGTTCAGTTGTACTATTAATTATCATGCAGAATGAATTACAATCCTGATTTCAGTATCTTTCACAAGAATCCTGTCCTATCCTATCCTATCCTATCCTATCCTATCCTATCCTTAGTATTCCTATTTACAACTAGAAAACATAGCCTGGGATTTGTTCTCTGAATCTGGGGCTGAGTCAAGAGAGACATCTTGAATTATTCAATGTATTTCTATGATTCCAAGAACTTGATTATTCTGGTTCCCTGTAAAAGCAAAAGTTCATTATATATTAAAATGCATTATTGTAACTGTGTAACCTTCTAAGTATATAAATGTATGAATGTTAGTAAGTGTATTTTTGAGAAGCCATGTTAGTATTTTATTTCAGTGATGATCTACCAGAATATGTCTGAAGCTTCTGGGCTGCCATAGTCCTTATCCACAAGTGCCATATACCCACATTATAGCACAGTCTGTTTCTTTTTTCCTAACTCAGTGTTATATCCTCATGAGCATGCTTGGTCTTCAAGGAACCATTTACAGGAATTTCATCTGCATGGCTTCCTTTCTGAAATAGCTTCTGCACTTCTAGAAACCTTGGGGTTCCCTCAGAAGCTTCAGGGGAACTCCACATCTCCTGAGAACATAATTTGTTGAGAAGTCCTGATTCAGGTAATGAATCTACTGTAAATCTAATTATTACAGAAACAATGAAGCAAATTTCCCTGTAGATAGCTTATGTATTCATTATGGGTTCATTTTCTTTTTGGCAGGTCTTCAAAATTGAAGGCAAGGACATGAAAGCTGAATTCTGATCTGAACCTGCCCCCTGGGATGTTTATGAAGAAGTCCCCAAATAGGGATTGAATGTCAGCGTGAATAAATTTTGCTGACCTGCTGAAGCTAAAAGTCAGCAAAAGAAATTTGGGCATGATTTCACCCGTTGCATTATCAGCTCCTTGTGAGTCACCAGGCCCTGGCCACTAGTATGAAAAGGAGCAGAATAGCTTTGGTCTCAGTTATCCAGAAGAAAGCCCCTGTGGCTTTGGTGGCCATTTGATGCATTAACATATGAAAAGGAAAGAACTAGAATAATTAATTCTCATTTTCTGTTTGAATCCTGATGCTCCCTGGGATTTTTTAAAAAATCTTAATCTCAGTTTAGCATAATCATTTCATCTGATTTAAATCCATTGTTCAGTCTTTATTTAGTGCTACTTTAGTTAGGCTTAAGGATATGTATTTAATAAACACGTTGCTTCAATTTCTCCAAGCTCTGGGAACAATCCTAACTTTGCCAGGAAGGTGATGGAGAAAAAGGTGTGAGCATCTATTGCTGGTGAAATTCACTACAGGCTGACGTCCATCATCAGAAGTTCTTTGGTGAATGTTCTGCTTGTAATATTCTCCCGAAAAAGGAAAAAAAATGAGACATGCTGGGGGTTAGGGTTTAGGTCAAGATTCAAAGCTCTTTGTTCTTCTGACACAACCACAAAATTATCATGATATTTTGGAAGTTATTTCTCTATGATGCCCATCAGTGAGAAAAAAATGAGAAAAATCTTTCCCTATCCCTTATTACATCATATTTCCAGAAATCAATGGATGTGACAACCCTTCTGCCATCAAATCTCTGTGGGGAGTCTGCTACTTAGAATTTGCATGAGATCTCGCAGTTATGCCCCAAAAGATTGCTGACCTCTGCCTTATACCTCTGTCATATGCATTTTTTCTATCAGTACCTAAACTTTGAGGTACTACAATATTTAGAGATAATAAAATATTATTTTCATTTATTTATAATTGGTTCTATTACTCACCTTCAGCATTGTTGGATGGAGAAAATGAAAAGTTAGCATATGATACAGTATAGTATAATAATGAATCTAATCACTTATACCAGTCAAGAGATACTTGTTTTCATCACAAACAAGCAATTAGTGAAATAATATCTTGTGCAAGGACAGTTCTAGTCACACATCGCAACTTCCTTCCTCTCTTCTCTGCTTCTCAGATCTGCTCTGGAAAGTTCCCAGCTCTTCAGAGCAGATTTGTAATCACATTAGTGGATAGAGGAGAAGGCAAGTGTCTCCTCCACTGATGGAAGCAGAAGGAGCTAAGTGCCTATGAAACAGTTACAACAATTCTCAAAAACTCTGATTTCCAAAAAAAATATTTTGTTACCTATAAATATTCAGCTCACTCAGTGATATGCAGTCTAGTACTCTCCAGATGTTTTGGACTTTAACTGTCACAATCTCTTGTTATTGGCCATGGCAGTTTGAGGTGATGGGAGTTGAGACATTTAGAGGGCATCAGGTTGCCTACTAATGAGCTGTCTAACAACCTGCTCCCACATCACACAATGTTTTCATCTCCTAACAGAGATGTTATGATTGTTAAGAGATCTCTAACTGAGAAATCTCAATACTCTTATCCAAACACAGTTCCTAGGATCCTTGAAAGGAAAGTTAAGAGAACAGAAATCAGAACAGAGTTTGGTAGCATCTTTTAAGACAAACGAATTTTATAAGGCATAAGCTGTCTTAAGCTGCAATTCATTGGAGATCATTTAAGAGATTTTTAGGAGGGCAATGAGATTCCTCCCATTGTTTATTAATGAATTCTTTACAGAGTGCTGACTGCAATGAAACCAGGCTGCCATCATTGTTGTCATCATCATCATCATCATAGTTTGATTTATATCCCACCTTTTTAGGGTACTCAAGGCAGATTACATAGGGGTTCCTTTTCCATCTACACAACAAGATCCCTGTCAAGTCCATTGGCCTGACAGAGTGACCGGGGCCTTTGCTATAAATCTAATCCTATGGATCCCATGAGAGCATTCCAGGGCCATGAGATAAGTTGGACTCCTACCACCAAAAGCAGCAGGACTTCTGAACCTGGAGAAGAAGAATCTGACATAGTTCCTCTGTTCCTGTTTTGGGGGCTACTTCTTACTGAGATCTGGAAATCCAGACCTTGGAAAACCCGCAAAGACAATATTGCAGGGTGGTGGAGGGAGGGGGATGCAAAACTAATTATTTGCTCAAAGCAACCTTGTGTCTTTGACAAGACTAAAAATAAATAAATAAAATTGGCAAGCCTAAAGGATGGTCTAAATTTATTTCCTTCCACTGCAGACCACAGAAGTATTTTTTAAAAACAGCCTTTTAATATTTGGAGCACTCTAACAAGTCCTTAATATTGCTCTAACTTACACAGGCATGTAGAACATAACGTTAAATACAGACAAGTTACATGTTGGGCTTATATAGTTGCATCAATAGTTTGTAATAATGATTCTTAAAAGTGTTTTGCCAATCTATAACCTGCTCACCGGTACTTCATGAAACCAGCAGTGTGGTTTCATGGTCAGCCTAGAGGGCTGTAGAGCCTCCCCACAACCACTAAAACAAATCATCTGGCAATATGAGAGTGAGTGTGACAGCAATGGGTAGCGATTACAGATAGCCTTTCACGCCAAGAATTTCCCAAACTATGTGCTATGTAGCAAATTAGAAGCGGATTCCTGAGCTCTTCCACAGCAGCATTATAAATCTGCACTAGTGCTGATTGAATCGGCATCCTGTAGGGTATCTGGAGGTTGGCTTGGCTTGGCTTGGCTTTCAGTGTAAGGGGTTATCAGTGTTTTTTCAATCCAGATAAGTTCATAACAATCTCAGAGTTAGTGCTCATTTGTAAAGCTTACTCTATCATTATTTGATGTTCCTCTGTTATTCCTTTTATCCTTTATTTACCGCCTTGTTTTCCATGGTATCAGTTCACAGAAATAGTGCACAGCCTAGCTGACTACAGATTTTAAAAACACCCTTCTAATATTTATTCTTCTCCTGTGCCTTCCATTATACAGCTTGTTGATCTGCTTTTACTTATTAGTACAGCATATAAAAGAGACCTAAAAGCTAATCAGGAGTGGAAGGCAATAGAGCAGCCATCCCAGGCTGGCATCTTCCTCCAAGCATGGTGCCAGCCTGTGCTGAACTCCAGTTCACAGAATTCATGGTTCCCGTTGTTCCATCAAGCACAGTAGGAGGATATACTGGGACTGAAGAGTTTTGCTTGGCAGATGCATGTTTCAGTATGTTTTGTCTTCTTGCATAATGTTGATACATACTCTATTTGGTTTGTTTTATGCACAGGCTCATATATTATTTTTGAAGACTTTTTTTTCCCTTTCTGATTTTTTTCCCTAGTTGCCCAGAGCCTTTGGGACATTAGCCTTGTCACTAGGAATTCATGGTGAGGTCCAACAAATGGCATCCATACTTCAGTTACATTACAGTGCATTCCATGTGGGTCATTGCTACAAAACCAGAAGCTTCATTCAGTGCAAAATGTAGAAGTTAGGATGCTAATTGTTACATAATACCAGGATCACCTGATGGGCATGTTGATCTACATCTATATCTACAGAATTTCTTTCTGGCACAGTTTAAGGTATTGGAGATAATCTCTAAAGTTTTGAATGGCTTATGCCTGGCTGAGACACAGCCCCTTCCAGTATGAATTCCAGAATGAATTTACTGAACGTTAAAATCTGAACACCAGTCCTGAGGACCTGCATTTGGTCCCCCCCACCCCCCACCCCACTTCACTTGCCTTTAAGAGAGCAGTTAAGATACATTACTGCAGCCAGGTATTTAAACATCAATAACTTTCTTATCCAAAGATTTTAATTTTATTTATTTATGGAATAAATTTGTATACCACCTCATTCAAACTTATCTTGCCCGTATCTTGATTTTGTAAAATCCTTTTTGTATTTCCATTTGTTTTAATGTTATAGCTACCATGAACACTCCATGATTGGAAAGGCAGGTAGAAATTGAAAGAAAAAAATACATACAGGCACATCTAGACATAGGCTGCTATTAACCATGTTTGAAGAACCTTCAACCTTTCATTTTGGACAGTCTCCAAGATCTTTTTTTCCCCAATAAACACACAGGAAGAATAACATTGCTTTAGGAAGGCATCAGTGCTTCCATAAAACAGCAGCCATTATTTGAAGCTCCACCTTCATTTCAGATCTGAGCAGTTAATGGAGATCAGAAGACCCTTTAGACTTAATTTGCCTCTGTATCCTTGCTCCACAAAGTGCAGGCAGCTGTTCTTTGCCCAAATATTTCAGAATGTTGGCTTCCTGGGCAACTGCTACTTTTTCTTTATGACTAAATTGGATGTATATCCAGTATCCACAGAGAAGGAATGTTATGGAGGAAAGCAACAGCCAACATAAATGGCCTGGAAACAAGAAAGGGGGAGAGAGAAAGAGTCAAGAGAAAGAAAGGTAAGATAGCAATGCCAGCTGGCAAGGGGGGTTGGAACTAGCTTGTCATCTGATAAAAGAATAGCCTATTTTTCTGTGCTTAGTTCCAAACATATGCATTATTTGGTAGGTGTCCAACAAGAATCAGATGATCAGAATTTGCATTTACATCTATATTTCAGATGAGAAAGCTCAAGATTTTCAGTAGAGGAAGCACTAAGTCACAGTGCAATAATAAATACATGATTAAAACTGCATTCCAAAAATTTCTGCAAGTCATATGTACGTGATCAGGATCTCTCACTTAAAAAGAAAAGAAAAAAGAAAAAGTTGATCTGCTTCAGAAAAAGGCATCAGCTGGATCATTTGCATCCCATTCCATTCTTCCTGATTAAAATTGGGTCTCTGGTAAATTTGGCATGTATTATAATCAACCAAGCAACCATATGGTGGTTGTATGTTATCCCTGTGGGGGAAATGGCAGCTTGACGGGAATGGGAAAGGTGCAGAGATTAATCAGGAAAAAGGCACATATGGACTTATGAAATGAAGGAAACACAGCATTTTAATGTGTGCATTGCAAGAATCTCATTGGATGGTATTTAGTAGTGATGAATATTCATTAAGGCCACCTTTCTGAATTTCAACATTTCTCATTTAAATATTTCAAGGGTGAGTAACCTGCCTCCTGCCTACCTACAGACTGCCAACAATGGCCTGGGTCACTTTAGGGGTACCCAGAGCCCCTCAGACTTTTCTCTTTTCTTTAAAAAATAATAGGTTAACATGCCTATTTTGCTCTAAATCTCCTACCACTGTCTCCCTCCCAACACAGATATATGAGCCAAAGTGTTTGGACACCATCCCTCTTGATGACGTGGTTTTATTGCAGCACTCCCTGCAGCCTTCGTGGTCTGGAAACCTCTTCCTTTCACACAGAGTCCAACTCCAAATGCCATCCGCTGACCAGACGAGTTAGGATCAGGAGTATTATACCCATCTTGCAAATGAGGGAGGGGTCACTAGCAAGATAGTCTACTTCCCTAATATCCTCCATTTGCTTATACAACATGGCATACAAGTTCATTTGAGGTCTTCCTCATTTGCAGGTCAGTCTGCGGGCTATTACTCTGCATAGCTGTCTGTAATTCTCTGTAAGGATGCCCAGGATTGCATATTAATATACTGTAGGAATTAACAGCTTATAAATTAAGGGCCGTTGTTTCAACTGTGCTGTCCTGAGAGCAAGAATACTTGGATGAGGACAGAAATGTGTGGTAATTCTGAGCATGATCTGAAGGTTTATTTGTGCATCATTTATTGTTCAAAATGATTTCTAGCAAATATTAAGAATACAAATCTTCCTGCAATGAAAGACTGGTAGTAGGATTTTCCATTCCTTCTTTTTAATTCCTTCCTCCTGCCAATGTAGAAAGTAACAAATAAGATTGTCCAGTGCTATATCGTTTGAAGAAATGCTGCCTCCAGTTCAGTTGTGCAATAAACTTAAAACCAGGTTAGAAGGAGTGACAGTTTATTTATTGTCAATGAGTGTGCCCCGAAGTATTTCTCAGTACACTCTCTGCACTGAGAGGATTTTCAGAATAGAGGAAGGACCACATACATACTCCCAATCTGGGAATGCCCATCATGGCCTGGAGTCCCTCTCTGAAAGCTCTCCATCAGTCATGGAATAATCTCAACTGACAGGATTTCTTTCCTACAAAAACATGTCTTACATCACTGAATCCAGAGAAGCAGCCCTGCAATTAGCTTAGCCAATAGGAAACCACAATAGCCAATAGATTAAGAACATTATGTAAGTGGAATTATTTTCATCTCTGTCTCTCGGCAACCACTTGTGACCTATAACTACAAGTGCTTTGCAAATGGTTTCTTATCTAGATGTAGGAGAGGGAAAAAACATAACTTACACAGTGAATACCACTCTTGGTAAGTAGTTCAAATTTACAGCTGGACTGTCCAGCTACATAAGACGTCTCATTCTTCAGTCCAAATACAAACTGAAATACAGTGGCACAGCCACTTAGGTTTCTTGAATGTTAAGGCATGGTGTATCTTATTCTTTGCTATAACTGTCACTCTGCAATTTCCAGTTACAATAGTGGGTTGTTTGCATGTTCAGTGATACTGGGAGGGTGAAGAAAATACACTTTGCAGCCCCTCACTGCCTTTTCTTTTTCAGCAGAAAAAGGGAAGTGGAAAGGTATTCTAAAGAGTGTTCAGAACACCATTCCCCAGCATGCGACCTTCTACCATACATCAGTGTTTTTCAAACTTGGCAATGTTAAGATGCCGGCTGGAGAATTCTGGGAGTTGACGTTCACACATCTGAAAGTTGTCAAGTTTGAAAAATACTGTTCTACATCAAATGGGACTGCAGTGTTCAAAGTACCCCAGGCCACCAGCTGAGATGCCAGGTAGGGGGGATGGTTTATGGAGGAGTTTCAACAAGCTTTGAGGAGTTTCAGCAAGGCATCTGTCTTCTTCTAGAAGGGCTTTTCCCAGGAGCCCTTGCTACAGAGTGCGTTTTTCCACCAGCCACCCTGCAAATATTCTTTCTGTATTTTCCATGAGGAACCCTCATATGCTTGCCACATATGTTCTGTCCATTTTGAGGATAAACTGCAGTGTTTGCACTGAAATCACACTGATTTTGGGACAAACCAATTAGGTCCTATCTTCATCCTGCAGAAACTAAAAAATGCACTGAAGGCCCCACAACATACCTCCATGCTTTTGTTTAGGGTACATCACTGATTAGCACCAGACTGATGACTGTTTTCTTATTTTGATTCCTGCTTATTCCTAACATCCTAACGTTGGCTTTGCCTGCCATAATGCTTAGAATGAATGTTCCAGTTCCACCAGATTGCCATAATGGATTAATACAACACATGCATACAAAACACATGCATGCACACAAATATGCTAGCATATATTTGAATTCCAATTATTTCAGTATTCTGTGTCGCAGATTGTACAAATGTCTGCAAATTTTGTTTTTACAGTAGTCAGTGAAAACTGTAACTGAGATAAAATGGATAAGGTTTGGTTCAATTGACTGGGAGCAAATCAGGACTTATTTCTTACCCATCATCAGAACTGGCTGGCAATCATTACTGGAGGGCCAAAATGGACAACATTGCCCTCTATTGATCTCCAGTTGCTCTAAAAGCAACCCTCCACCAACAGGAGGACATGGTAGCCCTCAGTCCAGACTGAATACCTTGCAAACTATTGCCAGAATGCCTCAGTCCAGATATGATTTTCTTAAACCAGTTTAGAGTCAAGCTGGCATTTGCACAGGACAGGAGCAGCTTAAACAGTAAGTCTGGATATGTCCTGGATTTGCTCCATATAGAATGAGTCTAGCTTAGATGAGATGTCATATGTCTATTCAGATATGCATTTTAGTCCTGAGATAAATGATTAAATGTCATGAAGGCCAGGGCTCAGTTACAATGTTGCTTTGGCCAGAACTATTGATCTGCAGTCAGGGATTAACCTTCAAGAAATATGAGGCTAATTCAGTTAGATAATGAAGAGATAATCCACTTTTCTGAATCTTCATTAAAAGAAGATGGAGATCATGGACATCTGTTTGAATTGTGGCATAAGGGCCTCCTAGAGAATAAATACTAGCCACGGTTTCTTGGCTAATTTCCAGTATAGGTAATTATCAAGTGCAATGCCCTAGTTACACTTCCCTGTAGTTTCAATTAATCAAATTGTTATCATACTCTGTGGGGTACTTGCACTGTTCTTGTTAAATAGCTACAGCTTCTTCCCACCTAGGAAACTCTGCCTTTTCTTGGTGTGGCTGAATATGCACACATTATCAGCCCTTTGAGGTAGGCCTCAAGGGAAACAGACACCACATAGGCCAGTGTTTCTCAGCCTTGGGAGCTTGAAGATGTGTGGACTTCAACTCCCAGAATTCCCCAGCCAGCATGGGGAATTCTAGGAGTTGAAGTCCAAACGTCTTCAAGCTCCCAAGGCTGAGAAACACTGACATAGACTATTGGAACTCTCCTTTATTGTTGTACATATCATAAGAGAATCTCGAAAGCCTGCTGGAGCTTCCCTTTGGCCCCACTTATACCCTACAGAATCACAGTTGTTTGGAGTCTTGTCCTCACACTCCCACCTTTCCTAGAGCTGAGCTGTGGTTTGGTGTCTCTTTTATCTGCTAACAGTTGTTGCATTCCTTTGCCAAAGTTACCTCTGCCTTGTACACACCTATGTTTAAGTGGTTGATAGAATCCCAAATAGTGTAAATCAACATGATGTCCACCAACTTAATAGACCAATTTCAGTTTATCTCAACCAGGGATCTAGATCAGAGCCCTTGGAACTGATTTATTTCCTATATTAATGTTGCTATAAATGGCAGCTAATGATATGAAATATTATTGTTATTTGTTTGGACCTTTCAGGTCAAATTTCCAAACAGTGAGCTGTCTCATGCTGATTTTTTCATACAGCTACAGCACACAATTTCCTTAAACTGTGACACATGACCATCCACAGGAAACCCACAACAGGCATGCAGGCGTGCTTGTCAGTTTTAAAGAACAAGTAGACGTTCTATTTTTCTAAAACCTTGTTGATACAAGGATCTCTTTGGCTTCCTTCTGTGAGTTGAATGGGTCCAATAATTTCACATTGGTCCCATTCATACATATATATGGCACACAGACACACACACACACACACACATATTGTTTGCCTGATAATGGCAGAACTACTCTACTTTAAGCTGTAGTTTCACACAATTCCCTTTAAGACCCCTTCCTCACCCTCAGGTACAGCAGAAGAGTTTGTTCCTTTATTAGTGCTGAAAGTTCACACGAGAGGCTGTTTGAATTCCAGACATGAATTTGTCTTTTGCCTCAGTTGATCTCTAGCTCTAGTTCTCTTGATGCCAACCTAGGATTCCTACAATATGCCTGAAACAGCGATAGGCAATAAGGAAACCTGACATATTCACCAGGGGGCATTATACAGAATGTCACCCTTCTGTTGACATTTCCCTGGGTGGGTGTTTTACTACTTCTCTTTCAGGAAATAAATAGGGTTGAAATACAAGTCACACTACATTCTCAGAGGTCAGATTTTATGATTTCTTTCCCCACTGCTTTGTGCAACTCAGAAAACTCCTAAGTATAAGCAGCATAATGGGATATAGAAATGTTCAATATGAATCTTTCTTTCCACTTTGGGCGTTTAACAGGGATTGTGCACATGACCACAGTGGGATGCATCCTTTCTTTTCCAGCACCTGAAAATGTAAAGTTTTGATTATTGCTAGGCCAAAATACTCAGCTCTTTTTCCAGGACTGTTCTTGTTGTGAGCGGCATCCTCTGAAGACTGTGTATGTTTGGGAATGGGCACATTTTAAATACAAAGTCATCAAGGATTTGTTTTTCTTTGTTTAAAGAAACAACAAAGAAGCTATCGCTGCAAATGATGGCTACTTGTTTGCTCTCTGGCCTTATTCCTGGGACAGAATGCCCCTGGGAATGGCATAACGAAGTGGCTAAGAACAGCAGAGCTGCTGCATCATCTGGCTTGTTTATTTAATGGGGAAAAAGACGCTTGCTTGGCCCCCTTGTATTGGGGAGGGGGCAGGGGGAGAGGCCACTTCAATGCATGAACCTATGAAACTTAGCAAAACTTAGTGTTTTTCAGCTTACAAAAAGGTCTTAATTTTTGTTAGCCCTCATCCTTGTTTGCCTTTCCTTTCAAGTGAGGTGTTCCTCATCTCTGATAATTTTTGCTGATTTTTGTTTGCTCAGATCTTATTACAACATTCAACACAGGAACAAAGTTCTACATAGTAGTGTTACTGAATGGACTATACAAGAAGTATATGATCTAGCATGATCGATTGATTGATTATTTGCCATCAAGTTGTTTTCAACTCCTAGCAACCACATAGGTTTTCTCCATGACAATCTAGCCTTACTTAACCTGTTCTTTCAGGTCTCTCAACAGTGCACCCATTGACACTGCAACTGAGTCCATCTACTTTGCTGCTGGTCGTCCTCTTCTCTTTCCTTCCACCTTTCCCAGCATTGGAGCCTTCTCCAGAGAGCGATGTCTTCATATAATGTGGCCAAAGTAGGATAAATAACTGCCCAGAGTCCCTCTTTTGGGGGAGATGGGCGGTAACAAAATTTGAATGATAAATAAATAGAGAGAGAGAGAGAGAGCCTGGTCATTTCTGTCTCAAGTGAGAACTCTGGGTTGATTTGTTCAATGATCCATTTGTTTTCTTGGCTGTCCACGTTATTCTCAGGAGACTTCTCCAACATAAAAGTTGAAAAGCATCAACCCTATCCTGCTTCTTCAAAGTCCAACTTTGTGGAGTGTCACAGAAAATACCATGGCTCACGCAATTCTGATTTTTATAGGCATAGACACATCACAGCATTTGAATATCTTTTCCAAGACTTTCATGGCTGCTTTACTGCATGCTATTCTGCGGTATATTTCTTGACTGCTTGTTCTGTTACTGTTGATGGTTAATCCTAAAAGACAGAAGCTGTCTACCACTTTGATATCATCACTGTCAATTCTAAGGGTGGTTGTTGCACCCGTTGTCATTAGTTTGGTCTTCTTTATATTTAATTTTAGTCCCATTTTTCACTGTGCTCCTTGACTTTTATTACTAGACCTTGCAGATCCTTTGCATTTTCCGCTATTATTTAGAGTAGTGCCAACAGCATAGCACAAGTAATTGATCTTTCATTCTCCAGTTTTAAAACCACGCTCATCTTCTTCCAATCAAGCTTCCCTTAATATACAGTAAATTCAGCATAAAGTTTGAATGAATAAGGGAGAGTATACAGTCTTGTCTCACTCCTTTGCCAACCTGCAGCCAGTCTGTTTTGCCATGTTCTGTCAGAACTGTAGCTTCCTGACCTGTATATAAGTTTCTCAAGAAGACAATGAGATGTTCTGGGATCTAGCATTATTAGATCATGTTTTATTATTAAGAGGCAGTACTGTGGGTAGCTGTTAAGTATCAAGCTATGTTTGTTATAATCGTATGTTTTAACTGTCACATTTTTATTACTGAAAGCTGCTTAGATTCCATATAAAGGAAAGAAGGAGGAATTCATCTAACATTTTCAAAATTTTGAGTAACACTCTATCTTCTCTGAAATCTTCGCAACAATTATTATTATTCTATACTATCTGTAATTTGTACAGCTTCAGTACAGAAGTCAGCTGATACAGTGTTATAATAATTCAATCTCTCACACATAAAAAGTGCAAATAATAATTTCAGAAACTAGAGAGAAACATGACAGCCTGTCCCTCACACATGAGTTATTGTTTTCTCTTTCAGTGTTTGCTGGGAACATTTACCTGTCCCTTTGATGGAAGATGGTACCATGACGCTTACTAATCCTAGAATGGAATCTGCTCTGAAGCAGAGGTGCTGTTGGTTTTGAAGGGGGCTGGGCAAGGACTGATTTGACTTCCCCCAGGTACCACTACTGACCCATTTCTCCATCAGTTTCTAGCTGCCTATGACAGTGACACTGCTGTTTCTTCTGTCCCTTATCTTGGCATAATCTGCTCTGTGGCTACCATACACGGAATGTAATGCACTGGCTTGCTAGGCAGTGCTAAAGAAGATGCACACCACTGTAATTTTTAAAAATATAAATGTCAAGCATTCCTTGGCCATGCATCCAAGGCCAGCATCTACTTGGTTCAACTGCCTATTGTTTATCTGTTGAGAAACTCTCTCTTTTTAAAAACAGTATGCTCCTGCTCTTTCAGTCTGGACTGGCTGCAGAACATCATCAACACTGTTATCCGATGGATGTTTGGCTGGTCCCAGTTAGCTCCCAACCGTCTGCCCTAAACAGCACCACTGTACTGAGGAGTTGTTTCCTGAATGTAAAGCACTTGCACATATTAGAAGTAGCAAGCTTTCCCTGCCAATTTCTGACTCCCTGTTCCTTTCTGTGCAAAGGATAACTTCTGTTGCAGATACTACAGGTGAATGCTAAGGAGAGTTGGCTTCCAGCCAGGATTGTCAAGAGGTTAATCATTTAATCACATATGGCAGATGTGCATTCTGCATATATCCTACTGTTATCAGTGCTAACATGAACACTGAAACACAGTGTGTGGGGAGAGGCTTTGCCCACATGGTCAGCACCTCACCAGTCGTTGTCCAGGCCTTTAAATATGGGGGTAGTTTTTGAATATCTGATCCTTCTCATTACTGTTCTAGCACTAGTAATGCTGTGCTCCATTCACTTCAATGGGAAGCCAACGCAACGATGCTCACTGACCCAGCCAAAGACTGTCCTCTTGCTCATCTTCAGGTCCCTCATTTGTTCCAATTGTCTGATTCTCCTTTTCTTACTGTTTTGCACTTTATTTTAATCTATGAATAAGCACATAAAGGCAAGGGTCCAATGTGTTTACATTTGGCCTGCATAATTGCTTGCATTTGTTATATATTTATGAACTGAAATGGCAAAAATTTAAATACAATCAAGAGCTGCTAGGAGGAAGTGGAAACACCACTGAACTGCATGTTGTAACTAATATCTGGAGTAAGCTTTTCATTTGAAACTAATGGAAATAACAAAGAAATGAGCAAAAATTTTATAATCCATGTATATAGATTAGGTTTGGCCTTTTATCTATGTGCTTATCAGCTGTGCTAACACTTTTACTAAATACTTTATTTTTCACTGTTTGCTGAAGGTACTTTATATTTCCAAATTAAGTTTCAGTTCATAGAATCTGTGCCCAGAAAGACACATACCATCAGCATTTTCCGATGTATGTTTGATTTTGTGGGGACAGCAGAGAACGAACATTTCAGCGGAAGTAACTCTGCTTCTCCAAACGTTGTTGGTTGGGTTCAGGTGGTGGAGCAGTACCAAGAATAGAACTAATATAGACTTTCTTAGCTAACTGACAGGGGACTTAAATCAAAATTGCCCAAATTACCTGTTCTGGAATGAGACTACTGCTAGTGAGGATTTCTAAAATATTTGCCTGCACATAAGATATTTACCTCTGGAGGAGAATAGAAGGAAAAAGTGCATATGCAGCTGTTTATAAAGGCTTTGGGTTTTTTTGTTTAAATACTATATGGAGTTTTGTCCTGGTGCATTTAGAGTTTCCCAGAACTGTTTATCAAACAAGTTGGTTAGAATTTTTTTTTAAAAAGGCAGGAAGAGAACATTGTGCCTGATGTTTCAGTTATAACTCTACCAGGTCACATTTTTAAATAACAAGGCAGACCTGCATAATTGGGTTCTGGCAACTAAAGAGAAGGTGTTGGATTGCACGAGAAAAAGCTTGCTGAGAGGAAAAACACATATACACATGCACAAGCAATGTGGGCTTACTTTTCTGGAAATATGATTTCCAGAGCTAAATTCAAATATTTCTATCCTTTGTGAGATACAAAGAACCTTTGGTAAATGGAAAACAAAAGACATTGTCCAGGCGGTCTTTATATCAACAATGCGGAAATAATTTCAATGAATTGATCTTGGTAGGTGGATGAATGGATTTGGGGGTTTGAAAAGGAAATATGAAGGCAATTATGGGGAATGGGATAGAACTATGTGGGATAGAAATGGAACTGCAAAGGAAGTATGTGCAAAAATTATTCAATATATGTTAAAATTGATAGCGCTTATTTCTGAGTGGACATAACTAGGATTACATTGTTAAATGGAACTAGTCATGAGAAAGACAAAAGAATATACAGCTTAGCTCAAAAAACTGCTGATTGCTACATGAAAGGGAAACTTTATTGCATGACTGAAAATGTGGAACTTTCAGATTAGTTATCCTTTCAAAGCTAATAGCAACTCATACTGACATCTAACTTTTCAAAACTTCCTCTTTTTTATGCACTTTATTTTCACAACCATCAGCATGGTTACAACTTGTGTACTGCTTTAACTGTTTTCAAGAAGGTGTACATTGTGTGTCCATTCACCTTTTAAGAGTTCTTACCATCATAAAAAAAATCATACCGTGATTTTCCAATTTTTTCCAAAAATACATTTTCTAGAAGATTAAAAACAACCTTCTTCAGGAAATCAGTAGGTGCAGTGGGGCACTTAATATAGTGTCAGTTCAAGCACTTGTTAATATTTAAAGGACAGTCCAAAATGTAGAACACAGAGAGAGGACATGAACTCTTGGTATCTGCATGTTCCCACATAAAATCCTGATCTGCTCATCCAAGACTAAGGGGTGTATCAGAATTTAGCTATCCTAAATTAAAATTAGAGTACAGTTACTATTACTCCCCACATATTATTTTGTCCCCTGCTGTCACATTAAAAATTACACTTCTGGGGCAATTTTTGAAGAATGTCTGGGGTCACTACCAACCAACTGGAGCATGCCTGAAGGCTTGAATCCCTGGCACAGAAGATAAAAGTCCTTTCTTGTAACATCTAACCCCTTTTAAAAGTCTGTTTCAACCTGATGCCTCCAGATGAATTGGACTCCTAAATCCAAATCATCTTGGGTCAGGTAGTGCTATACTTTGTTTCTTTTCCTTTTTTTTTTTTTTTAATTTTCACTCCTTTTTCTTTTAAAATTTTCTTCCTTTTTACTGTATTATCCTGTAGCCAAATTAGGGTATGTGAAAATATGTGGTATAAAATTGTCTGTATATCAGACACAGAATAGAATGCGTTAATGACTCAAGGGAACCACGAGTAATGGAGATCACAAGCGTGTGCTGTTGATTTATGACCTGTTTCACCAATTTCTGTTAGGAATGGGATAGGTATGTACATTTGTATAGTGTGCTTAGGGTGGTGTCTTTTATTGCAAAAATGCTCAAATCACAAAAATATGCATTTTGAGAGAAAATGCATTCTGAATTACAGTTTCTGAATGATACTGCAATATTTATTGGCATAACAGTTTTTGTTTTTAAATCTCAGGTTAATGAAGAAGTAAAGCCAAATTATGTGGTGGCTTGAGGGGACCTGCAAGAGCAATAAAGGTCAGAATAAACTGCTTTTCCTTGGCATGAGCAAAGGAAATAAACCTGCTTAAAGGAAGGCTGTTCCCACCAGAAAGAAGGAGCAGATGGACTTAGAGGCCGGTTGGTGATCTCAGTGTAACCTATCAGATGTTCTAGGTCGAATTCTGATCCCGGACAGTCGGTGATAGTGTTGTAGTTATTTTGGTGGGCTATCCCCTTAACAGTCACCTAATCCCTGGGTCAACAATATCTCACACTAAGCCATGGTTCATTTTAAAGTTTCTTGAATAAACCACAATGACTAGTTTCACATAAAATGCTAACAATCATGTTGATACTGGCATAGTATATTGTGTGAACTCTGTTCTTCATTCCTTGTGCACATCTTTCTGCTTCCCCATATCCAAACTCTTTTAATTTCCTTTATTAACATTTTGGGCACCTTAAAGTGGAACTCTGAGTTTCTTGGAGGGAAAACCCATGAACATAATCTTTTTTTTAATGTAATCCAGAAGAGGTAACTATATATCTCTTTATGGATCCTATTATTTTGTACTATTTTGTAGATTATGACTGCAAGAAATTGTGAGCCAGTAGAAGGTATGAATAAAATCCAGAGTAGGCAGTCTGAGGCTCTAATGTACCAGGTAGCTCCCAATCATATTTTTATAGCCCTGGGAGGGGCACAAATGCTGAACTCCTGATGCATGCATTTTAAAATGAGAAATACATGAAATCAGTGCCAAAAGCCCCCAAATAGGGATGAAAAATTGTAAAACACCTTTCAAAGCAAAGAAATTATAGAAACCAAGTGGATCATTTACTGAGTTTAACCCTTTGCAGCCATTAGGATTTGGAAAATGTTAGACATATCCTAGCCACTCACAGGTTGTCCACCCTATTATAAAACAGTATTTTGCCACTAAGGCTATAATCTTATGCACATTCAACTAGGACTAAATCTCACTCAACAAAACGGGACAAAATCTTATACCAAGGGCATTTAAAAAAAAATCTTTCTGGAAATGATTGCAATTTTGAAAATGGTATGTGATTTCACTTTGTGTAAGAGCAAGTGAAGAAATTTAAGCCAAGTTGCTCTACTTAGAAAAGAGAAGCCTAATTCTACCACTGACTATGTCTCTATTCAGCACTGAAAATGACTGCTTTGACCTTTATAGATAAAACCATAGGAGAAGTGTTAAGATGAAGCGTGTCAGAGGAACAGAAATAACAAAACATGGAAGCAGCACAAACCTCAGAATTTTATAAATATCAGGAAATACATTACAATGCAGAAATAAAGCCCACATGGAAATTAAAACCCATTGTGGCTGCTGCTTTTCTGACAATTCCCTTCCGCATCTCTCTCCTCGGCTGGTTCTAATTTTCCAGATTTCTTTCTTGTTGTCCTTTCATGGGTATTCAGTTGTTCTATGCCATTGCCAAATTAGCAGAGGTTGCTTCCAGAGAAGCAAATTAAATTATGACAATGTAAAGCAACAGCTGTCAGATTAAAGCAATAAAACAACTACTATACTATATTCTAGACTAGTGAGTTCAAGTATATATGTAAGATAAAAAGAATGATTTGCCTAAGGTCCTCCCAATTTACTTCATGGCACAGAGGTAAAATCTGAACAGGTTTGTCTAGACATTACAGAAGATACTCTATGTAGCTTCCTGCTCTTGGGGTCTAATCAGATCCAGCAAAATAAAATTTTAGGCTCTTAATATGTTCAGAATACCACTCTCATCATTACCACACCATTCCACACCCCAGTTCATTGGCTACCATCTGCAGAGAGTGGGGAAACAGTGATTGTCACGCTAGGCATTTCTATATGGAGAGCTAGGTGCATAATATGTGGCTTGCAGCAGACATGTGTACCCCCTAGTAGGTTCTTAGTCACACTGCTACTGTGTTACATTATCTCAGTCTTGAAAGTAGTGTCATATGCCTCACTAATACTACAAAGTGGTAATATACAGATCTCTGGTTTTCACTCTTACTCATAGTGTTGAAACTAGTCCATGTAAATACTTTCATAAGGTATCTTAAATGTGAAACTTGCATGTTTAGGACTCTGCAGTCAATCCTCTCCCTGTTTTGACCATGCTATCTAATTGTGCCTAGGGTGGTCTTATCTGTACCAGGAGGTCTGGTAATTCTGTTTACCTACCCAAGTTATAAAAAAGAGCACCAAGCCCCCATGTGATTCAAAACACATATGATTTTGAACTAACCTATCAGCTCTATATAATCCGTCCTTATTACACTTCAGGAAGGGGTAGGTAGAGTGATGTAGAGATAGAGATTAGGGACAGAGAGATATTACCACCCTGGCCCCTTTAATTTAGAGTCTTCCATTGCTGGTTTTTACTGGCTTAAATGGTTAAGACTGAATGATAGCAGTCTGTAAACCATCTGTGGTCACAAAAGGACAGGGGTAGGGGGCTCATGGCCTTATAGTGATTAATGTATTGGACCAGGAACAGGGAGACCTAGGTACTAGTTCGCCCTCAGCCCTCAAGGCTCACTCTGGCCCAGTCAGTCCCTCTCAGCCCTAACCTACCTTACAGGAATAGTTGTGAGGAAAACTAGGAGAGGAAGCCCTATGTATGCTGCCTTTTGCTCCCAAATAAAGGTAGGACAAAAATCAAGTAAATATACGCTTTGAAATAAAACAAATACAGTATCTTCAAATAAGGCCGAAACATAATTTTCTGCCTGTCCAGGCCTAAGTGAGGGGATGATAACAGTCTGCCAGGATCAAAGCATGGAAAGAAGGTAGAGTTTATGGGGAGGAGGGAGGGTATATGTGTGTAAAACTGGGGGAGATTCAATTCAGGCTGCGTGAAGACAAATTGCGGTCTTTATGTAAAGGTCTTTCCAGAAGAGCTAATTTTCCAGTGTGTGTGTGTGCACTTATTGGACTTTTGAGTCTGTTGTTTTAAAGCAGCAACCCAGTTGGGCTTCCAGTACTGCTGTGCTGATGTTGGTGGAGCTATGCCAACCTGTGCCAGCAGAAATGTTGCCCTTAATGTCAGAGCCAGAGAATGACATGTTGCTAATGTTGGAGGTGAGACTGGAAACCTGGTGTAACAGGGGCTCAGGCTGCTTGACGTGGCCCCTCAGTGTCCTGGTCTCTCCAATTTACTTGTGAGTCTATTGGTGAGTCTTTCTTACTCCTCCCAACCATAATTTATTCACTGTATTCTGTTTGCTAATGAAAATATCTATTAGAGATTCCGAGGTTAGCAGCTTGCCTCTTTACCCACCCAATCCTCTTAGTGAATTCTAAAATGAAAGCCATTAACAAACATGTGGGCCACAAGGTTATCAGGAGGTAGTGAGAATAAATGACTGATGCTCCTTAAAATGGTGGAAGGTCCTTTGCCTAGCTAGCAAAACAGTGGAAGGACTCTGCTGGTTGGGGTTTATGTGGACTAGCCCTTATATTCTGGTTGCCCTTAGTGTGAAATACATTCTGGAAGAGACGCCTTTTCTGAATTGATAGCATACCGAGAACAGAAGCATGAGTGATGGCATCCATTGAGGGAGATCAATTCTGGTCTTCTCATACATTGTGCTGAATACAGATGCTAGAGAACAGATGCAGATATACAAGAGAGATGCTCATCCCCAGAGATGTAGAAGTACCCTTTATGTTTCTGTATCACCCTAAGCCATATTATAAGGTCTAATGGCAGAAGTGCTTAATTGGCAGGGTGTGTGGACCAAGGGCAGCTTCCAGGCCTCTCCCAGATCCCAATGATAAATTCCAGAGGTATCAAAATCCCCTGCTTTTTAATAGCAAATGACAATTTTATAGCTGCTACCATGCTAGCTTCCAGTTTTCCCAACTCTTTGCAGCTCCCTCCTTTCCTACCTATGCATCTTTCTGAACTCTACCATTTTTGTACCCTTCCCCCATTGTTGCTGTCTGTTCTTTACAACTTTCCTGTCTCTGCTTTTTAGCCTTTTTTCTTTCTTGCTGTCTCCTCTGTCAACCTTTGAACCTTTCCCACTAGGGATAAGTGTACTGGGTGCTTTGGACTACAGTTCCTATAATCCCAGGACATTGGTCATGCCGCCTACAGTCATGTTTCCTTCAATTTCCATACTGGCTGGAATTGATGGGAACTGAAATCCAGAACTTTTGGAGATATCCAGCTCTCCACTATGGTAGATAGCCAGGTCTGAATAATGTTACGTAAGGTCTACATAACGTAAGTATTTTACGTTGCTTGTCCATTACCAGAAGAAGCTTAACTATTAATACCTTCTTACTGCACTATAGCAGAACTTACAGTATGTGCAAGCTTTCAGCAAACATTTGAAATGACTTAAAATGACTCCACCCTGTCAAAATAATGGATTTACTGAAAGCAGATGATGGGGCCCATAAAAAAAGAATAATACATTGGGTAATAGTAAATAATAACTTTAAAAATCTTTCCATTTCTTGTGACAGCATGCAAGGAATTGATGGCTTCTGTTTTGTTTACATGTTCCAGGAAGCTTGCATGAAATTGAATAACCAAGTGAATTTCAAAACACAAAGAAAAAAACAGGTATCCACTTGCCTTCTTAGATAAATAAACTATCCAGGACAGCAACACCTTAATTTCCCGTTGAAGACAGCACATGGAATATTGTTTACAGAAGCCAGCATTGTGCATGGTACGATGAGTGGATGAATAGAGTTGGCCATGAAAAGAGAAGAACTGAAACTGCAAACTGTACAGCCAAGTAAGGAAATCCAGGACCTGGCACTTCTGGGGAAGAAATGGCGAACTGAAGACAGCTCCACTAAAAGCGAAGCTGACAACCACAGTGGAATAAAGAGCCAGCGAGTAGTCCAGCTCTTCGTAATTCCTCTATGGACAAGGACAGGACTTAAGATTGCCCACAAGTGCTCCAGACAGTTGCTCCTCATGAGGATATCACAAGACAGTGGTCTCCAGAGGGTTTAGAGCTCTGGGGGACGAGGAAATAGCCATTTTGCTGAAACCATGGTCAGCATCTTCAAAAGGACACTGGGTTAACATACTTGCTTTTCTAACCACTTAAATTGCTTGTTAACCGCTTTTCACCTGTTAGGAACCTTTGGATCAACAAGCTTTATAGCATCAGGTTTTCTTCAATCCTTAGCGAAAGAAGTTTTAATTATAAGTTTAAGGATTTAAAAAGAGTTTTTTGGAATAAACAACAAGCTGATTAGAATGTTGATTTTGGAAAATTACAAACGAATTAAGGGTCCAGATGGATTTGAAATAAGGTTTTGAAATTAATTATAAGAATCCTTCCCATGGGAAAATGCTGTTGTTTTGAATTCTTAAAAAAAAACATATGATAGGATGGAACTTTGAAGGTTGGACACTAGAGGGAACCAGAAGGAACTAAAGATTACAGTTAAAGGAGAAGAACACTTAAATTTGACTTACTAATATAGAGTGGAGCAAAATACTGTAACATTGGATGTACTGAAGGATTCTTGTGAACAATGGACCCAGAAGTTAATTTTAAGTATCTGCCATTATAGACAGACTGTGTTTAAAAGATGTTATGGAAGAGGGACAAGTTTTACTGGACAAGACTGAGACTGATCTGAAAGTGGATTTAAAAATGACAGGCTACAAGAATGATATAGAAAATGCTACATGGACATACAAAAGAGACTGGCTGATGTCTTAATAATTAAAAGGGATATAGAAATAAACCAAAAGAGTGACCTGGATAACTTTCCTATATTAGATTTATAGGAGAAACTTGTTAAAGTTTTGAAGAATTTTGTGAGAAGGGACAAAGAAAAAATGAAAAGAAATCAAGTTCTAGGACATTATTTGAAGGGATTAAATATCAAGATTGTTAAAAGGAAGGAATATAAAGTTGGTTTATTTGATCAACGTTAAAATTGATATGTTGTTATCTATGGTAATCTTTAACTGACTTTTGCTGATCAGTACTGATGAAACTTTAAGTATTTGTTTATAGATAAGAGATGGAATATGGGAAGAAGAGATCATTTGTTGTATTTTGAAAGAAGGTGATAAGTTACTAAAATTGTTTATACTTGTTGTGATGAAGGCGGAAGTCATTTCTTTATACTATATATTTCTTTTCTTTTTCTTTATACATTTTCTTTTTATTTTTTCTTTCTTTTCTATTTTTCTTTCTTTTTCTTTTCTGCACTTTCTATTTTTTATTTTCTTTTTTTAGTCTGTATTTGTTTTTATTTTTTAACTGTAATGTTTAATAAAGTAATTATAAAAAAAGAAAATCCAGGACCTATCCAGAAGAGAGCCAGAAAAGGAAAGAGTAAAGCAGTCTCATCAGATATTTCCAACAGGAATAGATTATACCAACACATCTTCCCAAGTAATAGGTGCATTTCTTCCTTGTTGTTGCAAGAAGGCAGCTCTATATCTAATCAGTGAAAGATTGGCTTTGACTGTTGCTAGAGGAGACCCACGCATAAGCTCCTCCTCTCTTCCTCCTTATGGACTCTATGCCCTCTTTTGTTTTTGCTTGGGATATCAGACCAAGAACTC
The DNA here is from genome assembly GCF_035149785.1 of Candoia aspera. NCBI lineage: Eukaryota > Metazoa > Chordata > Lepidosauria > Squamata > Candoiidae > Candoia > Candoia aspera. Next base: position 41,656,501 of record NC_086154.1, on the reverse strand, counting down.
ATTCAGTCTCACATTCTATCAGTGGCCTTGATAGGAAAATGAGGGATCATCGGCAGTCTCAATACAAATTTCTGGTCACCCCCTTCCCCACTAGTTGCATCTAATCTTCTGGTGCCCTTTTCTCTCCCTCCCCCCACCCCTTTAAGAAACCAGTAGCAGTGGCCTTTTTAGAAGGAAGAGGAGGAAGAGGTGGGCAGGAACAGATCTCTGCTTATCTTAAACACAAACACACACACAGAGGAAATAGGTGGCAATTGAGTGGACTTTGGATTCTATGAGATCCAGGTCTTACAGCTGGCAATCTAGACTTAGCAGCACCACTGCATTCTCTTTCTGGGGAAAAGCAATGTCTTTTCCTTAAAACACACACGCACACACAAAACGTGCCATATGGCTTACTTAGCTTGTGACAATGTTTCCAAATAATATCAACCTTCAGTACTAGAGGAGAGGAGAGGAGAGGAGAGTAGACTGTAATATGAGTGAGTGAAAGGTCCCCTGTGCAAGCACCGAGTCATGTCTGATCCTTTGGGGGGACGCTGCTTTCGCGACGTTTTCTTGGCAGACTATAGCGGGGTGGTTTGCCATTGCCTTCCCCAGTCGTCACCTTCCCCAGCAAGCTGGGTACTCATTTTACCGACCTCGGAAGGATGGAAGGCTGAGTCGACCTGAGCCGGCTACCCAAGAATCCAGCTTCCACTGGGATTGAACTCGGGTCATGGGAAGAGTTTCGGTTGCAATACTGGAGCCTACCACTCTGCACCACACAAGGCTCCAGACTGTAATATACAGTCATGTAAAATCCTTGGGAAGAATTGTGGGGAATTTGTCCTAACAGTCAGGAACCACGCTGAGATGAGGAATAAGTCTCTAGTGTTTTATTACTGCTACATTAGATAGAAAATCCTAACAAACTGAAGAAGCGTGAGAAAACCCATACAGATAAACCCCAAAAGTCAAGGTGGGTCTGTTCTGTGTCTCTTTGAATGACTGCTCAACTCCTCACTACTACGCATACGTTTTCCCCCTTGGATAGGGGCCATCTCCTGCTCACCATCTGTGCTCATGACAGAATTAAAAGGTTGATGTTACTCTGAGAGAGAGAAAAAAACAAAGGAAGGATAAAGTCAGTGGTCATTATGCACTTCGGTTATCAGAATATGAGCAGTGCCCTGCTGGATTGGACCCCTGGCCCATCTAGCCCAGCAGTTTATTCCCTCTGTGGTACAACCAACTGCGCAAAGAAGCCCAGTAGTCTCTCAGTCACGCTGCCAGAAAGGCTAACAGCCTTGACTTCCAGGAATTAGTCTTTTTTGAAACCAGCCAAGATTACAGCCAGCACATCTCATGCTAAAAGGTCACAGGTGCCATGTTTGTGACCCCCTCCCCCTTCCACAGCAGTAGTAGGTAAAGGCACCATGAGAAATTACATAGTAATTTCTAGATCGAGCCTCCTGGTTTAGTTCAAAGTGATGGACTAGGGAAAAAAGGGGGAGATGTTGACACCATGATAGCAGTTTCCTGGCAGCTCCCCCCAAATGCCAGTTGCTGATACCAGGCGCTGCACAAAACTCTGTCTTTTGTATCTAGCCACCCAATTGCCTGATTCGTATATTGTGCTAGTGCACAATTTGTTTAACCATGGTTTGCTGACTATCACAAGTCCAGTACAATCAAACCGCATTATGGCTTATTGTGTTGTACAAATTAAATCTACACTATGTCTGGAATGGTCTCCAAAGCACCAAAATAACACAGTAAGCTTTAACCAATAGTTAATTGGTCTGTTCTTTTAACTGAACATGTGTGCAAAGAGAACACTTGCACAGTTTGTTCCACTGTTATGTAAACAATACTGTACATGCAGTGACTTGGTAGAAAGAGACAGACAGAAGTTTCTGCCTTCTAGAACCTTATCTTGGTCATGCCTGCCAAGTGAGGAAGCATTCCTTTGCAAAAATTCACAGTCTTCCTGCTGTCCTTTTCCATCCCCTGCCCCCTCCTTCATTTGCTTGTTGATAGTTGGCAAGGAGATCAAGAGAAACTTAGGGCATTTCCTGTCAGCTCATTTAAAGTGCTATCTAACTATCCTTGAGCCAACAGAAAACTACTGTTGTTGTTCAGTCATTCAGTCATATCTGACTTTTTGTGACCCAAAGGACATGATTTCCCCAAGGCTGTCTTTTTCTTTGAATTTTGTGAGTTCATGATTATGCCTACAGTACCTTGTCTTGTATTGGCTCCTTTGTCAATCTATCTTTCCAAGCATCTTTTCCAATGACTCTTCCCTTCATATTATGTGTGCAAAATATTTAAGCCTCGGCTTCATTATTAGTACTTCTGGGGAGTGGTCTGGTTTTACTTCATCTACTTTTGAATGATTTGATCTTCTTGCAGTCCAAGATATTCTCAACCACAATGCAAAGGGAGCCATTTTTCTTTGTTCTGCCTTTCCAGTGATCCAGTTTTCACAGTCATGTTACAAGTGCGAAAACCATAGCCCTGGCAACACATATGTTTGTGTTATGTCTATGCATTTTCATTACCCATTAAACGTTGATAATATTAGCTTGAGTGCTTCTGCCTCTTCTGAACCCAGGTTGGACATCTGCGTTTCTCATTCTATGTTTTGTTGAAGTCTAGATTACTAGCAGAGGTAAGTGCCGTTCTTCAATAATTGGAGCATTCTTTAACCCTGCTCTTCGTTATTGAAATGTAAAGTGATTTTTCCCCCATCCCTTAAATATTGCTATGTTTTCTATGCCTGCTTGCAAATGGTAAGTAGCACCTCAAGTTCAATCACTATCCTGCCATAGATAAATGGTTCACCAAATGGCAGTAAGAGCAGGCCATGTTAATACAAGGACTAGTAGATTTTCCCTGTTTCCCTCCCCTCCCAACAAATGGTACCAATTGGTGTGAAAACATCCACCCACCATTCTCATTAGCATGGTCTGGTGCTAGGGAGGATGTAAGTTAATGGATCTATGAAAAGCCAGTCCAGGCTCCTATTTTGCATAGGTGGATGCAAATGTTGTCTACGTATTGACAGACACGATGGAGCAAGTGAAGCAGGAGGGAACGCTTCTGCTGCAGTGTGCAACTTCCCCCAGCCATGCCTGTCACCTATTAGCCAGCCTACAGGGGTGTAACATTTTTTTCAGAATTGTGTTAAACCCATCTACAAAAATAGTCTAAGTGAATTGCTGACAGGTATCTTGGGAGGGAGAAGGAAGCCTGCACAGTGCTTTGCACAATCACCTCTCATGCACCGGACTAAAACAGCCTGATGAACAGCTGATAGCCACCTGTTGTGCGATGTAACTCCCATCTGCTATACTGTATAACCCATCTTCATATGTTGGTCACCTGACTAACTGGTAACAGGGTTGCACAATGTGGCAAAAGTCTCCCTTTTGCCTTCCTGCAGAAGCCCTCTCCCCACCTGGCAGCAGTCCCTCTGGGGGTAGCCCCTTTTCACATCAACTTGCTTGAAGACTCATCAAAGAAGCCCTGTCCCTATTTGCTATTTGAACTATATACAGTATACACGTAGGCTTCCTTTGACACTCTTCTGAATCAAAAGATCCCAGCTACAGAAAGCTGCTGAATTACTTGGTCTGTCAGCAATACCCTGTTTTCAGCTACAGCCAGGTGCTTTTCTTGATGACATGAGTTTTTGCCAGGGCAACCTTACTGGAACCCCAACAGCTGTGTCTGGAGCGTTACATAATATGGATTTTCTGAAAATACCACCAGAAGAACTTAACACTGATTCAGTCCTTGGGGATCAAAGTCTCTGTAACATTTTTGAGAACTTTAGAAGAATAAAAATACTGCTTTGCATCCCATACCTTGTAAAAGTTGTGATTAAAGTTGTAATGTAAAAGTTGTGATTTAAGGTAAAACTAAATCCACCATGAGATATGTTATTGCCAGGATTTTAGAACGTTTAACTGCCAGAAAGAAAGCAAAAAAAAGCAAGCTAATTTATTTTCTAGAATGGGAAAATTACATTAATTTTCTCAGCAGGAGTGTGGTTTACTCTGAACAGAGAAAAGAAGGCAAACATGTCTGGGTTCATTGTGCTGGAAAGTTATACTGCCCAAGAAAAAGCACAGTGCTCATTAATTTCAATGCACTCCTTTTGCAGGAGACTTTCTTGATGGATTGCACCTTCAGATTACCCTAAAAGTGACCTTGCAAATATTGTGGCTTTGCACATTGTGGCCCAGGGGAGAATGTCCTCTTTTCTCAAACACTCCCTGTTTCAGATCCGCTGACTGATACTAGGTCTACTCGATGGATTCTTTCCTGTTCTTCCTATGCTTTATCTTCTTGATTAATCTCTAAGTCATTTGCTCTTGGTTTGCGTACTATAGAAGGCAATGCTAGAAAACAATGGGGCAGGAAGTGCTACCCCCAAAACATGACTGTCTGCATAGTGACATGAGTTTTGCGTAAGTGGACAGAGCTCACAAAACCAAGGGAGTCTCTCCCAAAAAGCAGTATGAGAAGGGGTACAGATACGTTGCCACCTCAAAAAACAGTGAATAAAGATGGAAAACACAGAGCAGCTAAGATTCTAACCTTATGTAAACGTTCCTGAGAGTAAATCCAGAAAAGGCAGTGGGATTTATTTTTAAACATGCTTAGAACCGAGCTGCAAAAATAAGAAATTGCTAAGTATGTAGAGCACATCACCTAATTATTTCAACTTAATGATGCCAAGCCTTGAATTGGCGCTGTTTGCTTGCAGAACAGGTGCTGTATCACTTGAACTGTGATAACTCCCACCAGGCTGTTAATCTACCCCATCCGTTTAACTTTCAGGAACAAAATACTCATTTAAAAAGTTTGTGTATGTATTTATTTGTTTCAATTTTATACAGCTGCCCTCTTGCCAGCTACTCTGGGTGATGAGCAACATTAAAACCAGCAAAGTAATACAAACAATACCCCTGGACACACCAGTAGCACATAGACCAATCAGGTATCTTGGCCCAATGGAACATCCTTTTGCTAAGAATCTTTCCTTTTAAAACTCAGGAAATAAAAATATTTCCAGTTTAAATAGCAGCATACAAGCACATCAAATCTCTGCTGTGCAGTTGCTCTTCTTGTATATATAGTTCGTTCTTTAAACTGCAGTACGTTTTGTCTTCAGCTTCAACCCCCTCTTCAATGAATCACTACTCACTGTTACTTCTAAATTGGTTTTATTCTATATAATGTGTGTACTCATTTCCATTTCTTTCTCTATAAAATGGCTACTTATGAAATAACATAACAATATCCAAGCACATGCTGAAATTTAGAATCAAAACAACAACTGTTTTTTCTTCCCTTTATACTTTGGAGAAATATTGCTAAATTGATTTTAAAAAATTGGTATGTGCCTTAATATATGTGGTATGTGTGAATGTGTATCCAGGGAAGGAAAATATGTGCAAAAAAGGAAAGTGCAACTGATTATGCATAGTGGTGCAATTCATGATAAAGTATTTTTATATTTTCACTTATATTTTACTTAGAAGACTCAATATGTTTTTAAGACCTCTCCACAGATTAGTTGCTAGATCAACATTTTAAAGGTAGGAAGGATTGTGTCAGGGGTTTTGAATACCTAGTGGTATTAGTTAAGAATATCCCTTAGCAAATGGCAGATTGTTGATGACTTTGTCCAGGTTCAGAGCTAAACAGCATCAAGCCTGGTCAGCACTGAAACAAGAGATTATCAGAGAATCCCAGGGCTAAGGCCTAGACAGGTTGAAAAACATTGGAGGATAAATCAGTGTGAAACCACTGTCCTATTGTTCCTAAGAAAAGTGTTTGGACATGTCTATGAAATTACCAGAAGTTGTATTCAACTTAATGGGACTACTTTTAAAATTCTTGACTAGAAGAGACCACCTTTTCTATGGTTGGAATTGCACAACATGCTAAATTAGTTTCAAATGGGGTTGTGGAATTTGTGGTTCTGTATGTAATGGAAATAGAGCTATTGTGATAGGCTGCTATGCAAACATGACTATCACATTAAGTCATAATACTGTTGATTTGGGAGGTATTATATGTTATTGTGTACACAGCAATTATGTTTTGTTAACCTGAGTTTAGAGTTTAGAGCAGGAATTCTCTTTGGGATACCATAACACAATGATAACAGGAATCTGTGCCACACTTCAATGAAGAACTAGTACGCCCACCAGGGCAAGTAACACATGTACTATTTACTTTTAATAATTAATTTTTAATCTATGTATCAGATGAAACAATGATAGGTCCTAATGGAATACTTTTCATTAGATACAAGCAAAAAGAAAACAAATAACCTTTAAACCTCACAGGGTTGTTGTTGTGAGGAAAATAGGAGGAGGAAGGAGTATTAGGTATGTTCTCCACCTTGAGCTCTTTATAAGAGATAATAAAGCTGGGATAGAAAATAAATAAATAAATAAACTGTATTTTCAATGGAAAGCAAGCTTGCTTATGTTTACAATAATTCCTGAAATCAGAGTTTCATTTTGTACACAGCCACTCTCATTCACCAATTCAGGAGGAAAAAAGGGTGTTTCCATGTCTTAAACTAGTTTCTCTTAAACTGCTCTTAAAATACAGCAGCTTGCAAAATGCTGCAGACTTTAAGCTGCTATTCCACACAAAGAACTAGGCCAGATGGAAAAGAGAAAACTGGCAGCAACTCTTTATTCAGTGTGACTTTGTGGAAAGAGAATCCACTCCCTATTCTTGCAATTTCCATCTCACTACTCTTTCACAGCCCTCATCCCTTTCTCCCTCTCCAATCCTCTCTGCAAAGTGAGCATCAAGTCAAAAATGGTCAGAGCTTTGCCTAGAAACCTTGTGGCCTCCAGGCATGATGATTCCTCCTTTGAAAGGCAAAGCCTATGTGTTAAAAGGAGAGAGAATGAGAGAACATTCCAGCCTCATGCATGGCTCTGGAACTGTGGGGTTGCGCAGCACTTGGCCTACCCTCTGCAGCAAACTGGCAAGCCTGCTCAGGAAAAGTGTGTGAGGAAAGCACTCCCTCGTGCAGGGTTTCTCCACCAGGGTTCTGTGGAATCCTAGGGTTCCATGAGAGGTCACTAGGGGTTCCCTGGGAGATCACGATTTATTTAAAAGATTATTTCAAATTCGGGCAACTTCACATGAAAGAGGCAAGTTTCATTCTTTATTTTTAGTTTAAGAACACTGTTAATACATATATACAGGCCTACACATGAAACAAACATAATAATTTTGTAACTTGTGGCCTATATTGCAGCCTGAATGTGCAGGGGTTCCCCAAGCCCTGAAAAATATTTCAAGGGTTCCTCCAGGGGCAAAAGGTTAAGAAAGATTGATTGGATCCATTATTTCACAACCCCTTTGGGAGTCTTGCCCACATTTGGAGAAATGCTGGTTTAAAGTGTTGTGCTTTGGAGTTAGAAATATTAGGGTACCTTCTGGAAAAAATGTGGGTCAGTCTACTCCAGTGTTTCTCAACCTCAGCCACTTGAAGATGTGTGGACTCCAACTCCCAGAATTCCCCAGCCAGCAATTCTGGGAGTTGAAGTCCACACATCTTCAAGTGGCTGAGGTTGAGAGACACTGGTCTACTCTGCTTCTCAGTCTTTCTTATACCAAACAGGGATATAATATTTAATAAAGAAAATGGTAAGCTTCTCCTAAAAAGAAGCATGGGTCTTTTCTTTCATATTGGAGAACTTGTTTGTGGAATATGTTAAGCACTGATTTTCCATGAGCATGTGTAGGGATTACTGTGATCGTTCCTCGTGATAAAGCCATCTGGAAACAACCAACAAGCCAAAACTATTTTTTTCAACGGGCATGGCTCTTAGTGTAAGGGGAGTGCTGTGGTCACAGGACCACAGCTTTAAAGAGGAGATGGGAAAACAATTTCTCTCTCTGTGCCACTTGGCTAAAAATAATGGTTCTGCTTTAGTTTTTCCAAAACCAAACAAACAAAACAAAATGTGCAGTTCACGTTCATCCTAAATATCCTTTTAAACCACTTCTAAATTGGCAGCCAAAACCACATTTCATGGCAACAGATTGCCAATACCATCTGAAATCAATCCAGCAGGTTTTCTCCTCCGCAATAAATGCATGCATGGGCCACACATGTATTCATATATGTATGTCTGTATATCTATCTTCCAGAAGCCACAGCAGCAAGGCCAGGACAGAAAATTAATAACTGAACTAATAACTATTGACTAAAGTTAATTGCTTATAAAATAGAGTCCCAATCTCCCATCTATGCATACCAGCCATTTTCTTTCACACACAGGAGACTCACACATATGTGCACACGCACACACACATGCACACACATCTTCCTTCCAGGAGGAAAGAAAAACAAAAAAGAACATGATGGAGATGGGGAGGATGGGGAGGAATCGCTATACTGAAAAAGGAGGAAAGAGAAGACAAGGAGCAAAACAGAGGTAAGAGCTAATTGGACAAGGATGGAAAGGAAAAAGAGAGAAGTTCTTTTTAGCCATGAGAAAAAGGGTTAATTTTTGGTAGGCAAGAGCCCCTCTGGAGTAATTGCTCATCTTCAAGATAATCTTCAAAGGCGTGCAAAGTCATTTGCCTCTTCTGCCCATTCCTTGGTTTTCAAAGGCTTCTTTTATTCTTACCTTGTGTAAGAGTTTTCTTTTTATGTGAGATGACTTCATCAATTCACAGGTAATTATTGGGGGGAAAAAGACCCGAGGCTTCCAATATTTTCGGGAGAGGGGAACTAAGCTTCCAGATTACAAAAGTATTTTTTCTATCTGTCCTGAATGTCCTGCACTTTTTTTTGTTCTTTGGTAGCATTGCAAAGTGCTGACGAGTTTTGACCTGAGGACAAGTGCACTGTAGTTTAGTAGAAAAGGCTAGAACATGAACACCTGCACAAGGTAGTGAGTTTCTTTGTGCCATAGACATGATGTTAAAGATACAGTGATGACACAATTTTCCTCATTTTATTTATTTATTTATTTAATTTATATCGTTGCCCATCTCAAACTAGTGACTCTGGGCAGCTAACAACAATAAAAACAGTCATAATATAAAACAATAAAAACAATAACAAAAATTAAATATAAATATAAATATAGCTGAGCGATCTTAAAAGCCAAGGTGTTAACATAACCATGAAATGGGGCCCTTCCCACACTCGGGGCCCAGGCCTGGGCACAAAGCCAGGTCTTCAAGGCCTTCTGAAAAGCCAGCAGGGTCAGGGCCATCCTAATATCAGGAGGGAGGATGTTCCAGAGGGCAGGTGCCACAGCAGATAAGGCACACTTCCAGGTCCCTGCCAGCCAACATTCCAGAATGGAGCATACCCATTCTGCCAGACTGGACTGGACAGGCAGAACTAACTGGGAAAAGACAGTCCCTAAGGTAACCTGGTCCCAAGCCATGAAGGGCTTTAAAGGTGACAACCAGCACCTTGAATTGCACCCAGAAACACACCAGCAACCAATGCAGCTCCCGAAGCAGAGATGTTACACGTGCCGAGTAGCTGACATTATTTACAACCTGGGCAGCTGCATTTTGTACCAGCTAAAGCTTCCAAATGCTCTTCAAGGGCAGCCCCATGTAGACCACGTTGCAGTAGTCCAAACAGGAGGTCATGAGGGCATGAGTGACAGTGAGTAGTGCCTCCTGGTCCAAGAATGGGTGCAACTGGTGCACAACCTGAAGGTGTGCAAACGCCCTCTTAGCCACGGCTGCCACCTGCTCTTCCAGCAAGAGCCATGAGTCCAAGAGGACCCCCAAATTGCGCACCGGGTCCATCTGGGGCAGTGCCACCCCATCCAGGACCAAAGATGGAAAAACTTTGGTACCAGGAGGCCCAAACACCCAAAGCCACTCAGTCATGCTTGGGTTGAGCCGAAGCCCGTTGCGCCCCATCCAGGCCCCTACAGCTTCCAGGTACTGAGATAGGAAATCCACGGCATCGCTCAGACAGCCCAGGGTGGAGCTATAATACTGGGTATCATCAGCATACTGATGATTCCTCACCCCAAACTGTTGGATCACCTCACCCAGCAGCCTCATGTAGATGTTAAATAAGAGGGGTGAGAGAACTGAGCCCTGTGGCACCCCACACAGTAGGGGCCGAGGACTGGACCTCTCCCCTCCCACCAACACCGACTGGAACCAACTGCGGAGGAAGGAGGAGAACCAGTGCAACACAGTGCTGCCTACCCCCAACTTCTGAAGTCGGTCCAGAAGGATACCATGATCGATGGTATTGAAGGCTGCCGAGAGGTCAAGAAGAGCAAGGATGGTTTCACTGCCCCCATCCTGCTCCCACCAGAGGTAATCCAAGAGTGCAGTCAATGCTGCCATATCCCAGCATGAATCCTGACTGAAAGGGGTCCAGATAATCCGCTTCATCCAGAGCCCTTTGTGTTAATGGTTTTCCTACTAACAGATTAAGGTGCAATTGTATCTAATCATTTTGGCTGGGTGCAGAGGTTGAATTCAACTGCCCCCTTTTCGAATGTTAATTATTGCCCCTGGGGGAAGAAACCTGCCGGACTTGTTCTTTAGTTCCTCTTTTCTTTTTGTGCCTGCATGTAGCAAGTCAGGTAGCTCTCAATGAGAGCTAAGTCCTTTAAATATTTTTTGCTTTCGTTTTGCTTTCTGTAAATAAAATTATTTTTATAGAAATGCCTGGTGTGTGTGACTTTTCTGATCTCTCCTGGGCTAAAGGCTTTCCCAGCAATCTGCCAACACTTTGAAGCTGCTGTGCAACCACTTTCTCAACAACCTTCCCTAGAAAGGGGAGGTTGGAGACTGGATGAAAACTATCCAGATTGGTTGGGTCAAGCGATGGCCCCTTCAGGAGGGGGTGCACCACCACTGTCTGATTTTTGAAGTTGGTAGACATATAAATTGGATAAAAGGATGGATAGATATTTACTATATTTTTATGGCACTTGAAATAGCTGAGGAGAAAAATCAAGTGAAGAACTAAAAGTAAAGGAAAACCTCATAATTTTACTAAGTAAGTAATATTAGGCAATAGAATTTTGATTAAGTTCAGAATGTAGGATGTAAGAAGAACAAATTTATTCTCTGTGCAGTGAGGGAAGATGTTTAAAGAAGAACATGTCCAAATTTTGCAAAGTTAGATATAATGTGAAGAAATTGGAATAGACAATATACCCCAACTCTATCTCCTGTAATAGTTGGAGTCATCCTGGACATATATTTACTAGCAGATACTTTTTTGTGTGCAAAGCATTTCATTTGTAGGATTGGCTGCTGAAGATATGCTGATGGCCACCACAATTACTTTAAAAGAAGATTAGAAAAAATTAAGAAAGGAAAGTCTTTCAGAGGTTGTTGCCTAATGGAATTTTCAAGTCTGGAGGAATCACAAAACTAAATAACAACTGCAAGAGCACTAGGAAGAGGCAGGTATTCCTTCACATTGCCTAGAGGCTGCCAAGGAGGTAAGAAAATTCTGGTTGGATCAATCCAAAGTCTATATAATTCAGCATTCTGTTTCCTAGCCAGTTCTATTTGGAAGCATAGAAGCTGGAAAGCCCAAATGAGAACAGTCTCCCCAGCCATTAGTGTTTCTAGTAACTTGTTCAAACTCTGAACAAGTTACTTGAGATAATAAATAGCACTCTTCTGAGCAGGCAGGTGGAAGAACCATTTAGCTGTTATTATCTGACATAGGATCTTTGCTTTGATAAGTATGTGTGTGTGTACAGACGTGTGTGCAATTATGGAATCTGGAAGAAGTCCCCTCCAGCTTCTTTCGTATATTTTTCTTTTTGGCCTTTTTTAGTTCACCATTATGTTCTATTATAAGCTGGTATATTTCTCCCTTGTCCTCATTAAAGGACAATTAAAGCATTATTTTCTTCTTGCCCCCATATGATTCATTTTCCAAAACTGAAAACTCGACCTGTCCTATTGGCTTTTGCCCCACTAGTAAATAAAAAGGCTGTTTTGTCAAGTTTTAATGATAAATACTAGTAGTCTACTTCCATGTTGATCCAAATATCCGAGTCAAATAATCCCATTGTATTATTTTTAACAAGGATTTTCCATTTTTTAGAAGCAAAAAGTTTTAAAACACCATGTCATAAAATGCAAATTCCAGTCGTTTTATTTGTTTATTTTTGCAACAAAAGAATTTTATGGCACTATAAAGACTAATAAATATATAAGCACGTAAGAATAAATGGATAGAAATTTGACATCGTATATGACAATATCAAGAAATCAGTAAGATGAGATTTCCATTTGCCAGGACATTAAGCTACTGACCTCAAGGTAGCTATTCCTGAGAGAAAGAGCTTCAAAGACCAATTTCACTGCAAGACAACTGAACCAGAATACATCAGGAAATTTAAGATAATTTCTGACGGTTTGAAGAGAGACCACACTTTCTAATTGTACGGCATGTGTTAATCATTCCATTAATGCAAGAATATATAGATCATATAGAAGAATATACGGATCACATTTACTTTCCATTTTGTAATAGTCACTACCTATACGCAGGTTCCACCTAATCTCTTTTCCATTTTTCCCGAAATTGTGGAATGTACATACAGTATACTGCTCCTTTTTCAGGACTATGCTCCACTCATCTATTGGAGTGGATTGTGATCCATGTGCAAATGCAAATAGTACATCAGGGAGGTAAATCTCAAAGTGCTTGAGTACCTTTCTGTGTAGTCTAACACATTCCAGGCTCTAGGTCCTTTATCAAGAGCACTACATATACTGTATACAGAAAGCATTTATATAACATGCACAATGTCTCTTAAGATAAAATATTTACAGCATGGATCCATAAATTTAATGTATTTATACTCCATCATTTTAAACCAACTATTTTGTAATCTTTTAATGGATAATGTCCTTGATGAAGGACATGGGGTCTAAACTCGGTTGGGCTACACAGTTAACTCTGCTCAGGCACTTTGAAGCTCACTTCTGCATCTGTCCTCATGCCCTGCTAAGCAAACAGGGGATTGCTGTCATTCTGTCCTGGTCTCCTATGAAATCTTTTGTTCTCACATACAGCGCAACTTTCCTCTGCAGAGCCCTGTGATTACATTTACAGCTCAGAGGGAACGGAAGACTGGTACAAACTTGCATTCATGGAAAATGCAGGGAAGTTATGAAAAGCATACTGTAGCTTGATGAAAAGAAAAAAAAGAGAAGCTGGTACCATTGCTTCCCAAAGCCATTTCTCACCAGGTCCATTTCTGAACTAGAGCTTGGGCCTTTTGTACATAGTGCTGCAGGTGCTTAAGAGAAGGAAACTTTACTGTAGCATAAACAGCCAAGGATGGAACCTTCCATTAAAACACAAACACAAATGGGCAGGATGAATTCTCACTCCAGCACACAAAAGGTTATCTAGTGTTCAGGGAAACGCATTTCCCTAAAATGATTTCTAAGGATGCATTAGCATCGACACTTAAGTGTTAGTTCACACTGGTGGATGGACTGAAAGCAGCTACTTCTAATTGGCAGTTGCTTAGAGTGCCTTTTTCAAAGGCAACATTCTGCATTTTCATGCATAATACAGAAAATAGGGGACTTCTATCCCTGCCTTTTCTGCATGCTCAGAGAAGAAGTTCAATGGCCATGTAATAGAGACTGATGCAGTTATACAACCTACAGCAGCAAAGAGCCATTCATCAACAATCTGAAAAAATAAAGCATGGCCTTATTTAGATTACCATTTTCTAAGATAAAGGCAGTAGATAACACGCTGTATTTGCATGACATACCAAACCATATTCTAGCCAGCCAAGTCTATTCTGTTGTGTAAATCCAATCCCTGTGGTTAATTTATGATTTAGTAAACCATGCAAACCCAGAAAAAGTGTTCAATAAACCATGATTAAGTTAAACATAGATAAGTGTGTTATATGAACACAGCCAACAAATGCTTTCTAGTTGACACCCATGACTGGGTCCACGCATTAATTTTTGTTTGATTTTGGCTTAGTGTATATTGTGAATCCAGTTTTTGTGGCTTATTCAGCAAACCATTAAGTAGACCATGGTTTAGTGCAATATGGGAACCCAAACACTAATTTAGAGTAGCCACTTCTTTAATGAATGTTGGATTACAGGCTGTTTCAAGCTGGGGTTCACATTTTTGTGTGATATCTTGAGAGTGACATTTTTAAGTGAGTAAGACCAGAATGAAGGTCTGGGAGAGGCCAGGACAAAAACTAAAACATAAATTAATTAAATAAGTCAAAACATTATTCTCCTTGTGTCTGACAATTACCCCATTTTGTCACAGTAGAAATTACAATTTGCTAGCAACTTTTGGAGGAGTTTGGAAGCTACACACCACCTCATGGCAGCCAGCTGTGTACCCTAGTTTAATAAGACCACCTACAGGTAAAAAAGGGATCTATAAAATGTTTCCATGACACCTTACTTTCTAATCTGCTCAAGACCATTATTGAGAAAACATCTCAAAGATGAGAGCATTCATGTCTCTTGCCTGATGATTGTTATCAGTGTTCCAACTATGAGGTGTCTATGGAATTAGAAACATAAGAAGCTGCATTACGTTGATTCGTGTTACAGATCAATCTAGTTTAGTAATTTCTACTGGCAGCATCTCTCCAAGGTTTGAATAGATTTTCTGAGTCTTACTTAGGGCCCCAAGACATTGAGCAATGTATTCATCCATTAAGCTAGAAATCTCTTCCTGCTGCAGGCCTTCCAGATATTGTTGAACTTCAGTTCCCACCAGATATAGCCAGCATGGCAATGGTGATAGATGAGCATCAGTTGCACATCCCTGCTTTAGTGAATCAAAAGAAATGTAAAATTTAATAATTAGTCATATGAAGGTGCTGTCTTTGAAACCTAAAAATTTTAATGGCTTAGAGGCCAGGGACAACTTAACCAGATGCATGAGTCTGTGTACACACACAAAAGTTCAAACAGAAAGGGACAGCAGTGAGGAGGAAAGGATTATTATTACAAATAAGAGGTAAGGTAGATGTGTCAAATTATTACATGAAGCATAGTTCATCAAACTGAAAATAATGCAATCCTTTGATTGCTCCATTTATTACCTTAGGTTAAAATCTTTGTAAAACCAAAAATAATTAATGCCCTGGGTCCACTTCCAAGCCAGATGAATCTTATGTTGACCTGTAAACAATTGCAGTTTGAAGTAAACAGTAACTATTGATAGCTGAGAACAATGCTTTGAGAGAGCTGCCTATATATACCCATGAAAACAACTCCCTTGAGTCAGTTCAATTAACTGGAAATTCCTAAGTTAAACAATATATTTTTCTATAATTTGAGAATTATTAGTGACCTGCTCCCACCATAGAACTGTGCCAATGTGTAGCCTCTGGAGAAACCTTCATGTGGTGCAGAGACTTTAATCAGGGGGAAGTCTTTTCCAACAAAAGTCTTCTTTTGTGGTAATTGGGGGTAGACTACTGTTAAACTTGGCCTGGTAAGAATGTAATCCCTGCAGTGAAGTTCATTTTTGTTCAGTAGTGCCACATTCACTATAAATCCCCCCCCCCACTGCAATAAAAAGAGAAAAAGGAACAGCTAAAACAAGGCATTTTCTATTGGGGTACCCAGGAATTTCCTCCTGAGGTAAATTTGCTGTCCTCATCTTTGTTCAGCTTCTGGCTGGTGGTAAACCTGTTTTATTTCAATGTGCTTTGATTCTTTTTTACTGAAGTGCATTAAGTACTAAATTGTATATTGCTGTGTATTTGTTTTCATCTTGTTGTTCACAATATCTGGATTATTTTGGGGATATTTTTCTTATAGGGTTGACAGGAATCTTGTTTGTTAGACATCTTATTCCTTCTCAGTGGAACAGCAGAGTTCAAATATTTAGAAGTCAATCTGTGGATAAAATACCTAATATAGCACTAAAAAGAATCAAAAGTAATGGCCAGTGCGTATTCAATGAGTTTACCATATTAACAAATAGTTAATTTAACTTGAATCGGTCTGATTTAATTTAATATTACAAAGAAATGTATTAGCATTTTGATGGCTCTAATAAAAAGACATCTCTGTACAGAAGGCATACAGTTAAGGGACTTAATTTAACAAATGCTAATCTAATGTTTAATGTAGTCTGCACAATCTAAATAATAATAAGGAATAAGCAAGGTTTCCAAACCAAAATTCCACTTTGTTTTTAACTTTAATTTCTTCAGTGGGCTTGGTGGGTGTGGAAGTCATATAGTGATATTACTGAAAGGTGCTAGCTGTTTTTTTCCTTTCTTTTCTTTCATAATTTAAGCCTTCCAGAGTCTGAATGCCTAACATAATTACATTCTACTTAAGCCTTTTATGGTAAAGCAAAATAAAAATTCCAACAATGAATTGTGCTATTAGAATTGGGCACAATCTTAGAAAGCTCTGAATGGAAGACAATAATGGGACCAAAAGGTTGGTTATACATCTCTTCTTTGAAACACACAAAGACTCATAAGAATTAGCCTAAGTAATCGTCAGGGCCACAACTAGGGGGGGCAACCGGGGCATGTGCCCTGGGTTCCACGCTGGGGGGGCGCCAAAATAAGCGCTCGGGGACCACCAAAATGAGTGCTGGGGTGGGCGCCAAAATGGGCACGGAATCCATGTTTGCCCCGGGTGACACAGACCCTAGTTGTGGCCCTGGTAATTGTACCTAAAGATAGCCAGTTTGGTGTAGTGGTTAGGGCACCAGGCTACAAACCGGGAGACTATGAGTTCTAGTCCCATCTTAGGCACAAAACCTGCCGGATAACCTTGTGCCAGTCACTCTCTCTCCACCCTAGGAAGAAGGCAATGGCAAGCTACTTCTGAAATCTTGCCAATAAAACTGCAGGAACTTGTCCAGGCAGTTGCCAAGTGTCAAAAAACTGACTCAAAGGCACAGAAAAAAAACCCACCTTACCTTATTACTCATTAATTGTTGTATTTATATTCTACCTTTCCTCTGGGAACTCAAGCTGTACACATAGTACTCCTTCCTCCAATCTTTTGCCACAACAACCACTGATAGAGTAGGCTATGCTAAGAGAGAGTAACTCTCTTTTTCTTGGTCCTGGGGCAGGGGGGGATTTTAACTTGGGTCCCTCCAGTCCTAGTCCAGCACCGGAACCACATCACACTATTCACCCTGAATTCAAACCATGTTTTAATGTATAAGAGCTCTCTCATGAGCAGGAATGTTTAGAATATGGACTTAAAATGTAATTTAAGGCTCATATTATCATACTTAAGTACTGTTGTAAGTAGTTTTGTTTAATAAAACAAAGATTACTAATATTCTATGTTACACAAGAACAATCATCATTATTATTACTACTTTAGTCAGTTCTGTTTATGTGCTCCCAATTTCAAAACATGAGTATTGTCTTGTACACATTGGTTGCCCAGTGTTGCCTGATTTTTTTACTCCTGTATATTGGATTCAGTAGGACACAAGAAGACCTAAAGTAAAACAGTAGTAACCTAGTTACTGCTATCAATATATACAATGGTCATTTTTGCCCTATTTATTCCAGTACAGATTTTCATGGGATGATTAGTTAGCTTATGGAACATTTCAGAGGACTTAAAAGCCTGGTATTTTAGATAAGAGTTGGAATCAAGGGTTTGTCCCTTTCTTGTACTGGAGAAGTTACTCAGTGATAGCCCTACAATGCAGGGAAGGCACTCATATCCAGTGCCAGGTCATAAGGATGAGACATTTTCTTTCTGTTGTTCCTAACAAATTGATTTCTATTGCATTTCTTTCTGCCATAGCCATTACCCAAACAAAAATCATTTCAGCTTAGTCTGCCTGCATCGTGGTAGTTGTGAACATGACTACAGTACCACTGAGCTGATGGAAGCACCCTTCACTCACTGCTCAAGTTATGGGGACGGGTGCTTACTAATATTCACAGGCTTCACTGTCTTATTTGCACCAATTTAACCTTCTAAAATCAGTTGTTTAAACGTTCAATATGTAAGGTAAAAGGGTGTGGAGTATAAGCTGGGTCAGATCCCAAGCCTTGGTGCCAAGATGCACGGGCCTTGGTTCCCATAATTCTTCAGACAGGAGTTGAAGTACATACCTATCTGGAGGGCATTATGGATTTTTACGATTATCATCATTTCATCTTTTGCTCAAATGGCACTCAAGCTAGCTCTACTCCATTGGTTTTAATATAACATTGAGCAAGAACCAGAAATCAAGATTGCAAATCAAGGATACAAGAGCATACAAAAAAGTTCAAGAAAAGCTTTGTTCTTCAAACAGGATTCAATAGGTACTCAAAGTCTTATAGTTCTTTCTGTCCAGGAAAATCTATTAACCTTGAGGAGCAAAGGGAATTCAAGGTCTGAAAATCTTTCTTCCTGCAATTCAGTGACTCACCATATGGGGCAGATCCCCACAGCTCTTGAAAGTGTTACCTCTGTTTCTGCCCACCATCCTTTGGGCAGTGGGACCACTCCTTGCCAGCCCTGTGCAATGAATGTTTTTCCACAAGCAAAAATGTGCAAGGCTTTAGTGCAAGTGCAAGACAAGAGTATCTTACACCCAGTACTTTCCGATCTTGATTTCAGCTTCCACTTTCTCAGTATTACGTGCACCAAGATGTTCCAAATCTGCCTTCCCCAATCTAATACCTTTGAAGTTGAACTCTAAGGAATTGGGAGTGGGGTGGGAGGGGCACCAGGTTGGGGAATACCTATTATTCCCAAAGGTCACATCTGTATTCTTTCACTAAATCACACGCACACACCTCTTTTTCCTTGGCTTGATTGGAACAGGATAACCAGATGTCTCCTATTTCACTGACTGATGGACTGACTACAAGGAGGGATGGGGAAGAGAGATTCCAAACAAGGATTCTCATGTGAAATGAGAGGTGTCATGTTTCATGCCTGTAGGCAACTCACCCTCTCACCTGGAACCCTCCATTCCGGCTTTGTGCAGACTACAGTTGCCGTATTAAAGGAGTAAATATATAAGACTTTAGTTGATCAGATACTTATTACAATTTCACATATTGCAGAATGGACCCTGGTATTGAAAACTTTCACCAGGGCTGATCTCTGGCAGTGATTCCACATTCTAGGTGAAACCTGTGACTCTCAATTCCTTCTTTGTAATGAGCCAGTTTGCTGTAGTGGTTAAGGCAGGCTAGAACCTGGGAGACCCGGAGTTCTAGTCCCACCTTAGACACAAAGCCAGCTGGGGGACCTTGGGCCAGTCTCTCTCTCTCAGCCCTAGGAAGGAGGCAGTGGCAAACCACTTCCGAAGAACCTTGCCAAGAAAACTGCAGGGACTTGTTCAGGCAGTCACCAGGAATCAAGACTGACTCAAAGGCAGCAAAAAAAAAAATGCTGTTAATGGATAAATGTTGCCTGCGATTGTCCTTTCAGCAGCCTTGTGTTGCAATCTTTCAATTTTACAACAACCCTGGTAAGTAGGATAAGCTAACAAGTAGCGACTTGCCAAGTAGGAAACATGTTATAATGGATCAGTAACCAAAAGCTGAGCATTCGTTTGCGGTCCAGCTTTCCACTCATGTGAACAAACCGGAAAGGGTACAGTACAGTATTGAAACCTGGGCTAAAAATCCGAGAGGGTGAAGGTGAGGAATACTTGATTGCAAACACGCTGAGGGGCAACCCTGGATTCATTCACACACACACACACACGCCTTTTTTCCCCCCATGTTAAACGTCATGATTCTCTCCGGCCGGGCCGGGCGGATGGCAGAAAAGGAGACGAAAGCCTCCGGATAGGCTAGACCGGAGACGCCATCTCGTGCCAAGGGCCTCGTGCCTCCAACTCTTCAATTCGAGGGGGAGTCGAGAGGTCGGGAGAAGTCACGTTCCACTCTCACACGGAGAAAAAAGAAAGTCCCTTCTGGGCTTCTTAATCCGCCCTCCCCTCGCTTAATGAGGGAGAGGGGAAAGTCTCCCGCCTCCTGGCACATGCTGGAGTCGTTGGCTCCCTTTCCCGCCTCCCGACGGCGGCGGGGGCTTAGCTAGGCAGCTGTTCCCACCTCCTCGTGCCTGGCAGCCCCTCCCCGCCCCTTGCAGCCCTCCGGGCCGCCTGCCAGCCGAGGCTCCCCGTCCTCCCTGCGTGCATGAGTCTCCGCCGAGCTGAGTGAAACTGGCCCCTCCTTTCCCCACGTCGATCCCTCCTCCCTCCCCCCAAAGCTGAAGCGGAGCTGGTGTTTTTCCACTCACCAGGATGGGTGATGCTCAGCGCTCGCTCATTAGCGAACAGGCACGAGAGGTCAGGAAGAAAGCGCTTATAAATTACCGTTTCTTCCTTCCCAGCGCTGTTAGTCTGCCTTGCCGCTCCCGCCGAGGCACATAGGATAGAGGCAGCGGCAGCGAAGACGCTGGACAGCTACCGGGTCCGAGAGGAGCAGCTGCTACAGGTACCCCAGGCGGGTTTTCGGTGATTTGGGGAGAGAAACCAGCCCGACACGACCACCGCCGCCTCGCCTTCTCGCCCTCCTTCCTGGTATTTAGGAACAAAGCAGGCAGGCATATGAGCCCCTCGTCTTTGTTATTCCTCCCGCCCAACACCAGAAATGTGTGTGTGGGGGGGAACAAACCTGCATCAGGGGATGGGGGGTTTTTTTGGTTTTTTTTGGTGCCGGGTTTCAACCAAGGTTGAGCGACCCTTCCCCAAATTCCCCGCATTTGCTTCCTTGCACGTGCCTCTCGCTCTGCACTTTTCCAGCGCCTTGTTTCCGAGCGATTTCTTTTCTCTGGAGCATGGCGGTTGCCTTTTGTCTGCGTTTTATAAAACGTGCGTGCATGTGCACCTTTCTGGTGAAGCCGAGGGGTTTGCTCAGCTGGGTTCTTCCCCTTCATTCCTAGCAGTCAGCCTCCCATACCTTATGTGCAGTTTTAAATAACATATTTAGCAATGGTTAAGTGGAATTAACGACTTGTGTGGTAACGCTTTACGTCTGATTTCGTGCGGTGGTTTTTTTCTTCTTCCCTTGATATCTGTGAGCAAGTGCTTGTCTCTTCCCCCGCAACCCTCCCCGCGCTTCCTCCTCCGTGCGACGTGCGATTGAATTATATTTAAGCACGCGGCTGGTCTTAAAAAAAGACAGACTGACGGCAATTAGAAAATTCGAACAGAGCCCTGCTACGCCCCTGGTGCCAGCGCATCTTTAATAGCCCTCTTGCGAATTCGTTCGTTCATTTTCTGGAGGGGAGAGGAACCTAAAACAATTGTCCCGCGTGCTCTTGGAAACTTTACTGGCAAGAACTGAATCTCGGGCATACTTCGGGGTAAAATACGTCCTGAATCTGCATCTCTAGTCCTGGAATCAGAAGCCAGCATTCCGGGGTAAATATTCATTTGTATTTGACCGGATAACAAAAGGGAAGTGTACTCTTGAAAGGACACCATCTAAATTTCCATGTGAAAACATAAAGAGGAAACAGCTTTGCATGTCTCCTTGGATCAGCAGATGGCATTTGGGCACATTATAATCTTCCCTTTATACCTTTTCATTAACTGGAGAGTAACGTTATCATTAGGTATCAAACATGCTTTTGGAATAAGGAAAAGAATCTGGAGTAGACACTTGGAAAACATTTGGCTTTTTAAAAAATCAGTACTGTTGTAGTCTAATACTGTACCCTTGTGAGGAAAACTCAGTAGAACTTCCAAATAATTGCTTTTAAGATTGCTGTCTTTTGCATTTTAAAATAAAGGTGAGATAAGTTGTGAGATTAAAAAGCTGGGTGTGTGGTTGAAAAAACACTTTTGCATATAATGGCTTTTGTAATCTGGAGTTTCAGGTTGCTAACATGTTGTAACCTTTTAAAAATGGTGTTTTAAATGAATGAGCTTTTTATAAATATGCAGTCATTTATGCATAATGTTTAGTTTAAGGGAGGAGAAAACCCCTCAAGCTAGTCCAGGCCAAACCTCTGTGTCCTTGGCACATGATTGTGTATGTATAGATTTGTATTTGAGTGGATAGAAATTATCCCTAGAGCAGAACTCAAAAGAGTGTGTTGGAAACATTTTCCTGAAGACATTGCTTGGAAGTTGATATATTACAGTAGAAAATAAAATGGTTTTTTACATCGTATTTGAGATGAGATGGTCGTACACTGTAATAACCCTGCATTTGCTTAAGTTAAATGCTAAAAGTGAAAGAGTGGTTGAGAGAAATACATCAATATCAGCAGCACATTTTTCTCTGCTTTCAGTGTTTGATTGTTATTTTATCTACTCAAACTATTGCTTAAAATAAAAAAACCCTTGGCTGCCTTTTCATGGTTTCCCTGACCCTTCCAGTCATAAACTATTCTGGTCCCCAAGGTCTCCATTTTTCATTTTCCTTTACCACCTTCTTCTGCAGTAATCTATCACTCAGGAGTGATATAATTTATCACCAGCAAAGGCTGTTCTAATGTTTGACATCCTATCCTGTAGGGGGCAGCTGGTGGAATAAAGCAAAGATACTGCTGTATTTTACTACAGTAACAAATAGAGAGAAGATGGAAGTTTTTTTTTTAGTTTATGTTTTGGCCCTGAAATGTTACAGTATGGCACTTTAGGTAGAACTAGCCTGAAAAAGGGCTGTGTTTTCTGGGTGGAAATGCATGTATTTTAGAAATTGGCATAAGGAATGTTACATTTATGCATTGTTGGAATGGAGATTTAGGAAGTGAACAGATGATCAGAAATATTAGTCTATGAGTTGATCATAAAATTAATAGTTCTATTAGGGACATAGCTTGGTATTCAAGCTGGAAAAATTCTAATTTACTTAGGGGTAAAGTGATTCTATTTTTGTTTCCAATGCTGGAATAGAATATATACAGGTTTTTCCTCCTCCCCCCTTTTTTCATGTGGGAGAAGAATGAGCTGAAGTAGGAGTGGCTAAGTAATATGGCTTTAACGGTAGCATCTCTGAACATAGCCAACTTAATATTCAGGACAAAGTTTACAATGCAGGGGAGATGTGTGATTTGTTATTTTCACTTTTAATGAAATTTCATTTTTAATAAAATGAAGTTTGAAGGTTATCAGTTGGATCAGTGAAGCAGTGTAGCAGAATTAGATGTTTATCCCTTTCCCATGACACCATTCTTCTTCATTATATAATGTGTTGTAGTTTGCCCATTGGGTGGTTGTGAGCGCAAAGTATGCAAGTACTTTTATAACATTAGAGTTTTCTTCCTCTTTATGAGGCCATTAAAAAGGTCATAATTTTAGGTAAACAACTAAGATACATTTTGTTTCATGTTCATCAGTGTATGGTTAAACTTAGTACTTATGCCACAGCTTGCACAGGCTATGGGATTTTGTAGCACTTTTGAATAGGAGCTTGTTGGAATATTTATTTATTTGTTTGTTGGTTTATTTATTTATTTAATTAATTTCTATAGCTGCCCATCTCAACAAGTGACTCTGGGTGGCTTACAATCATAAAAATTATAAAACAGTTAAAATAATTAAAACAATTAAAATATATAGCTATTGAGTGGACTAAAAGGCATGTCACACCAGCATGTTCTGTATTGTGTTCGCTGCTAGGCTATTGGCAGAATCATTCTAACACAGTGGAAGTAGCCTTTATATTAGTGAACATGCCACAGTTATCTTCTCCAACCTGGTTCAATCCAGTTGTGTTTGTTGGATCCATAATTGCTGAATTCTGGAAGTTGGAGTTAAGTACAACTAAAGTACACCAGGTTAGAGAAGGCTGTTTTAGAATGGTCCTTTGTCAACATTAGATTTGACTAGCGGTGCTTTTACCAAACACATGCATACACACACATGGCTATTAGGTCATTCTAGTCCAGAACTCTCATAGGTTGATTGGCTTGTGAAACTGAAGAAATTAGAATTATTGTCTTCTTTTGTAACACATTGTTGCCATTACTTGTCTGAGTCACCAGTATTTGTTTATTAAAATATTCCATATTCAAAGGTTATCCATTACTTTTCTCCTATCCTCTGTTTATGGCATGCTACCATCTGAACACAGGGGGCAAGGTCCAGTTATGATAGAATAGTGTAATTGCTGTTGAAAAACCATCTGTCTACAGTATGAGTCCACAAAGCTACTTGAAGGTTTGTAAATATCTGTATATGTTAATCCATAGCTTTATGGTCATAATACAGACATCAATCCTTCCTAATCCCTCTGCCTGAAAATTCTGCTTGTCATATCCAACAGAATTTTGAAAATTATGTTTGTTCTCATGTGAAAGCACTGATATAAATACATCTGTAAAATCATTGACCAGCCTGCCTCAGTTTGATGCCCTCCAAATGATTTAAGAAGACTATTACTTCTAGAAATCTTAGGCAGCATGTCTCATCACTACACAACTGGAGAGCACCATATTGGAGAAGGCTTTCATTGATCTACAAGAAAATAAAGATGTTGCATTGACAAGGATTACTGTAATTATTATGCTTTTGGGGAAAAAGAGATGTAGATCATGGTTTAAGCTTATATATAATGAATGAATGCGTATAAGTAGGGCATCTCAGAATTAGTTACTTTTTTAATGACAGGGTTTATCACAGCTCAAGTTGTTTTTGGAAATGCTGATAAATTAATATGAGAACAAAAGTTTATTTTGTGGAAATGATTTAAAATTCTGCTGTGTTTGGTACTATACATTCTGATTTAGCTTCTCTTCTCATACAATACAATACTCTGGCTACCTTGCTGACTTGGTACTTATACTGTAACTTTATGGTGACTTAATTGAGCCAGATATTGCAGAATCATGTAGCACATATCTAGGATTGCATGTTTTGTTTTTTTAAGTAGGCATTCAGATATTTTTGTTACTTATACAAAACAAAACCCAGATTTCACGTATTTTTCCTGTATCTCAAGCCCAATAGCCAACAATGAGAAAGACAGAAGAAAAGAGAGGCAAGACAGCTTTAGGAGATATATAGATTCAGGGGAAGGGAAAAAAAAAATGGATCAGAGTTCAAGGACTTAAACATGCAGACCAGATGTGAAATTTAATACAAGCACTATGGCTACTAAATATTATCCACTTCTTGACTGTTGGGTGAAATTATTCCTCCACGTTTTAAGTGTGAACAAATCATCCCATTATAATGCTTGCGTGCAATGAGGCCAAAAGCATTACTAAATGATTACTTCTAATTTAACTACTAATTAATAGACTCAAAGTGACTGATTGCTACTTCAAGGAATAATGAGAACAAGACCATGTAAAGCTAGGTCTGGTGCTGCAAGTGCCGTAGGTAGGTAGGTAGGTTATTTATTTATTTATTTATTTGCTATCCTGCCGTTATTATTTTTATAAATAACTCAAGGTGGCAAACATACCTAATATGTATGTATGTATGTATTGAACTTCTTGACCACCCAACTCATATGCAACAGCTCTGGGCAGTTTACAGTAATACTCCTTCCTCCTCCTGTTTTCCCCACAACAACCCTGTGAGGTGAGTTGGGCTGAGAGAGAGGGACTGGCCCAAGGTCACCCAGCTGGTTTTCATGCCTAAGGTGGGACTAGAACTCTCGGTCTCCTGGTTTCTAGCCTGTTGCCTTAACTACTAGACCAAACTCACTCCAACAACAACAACAATAATAATAATATATTTATATATAAAAATATTTTTATCTTGTTTTTCTTCTTAAAAAGCATTTAAAGCAACTCAGTATTTTGTGCTGTCAAGTTGGTGTTGACTTTTAGCAACCACTTAGATTTTCTCCATGACAATCTCTCCCTAACCAAGTCCTTCAAATCTTCCAATGGTGTACCCATCACTACTGTAACTGTCCCGGGTTGGGGACAGATTGTCATGGAGAATATCTATATAGTCACTAAGAGTTGACACCAACTTGATGGCACATAATCAATCAATACTACAAACCAGAGTAAGCATGCATGGGCAGCCACAGGAGGTGGGGGAGCAAGTGATGCAATGTGTATCGTGACATCACAACATAAACCACTTGACTTACATCCTTGTGCCCAATGCCAGATTGCTAACACAAAAAGGTGAGGTTTGTATTGTGACATCACACACATTGTCATTTCCTCTATTGCGATTACTTGGGTGCCTGTCTTAAGTACTGTATGGGCTTGATTCTCCCTATTAGTTTCATTTTGGAAGCAGCAGCAAAACTTCCTTCAGAAATATTGGGTGGGGGAGTCACTGGATTTTGGGATCACGTACCTGAGAAAAATAAAAACAAGGGACGCGGTGGCGCTGCGGGTTAAACCGCTGAGCTGCTGAGCTTGCCGATCGGAAGGTCAGCGGTTCGAATACGCGTGACAGGGTGAGCTTCCGTTGCTAGTCCCAGCTCCTGTCAACCTAGCAGTTCGCAAACATGCAAATGTGAGTAGATTAATAGGTACCGCTTCAGTGGGCAGGTAATGGCGTTCCATTTAGTCATGCCGACCACATGACCACGGAAGTGTCTACGGACAAACGCCAGCTCTTCGGCTTTGAAATGAAGATGAGCACCACCCCCCTAGAGTCAGACACAACTGGACTTAATGTCAAGGGAAGTCTTTACCTTTACTACCTGAGAAAAACACCTCTTCCCCGAATTTAGAAAAATGCTCTATTCTTTTCCTGAATTGTTTACCATAAGAAGACTTAAAAAGAGGGCAAGATAATAGATTGGCTTGGGGATCTTAAGCCTTGCCAAGAAGAGTTACACCCAAATGATCCATAGTTACTACTTAGAACAAGATTGCTTGGAAAAATATCAGTGTGTTTGTGACATCAGCAGTCATTATACCAATCCCAACCCTTAAATCAGAATTCTCTGTACCTTTAAGGAATGGCACAAAGAAACCTGAGACAATGCCTTCTGATGTCACTGAGTATTTCTTTTTACTCCACACCTCACACTGCAGTAGAGACAGACACTGAGGAGGAGAAGAAGAAGGGAGGAGCATGAGGTCTGGATAAAAGCAGTGGTCAGAGGCAAGAGGCTGAACTCAAAGGGATGAAGAAAGGAGAGAGGAATGGAAAAACAGCTGGAATAGAAGATAGTGCTGGCTCATTCACTCAGATAATTCAATTACATCATTCTTCATAAGATTCCCAGCCTTTGTGCCAATTCCTAAGTGGTGCAGAAGCCAAAAACAGGGAGCACAGCTTCTTCATTCCTAGAAGGTGATCAGAGATATCAAGGCTTCATTCACAAATCTTCCAAGTGCTGCTGAACTGTTAGAAAATAGGAGTAGAGGAGACTGCACTCCACTGTGGGTCGGGTCTATTGACTTCTACACAAATTAAGAGCTAATTATTTCCGTTCATCATCCCAAGTTGTTCCACAGGAACTGTGAGCACTGTAGTAGTGAGCCAATCCATTCTTATAATTAAGGTAGGATAGGAAGCATCTTTAGATCATGATTGGGATTATTTATATCATAAGAAGTATATGCATTTGTTTAGCTTACCCAGGGTGTGTGTGTGTTGATATCCTCAATGAATAATTACAAACAGTCCAGGGTTATCTTGTAAAAGCTCTCTTATTATATATGCATTGCGTTTACTGTTCTTATTTCATTTATTTATTCTCTCAATCATATGCGTAGGCTTAATATTATAACTTGGCCCAGAAACCTACATATAAATAAGTCATGATTTGAACTCATATTTGAGCTCATTAATAAACTTTATACTTATCCAGTGATCAAATGTAACTAGTTTCATTGCTGCCAGGTTTATTAAGTAGTCATTTGTTAAATGGGCCTGGATGGCTAGAAACACATTTCTAGGCTAGCTTATAATGCAAAGCGAACTACATAAACTAGTAATAATAATGTAGTTCTGTACAGCATCTCCTGATGGTTTAAGTTTTTGTCTATTTCATTCTTGTTCTTCCATTTTTTTCTAGCTATTCTTTCCAGCTCAAACATTCTTGAATAATCTTTTCCAGCAGGATTTGAAGTTGTCATTTGTCAAATTTAAGCCTGTTCACATATAGTTTAAACCAGTGTTTCTCAAACTTGACAACTTTAAGATGTGTGGACTTCAACTTCCAGAATTCCCCATCCAGCATGTTGGGGAATTCTAGGAGCTGAAGTCCTCACATTCTAAAAGTTGCTGAAGTTGAGAAACACTGGTTTAAACCTTCATTCTCTTTCTACATATCTTATCTATCTTTCTATCTTTCTATCTTTCTATCTTTCTATCTTTCTATCTTTCTATCTTTCTATCTTTCTATCTATCTATCTATCTATCTATCTATCTATCTATCTATCTAATTTTTATCATGCCTTTATTATTTTTATAAATAAAGTACACACGAACACACAATTTTCCTCTTCATTTGCATCTGCACAAAATTAATTTGCCTGTATCTAGATGCAGCTGACCATGTGAGCTGGCTTTGTAGATACAACTTGATTAAAACAAACAAAATAATGCTTCCTATTATTTTGTGCACTGTTCCTACTATAAACAAGGCTTTATACCAGATAAACTCACTTCTTACTATTATGGGCTGCTGCTGAATTTTATTCTTTAACTTACATATTTGTGCCAAGAGTAAGCAATTGGACATGGACCTTCCATAAATATGGTGTTAAATAGTATGTGAAACTGTTACAAGGATCACAAGATACATGCTTCTCTTAAGTAAGGTATAAGTATGCAAGGTAGGAAATTTATCTTTTTAGTTATCCATTGATTGGAACTTGAATTGACAGTCTTATGAGAACTACAATTTCAACTATTCTTGGTTTAAATTATTTTAGTTCTTAATTTATTTTACATTTGTATGATAGCCTTATGTATTAAAAATGAAATGACATTTGGAGTAATTGAAACATCTGAAAGCAGTACTATGCTATGCTCATTTAAAATATATTCAGAACATCAGCTTTAGACAGAATTTAAACCAGCATATTGACTGAAAAATTCTGAGGGTCACAATCCTGGTTCATCTTGAAGGCACATGGGAATGAAGGATAACAAATCTGTTCTTTCAGCATCATTGTACCTTAATATTATTCAGTGGTTTATCTAGGTACTGCAAAGTGTGTTTGAAAAAACTGTAATAGTTTAAAGGTAGTAGGTATAAATAGTAGGGGCAGTGTTCAGAAACATAGGATTTTGTGCCTCTCTTGGCCTTATGCCTTCCAGATAACATTAGACTGCAATTCCCATAATTTTTCAGCAGTCATGGTCTTTGGAAGCCATATTAGGGAAGGCTGACTCATAGGTAACAAAACTGTGCAATGAAAGAGGGCAAAGTAAAAGTACTTTATCAGCCTACAGAATTCTTGAGAAATATCTGTAGTCCCTGAAATGCAGTTTCTTATGCCAGTCTCTGTCTTCCAGTAAACCTTTTAATTTTTCTGTCCTAATCCTCTAGAATTTGTAATGGAGGAGGGATGGAATTGATGGAATGGTATTTGTTCCACAGACCAAACATGAGGATAATTTATTCAGATTGGACTCCTGACAAGAAGGGATTCAAACCTTTACTGCTTCACCCATAGGACTAGAAAGAAGCTGCTAAGTATGTCAGCATTTAATTTTTAAGTTAGACTTGAGCAGGAGGCAAAAGACAAACAATGTGCCTGTAACCAGGCAGAGGTAGTATGAAAGACCTCTGCCTAACACTAAAGAAACACTATCAGACAGAATAGATAGTCCTAGATGAAATGGACAGATTGGTCTGAAATAAGATAGCTTTCTGCATTCTTGACCTTTCAGTTCTAGAAAAGAGCTGGAAAAATAAAGGTCATGGAACGCAAGAAAAAGAAAAGACTTCTGTCACGTTCCAGGTAGAACAGTATTGGAAATAATGTTCACTCACACAATTTGCCTTGAAATCAACCTAATTTTGAGGCAGTTTTCCAGAATTTCATGTTGGCACATTACATTAAAGTAGGGCATTAGAGGAAAACTATTAATGGTATTACAATATTTAGATTTAAATGTTTCTTAAATTGTTTCTTACTTATCCTCAATAGGATCTTAATTCATTTTCTTCCATTTGCATCATTGTTTTGTTTTGTTTTGTTTCGTTTTGCCTTGCTTTGCTTTGCTTTGCTTTGCTTTGCTTTGCTTTGCTTTGCTTTATTTTGTTCTGTTCTGTTCTGTTCTGTTTTATTTTATTTTCTTTTATTTTCTTTTTCTGAAACAGGAAGAGAAAATCCTTTCTGGAGAGACTCCTCTTTATGTAAGTGTTTTTTATGCTTGTTAATGAAAATATTGTAATATTAGCAATAAAGTCTGAATATTCAGAATCCAGATGTTTACCATCTGCCCTTAGAAAGAAAATAAAATTGATACCAAAAAGATTAACCACAGTTATGTGGTGGTTGAGACACAGCAACTTATTTGTTATGTTGATGTTATTATGATTTATTACATTATTATTTCTCTTATTTTGAACAAAATGTTGAGACATACGCACTCATGATATAAATGTGAAACAGTATTTACAGATCTCAGATATGGGCTAGAACTCCCTGCACTGTCAAACTCTGGTCATCTTCATGCCTTTATAGCTAGATGGAGTCATAATCAGAAGGTGGATGCAGATCACTCATGCCTTATCTTGCATATAGTTTGCCACAACATGCCCCAATTTAGCCATGATAATAATAATAATAATATAGTCAGTCAATAATTTTTGTGTTTGTAGGTAACCAACTCACCATACTTCATATTAACAAGTGGGTGAGTGTTTCTTGCCTGAAGTTGCAATCTAGTGTACCCTGTTCAAATGTGTGGGGGATCCATTACATTCAAAGGAACTTATTCCTGGAGCACCATAATAGGATTGTGCTGTAAGGCTGAAATCCTAAATATACTTAATTTAATAGAACTTATTTCTGAATAAAACATGCTTAGGATTGCACTACAAGAGATTATTCAAAGATAATAGAACAAATCAGCATAGAATTTTCTGCTTCCAGTCATTGGCTAAGATATGCTTTATTTTTCTTATACTCTCTTTGCAAACTTTCTGTATGGATAAGACCTCAAGTAATATTTCACAGCTCTTTCTATAATTTAGCATTTATCATATTATATCAACATTTAGCAGCCTTGTCTCCCTAATACATCTACTCAGTAAACAGTGGTCAGCCTGCTGATTCACAGTTAACAGGGCATCACAATATAGCTTGAGTCTGGCAAGCTGAATTAGGACCTCATGTTGGGTGCACAAGCAATGTTCTCACCAGAAGGTTGTGCTAGAAAGTGGTTCAGGCAGGTTCTCACTGGCTTATTTTGCATTGCACCTAGAGAAAACAGAATACCAAGCTGTGGTAAACATGTATTTATTTAAAGCATTTTATCTTGATCTTCAGATGAAAAAGCTCCCCAAATGAGCCTACTGATAAACTGAAACAAGATGTCTTTGACTTGTGGCTTGGAGTATAAAAGATATGACATATATATATATATATATATGGGATGGCCAGAAAGAAGCTAATGAGATGATGATTTTATGCACTTGTTTGCCAGTTTTGGCTTAGTTGTACACTTTGACAGGTTGCAAAGAGCTTTCTTCATGTGAGCCCATATATGTGTGGGTGAACCCAAGGGATTTTGCCCTTCCCCTTATAACCAATAAGTTCACATACCTCTTGGGAATGCTTTTTGCATTACAAACTAAAACCATGTATTTGGAAATGCATCGTATGTACTTTCAGTCATGGAAAGATTTCTCTTAAGTTTAAATACGTTCTTTTGATAAAGGTAAATTGGCTTTGGGAAAGAAAATTATGACAGCATTTGTGGTATAGGGCCTCTTGTTTTATATCATATTCTGTATGTGCACTGCACCTAACCTAACGGCAAGCTTAGAAACAATTTTATTGTTTTTCATTTTCTTTAATTAATTCATTAGCTAGAATGGTAGCTTACATTTCCATAGCAATCAGTTCAAAAAGCTGCTTAGTAACACGGGTCTTTGCTTTTGTGGGGCTGAAATTTTAGTTGACCTTAAGAATAAAGCAGCTGGTAGAGTAATTTAACTATTACTGTGCTGGCTACTACCAGTTTTGCAGAAATTTATTTGCAAACTTCCCTTTCCTTTAAGCCCCAGCCTTCAAACTAGCAGTGTGTTTGGGTTTAGGGATATACTTTTGGAGATTCATACAATGAAAAAGGTAGTGCAATGAAAGAAATAGTAAGGGAGAGCTCCCTTCTTTTGTGGGAGCTTTCATGTCCCTTACATTATTGATTATGCATTTATTATTCATATTTACAAAATGTCTATACAATGGATTCTCTAGGTATTATACAAAATAAAATATATTAATACAAAAATAAGTTTTTTGTCCCTGGCTCTGCTTTGTCATACCATAGACTAAATATGCATCCTAGACTACAGTTAGCTGAACTATGGCACTGAATTACAGAAACTTGCTTTGTGCTCTTCTCTGCTGCTCTGGTGCTCCATCCACTGCCATCTTCTGGAATGTGCATTGGCAGCTACTGCTCTCAGCTGATACCATTTCATAAGGAGTTTCCACATAGAGACAGTGTGCAAAGCATCCCACTCATTGCCATCCAACAGTGGTCATGGTCAGCTTAGTGATAGTACTGAATGAAGGGAGTGAGTGGTACATCTGTACCATTTTACACCATTTCATTTAATACGAGTGAGTGACAGAATTACTTTTTTCTCAGTAGCACTGGCCACATGAATATGAACTGTAAAATTAGGAAGTCATCTTTCTCCCTATCAGGCAGCTCTTTATCAAGGTTTTGGCACTTCCAAATGAAGGAACAGAGGGCGGAATCTGCATTTGTTCATTCTATTTCATTGACTTGAAGGATGTCTTGTGGAATGAGCTAAAAAGGCTCTCGTACAAACCTGCTGGTTTTTGAACAGGCTGCAATGGAGAAATGAGCTGGTATGCCTCCTCTAATCCAGACCCAGCTTAACATTTATCAGTCTTACTGTGCAGCAATTCTGGATAATAGGCTGCATAGCAGAGGCATGGGGAGGAGTGGATAGTATATGCCCAGTTCTGTACTCAAAGCCTGTGGTATATAGCAATTCTCATCAAGCCAGTGCATTAATAGGTCTGTCTCTATACCTCAGTGGAAGAAAAGTTTCCTTCCTCCTTCAAGATAGGTTAGTCACAATTCTTAGTTTGCCTGGAGAGTGAACTGGCTGATTTTCTTAGTAACCTAAGTAAGCACTTTAGAATGTAGATAATTAACATCACTCAGCGTGCACATTCTGTTCTTTCTTGTACAGTAGATGGCAGGGTGTGTGCATATAAGAATTTTCTTGGATTTAACTTGGATTTGCTTTCCTAGATCCCACTGCCATTAAAGAAGCATGGAAAGGAGAAACCCAGTGTTACTGAGCACAGTGGCTTTTTTCTTCCTGCTCTCACCTGCCTGGAGCACATACTATTTAATTAGACTAATTTATAGTGGGGTGAGAAAGAGAATCGTCTAGCCAAAGGAGGCAGTGATAAATCCGCTCCATATGCCCTGTATTTACCAACATTAGCATGTCAAGAGAAGGGTAGATTAGCAATTCAAGGAAATCAGTTGCAAAGTTAAAATAGAATCAGTCCCTTGGCCCACATTGGATGCCTTGATGTACCAGAGCATAGTCTCTTCCAATTATTACTAAATTTAGAACAGAATTTTAAAATTACTTTATATAAGAGAGAGACAAATGAAACCCTCCTAGGACCTGTTCTCAGATGGAAGTGTACTCTATAGGGATATGCCAGGCAACACTGCTGTCAGAAAGAAAAGTTGTAGTCCGACTTTCAGTTTCCTAAGAGGCCCTTGAGGGATGCAGAAATATTGTGCTGACTTTTCTTAATATCTTCTATACACATACACACACATACTCCACCACAAACCTGAGACTGACTGGCTTCTATAGTTGCATATGCTTGCTGTTGTCAAATCACCTTGGAAATTGACAATATGGAAGATGGAAACTTGGGTCTTAGGAATAAAGTTAAAGGGAACACATGTCTGGCAGGCATATATTTCTAAACCCATTCCTCTCTCTAGGATCTTCAACTTAGCAGGCAGAATAGATCAGTAGCTTTCAAACATTTCCAAGTTGCAGTATCAGTTTAAAAATTCCCAGAATCCTTAATCAAGAGGCAAAGCTCTAGTGATAGAAAATAGACTGCATTTCAGTAAAAAACTTCTTTTTGCCCTTAGTCTCTTATGAAACTCCATCCTCATGGAACTGTAGGGTTCCATGGAATATAGTTTAAAAAACCCTGGAATGGGTCTTCCTTATATTTAAAAGGGTCATAGTACAGGATCCTTGAAGAACACTGAGTCCCAAATGGCACATTCTTTGATCTCATCTGCTGATCTGCAAGGATTCTTTAATCAGCAAGACAGAATGCCCTTGGTATGTAAAGGCTACACAAGGCAAGAGTCCCAGTTAAGCTAAGGAAATCTATTGAAGGAAGCTGCCACAAGCAAGTCCCAAGTTTATATTCCATTTCACAGTATTATGTTAAAATGGACATGCACTCAAATGCACATCAAAATACTATACCTCACCGATTTGCAATTGGGTGTGCATGTTAGAAGCACATCTGAGTGAACGTCCATTGAAAGCACTGCAGGGCAGATATTCTATGTACAGATTTGGATGTTCATGCAGTTAATACTAATCGGTGGCTCAGAAGTAATGCATCAGCAAACAAAACAGTACAAAGAGAATACATAGGTCTCCATTTATGCAGTCCATTTATGAACAATCTTTTGACTATATACAGTACATCTAAATTATTGCTGTTATAGCATGCAGTAAACATAAAAAACGAAAGCGGCATCCCCCCAAAGGGTCAGACATGACTCGATGCTTGCACAGGGGACCTTTCACCTTTCACACAGCATGCAGTAATGAAAAGCAAACTGGAAATGCCAGTGGTTACTTCTGTATGTGCTCCCAACCTATGAAGGTAAACTTCCACATATATATATTTTCCTGCTCATAGTCTCTTCAATATAAATGACTTAGTTCTTTGGCTCCTTTTAACTGCTATGGCATACATTTTTAAACAGGTAATAAATGAGCTCAGAAAATTACACAAGGATATCGTCGACTCTTAGGCTTGTTAAGGTGTTTGTGTTTCATACAATATCTTGAAAAAGATACAGATTTCTTAGGTTTTTTTTAAACAAAAACAACTACATAAAGTTTTGTTTTGTTTTGTAATATTAATTTTAGCTTTGAGGAAGCTCTGTATACCTGTTAGTCTTCAATAGAAAATTGAGCCCAGGTATACTGGAGCCTTTAGCTCCAGACAGATATCGGTTCTCCCAGACTAGTGTCTTCGGAATTGCATTTTTATATAGAGACAAGCATAAGAATTAGTTTTGGAGTGGAGTATTTCTTAGTGTGCAACTCCACAGGGGGAAAGTTAATTGCTCATTGTCATCTCCAATCTTATTTTTAATTGCAATGCTCAGAAGGATCCATCTTTCTGTGTTCATTTGCTGCGACAAATACTACCAACATTCATTACTTTCTATCAGTGTCTTACCCTATGGAGGAGCCAGCCCTGCCCATCCACATTGAGGAGGGGATAGACGTTCCAACTGGTGAGTGCAGCTAAGGTGGGGTGCTTGTGAAATGGGGGGAGGCATGCTGATACAGGGAGCTTGAGACCTTGTTTGTGTTCATGTGTTTGGGAAATCTAGGAATGTTTTCCATAAACATTTAAAATAGTTTTCTGTTTTTGCAAAGTGTGCTATGTTGGCAGGACCAGTTCTCAGTCACCAACAAATGTTTCACCGTGGCCAGGCTTCCACCATGGTCGTGCCACACACTGATCTGTCATTACTGTCAGACTTGCAGGTTCTCATAATTTTACTGTTTGTATAAAGAATGTAGCAATTTTTTGCTGTTCAAAAGTAGAGAGATTGAGTGCAATAGAAAGACATTGAGGCAAGTGGTTGTGTTGACTTGAAATTGACTAACTTGTTCTGAATTGCTTGTTCTCAACTCTTAAAACACATTTGCAGGGTAACATACTTTTCTTGGGCAAATTTTAAGAAATTGCTAGCTTTTTTGTCATCTTTTTTTGAAGAAATGACATTAATAACCAAAAATTATTTTAAAAAAAGAACAAAAATGAAGAGACAACTTGGTTAACTAAAGACAGGATTCAGATTACACAAGCAAGCAGATAACCTCACTGCAAGGGGGATCTAGTGGAGCCAAGGATTCTGTTTTCGGAGGAGCCTTTTGCAGTAAGTGTTAATATACAGATAGGACCAGATGTATGGATAAATGCACTCTTAGCACAAAAGAGTGCAAAAAGTTGGTGCAAGTCATTTTTTTTTTTGTAAAAGACATCTTTCATTATTTAGAGATTAGTATTTAGTCACCTATATTTTAATCCAGAATACCTGTTCAAAATATTTCAGAGGATTCTCTTGAAATGAAGGAGAAAAAGTTTCTGTTTTGAAATTTGCCTCAATTGTTTATGTTTTTATGTTTTCTCTCTTATTCCCTGCCAAAATGTATGGTTATAAATTAATTTTTAAAGCAGAAAAGTGCTATTCAGTTCATAAAGTTATTGTGGAAAATTTGAGTGCAGTTCCAACTACTATCATTAGACATGTGTTAAATATGAGAATTACTTTATAATTTACCTTAGGATATGAGGCTTTAAACATAGAACTTCATATGAATGGATGCTGTATGACCCTTAATTGGCTTAATAATGAAATGAGAGTCCTTTTATCCTTTCTTCACAAGAAAGCATTGCAAATCTTTGATGTTTTTTATAGGTTTCTCTATGTGAACTGTCTAAAATCTGCAGGGTTTTTTTAGTTTATAACACATTTATATTTGATTTATATTTAATATTTCTTGTCTATATTGTTCTGGTATTACTCATGTTACTGTTTTTCATTCCAAACAGTAGAATCTCAGAATGAGATTTTAAGCATTTAATTTTATTCAGAATCAGATTAATTTGTCCTATAAGTATACTATCAAAATATACAAATTTTTCATTCCAAATATGAATTGAAAGTATTTTTACTTCCTGGAAAGCAACAGAAAAACCCACAAAATCTGTGTTTATTTCATATAGCTTTCTGTCTCCTATTCTTCTTGCCTTTCTTAAAAGCTCCATATTATGCAAGTGAATTGATTTGTGTGTATGTACATACAATATTAGCCTTTTAGATTTTTATTCCAGTTTTTTTATATAAAAAATGTTGCTTGGCAAATGCAGCTGTTACTCCTATAACACCTTAAAGCAGTTAGAAACCACAAATATTTCTATTTCTTTATAATGTCATTTTCAGGTACATAGCAGCGGAATTAGTATCCAAAATCTATTTATTTATTTATTCATTCATGTATGTCAATTAATTTTGTACAAACAGTTGCTTAGTATATTGTTGAAATTAACTGTATGTGTCTGCATGCTTACTGAGTGCAAATTGCCTGTGTTCAATTAACACAAACTAAATATAAATAATGATAGCAAAATCATTATCTGAACTCAGCTGGAATTGGAAAAAGAGAAATTGAAATAATCTTTGTTAGATGAATCTTGGTAGTGTTTCCACCATTGCTGAAAACTGAGGATAAATTGTCTGTTTGCAAGCATACAGTATTTCAATTTGCAGAACATAATATGCTGAAATAACTGCATATTTTTACTTCACCAGGGAAACAAAAAATTTATCAGTTATTCGATATTTCCTCTTCTAGTCTTCTGAAATTTAAAACAATTTTTTTTAAAAATCCAGTCTTTTATTAAATAATGGTGTCAAAGTTTTATTAGCTATATTGTACTGAAGATTATTTTATGTTTTAAATCTACAAAGAATTATATAAAGAAATTTTAATTCTTGGGCATTAAGGAAAATCTGGATTTAATGTGATAATAAGATCATCAGTAGTTGAAGAGGGCTACAAAGACGATACAAAGATTTGAGGACATGCCCAGTGAGAAAAGGCTGGAGGAACTTGAAATGTTCAGTCTAAAGAAAAGAAGGCTTGGGGAGACATGATAGCTATGTTCAGGTATGTGAAGGGAAGCTACAGGGAAGAAGTTGAGGAACTATTTTCCAGGCCATAAAAACTAGGCATTTTTTTGTATAAGTTGCACTTTCTGAGATTTTGTTTAAATATAAAGAACAACTTCCTGATAAGATATATACAACAGTGGACAAATCTTTCTATGGATGTTGTGGCTTCTCCACCTCTGGAAGTTTTAAGAAAAGGTTGAATAGCCACCTTTCATGGATATTTGTTTCCTCTATGTTGTAGAAGAAAAGATTAGAGGATCCTCGTGGTCTCTTCTAATTTCATAATTCTGTGATTGTATGAAGGATTATTATTTGGTGATTAAAGAAGTATCTGCATCAGTGAGATCCACCAGGCGATTCAGAGTTAACTAGCATACTACATGAAATATGCAGATTTAGCTGCCCTGTGAGTTGTATTTAAAAGAGGAAGCTTAAGTTGTTTCCCCCCTGCGAGGAGGTTACGTGTGAATTCTGCCAAACAAGATTAAACTTCTCCCTCTGTTTAGCAGTCTTAATTTGGATTGGTATACCTTGTACTTTCCTTTATTAAAAGAAAATCCTTTATTAAAAGAAAAATCATTGGGACAAGCATAGTTCTGCTGATTGTCTGAGAACTCCAGGCATTTTACCAAAGTGCAGTTAATTAGCTACCTGGGATAATTTAGTTAGTCAACCTGCATAGGAACAGAGAGGTAATTGGTAAGACTAGAAATAAGAGGGGAACGAGTCTCAAGCAAAAAAAGTTTCTAGTTACGTGCAATCTTAAAGACGATGTTGTGAAAACTTCAGGTTTATTAGTACCTAAAATTAATACAAAGGTAGCTACAGTATTATAACTTAACATCTGAATAAAGCTATGGAAGGTGAGAACCTGTCTTTCATTCCAGACTTCTTCAGATAAATTTATTATAGAAATCCTTTGATGAGTACTGGAAGAGGCAAACATAGACTATTATAAGTATATAAGCCATAAGGAAAACAAGAAACCAACGAATTATAGTTGTAGGCATCCGCAGGAGGGTGGAGACAAATGATTGTTACATCCTGGTGCAAATAACACAACTTAGTTGTGTCAGATATTGGGATGCAAGTATGGAAGCACAGAGTTTGTATCATGATGTCCTCATATCTATGTTGCCATTTTGTTCCAATCCTGCCTATGATGATAGCCATTATTTCTTCTGTTTCGAAAAGGATAAGTAGTTCCATGTGAGCTTCTGTAGCAGCAGACTTACATAATTTGTAACATATTCTCTGTAGAAACATTATGGTCTCTTTCACTCTGTGCTCCTTCCTTCTGGTAATTTGTCTTGCTATTTGATACCATTTTTAAAAACAGTACTGTAGTAATTGGAAGTGCCAGGGCAGAGCCCAGAATCTTCTCTATAGAAAGCATATGAGCTAACTAATGAGTACAGTTTAGGTTGATGCTGTGGTCAGTGATGTAACAATCCTATTTGCAGTGGATCTACCTCTATTTACCCCTCTATATATTTTAAATATTTCTTTATAATTTTTAATCAATACTCAGAACGGTTAATGGAACTTTGAAATATTTGTCCTTATTAGATCCAATGTATGAATGTTAAAAGTGTTTTAAGTGCTCTTCTTTCTTTACCCACTATGCAACACAAATTGTATTTTATTTCTAGGTACTTGGAGGGAGGACATTAGATTGCTTTTCTTCATTGAAGTAGGGATGCCAATCAGTCATTCAGGATTGGCCTAGACACAACAAAGTTGGGAAGTGCTGTTCATTCCCAACTTCCTTTCCATAGGTATAGGTATAGGGTTTTTTTTTAATTTTAGAGTCTCAACCTTAACCTAATACTTGTAGAATGGGTAATTTGGAGGTTTGTTTTTAGATTGACTTCTGAGAATTTGTGCTGCAGAATAGAGGAACACTTCACAACTTTACATCCAGAGTAATGATGTAATTCAAAGTAGCACACAAGTGGAGGTACAGTAATTGTCAATCATTAGGTTTTTTTAGTAAGCTCACCCCAGGGATTGTTAATTGAAGGCTGAAGGCTGACTTAGTTGGTGCATTTAACAGAGCCATCATTTTCCTACAGTAATTCTTGTGGATTTAACAATGGCTAGATACATATGGCTTCACCTGTGGAAAGCTAATTTTTTAGGAAGTACTGGCTTTGTTCAGACAATTTTATATGAATGAACCTTTTACTAGCTTTGTAGCTTCTGCTCCTTCTTTCACAAATGATTTTGCTGGTGTGTCAACCAAACTATTAAGCTTTATATTTATTAGGGATCAAGATTAGAGGAGTGGAATGGGTAAAGAATGTATACACATATTACAGTAATTGGGGTATTTTTATTTTATTGCTGAGCCAATCGTAACGAAATTTCATTTTAATGTACACTTGGGTGATAGTGAAATGACAATAAAAATTATTCCATTCCATTCTTTATGTGAACAATTCTCATGCTTATAAACTCTCTTGTTGCCAGCATAGCATGAAAATATTTTTAGGTACAGTTTAGAATTTTGTCCAAAAGTGGTCTAAGAAGTTGTCTTCTTTCTGTAAATTATATTTAGAAATAACCACAGTTTATGGCCTGGGTATCATGATAAATGGTGGTGGAAATAAAACTTTCCATTCTCCATGTGATCATGCCAGAAGAGAAAAGGGTAGGGTAGCGTAGGGTAGGGAGGAGTATGCAGGAATCTCAGAATTGTTCATATATTGCTAAACTATAACATCTAAAGTGCTTATTTATCTCTTAAGTTAAAAAAAAAAACCAATGTGTAGCCTTCTAGGTTCAAGTCTGAATCTTGAGGATTGACTGTGATCCCTCTCCAGCTTTCAGTTAATTCTCACTCTCAATGCTACTTCTGATGTTTTGAAGATAGAAGCAAACTAATTCAGATATACTCTAGTATTGGTTATGGAACTGAAAAATATTCATTAAAGTGGGGTTCTTTGCGTGAAAGGAATTTGAAATATTGTATAAGGAAGAGGATGTAGGTTTTCTATGCGTAGGTTTTAGGATTGTGTAATTTAGAGAAAGGTGTTTTGAGGCATCCTTTTCAAATCTGCTGTTCGGAGTATTAAGCTACCACATTCTCCAGAAATCTCCAAATGGCCATTTTGAGAGTCTCCCCTTGTCTTTTGAGCATACATGTGCATGTATAGAGGGCAGTTTAGTTAAGATTGTTGCCATAGAAAAGCCAGCCCCCTGAACTGGTCACACAGTCTTGTTGCCTTCTTCTGGTTTAGTGAAAATAGCTCAGAATCAGCTGAGGTAATATCAGGGGAAAATCCTATTTAAGAGAACATCTTGTGCATATCATAACTGATAGTTTAGTAGAGAACAGTTAGGGAATGGTTTATAAATAGAGATGGCACCCTATTACCAAAAAAAAAAAAGTTTGACAATAAAGACCATGCCTTATTAATAAAGTTGTGTGTCTGGGCAGCCTAAGATACACAATAGTGAAATGTAATAATTTCATCAGTGTAACATAATTGAACATCTTGGTCAATTATTGTGAATTTGATGGAACTGATTTGGACCACATCAATAAAATAACATTCACATTTGGCCTAGACATTACTCTTTTTTATTTTGGAAGGAACTTTCCTCTGGCTGCATTTATATTGTTTTTTGCTATAAATAGCAGCTGTTGTTCATTGTCCAACTATCTTAAATATTTGAGCCAAGCTCTTGTTTTTTGAAAGGAAGGCAGACCTATGTCTCCTAGAAGCTGTATGTTTTTCAGTAGTGGAACTATTCAATCATTTTATTGTCCAAGAATGTGAGAAGGTATTTGGGATATGTTGTTCCTTATTAACTGATACAATAGCTGTAGTTCATACTTGCAAAAGCCTTCCAATTCTACATCAGATTGTTGATTCTTTTCTATAAAAAGTAATTATAGCTTTAATCAGTAAAATAAAAGTGCAGGAAATCAAACACAAATCCCATGGCTGCTCAGCACAATGTCTTTTGTTAAACACTGTTTTTTGAGAATTTTCTTCAGTCTTGTAGTGCCTCAGACCACCTCCTTTTCATCTTCCTTTGGCATTTCCTTCAATTGGTAACTGTGGCTGGGGCATAGAATAAAATCTGAGATATGAGTGAAATAAAATATAGGGTTTTAATAGTCCAATATGAAAATAACCTAGAATTATAATACTATTTACTATAAGCTTGCTATGGGTTATCCTGAGCTAGAAAAACAAGTTTTTTTTTGAACTTGGCATTTGAAAGTTGGAGCTTTTAAGACTTGAATTGTTCTAGTAAATCAAGAAATTACATAATTATCTCAAATTAATTAACTCTGTTCCGTTTTTAACCACTACTTCCATTTCATGATATCTGAAATAGTAAGTTCCTTTATAAAAGGAGCTACTAGTGTTTGGCTGTTCCATGTTATTCAAGAGTCAAAAAGGA
This sequence comes from Candoia aspera, assembly GCF_035149785.1. Lineage (NCBI taxonomy): Eukaryota > Metazoa > Chordata > Lepidosauria > Squamata > Candoiidae > Candoia > Candoia aspera. The sequence goes on along the minus strand of NC_086154.1, from coordinate 41,614,044 downwards.
TTCAGACAATCTCAGTTCTACTTAATCTAACCTGGTTAACTTACAGTAGCTATATTGTTATGTGTTTTTTAATCACCATAAGACATTCTCCTCCTCCTGCACCTGCATGTTCTCATTCCCAAGAAGTACATAGGCAAAATTTTGGCATGGCTCACTAACAAGCTTTTAAACATGATTCCCATTAAATGTTCATCTCAGTCCACTGATGATCCAAGAAGACAGAAAGAGGGAGTCTGCATAAAATGCTGGTCTGTGGAATAGGCAGGCCAAGGGCTGATTCAATGCCAGTCAGCAGCCAAGAAAAACAAAACTGCACCTTAGCACACATCTCAGTATGATAGAATTTCCAGTCCCTTTCTTTGCACAGACAATGGGAAAACGTAATGTTACCCTTAGTTATGGATCAGGGAGGTGCTGCTGCCTGTTGTAAACCTCAATGACCTTTCCCAAGTTCTTGTAAATCATTGAGAACTCATTGATGGAAGGAGGGTTACTGGTGATTTGCATCACAGTTGGTTCTGGTGTGCAGATATATGAAATAGCCAGGAATGGAAAATACACAGTTGATGGGACTTACAAAGTTTGCTAATAGTACCCAAGAATTTATACCAAATATCTCCTTTTTTAAAATTATTTATAATATTTCTTCACATATCCTCTCTTCCCTGATCAGAAACATAAACTTTCTATGTTTATGATGGAATGGAGGTAAAGATTCACCCCACTGATATTTGAAGACAGTTCTTTCTCAAGGAGAGTCAAGTTTGTTGTTCTTCACTGTCACTGTTGTTCCTATAATGAATATTACCTTTTGACTGTCTTAATCCAACATATTTCATGAATTACTCATTCTGGAGGGTTATGCATTATGTTGAATCATGAGCTAATTAAAAGGGAGTTTGCACAACACACTAAGCCACTGAAAAGAAAAAGCCAAAGGAAACGTAAAACTAGCCAAGCTTAACATGTGATGCAAATACAGCCCCTAGGCCTTTGATTGAGCTGGTTAAGTGTGGTGCGTGAACACAGCTATTATGTTCTTTAATATGTCTGCCTAGCATTCTCTTCTGTAACATCATAATGACTGTATTGAACCAAATATTTGAGACAAGTTGGTTAAACCTGTTAATTATTTTACTGTTATCTGGCACTTTCTATTGCTTTGGTTACATGTGCTCTCTCCAGATACATTCAGAAAAGCTAAATACTATTTAGATAATATCATCATGAAAGACATCTTGAGTTTAAGAAATTTCCAGTTGGGTATTAACAATGTTTTTAAAATATCCGTTAAATGTTCAGAAATACCAAAGCCAAGACATCTTGTTTTGCCACAAATTTAACTTGGTTGATCTGTGGTTCATGGAAAAGTGCTCATATACACGGGTATATTGATGCATATAGCTGTGAGAATTGTGTTCCAGCTGTAGGTTTCCTGCCAAGCTAAGGTCAACCTTAGTTTCAGTTCTCTGCAATACTAGCTATATCTATTTACAACTCAGAAAGCAGAAAATTAAATCCAGACGTCCAGTGCAACAATACAAACAATGCTTTTGCAGTGACATATAGAAGAAACCAAATAATCTTCCTAGTGTTCATAAGTCATATAAAAATGAAAGATATTTTTACTTATAAACACTGTGGAAAGATAAAAAGGCTTAAATTATTATTATTATTACTTTAGGTATTGGCTTTAAGCAAGGCAAGTTATTTTATTATCAGGTTTAGGTTTAAGTGTTTAAAATGTTCTGTTTTAAACAGATTTTAAATCCTTGCCCCATCCAGCATTCTATCACATATGGTGGATTGTTCATATGTGTAGGCCCACTCAATCACTGGAAAAAGTGGAAAAATAATGAAAGTTCATTGTGTTATCTCCTATATGTATAGTTCTTCAGAATGTGTCTCTGCTAAAATGAAACAATTAGCATATTCAACACAAATGGTGAGACTGGATTAACTCTTCTGCCTCCAAATGTGCAAAAGTGTATCTACAGAAAGGAGCTAATTTTATGCTGTCAAAAATATTTTGGCATGTTCTTCTGCAATCCAAAGTAAATAGCATACCTCTCAAAGCTATTGTTTCATATGTGGCCCTTTGGGACAAGAAAGCCTATCTTTATGGAATTTGCTTTATTTTTTAAATCAATGGATTATATTGAAAGCAGTGTTTACAAGCTAAGATTACTTTGAAAGTTGGGTGTGCTTTGGGCTTGGTATCAAGCAAGTCTTCGCATTGATGTTTCATTAATTAATAACCATTGCTATAGCTAAGAATGTACTTTTATTGTGTATCAGAATAATTCCAATATTTTAAAAACAATTCAGATGAGATGCTAAATGAATGATGGAATGAGGCAGGACTAACACTCAAAATTCAGAAAGGCTTATTACTAGGATTAATCATTATGTTTGAGAAATAACACTTTAAAAATTATTTAAATCCTTAAAATATTATCCTTTGAAAAATATAACTTCAGGCAAGGAACAACTATTGAGACAGTGAAAAGAAATGATGTAATAGTGTGCAGATTTTTCACAGTGAGCAACTCTAATTTACCTGATGAATTAGGCTGATATACTAATCTTACCCTTCAGCAAAGGATCGTTACCTTGCCGTGGTGCTGGAGCTTGAGCACCTCAATGATGCCATGAGCTAAACTGTGAAGGGCCGCCCAAGACGGGAAGGTCATGACAGAGAGGTCAGACTAAATGCGATCCCTGGGGAAGGTAATGGCAACCCACCCCAGTATTCTTGCCGTGAAAACTAAAGGGATCAGTACAACCAGAGATATGTCGGTATACCATCGGAAGATGAGACCCCCAGGTCGGAAGATGGTCAAAACGCTACTGGGGAGGAACAGAGGATGAGTTCAACTAGCCCCAGACATGATGACGCAGCTAGCTCAAAGCCGAAAGGACGGCTAGCGGCCGACGGCGCTGGTGGTGAACGGCGAATCCGATGTTCTAAGGATCAACACACCATTGGAACCTGGAATATAAGATCTATGAGCCAGGGCAAATTGGATGTGGTTATTGGTGAGATGTCAAGATTAAAGATAGACATTTTGGGCGTCAGTGAACTGGAATGGACTGGAATGGGCCACTTCACATCAAATGACCACCAGATCTACTGTGGACAAGACGACCACAGAAGAAATGGAGTAGCCTTCATAATTAATAGTAAAGTGGCTAAAGCAGTGCTTGGATACAATCCAAAAAACGATAGAATGATCTCAATTCGAATTCAGGGCAAGCCATCTAACATCACAGTGATCCAAATATACGCCCCAACCACAGATGCTGAAGAAGCTAAAGTAGAGCAGTTCTATGAGGATCTGCAGCACCTACTGGACAACACGCCTAAAAGAGATGTTATTTTCATCACGGGAGACTGGAATGCTAAGGTGGGCAGTCAAATGACACCTGGAATTACAGGTAAACATGGCCTGGGAGAACAAAATGAAGCAGGACATAGACTGATAGAATTTTGCCAGGACAATTCACTCTGCATAACAAACACTCTCTTCCAACAACCTAAGAGACGGCTTTATACGTGGACTTCACCAGATGGACAACACCGAAACCAGATTGACTACATCCTTTGCAGCCAAAGGTGGCGGACATCTACACAGTCGGTAAAAACAAGACCTGGAGCTGACTGTAGTTCAGATCACGAACTTCTTCTTGCACAATTTAGGATCAGACAAAGAGATTAGGGAAGACCCACAGATCAGCTAGATATGAGCTCACTAATATCCCTAAGGAATATGCAGTGGAGGTGAAGAATCGATTTAAGGGACTGGACTTAGTAGATAGGGTCCCGGAAGAACTATGGACTGAAGTTCGCAACATTGTTCAGGAGGTGGCAACAAAATACATCCCAAAGAAAGAGAAAACCAAGAAGGCAAAGTGGCTGTCTGCTGAGACACTAGAAGTAGCCCAAGAAAGAAGGAAAGCAAAAGGCAACAGTGATAAGGGGAGATATGCCCAATTAAATGCAAAATTCCAGAGGTTAGCCAGAAGAGATAAGGAATTATTTTTAAACAAGCAATGCTTGGAAGTGGAAGAAGACAATAGAATAGGAAGGACAAGAGACCTCTTCCAGAAAATTAGAAACATTGGAGGTAAATTCCAGGCCAAAATGGGCATGATCAAAAACAAAGATGGCAAGGACCTAACAGAAGAAGAAGAGATCAAGAAAAGGTGGCAAGAATATACGGAAGACCTGTATAGGAAGGATAACAATATCGAGGATAGCTTTGACAGTGTGGTCAGTGAGCTAGAGCCAGACATCCTGAAGAGTGAGGTTGAATGGGCCTTAAGAAGCATTGCTAATAACAAGGCAGCAGGAGATGACGGCATCCCACCTGAACTGTTCAAAATGTTGCAAGATGATGCTGTCAAGGTAATGCATGCTATATGCCAGCAAATTTGGAAAACACAAGAATGGCCATCAGATTGGGAAAAAATCAACTTATATCCCCATACCAAAAAAGGGAAACACTAAAGAATGTTCAAACTATCGAACAGTGGTGCTCATTTCACATGCCAGTAAGGTAATGCTCAAGATCCTGCAAGGTAGACTTCAGCAATTCATGGAGCGAGAATTGCCAGATGTACAAGCTGGGTTTAGAAAAGGCAGAGGAACTAGAGACCAAATTGCCAATATCCACTGGATAATGGAAAAAGCCAGTGAGTTTCAGAAAAACATCTATTTCTGTTTTATTAACTATTCTAAAGCCTTTGACAGTGTGGACCATAACAAATTGTGGCAAGTTCTTAGAGGTATGGGGATACCAAGTCATCTTGTATGCCTCCTGAAGAATCTGTATAACAGCCAAGTAGCAACAGTAAGAACAGACCACGGAACAACGGACTGGTTTAAGATTGGGAAAGGAGTACAGCAGGGCTGTATACTCTCACCCTACCTATTCAACCTGTATGCAGAACACATCATGCAACATGCTGGGCTTGAGGAATCCAAGGCTGGAGTTAAAATCGCTGGAAGAAACATTAACAATCTCAGATATGCAGATGATACCACTTTGATGGCTGAAAGCGAAGAGGAACTGAGGAGCCTTATGATGAAGGTGAAAGAAGAAAGTGCAAAAGCTGGCTTGCAGCTAAACCTCAAAAAAACCAAGATTATGGCAACCAGCTTGATTGATAACTGGCAAATAGAGGGAGAAAATGTAGAAGCAGTGAAAGACTTTGTATTTCTAGGTGCGAAGATTACTGCAGATGCTGACTGTCGTCAGGAAATCAGAAGATGCTTAATCCTTGGGAGAAGAGCAATGACAAATCTCGATAAAATAGTTAAGAGCAAAGACATCACACTGACAACAAAGGTCCGCATAGTTAAAGCAATGGTGTTCCCGTAGTAACATATGGCTGCGAGAGCTGGACCATAAGGAAGGCTGAGTGAAGGAAGATCGATGCTTTTGAACTGTGGTGTTGGAGGAAAATTCTGAGAGTGCCTTGGACTGCCAGAAGATCAAACCAGTCCATCCTCCAGGAAATCAAGCCAGACTGCTCACTTGAGGGAATGATATTAAAGGCAAAACTGAAATACTTTGGCCACATAATGAGAAGACAGGACACCGTGGAGAAGATGCTGATGCTAGGGAGAGTGGAAGGCAAAAGGAGGAGGGGCCGACCAAGGGCAAGATGGATCGATGATATTCTAGAGGTGACAGACTCGTCCCTGGGGGAGCTGGGGGTGTTGACGACTGACAGGAAGCTCTGGCATGGGCTGGTCCATGAAGTCACGAAGAGTCAGAAGCAGCTGAACGAATAAACAACAACAAACTAATCTTACCATAAAACTTAAGGGGTTTGTTGGATGCTGAAATAGGGGCTTAGCCTATTGAAAAATGTGGAGTGTGTCCTGAGAATGGCAAGGACTTTGAAGAGCATGCCAAATAATTTAGTGTCTTCTAGGCATTTTTCATCTGTGTTCCTCCAGTGGTGTCTGCAGGGAGGTCAAAACAGGCAAGATGGTACTCATGACATTGTAGTCCAAGCCTCCCCCCCTTTTTTTTGTTTGTTTGTGGGACTGTTGCATGCTCTTACAAAGGGGCAGGGCTCTGACTGTGTTGCTGTGACTACCAGCTTGCCTGTTTTGCCCCCCTTCCCCCCCTCCCCGCAGACACTACTGATAACTTCTCCCCTGAAGTAGATTGTGCTTTTTCCTTTCACCCTCAAATGCTTTTGCTGCGTTGCCTCCACTCAACCTCAGGGCCTAATTCCCAGGCATTCGCTAGTGCAGATGCTCTTCTTACCTACTCCTTACCTATTCTGCATTCTTACCTGTCATATATGGTATTTTTCCAAAGAGAGATTACGATTACATAATGTAATTGCCTAGTGAGTTCCTGAGTCCTAATCTCATCTTCTTCCATAGATGGTCTAAAAGATGCCTCAGAGAGTTTCAGAGATGAAGATAGTAGTAGTAGGCCATGAACTGCTTAGCTTTCACAAGTGGCTTCCATGTTCCTTCTGGATAAAAGGAAAGATTTATTGAGGCTTATTATTGATTTCTCTGCAAATAAAGTGCCATGATAGTGAGGCTAACACTTCCTTTAGCACGCTGAATGTAGGATATAATGACTGCCTATCCAAAGTGTTCAGGAACCTGGTACGCTAACCTCATTTTATGAAAAGTTTCCTCATAGCTGTTAAATGGAAAGAGACATCGGTGTACTTTCAAGTTTGGGGATTCATGCATTACTAACCATTAGTTGCATCTCTCTTGTGCACGTATTGATTTTGTGGGAATCCTGGCTTAGTTGACTGATTTTGCATATGTGCTTGCCAATGTGCTGCATAAGCAGATGGGCCTGTTGAGCAAGGTCTCTTAAGTAAATCAGTTTATATACCTTATATTGTAATTTTTATCTTTGTAGAAAACAAAAACATGGCAACAAAGGAGAAGCTGCAGTGTCTGAAAGATTTTCACAAGGACATCCTTAAGCCTTCCCCCGGCAAGAGCCCTGGAACACGGCCTGAGGATGAGGCAGAGGGCAAGCCACCCCAACGGGAAAAATGGGCCAGCAAGATTGATTTTCTGTTGTCTGTAGCTGGAGGGTTTATTGGATTAGGCAACGTCTGGCGATTTCCGTATCTCTGCTATAAAAATGGCGGAGGTGAGTAACCTTTTTGTGCTATTAATTACCTGCTGGTCTGAGTGGTTATTTCGCTAAGTCATAAAATCTTCCTAATCTCCCTTCTGTTTTTCCCTCTATAGGTGCATTTCTCATACCTTACTTCATTTTTCTGTTTGGGGGAGGTCTTCCTGTATTCTTCCTGGAAGTGGCACTAGGACAATATACCTCTGAAGGTGGAATTACGTGCTGGGAAAAAATCTGCCCTATTTTCTCTGGTTGGTTATTTATCTGCTTCTTCCTTAGTTCTTAGTATACTATGAGGTTCTGTTAGAATGTTAGGTCAACACCGAAAGGAAGTGTGTGGATGTCGCGGGGATGGGATGCTATGCAAATAGAGAAGGCATGTTTTTAATAGCAGAGAAGGGTTTTTATCTGAAACTGTGGTGCTATCCAGACTTCTTCACACATTAACTTCCTTTTATCCAAGTGAAAGATTGTCACATGCATTTCAAGGGTATAATGGAGTAGTAGCGGTAGAACTATTGCTCCGTGGACAAAGCCGGTTTGACACTTCAAATAAAAGTCTAAAGTCGATATTCTCAAAGGAACTAAAATGACCTATTTTTCTCATCAAATGCAGGATAATTATACCAGTAATGGAATTTGATCGGTAGGGATTTTTTCCCCCAACAAAACACTGCCCTGTATGATCTTTCTGCACATTTCAGTCTTTTCAGTAACGTCCTTGCAACAGTATTAACATGTTTTGTCCCTGTTTAATTGACAATTGAATGGTCTTAAATAGAAGTCTGAATAATTGCCTTCTCTTAATTCCCCCCCTCCCTCCCTTCCTAGAGTGGTTTCCCAGGTGTCTAAATTTAGTCGTTTGCCCCTGGAAGATAAAGAACTTTGAACAGTTGCCATGGCTTATGACAGCATAGATTATTACTGACCTGGTGTATTCACAGATCATTAAATTGTTCCAGGGCAATTTGGTGTTTTGTAAAGAGACGGTAGCTTAGACCACTTTTTTCCCCCTTCCTTTTTTGGTCTCCCACAGTGCTTACTTGAATCAAGATCCATTGTAAATTAGTAGGGCATTGTGTCAAGTATGTGAGGTTAAGACGGGCAAGCCTTATGCCCAGTGGTGTATCATCAGCTGCTTCTATGACATTTTGAGTAACAGTGCACATGACCTTATCAGACAATGAACCTGTGTTTGAAAAACAAACTGAGTAGTTGTCAGGCACTGATAACAGAGTTAAACTTTTATCTCTTAGCAGCCATGAAAATTTTGCAAAAATATTTGGGGAGGGGAGGGAGGCATAAATTACAGCACTCAGCTTGTTGGCTTTGTTTAACTTCAGTTCTTCTTGTAACATCTGTCACAATGTGTACCTTGTCATCAAGAATGTTGCTGTTAGTGCTGCTGGCAATGCTGCTTGTGATATTAAGTCCACCAACGGATGGAGTTGCGAGAGCAGCAACCTGCTCAAGAGTGCTGCCTCTTTTTGCATCCATCCATCCATCCATCCATCCATCCTAATATATATCGTATTCCACTTCTTTAAGCAGCATAAAAACGGAAGGCTATTGCATTTACAGTTCCAGGCATATAACAGAAGCTCCTAACCTAGCAAGGGAAAATGCTTATTTATTTACATGAATTGTTTCTTACATTTTTTTCTTCTTTTTTGAAAAACAGGAATAGGTTATGCTTCCATAGTGATTGTGTCGCTTTTGAATGTGTATTACATCGTCATCCTGGCTTGGGGGCTGTACTATCTATTCCAGTCATTTGCGTACATTCTGCCATGGGCTCATTGTCATCACAAATGGAATTCAGAAAACTGTGTGGAAGACACCCTCAGGAAGAACAAAACCCTGTGGTTGTCACTCAATACCACTAACTTCACGTCTCCTGTCACAGAGTTTTGGGAGTAAGCAAGTTTACTTGTTACTGTTTACAGCAAAGAGGCGCAGATTATAAATTGCAAGAGACACAAGTATCTTAGGAAGCCTGCAGTATTACCTAATCTTGCATGGGTGCGCAATGTGTAACCATCCAAGTACTGTTGAACCACAGGTCTTATAAGCAGTAGTGGATGGCATCACTGGTAAGGCATGCTGGGAAATTTAATTCAGCAACATTGGGAGGTTAACATATTTAATATCCACTGAAGTCTAGGAGAGGGTTTTGTTCCTGAAGCGTGGTAGAATCTTAAAAAACAACCCCTTCTCTTCTCCTTAGATGCCCATACACACATATGCTGTTTAAAAAGCCTAAAGTTACTATTCATGTTTTTCTGTTTTCTGTGTCATACATGTATGTGTGAATAGATTCAGTGGAGTGAATAGATAAAGGTGGAGTTGTCTGCATATTTAGGGCTCCTTCCCAAGCCTCCTGTATTAGAATGAGAATGAGAATTGGAATAGAATAGAATAGAAAAGACTATACTTTACTATAGACCAACAAAGAAAAGACCACCATAATAATACATTACATAATTCTTAACAATCACAGGGCAGAGTTTACACATGGTACAACAAAACTTAGTAATGCTTAAGGACCCAGAATTGTCTTTGTTATCTACTAGATAATGTAAGTAAAGCAGTGTTTCTCAACCGTGGCTGGCTGGGGAATTCTGGGAGTTGAAGTCCACAAACCTTAAAGTTGCCAAGGTTGAGGAAACCTGCAGTAAAGTAACTCAGAATGCCTGGGGAATTTAGAGAGGAGATGGGGGAACAACTGCAAACAAGTACCCCTTAGAACTAGTTGTAAAACGAAGCATGAAATGTGGTTTCTGTTCCACCTGCATCACAAGGGGCACCACTGTTCAGCAGAGGAGATTTTCTTGTATATCTTTTCAACCCTGCTGGGCATTAAAATGAGCCAAGGATGACGCTCTTCTGGGTTTTGAAACAGTGATCTTGTCCAGATAACTGGCCAGTTTGTATTTTGTGAACTGGTTGGGACAAGCAGCATAATTGGATTGACTTTCTACATCTAGAATCTTTTCCATCAGAATTGAATTTGCTTGCTCTAACCCAGTGGAAAAGAGCATTCCAATAAAAGCCATAGAAGTATAATTTCCTGGAAATGGCTTTTTTCCAGGTGGAGTCAAAATTATCTACTATAATGAAAGGGGGTGAATCCAGCTGGTTTATGTAATAATTTCAGCCAAAAGTTAAAGATACTAATCCAAAGGCCAGATTCAATTCTAGTGACTGCTGCTTCTTGCCAAAGTACCATATTTGGGGCACAGTGAGGAACCTGGAAAATATTTCTCAAAAATTTGGATTGGACTTTCTCTGATATTGCCATCTCACTGTATGGCCCGAACTGAGATACATTTTCAGAATTTTCAGGGTTTTTAGCTATCTGAAGATAGCAGAGGTCTTTGCGATCATTACATATCTCTTCTTTGGGGCTTATGTGTAGGAAGCTGACCCAAGCCTACTTTTGCATATCACCTTTTTTTGCGCTAAGCCTTCACTTATTTCATTTATGAATGTATTATGCTGGCCGTTCACATGAGTTTATGTTAGGGCTATCAGGTCTGGGCTGCAAAAACCAGAAGGATCATTAGATGCAGTAGTGTCTGCAGGAGAAGGTAAAAACCAGCAAGATGGCAGATGGAGCATTGTGATGCAAGCCCAGCCCCATGTGTACATGTTTTGTAATAGGCAGGGTTGACAAAATTATTTACATTTTACATTATTGGAAATCTTCAGTAAATCTACAACCAGTTTGGTCTAGTGGTTAAGGTGTTGGGCTAGAAACCAGGGGTCTGTGAGTTCTAGTCCCAACTTAGGCATGAAAGCCAGCTGGGTAACCTTGGGCCAGTCACTCTCTCTCAGCCCAACTCACCTCACAGGGTTGTTGTGGGGAAAATAGGAGGAGGAAGGAGTATTAGGTATGTTCGCTGCCTTGAGTTATTTATAAAAATAATAAAGGCGGGATAATTTTAAAAAAAAATAAAAATTTAATATGCTGTACATATTAATCTGTATACTGTGCTCTTTTAAAGCTAGCAAATAATTTATATAATTAATTTATATTGTAAGATAGTTCATGTCCCCTTGTAGTTATGTAAAGCCCTTTGTTATGTGTTATTAAGTCACTTGAAGTTTGTACATTCAGGAGACAACTGACCCATTTTATTAATAACATAATCCTAGATGTTGTTGATGTTTGAGGAGTAGTATAGTAGAATTTAGGTGGGTTAGGTTTATTGAAAAACTCACCTTTACATGCTAAGTGATGTAAATCACAGTAAAGCCACTGATTATGCATCAGAGGCATAATAATTATAGTTTAGTAGAACTAATGGTCTGTGCAAATCTCATGCTTGTTTGAGCAGCAGTCATAAGGGATAAGCAAATGGGGCTTTATTTCTATAGATTCCTCTTGGGATTATATTACGTGATCACATGCTTCAGTTTCTTAGTTGTAAAGTTGTTTGTTCATTCTACTGTGTGTGGTTGTAAGCATAGTATTGAAATGTAAGCGTGAGAAAAATATCAGTAAACAAAGGCTTGGACTGTTCACACAGTCAATCCAAGCTTTAAAAGTGTTTCATAAATTAACAGTTATGGTTTATTGAATATCAAGAGAAGTTCATCACATGCTTCAGACATGTCCAGCTAAGCAAACCAGAATAAAACTAAACAAAATCTGACCTTGAAAGCAGCCATAAATTTTTTAAAAAGCCTTTGTATTTTTCTTCTCTTCAGTGAGATCTGGCAAAACCAGTTTATGATAATTCCTGCTGTTTTCAACAGTTTTTGATCTTAAATGAGAATTCCGCAATTCCTCTAGATCTGTGTTTTATTTCTTCTAAAGCTGAAGATTACATGATCATGTAAAAGGCAGTTCTGCACTGAAATACACACTGTACTAGATTTCAATTTCTAAATCAAGTCAATATATCTTAAGTAGTAGTAGCAGTGTATTTGTTTGCAATTGAAGCAAATTGTATCTAAGATGGTGGAAATTTGCATATATACCTTCCACATAATGTGTTATCATTATGGAAGTTATATTTTTTTTAATGTCTCCAGTTCATAAGATACTTAATTTGAGTACTGCTGGAGCAGTTCCATAAGGATTCTCATGACTGTATTGCAATTCCAGTGTGCATGTACCTCATTCTGAAGTTAAAACAAAAGTATCATTTTTAATCTTGTTCTAGTATGTTACTTGTGCCAAATGTTAATCTATGGCAAGTGGTGAGATCTGGGCCTTAAAGTAGCAATTTCTTATGTATCTGTGCTGCTATCAATGATACATAAACAAGAGGGATTTATACCCAATTTAACACAAATACCTCTTATTGTTATACAAGCACTGACTCCTGCAAGGAAACAAGACCAACCAAATTTTAGTAAAATGAAGATTTTTTTTTAAAAAAACCATTGTATTGCTGACAATTAAAAAAAGAAAAAATACAGTCCTAGTTTCTGTAATGAGGTAGCCATCTAAGGTTGTAAGATCTAGCTCTCACTAAGGTGATAAAAACAAGTGTACCTTTCAGGCTGTAGATGGAGGCTCACTTGATTTTTGTGTTTGTGTGTGTGTGTCAGAAGTACCTACCAAGGTCCTTCTGTATTGAGAGGATTTGCTGGTGACGTCACCATTGCCCCGGGGATGCCCGAGGGGGCTCCCTTCATGTCCCTGTTGTTTTCCCACAGGTGGTGCCTATTTATCTACTTGCATTTGCATGCTTTCAAACTGCTAGGTTAGCAGGAGCTGGGACTAGTTGACGGGAGCTCACTATATCACGCAGCTCGTGCTCGGGTTTCAAGCTGCCAAGCTGCCGACCTTAATGGTCATCTGACTCAGCGTCTTAACCACTGAGCGACCGTGGCCCCGGTGATTGAATGTGCTCTTTACACCACACAAATTACCCTGTATATAAAGTTCATACATCATGGAGAAGAGTGATATTAGAAAAATATGAATGTATATTAAGAAGCAGTTGGTTATGAAAATACAATTTATAGCAAGAACAGAGGAGATAAATGTCATAACCACCACTACTATACATATATATCAAAGACCACCTTTTGAGTAAAGCTGATTAAATTGTTTGTTTATATATGTGCTGTCTTTTGTTTCTTTTCATCCTTTCAAGGAACAATGTCCTGAGCTTGTCTTCAGGAATTGATGAACCTGGTATTATCAAGTGGGACCTGGCTCTTTGTCTTTTCCTTGTCTGGGTGATTTGTTTCTTTTGCATTTGGAAAGGTGTGAAGTCAACTGGGAAAGTAAGTTTCTGCTGTATTTCTGCTTGGCAATAGTGATTTTTAAAAAATGTTAGCTTTACTTAATTAAAGGCTTGATACAGTTCATCTAACTCCAAAACATTATCACCTTGAGATAATTATAATATAGGATTAAGGGGTACATTTTGAGCCAAATACTTTAGGTGCCTAAGCAGGATATTCAGAAACTAATTTTAAACCAGCAGCAAGTTTGGGACCTAAAATTACTGACTCGTCTCCTTGGCAGGGATTATGATTCAACTATTTTAATCCTTTCAAACATATTTTTTGTTTATACAAAGATTGGGAATACAGTTTCTTATCGGAACTCATAACTTTTTCAGAATGCCTTCAAGAAGTCATTTTTTCCATTCCTTTTAATTTTTGCTTTTATTCTGAAAGGCCTTTTTTAATAATCCACATTTGTCAAGAGGATAATTGTACTTTTGCAAGAGAAACTTACCAAATGCTAATTAGTTAATAGCTAGGTCTCTCTTCATTCTAAATGTATGCAAAAGAATAAAGTGCAAGAACCCAGTGAAATTACCCAAGAATGTAAATGTGTAATAATTAGGATCTTACACCAGATTGCTTTGATACCCCCTCTTAATTTAATCAGAGATGCCAACATTCCATAAAAATGCTTGCTGAAATGTTTCTCTTATGTTTAATTTTCTGCAACACAATACTCTAGGCTGGTTTACTTCAGAATAATTTCTCAGTAATCTTCGTGTTTAAATAGATTAATTTGGCAATAGAATTTACTAAAACTGGTGAACGTAATTTATACCTGAGAACAAGCCTTGCTTGAATTCATTTTCCTTTATGGTAGATATGTATAGAATGGAATTTCTGATAAGTTCTCACTTAGATAGTGCTCTCCATCAGAATTCCAGAAAGAATAGGTAAAAGAAATGTGATTACCATTAACAGCCCTATCTACAGATTATGTTAGTTTACCTAACTCTGTACTAAACATGTTAAAAATGGGGAGGAAAAATAAAAGAGGATTAATATTAAAAAGTAAGCTTGGGGCAAGATTTTCTTAAAAAGAAATTGAGATGATCTTTTACATGATGATACTTACAAATTGAATTCCTATGATATTTCAAAACAAAAAAGTGAGATTATATGAAAATGCTGATGAAGTTAAACATGTTGCATTTAGAGATCAGACTGACTGCAGGACTTGTTATGGTGCAGCAGGCTTCAATACCTGCTTGTTAATCTCCTGAGGTTCACTTAAAAAGCAGGGAGACAGATCTCAAGAGCTTTTATCTGGCTAAACCAATTCCATGAAAACAGAAATATATTAAACAAAATAGCAGAGCTGTAATTACCAGGCAGCATCATCTGACCTTATTAGAAGAAGAAAGGAAATGGGTTAAAAAAGCCAATCAGAAATTGACTTGAACCTGTAGGGCTAATGAAGATTTCCAGAAGCCTGCACTTTTTGCACTAGTCAGAAAGAAACAGAGGGTATCAACTGCTAGGATTCTTACTTGGGTAGTTATTTACCTGTAACTTTATGTCAAGACATTCTCAGTGAGTTATGCCCATCCCAACAGTTTCTTATTGATCTACATATAATTGACTGCCATATCACAATTCTGGTTGTGATTGATGATGATTACATGCCATCAAGTCCTTGTTGACCCTGTTCACTAACACATAGATTTTTTCCATGATGATCTGTCCCTAACCTGGTCCTTCAGCTCTTCCAATGGTGCACTCATTGCTACTGTAACTGAGTCTGTAGTGAATTCTTATTAGTTCTGCTTGAACCTTCAGTCCTAAATAATATTAATAATAATCCAGTCTAAACATCTGACTGACTGCAACCAATGACAATAATAATAATAATAATAATAATAATAATAATAAATTACATTTATCTGCTGCCTGACTCCCAGCAACTGTGGGTGATTATATGGGAGAGAATGTAAGGAACATGAGACCATGTACACAATCCACAGTATCCCTGTCTTGATCCCTGCCTGCTTCATCTTGATCATCACATTTGGCAGGGAAGTGTAAAGGAAGTATTACACTGTTTTTCTTTGAACACATGCAGAAAGTACTGTATGTTGAAATGAGCCTGCTTTAATTAGATTCTTGATTTCATGGAGGATCTGGTTGTCTTTAAACAAAACGCCCTTCAGTTTTTCCTGCTCAGTGTTTGGGAAGTGAGAGGGCAGTGCCAGCACATGGTGAGATACCAGGAGCTCAGTGTACACATCCACTTATTCTATCAATTGCTTAATATTTGATCAGGACTTCTCTGAAAAAGTTTTCTAGAATCCACTCATAGCCCCTTGCTGCATTAGGGGCTCTACCAGGTTGGCTATCCTGGTGTGACATTGCATTAAGTTTAGTGAAAATGGGAGGGATGGACATCTGAACATCTGAACTTCTAGATGAACATCTATAAGTACTGTGTGATTTTTTTTAATGAGTAAAACCACCCTATATGAAAAATAACAAGTCACTTTGAACAACATTGGTGTATGCAAGAAATCTCAGGGGGAAATACCCCAAATTTCACTTGCTTCTATAACCGTAATTTATATATTTCGATTTTGCATGGTTCGTTAGTCTGACGGATGCCATCTGCAAACATCTGTGATAATGAGAATGAAATGTGTTGGCTTGTCAGCTTGAGTGAGGGTGCAGCAAGCTGTCAAAAAGGTTTAATTTTAATAAAATTTGACAGTAGACTTGGTATTCCTTAATTTTCAACTTCTTCATAATGCCTGCTTATTCCCAAATAGTTTAAAGAGCTATTAATTGAGAGAATATTCAAGTATGTGGTCCCTTTATATATTTAATTTATATTAATTTACATTAATTACAAGGAAAACGGAGATTATAAAGAAAAATGTGTACACAGTTAAAACTGACATGAAATAATTTTACTTTTAGGCCTTAATTGCTGTCATTGCTTCTTTTAGGGCATCAACTAAGCGATGATGCAGTTTAGAGGGCTGATTGAATCACTGAGTATTAGAAGTCAAAGACTAAACCCAAATTGGAAAATTAAATAGGGGTAATTCAGCTCTAATATACAAATGAGAAAGTTTTCGCCATTTTGCCTTTTATTACCAGGTTGTATACATAACGGCAACATTTCCATTCCTCATGCTTTTTGTACTCTTGATCCGTGGTGTCACTTTACCTGGAGCGGCAGAGGGCATCAAGTTCTACCTTTACCCTGACATCTCTCGTCTGTCAGATCCACAGGTGGGTTACTTGAAATAGGAGATAGTGATAATGTCTTCCCTACACTCTAGAACAAAACCTAAGGAGGGCAGTGGGGTGATTGTTCTGTAGATGTACTGATTGCTTAAGCAAACCATGCTTGACTGAAGTTTTATACCGTGGTTCAGTTTTCCATTTTATCTTGTCAAAAAGGCTGTTATTAACATGTTAATGCATTTTCCATGTGTGTATATCTTTTTGTATCAAAAGGATTCTGAGGCTTGTAGACTCTATCCAAATATAGCATCTCAGCTTTTTTGTTGGTATTAGGCTGTGGACAAGGTAAGGGAAATAATTTGCTTCAGTCTTTAGTTGTTAAATTCGTGGAGCAGCAGCAGGAGCAATAAGAAGCACTTGTGAGTATTTGCAACTGTCCACTTCATATGGACACCTTGGGAGGGTAGTTAAAGACCGTAGCATAAATACAATGGGAGAGGGTTAAAATACTGGCCCACTTGCACTTTTCATGTAAGTCCCTGGAAAACAGTTTCTTTTCTAATATGCAGGAGCCTGGTTGGTTGGTTGGTTTTTATTTTGCAGTGTATGAACATTTTCATCTCCTTACAGATTGTATGAAGGTATATGATGTAGACAGCCAGAAGATCTGTTTCCTTAACCTGGGGAAATGCAAACCTTTCTATTCAAAAGGAAAAAAATGAAAGTGTGAAATAAGCAGAATCAGATTTAAGGATGCAAAGTAAATCAGCAGCATAAATGTTAGAAGGCAAATGGAAATGCCGTTGGGTACTAGCCATCTCTAGTGCCTTCATAGCAGAATGGAAATTATGCAAGAACCCTGAGGGGTTTCTAAAAAGCTGCTGCTTCTCTCCACTTCAGAAGCTGTGGGCAATTCTGTATGAGCCTACTTACTATAGTATCTGATTCTACATGACTGTAGCGAGAAGGTTGGGAGGAACACAACCCTTTTAAAAATATGGAGCCCATGAACTGCTAACCTGATTTTAAACTTAGTTTTTTTATAAATGTTACCCTGTTCTTGTCTTCAAAAGTGGGACTTTTTATTTATGTATATAAAATTATGTTCTTGTTTTAATTGATTATATTTTAAATTCATTTTCATGCAATAATATTGTATTATGCCACTGAATAGCTTTGGTCAATGCAGCATGGTTATATTGTTAGCAACTGCTAGTGTCATTGAATCAATGTTTTTATGATATTGTTATTATTTTAAAAAAATAAGATTATGGTTTGCCTAATCTGGATAGCTCATAGCTAAAACTGATACCAAGCACCATCTTCTAAGCTTGCTGTTTTTCATGTTTCCTTTAGGTCTGGATAGATGCTGGGACACAGATCTTCTTCTCCTATGCAATCTGCTTAGGTGCAATGACTTCCTTGGGGAGCTACAATAAATACAAATACAACTGTTACAGGCAAGTTTCCTACCAAAGGGGATTAGTCTGTTAGCTAATTGATGTGTAGGGAACCATGGGTTCAAATTTTTCTTTAATTAATTTCCTCCATGACATATGTGTGACATAGGGACTGTTTGCTGCTGGGATGCCTGAACAGTGGTACCAGTTTTGTGTCTGGCTTCGCAATTTTTTCCGTCCTGGGCTTCATGGCACAAGAGCAAGGGGTGGACATTGCTGATGTGGCAGAGTCAGGTACGATGGTATTGGTGGCAGTGATGGTGGGCACTGCCATCCAGTGTGTGAGCAAAGTTCTACAAGCTAAATCATCCCAAAACTCAAAGGAGAAAGACTAAAAATAGTATTTCAGCCAACAAAGTAATAATTTATTTCAGTGAGCAATACAGTTTGAAATGCACATTTTTAAAATGTGCTGAAATACAATATGGACTTGTATGCTCAAGACTGAATCAAAATTACATGAAATGTCAATATTGTATAAAGAGATGACCCTTTGTGGTTACTGTGCCTTAGCTTCAATCAAATCTCTAATAGACATCGTTTTGCAATCTCCATGGACCCACCATTTTATCCAAAACTATGCTAGCTATGCTAGAAAATCTGAGTTGTGTGTTTTTTTAAGTGCAGCCTATATATTTTAATATAGAGCATTCATGGAATTGATGAAGTCTGTAACAAAGTGGCTCAAAATATGGGTGAGAGGGAAAAGATGATCTTCCCTGTCATATTCCATCTGCTCTTTGAGTACGTGAAGGAGCTTTTAGATTCACTAGTTCATACAGTCCAGTTACACTACTGTATGCATATGCCCAAAGCAATGTGCCACATATATTTCCAGATGTGGAAATCACAACTGTCTCATGCATACAGGGATATTTTTGCCTTTTATTGTGCTTGTAAAATATTTTAAATAAAGCTAAGCTTTCTGAATTCTGAAAGGAGTATGTCCCTACCTATTTCTTTTGAACAAAGCATGCAAATTTTTTTGGACTTCCCTGAAAGCACTTACGCAGTTGACATTAAGACATGCTGGACCAGATGCTCAGTTTATTACAAGTCTGTATCAATCTACTGAAATCTATAGTGCTAAGACTGCCAGACACGTGAGTGCAGCAACTGGTAAAAAGTGTCTTTCAGAATTGCAGGGGTTATTACTGGCTATCGTGGTTGTAGCCCAAGTTATGTATTTTATGTATCTGCTTGATGCAGATTCTGACTCGCTTAAAAAGGTATAAAAGTGAATCAGCCACTAAAAGGCTGTATCTAACTGGGCAGCTGAAGGGGCAGAAAAAAAACTTCTGAGTCAGGTGCTGTGGGACAAGCAACTTGGTGATTTCCATGCTGTATTGTGTAACAAATTGGTGTGTCTTCCTGTGCCATGTTATTGGTGACAAGGAATGGCAGTAAGATTTGCATACTTAATTTCAAATTTGTATTTCTGCTGTAATTATATATTTCATGGGGCTCTTTGTGCTTTGACAATGATGCAGGCCCAGCACAGCACTTCTGCTCCACCTTAAAGCTGCCTGACCTTTCTCAGGCTTCTTCATGAGCCTGTAAAAAGATGCTGCGGCTGCTGCTTAGAGGAGCCCCTTCACCAACAGGAAGACATCCTCAAGGGGGGCCTGTTTCCCCCCCTGGGCTGGCCCCAAAGTCAGGCTGCCTTAATGAACCCCAGAGGGGCGGTGCACTTGTGCTGGAACGAAGTCCAAAATGTGCACGCCTCTGATACCCAACACTGGAAAATGTGGGAGCTGGTATGGCTGTTAATGTATTTTAATCTTGAGGACAGTACAAAGTTAGATTCACTTAACTCTATTGATTTCAGTTAGTTTACATGTTCTTAAGGCAGCCATCTTGTGCACTCTAACCCGGGACTAAGCCATGCTGGACACAGTAAGACTTAATTCTGAGTAAGCATGCATAGAGGATTGTGCTGTGACTCTGGAATGGCAGCCCCTGGATCTGAAATTTTGCATGCCTTATTCAACCATCCCACTGAAAATAATTTCCATGAAGAAGTAACAAAGCTATATTATACCTACGTTAAATGAAGCCATTAGGTTCAATGGAACTTAGAGCTGCATAGGAATTCAACTAAAACAGCTTAATGAAAGAATTAATACATTGTATAATAAATAAATGAATAATAAAATTGAATAGCATGGACCTTGTGTGAGAATTGGGTCATTTTAGAAATGAATCCAGGATACTAGAACTCTTTGGCTCTAAGATATATCTACAGGTGTATAGATGGAATGTCCACCTTTTAAAGGATTCTGTCAGGCAACATAGTTGTTGGATCACAAAAGAGAATAATGAGCATATGTGGTCCTTGATCCAGCAGAATGTTTATAATGGATATTACCTTAACAATGCATAATGCAAGCAGGATTGAGCCCGAAGGCTTCAGTCTGAAGAAAGTGAATTGAACTCTCTTTCCATTAGAATCAATGGGTTAGATGTGGTTAGCTTATTAAGGCTTATTAATTCAAGTGAGGCAAGTGCAGTTAACGTATTCTGGGCATTAGGTTTTTAGTATATTTTTTGTATCGTTCTAAGTATATATTTTGTTAAACTGAATGGAAAATAGAAGGTAGCAGCAGCGTAACTGGTGAGTGACCAAGTACTAATTCATAGAGAGTAATTTCCAGTTTAACATACGGAAGAAAAGCAAGAACTCAATAAACAGGAACATCTTAGTCCAATTAACAAAAAGCTTGCATGAAAAGTGTTGGTACAGTATTTTCCCATCATGTTCAAAGTATCAATCAGTTTTAAATAAATACAAGCATCTTTCAGCTCTTTAAAATGATAACTATCTCATTGTTGCACATAATTATTATAAATCATAGAATTGTGGTTGGTTTTGGCTTTTATTTGCTAATCCACAGAGAAGGCAATGGGAAATCTACTACTGACTTTGCTGTTGATAATCTTACTTAAAGGAAAGTTTTTCAGATAGTTTCTGTTGCTTTGTATCCTAAGCAAATAATACTCACTGACTATGTTAGATATCTGCAAATGGATTTATTATTGCTGTATTGAGGGAACTTACTAATGTCATGTAGCAGTCAGTTGTAACCAAGGATGGATTCTATTCTGGGATATTCACACAAGGGTTATTGTATTCTGATAGAAGCTGTTACACCATTTCCTTTGCTTCTGTATGCAGACACAGTATTTTGGGATATCGATAGAATTCTGAAGTCTTACACCTGTTCAGGATCTGGTCTTCTCTGGCCTAAATCCTAGAAACTACTCTTTGGGTTTTGCTTGTCCAAGAACAAGTTGTGCATAAATAACTCAAGAGAAAATTTAGAGCCCAGGCTTTTTTCTCCTTAAAGACCATAGGAATTGGTCATGCAATAATTACATCTCATTTAGTTCAGAAGCTCTCTTTTTGAATGAAGTGTGCTGGATTCTGCTGTTTTTCATACACCTTTTGGATTGAAGTTCTTATACCCATGCATGCCTCGTTGTCAGATAAAGGATCAGAATGAATTCCTTTCTAGAATCTTCAGTTGGGTTTGGGTTTATCTGAATAGAATCAGGCATCTTAATGAGGAGCAGGGGGGAGGTCTTCATTCAAAAATGAGTTAAATACTTACTACATTGTCTCCCTTTTCCCCCTTCCTTTCTCTCTCTCTCTATTCCTCTAGGTCCAGGTCTGGCCTTCATTGCTTATCCAAAAGCTGTGTCCATGATGCCATTGCCAACTTTTTGGGCTATTCTTTTCTTTGTTATGCTTCTGTTGCTTGGCCTGGACAGCCAGGTGAGTAAGTTATAGTAATATAGTATCTGTGGATTTTAATAGAAAAACTACATAAATATAATTATTGTTATTGCACTTTGTGCATTGGAGCACTGATGCAAACAAGAATTGCTTATCTCTCTTCCTACTAAGAATAATCAAGAAAAGTGGCTGAATGTTACTCCTTAACTGCTTCTTGTCAAGGAGTTTCAGCATAGATATTATAACAGGCATCCCCAGACTTTTTGAACTGGGAGGCACATTTGGAATTTTGAGCATTTTGGGGAATGATCACAAAATGACTATGGGCAGTCACACGAAATGCCTGCACACAAAGCAGACCAGTTAATGTTCAGATACCCGCCCTGGGGGGACAGAACCAGTTACAAAACTCTGGTTTAGTATAGATATGCCTACCAACATCTCTAGTTTCTGCCCTCCACTTCTAGCAGGCATTCTGTCATGTCCCTATTTACCTCCCTCTTAACTCTGCTTGCTTCTGCCCTTTGTTGGGGCAGTTGATGCAACTTCAAAATAAAGCAGAGTCTTAGAGCTACCCATAGTATATTATTTTCTAAGAAAGCTTTCTCTCCATATGATGTCCCAAAACATTCATAGAAATAAAGATACTGGAGGCTGACACTTTAGTTTGCTATTTTGCAGCATGCCGCCTCCCTCCCTCCCTCCCTCCCTCCCTTCCTTCCTATGTACTTATTCATATTAATTCATATGAATATGATTGAAAGAATCTAAACATTATAAGAAGTCACAGAAGGTAGCAAATCCAACAGGTTCCAAGGGAGGAGTTCACAGGGACATGGGAACCTGGATGCACACTGGAGATCCCATCTCCAAAACATAAATAGCTTTTATTACTGTATGTTTTGCAATATATACACACATTTATTTATAAAAGAAGATTTTTTAAGAAACGCACCCAATCCCATGCTAGAATATACCAGTAGTCCAGTCTCTGTAGATTAAGACTGAAAAGTGCTGCTTACATTGGAATGTATAGACACATAATTTCCTCCTCCACTTCTCCAAATCTATCAATTTGTCAGGAACATGTTTATTTCTCATACTCCTGTCACTTCTGTGGTCTATTCCTGCCTTTATAGTATTTTGCTTCTCAGAACATAAAATCAATCCAAATAAAATGGGAATAAAACTCAGAATAAAAATGAATGGAGGTGGCCCAAGGTTGGTGTTTCCTCTTACAGCCATGCAGTTTGGTGGCATTTAAACCCCTAGGCCTCGATTTATGTGAATCGGTGTTCCCATATATGCTGGTTATTTTTGTCTATCCTCAGCAATTTGCTTTCTGGGAGACTGAGCAAGGGAGACCTTCTTTTTTTTCCTTCTCAAGGCCTTTTTATGTGACACAAAGAAATCTGTTAATAATCTCTAGACTATTAGAAGTCACACAGCTGTCCTAGGATTTTAGAGAGAACTTCTTTGAAATGGTTTAAGATTTTAAGCTAACAAACTCCTAATTGTTATTTGGGAAAATAGTTATAATGTTGAATTAATCTACTAGCCTGGGACAGAAACTTTACTGAATTCAAAATCTCTCATATGAGTGGAGATTAGAGGAATTTTCCCTCTGGTTGTTATTTACTTGATCTCATAAATTGGCAAGGCATTCCATTTGTTTTAAATGGCTCTTGTGGGCTTAATCTTTGAAGGCCAGTGAGTGACTTTTAATCACTTCCAAACTGAATGTTCAGACATCCTCAGAGCTGTGGTTCTGCAACCAAGTACTTATGTAAATTAAAGGTTGCCTGGTAATGTTCAGTCATTTCTCACTATGTCAAATAATTAAAGCTAATTAGAGCACTTAATGTTTTGTTTGCTTTTGGAGCCCTGTCAAGCTGGATTTTGGAATGCTAAGGAGTTTAGGAGCAAGCTGGATATAGTTACATGGCAGGAGAAAAAGAAAGCAAGAACTTCTATATGTAAGATCCGAGACTTCCAAGGGATTATTAAGAAACCAAAGAAAGCCAAGTGTTGGCTGATTATAGAAACAAATATAAAATTAAGTACATTAAGGAAATATGTTCACTTTAATAAAGTAATCGGCAAAAATGCAAGTCATGGATGCCACTGCACAGAAGCATTTTAGAACTGCCTCTGTGTGACTTTTTGGGGGAAAAAAAGGGTTTCAGTGTGATACTGAACCCCTCTCTGTAAAGTGTTGTTGTTGTTGTTGTTGTTGTATTTATTTATTTATTTATTTATTGGATTTCTCTGCCACCCAACTCGTGCACAATGACTCTGGGTGGCTTATAAATAATAAAAATGGTGGCAATTCAATATAAATACATAAAATTACAAATACAGGTACAAAATATAAAATATAAAATTCAAGATGGGAAGATCTTAACCTTGGCACCCTCATGGGTAGCTGTCCCCCCTCCCATCCCAGGCCAGGTGGCATAACCAGGTTTTTACTTTCTTCGAAAAGGCCGGGAGAGTGGGGGCCTGTCTTACCCCTGGGGGTAGCTTGTTAAAAATTATGCATTTTTAACACATGGTTCATCATTTAATGTAATTACCAAGTGATGAATATTCATGGTTTAATAATGCCAGAAAGCATCACTGTCCTAGTAAGAAAAATTAATAGGTAGAAATTAAATACTAACTTTCTGGCTTGTGGATCAACACAACAAAAATTATATTACTCTGTGCCAACTGTTTTTACATTTTTAAAAATTATTGTTTAAAGCATGTTTGCAGCAAATGTACAAGGAGAATAGCTTTCCCCAATAATAAAAATACATAAAATAATCTTATGAATAATAAGCAACCAACTGCAATATAAAACAGTAAAATATAAAACCAATTTCAGGCTGGAAAGAAGTCTGGGAAATAGAAGGATATTTACCTGTGCTGAAATTATAGAAGGTGCCAGCTGTGGGCAGCCATTCCATAGCCAGGAAGCCTCTGAAAATACTTTCCCATCATCCTCCTGGGAGTTTGAGCACCAAAAATTATTTTAATCTACGCTGAGAGACAGGTATTATTACGGCATCCTCATGCCAGCTATTAAAATTGACATCAACAACAACATACTTCAATTTTGCCCCAGAATTGGGTGGGGACTAATGTAATTTAGAAAGCTGTGATATGATATGCCAATATTGCCCAGTCTCAGACATCTTGCTGTTTTATTTTGAGTTGAGGTTTCTGGTCAATTTTCAAAGCCTCCTGTAGTAATTCAAACATAATTAGATTACTAATATGTACCAAACATTTACTAAAAAAAGAATCACACAAATCTCTGTAAGGTTCATTTTACCCAGTTCATAAAGATAATTTACTTGTTTAACTGAACCACAAAACAAGGCAAAAACTAAAAAATTAAAGATTTTAAAAAAGATTTTTTTTTAATGGGAATATATGTGTGTGTGTGTGCATGCTTGCATGCATATGTATATGTGTGTATATGTATTCACAGATAATCATATGAACATTTTGAACGCTCATATTCCATACTTCTACCCAGAACTATATTTTATTTTTCTAATAATGGGTTTTGTTTTCATTGCCTATTCTGCTTTGTTTTTATATCAATATATAATAGCTGTTTGTTCTATTTTATTAAAATATTAAAATATTATAGTTAATTAGGAGAATGAAACAACTAGAGGATATCTTATCTTAAAGTTTAACTGTGTTTAGACTTCCAAAGGGTGCACATATGCAGCGTTTCTACTCCTAAAATTTTCCCTTCATTTAATATCTCACCATGATTCACATTACATTTTCAGCATGGAAAATGGAAGTTAGTTTTCTTGAATCTACAGTTCAAAGGGCTGGATGAAAATAAGGGAGCTTTTCACAGGTCTCCTACTCTGTGGACTGTTCTCATTCAGGAAATGAGAGGGCAGAAACATTTTTCTGCTGAGAAACTATGAAAACTTACCTTCATGCAGACACTATGTAGAAAACAGTTGATCAAGTTCCTTCCAAGAATTACTTGGTTTTACTCTGGAGAGACTACAAAGAGCATTACCTCTGTACTATCTTCTTTCTCCTTTTGTTCATAAGCTTTATGCATGCAGTAAAGAACTCACATCCAATTAGGACTGACTTATTTTTATAATTGGGAGGTGAAGGGAAAATCAATAAACCTACTAAGAGCTTACTATCAGCTGTATGCTGCAATCTTAAATATTGAAACATATACAGTGCTATATAAATCGATGGTGAATACCAACTCTCTTTACAAGGGATATATTTTTACGGAAAAATAAACTAACATAGCGTTAATCCACTTATTTTTTATTCTCCTCTACAGTTCGTTGAAGTTGAAGGACAGATCACATCATTAGTTGATCTGTACCCATCCTTCCTAAGGAAGGGTTACCGACGGGAAATCTTCATTGCTGTAGTATGTTTCCTCAGCTATCTTCTGGGACTAACTATGGTGACTGAAGTAAGTAATTGGCTGATGTAGCTCAGGACTGCTTTTCTTTTTTCTTTTTTTTTCTTTTTAACTATTGAACTATTCAAGAAAGTTACAGTGCAAGAAGAATTCAGCATAGTTTAATGGTAAAGCAGGTGCTTTGGATGGAGAAGGTCCCAGGAGATGGTCCTTGCCATCTTTATTTTAAATGATCAGGTGTTGTAAAAAACATATTCTGCCTGGAAAACCTGGAGAGCTTCTGCCCAGATGATGAACAGGTAGCCCTAAGAGAAAGAATTCTTCAAAGAATTACTCTGCAAAAGCATTTGAGCCCCTTTGTACTAATGTCTTCTAAATTGAGCACATGTGCCAATGTAGGCCCATGACAATTCAAACTTCATGGTATTACTTCTGCTATTATGACGTATTGTATTTCTGCAAGACTGTATTCAACTATGCAATATGCTACATTCTTTTGTGCTGTGGACGGACATGAAGTGAAGCTAGTTAAATATAAAACATGTGGAAAATAATGTCCAGATTCCAATCTATCTCATATTCAGAATGTAATAACAGAGTATTCTAGAAAATGCCACGCATGAAAGAAAATACCATGCTGTAGGAAAAGAAATCCATCATCCCATATATTAGGTAGCTCCTTGGTGAGTTTTACCTAAGTATTATATTCTCATTCAAGACTCAATAGTCTTCAAGACTCAATTCCTTCTTTCCATCATGCTTCTATAAATGTCATCCTAAAACAACATACAGTAGTTTAAGCAGCAGTACTGGAATAGTGTTAGTCAAGTGGCTTAACTTTATTCAGTCATTGTCTCTTTCAAAATGCCTTATAGAATAAGGAATGAGTGCAGGTTTTAGGAAATACATGAGTGTATACTTATAATGTTCAAAGGGCTGACTGACAGTTGTATTTGTTGGGAGGACACTTTGTGAGGAATTAATTGAAGATGTGAAAGTCTCTTTGTTTTGCACAGTGTGTGTCTTTGTGTTGGTGTATTAATACCAATCAAGGTTCTTTTTTTCTATTCTTTTATCCTTTTTCAGGGTGGCATGTATGTGTTTCAACTCTTTGACTACTATGCAGCTAGTGGTGTATGCCTTTTGTGGGTCGCATTCTTTGAATGCATTGCTGTAGCCTGGGTTTATGGTAAGTTGGAAGTTAAGTTCTGATCTGACCCTTTCCCCACAGCAGCAGTGAAAGCTACAGGGATCTTGCAATAATACAGATCCTGGGGATAAGCTGAGTGATCAGAATTAGAGGACAGAGGAAGGACAGAGAGATAAAACAGTATGTGCCAAGGAAGGAATTTATTACATGACTTCTCTGCATTGTGGGGATTCAGCCAAGCACTTCAGATTTCTTGGAAAACATTCTCACTTGACCGCCAAGAGAATGAGTTCATGACTTGCTTCTTTCTTAGAGTGCTTCACTTTAAGGCTGTAAAAGTCTGCTTGACCTGCTGAAGTTATAAAAGGAGAGATCTTAGAGGCCAATGACCACAGTATTTTTTTTGCCTATTGTTTTTACCTGCTTGGTAAAAAGAAGGAAACAAATCTGTAGAATAACAAAAGTAGCAATTACATGTCAGTTGGATTTACCAGGAGGTGATAGCTATGTGACAATCTTAAAATACGGAACTACTCCATATACAGTAAGTAGTTGTAAGAGGAACTGAGCTAATCTGGATGGGCAGCAGGTTTCAGAAAATGTTTGTGAGAAAATACTTCCCACTGAGGCTGTGCAAATCTAACAAGTGCTTCAATGCTGATTCAACCTCAAAGCTGCTTCATAAAGTAAAAGTGAAGAGCAAAGCTTTTAGCAAGATCGTCAGAGGATAAAAGAAGCTAAAGAAGGCAGTGAATGGTCCAAAGGGGCCTCCTCTGCAGAACTCCCAAGAATGTTGTAGAGGACATTCTGAGCCATGCTGGAAAACATGTTTCCATCTTCTCTGTGATGGAGTTTTTAAAGGTTAATAAAAGAACTCCAAGCAGCTAACAGCAATCTTGCAGAGTAGAAGCGTGAACCAAAAAAGAGAACTTGCACATTAAGCTTAAGTGCGTTCAGAAAATGAATTCAGTCTTCACACAGTAGTTAGATGAAGAAAAATAGAGATAGCTTACTTTTATTCAGTAGATCTGGATGCAAGTAGATTCATAGTAGAAAGCACTTAATCATCACTGGTTCTTCATAGACACTTTCTATGTGGAATAGAAAGGGCGAGCGGCTGCATTCTGCAGCCCACCCACACCCCCCACTTGCATGTCTGCCAGAAGGGTAATTGATACTGTTAATCCCCAAGCCCAAGAAGGAGGAAATGGAAATCAGGTGACCCATGTGACATCCCACAAGCACAATAGAGATGCGATTTGCTAGAGTGTCCCCCTTATGCTTATGAGACAATGCTGAGTTGATCCCTGATAATTCCAACACTTTGATGTTTCTGTACCAAATTCCAAAAAGGCTTCTGCCTAAGCACAGTGCCTCAAAAAATCTTCCTCTAGCTTTGTGAATGTACAGGCCATTTTGTTGCTTTAAGCGATGCCACCATGTAAACACTGGCTGTATTATGCCATTGCTTTTATTCCACGATGTGTGGTTAGTTGCATCACCTACAGAAGGAGGTAAATGAACCCCTTTCCCAGTTAAAGGAAACACCAAAGCTGAGGAGAATAAAGGCACAGAAGACAGAGCAAAATGATGACAGACACTGGTTTTCATGGGGCTCTTCACACTCCTAATAAAGTAAATGCATTTTCTCCTTGAAAATTTAGCATAGCTGTAGATGAAAGGTTAAAGTACACATAGGCAGTATATGCAGAGTAATGCGATTTCCTTCTTCTGTGCTGAAACTCTAGGCGCTGACAATTTTTACGATGCCATTGAAGATATGATTGGTTACAGGCCTGGTCCTTGGATGAAATGGAGCTGGATTTTAATTACACCAATTCTCTGCATGGTAAGTGTTGAAACGTCTTTGCCAAAACTTGATTTAGAACATTTTTGTAAGTTTAGCTAGCTTTTTGCTCCTTGCATTTTCTGAAAAGAAATAAGATTGAATAGATAGGTGTTTAATGTGTAGTGTGTTTAATGTGTAAGCTCTTCATTGATTACAAGGCTTTTACTGACCTCTAACTTGCTTCCGTATCCAACATGTTGCCTTTGGCATTAGAGGATCT
Source organism: Candoia aspera (assembly GCF_035149785.1). NCBI lineage: Eukaryota > Metazoa > Chordata > Lepidosauria > Squamata > Candoiidae > Candoia > Candoia aspera. The sequence goes on along the minus strand of NC_086154.1, from coordinate 41,584,650 downwards.
GGAGCAATTTTGGGGTGGACAATGGGCACATTTAGAATGTTGAGAGCATGTAGCTAGATAGTGTGGGTATTCTTTCATTTACAAATTGGCTGTCTCTGTGGTGGTGGCCAGTGACAAAGTACTGTAAGGCAGACTGTCTCCCCTCTTGATGTTTCTTAGTTCACAATATATTTTTGTCTTTTTTTCTGGCTAGATGGGCCATTTCCAAACAAAACACTAGCGTGGTGTTTCTCAACCTTGGCAGCTTGAAGATGTGTGGCCTTCAACTCCCAGAATTCCCCAGCCAGCCTGGGGAATTCTGGGAGTTGAAGGCCACACATCTTCAAGCTGCCAAGGTTGAGAAACACTGCGCTAGACTGTGGCTACTTACCATTTTTGTTTTCTAAAAATGCCTAGGGGACTATGTGGAATCAAGAACGTCTGATTCTTTCCATGTTTGAATCACCAGGTCACCTGTCTGTCTATTAAAATCTTGAAAGACCCTTTTTGGGGCCACTTTCCCTTCTGAGATAAAGCAAGGGGCCACCAGCAACTGTTGGTTGAAGACAGCCTAATTATTTCCATGGGTCTTGAATCTCTCTCTTTTCCTTTTTTTTTTCCTAACACAGGGGTGCTTCATCTTTTCTCTGGTCAAGTATACCCCCCTGACCTACAACAAGGTCTACATCTACCCTCAGTGGGCAGTCGGTCTGGGCTGGGTGCTTGCTCTTTCATCTATGATCTGCATCCCACTGGTTACAGTTATCCGTATCGTGCAGTCAGATGGCTCCCTCCTTGAGGTAAATCCAAAACAACTATGAACCATCGGAACTATTAAGCATCCAAACAGATGATTTTCTTTGCAGTTGTCTTCCTGATCCCTTAACACAGCAGTTCATCCAGGGCACACATGCAGTTCCTGTAGCTGCACAGATGTTCTCAGTCATTCATTTCAGTAGATTAGACTATTGCATAGGCACTGTTTAGATACGTGTTTAGTCTGTTCCTCTATTGAACCGAACTAGGTTCAGTGCCATTTTAAAACATCTGTTCTGGATCATACATACTAGAAAAGATTGCTGATGCAAATTCAGCAGCTGGATAGTTGGAAAATGGAATATAGTCAGGGGAGTTTAAACATTGGTATGACACTAAATGAACAAATTGTATCACTAGAATTCTAAACTGTCTGTCCCAGGTTATTTTCCTAAATCAGGGGCTTTCAGCATGTTCAGCCCTAGGAGCATCTTTGTCCCAAATCCTACAGTGGGGAAATGTCTATTACTTTTTGAAAACCTATCTTTGGATGTTAGCATACCATAGCAAGTCGCCCCAAGGCAGGACCATGATCTAGAAGTCGATCCTCATCCACTAATCAGTGCACTTTGCCTGCCTTCCGCACTATATCGTAAGATATTTTCCTGATATAAAGAACATTACAAAAACATACTCAAGTAGTTAGTATCATAACATTAACATGTAAAGAAAATACATAGAATATACAGCTATATAGAAGCGATTCTTTTATTTACTTTTTGTGCCTTCAAGTCAGTCTTGTCTCCTTTCAGCTTCCTGAACAAGTCATAGTTCAGTTTTCTTGGCAACACTTTTTTCAGAAGTGGTTTGCCCTTGGCTGAGAGAGGGGGACTGGCCCAAAGTCACCCAGCTGGCTTCACGCCTAGGGCTAGACTAGAACTTGTGAACTCCCAGTTTCTAGTTAGTGCCTTTAGCCACTACATCAAGCTGGCTCTCTTATATAGAAGCTACTCATTTGTTTATTTATTTTATTTTTATCCTGCCTTTATTATTTTTATAAATATCTCAAGGTGGTGAACATACCGAATACTCCTTCCTCCTCCTATTTTCCCCACAACAACCACCCTGTGAGGTGAGTTGGGCTGAGGGAGTGACTGGCCCAAGGTCACCCAATCGGCTTTCATGCCTAAGGCAGGACTAGAATTCACAGCCTCCTGTTTCTAGCCCAGCACCTTTTCCACTAGACTGAACTGGCCAATCTCATAGCCTAACTATTACCATGGAGTCACAGAAAAGTTAGCATGCATTTTGGTAATAGATTTCAAAAGCATTTCCAGGATCAGGAAGCCCTGTGATGTCCTCATGTAGCACATGTGGTCTTCTCTGTCCCTCATGCGCACTGCATAAAAGTTGAATGTCTCATCAGTATCATGCACATTGTGGAAGGAGCTAACTTCATTAGCCATAATGCTGAATTGGGGAGCCATCTAGTGGAAATTTAACCTCCTTCCTTGCATTACTTTCTCTACTTTGTCTCCCCTTCTTTTACAAACTATATACTTTCCCAGCAATAAGATCAGCTTTCTGATCCCAGACCAATAATGGTATGTTGTGGACAGTGGCTTTTGGGATCAAACCATGTCCAGTTGGTTGTCGGACCATCCATAAATACATTGTTTGATAATGATCACACCTTGGCTTAACTAAGTATGTGAATCAGAATCTTTCTGGTATTTGAAGTGTGTGATTACAAACTAAGGAAAGTTCTGATGGGCCACACTGATGGCTTGCCCAACCTCTTACTCTGTTTCCCCTAATGGACAATCAGATAACAACAGGAAATTCACAAAGAGAACAATTTGAAAATTGTTATTTTAATCAAACTGAAATGGTTCTTCTTGGCTTACAAAGACAAGAATCTCCCTTATTCTATTCCCTGGCAAACAGCTATCATGTTTAGTAATACGTGTAATGCTTAATTCAGCTTGGAAGAGGTGCTTTGCAGTGCAGCCTCCATGTGCAGCTTACTAAAGCAGATGTCTTTTTTGTGGCTGTGTGATGCTGAGGAAAGCAACAGCCAGAACCTACCATGTTCAAACTTCTCTACTGTATATTCCTAAGTGCCTCTTCCCTATTGAATCCAAAATAGGTCACAACCCGAATATTTAGTATAGCCTTAGCTCCCATGAATTTGTCTGGGAGACTCATTTCCATGAATGCTTTTCTCCCTAGAGGGTGAAGGCAATGGCTGCTCCTCGTGAGATCACGCGGTGGGACAAAGAAACAGAGATTGCTGCCACATTCTGCCCTCCTGGCCTGGCCAACGGAGAACTGATCAAGCCGACTCATGTCATCGTGGAGACAACGATGTGAGCTCTCTCTATGAGAGGAGGACACCTGCTTTAAAACTGCCGTTTACTAACCATAGAATCTTTCATAGGACCAGGTTTACAGAGCTTTATATTTGCACTAGGGTTTATTTTTATTTCTCACAGAGAAAGTAATTTTTTGTGTGTTTGGTTTTTATTTTTTAATATTTTGTAAAGTAAATCACAGCAGATGCCTCTCCTGCTCTATTTAGAGGCAGAGCTTTCATATCAAATTAGGCACACTGCAGGAATTTACTTTCTGTTTTCCACACAGCATATCTACTAACTTCTATTCATAATGCTACTTTACCACTTTTGAGTTGATTTTCTTGCCAACAATATAGCCAGGCTGCAATCCTATGCACACGGTCTTGCAAATATGCCTCAAGGAACACAATGGGACTTACTTCTGAGTAAACATATGTAGGCTTGTGCTGATACACACACATACGTATGTGCACATGTACAAGTTTCAGATTTCTCTGGGTGTTGATGTGGTTGGGAACAGGGTAGAGAAAAATAACCCCTCTATATAGCAAATTTCATTTTGGATTTTTTTTTTAACCCAAAGCTCTGACTTTTTAGCAAGTGGTTTTTAAAGGTGTGGCACTATCTTCCTCTGGTTGAAGCAGGAAGAATTAAAGAAAGGATACATGTTTTTGTGCTTGCTGTGAGCCATGTGGGAATATATTTATGTGTATAATTGGAAAAGCTGCAATATAAGCTGGGGATTGGAACCAGGGGAACAATCTGAGCAGCTTGTGAACAGGCTCTAAGAAGGTGGCAGACTCATTTTTCCTGGCGAGGCATTTCAACCAATAATTCCTTTTGGGGGCAGAGGAGACAACTCCTTCCATCACAGGAGGAGTTGATTCTACATTCAATAACAAGGAGAGTTTCTCTGCGGACTTAGATTCAGATTGGAGTACGATTGAGTTTCACATAGATTTAGAGAGATCACCTAAATCATCATTTACATCATTTATAGTTGATGTGAAATGCTAGTAAGCCTGAATCTGTCACCCATTACCTCAAAACAGGAGTGTAACTTGGCAGTGTGGTCAAGTAACTGAAGAATATAAAAAATGGCCTTTTATAGGCTGCACCTGAGAAATAAGCTGTTTTGACTTGAATTTTCTTAGAACATTAGGCTGGTTTCAGAAAACCCATAAATGCTACATTTATAAGGATGCTGCAAACCATATTTAATGTCACAAATTTGCCAAACTTTATCGTTATCAGAGCAAAAAAAGGAGTGTTGGGCGTGTATCATACCAGTCAGCTAAGTTGCATATCGCTGAGTGCAGATGCAGAAAATGGCCACTAGAATCACTATTGATGAAGCTACTGCAACAAGAAAGCACAGAAGGAGTACAGTTGAGAAAAAGTATGTAGACTGATATTCACAGGCTTAAGATGTCATCATTTGTATCACATTGACATGAAGAAACACAAGGAAATGATGTAAACTATAAATCTGTTTTAGACTGGATGAGGCATAAAACACTCAACAGGAGTTTTATTGGTAAGCCAAGTTCCCCACTTTCTCTAGAATAAGCGTTTGCTTCTGGAAACCTCACCTCAAATTCTGCAAAGCTCTTGTTATCTTCAACTGGCATTGACTAGAGGCTCAAGCCTTTTCCGTACGGGCATTGACCTTGGGGATGGGTGTCCCCTTTTAGCTTAGTATTGGCACTAAACACAACTCGGGCAGGATTGTGAGCCAGTAATAGCAAAAAACCTTTTGTTTGTAATTTTTGATAACTTTGTCTGTCAGTGACAGATACTGTAGCTGAAACTGGAACTTAACCAGTATTTGAAAACATTCCTATATGCTTTAAGAAAAGAAAGAAATTGAGAAACAGTTTGTGTCTTATGCTCTCCATGGCCACCACATATCGGTTATGCACATGCTTGCTATCTTAGTTTTTATATTAACAAAAAGAACTTTAATTAAATAAAGGACCAAAACAGTTATTTCAAGTGTCTTGTTTAGCTAATATTTGTTTGTGGATGGAGTCTGTGATTTATTTTATGTGAGGGAACAGAGCTTTCAGTATATGCAGGTGGCCACGATCTAAACGCTTTTGCTTTCCTGTTACCGAGAGCTCTAAAGGAAACACTTCCAGAATACAAATCCTTTGGAAATGTTCACCTTCCTACTGTACTGAATAATGGCCAGTAAAAAGGTTAGTTACAAAAGAAGCAAGGAAGCCAAGAGAAAGCTGCTGTTTGGCTTTGTTTTCTAATCCTGCAAAGCCAAAGATGGAGGCATTGGCATCCCAAACTCCATTGCATTCCAGATCGGACTGCAGCTTAACTAAATGAAGCACAAGTTGTTGGTATTGTTGAAGGCAGTGAGAAATTAGGATGAAGGCAAGTCTTAACAGTTAATTCACTTGACTTCCCTGGTGCATTTTACATGAAAGGTAGTACAATATTTTGCTACAGGAATAGTTTCAAGAACAGCCACGGAACCAAAAGCAGAGATATCAACCAGGGGAATACTCTTAAGCGCATAGTATGAGAGGATGTATTTCAGGAACAAACCAGAGAATCAGTCCTATACCTTTAGAGTTCCAGCTAACGAAGAATAGTACCCAACCTATTTTGAGGTTAAGCTGTGCAATTAGAACCAGTTGCTTCCATGCTAAAGTAAAGAGGTTTTCTAGTCATGACCTGAAGTCACGAAGGTCTCTTACAAGGAAAAAACCAATTAATCAAGTTGCAACACAAGATTCAGTCCTTCACCCTTTGGTTTTTCTTTCAAGGAGCATATTTTCATATAGCAAAACTTGTGAATAATAGAATGTGTTAAATCTGAATGTTAAGAATAGATTCTGCCAAATGAGGCCAATGGATGGGAAAGTGTGGGGCAGGGGAAAATTACTGTTTGTATTTTCTACTTATTTATGACTGCAAAAAGACTTTTTTTTTCTAATTTCCTTTGTAGAATTGTGTGGCCTATTTTATCCATCCTTTGTAATGAAGAAGTTAATATTCAGTATTGTGACTAACTTGTTGGTGAACTGGTTTGGATATGGGGGATGGGGATAGTTTAAATGTTTATTCAAAGAAATAATTGCATTTCCAAAAATGGGGGGGGGGGCTGGGAAGAACATTAGAGTGTAACAATTTGTTGTCATGGAAGTGTGGCATGTTTTCTCAACTGCTTTGGATGTGAGTGAAGTAAAATAGGTTATGACAGCAGTAAATGGGCATTTGCCAATGTCTAGTCAAAACAGTTGGACATACCTGTGTTTGCAACCAGCCATTTCAGGCTTGTTTCCAACCAAGGCAGGATCTTTAGATGTCTGGAAATGTGTCCTCCTCTTAGTCCAATCTTCCAAGTTGTCAACAATTTAATAAGTAACTATAGTACTAATGGAGGGTATTAGTACAGTCATTCACATTTCACAGTGTATTGTCTTTAGACATTGTACTTGATTATAATGAAACTGAACTTACTGGGCCATCAATCCAGCTGAAAACCTAGTTGAAATAAATTATTTGATCTGTAACAGTTGAATGGCCATAGAAGCAAGAACAGAGATGATGGGAAGAAGAGGAACTGGAGGACAGATGGGTTCTAATAGAAGGAAACCTACAATGCTGGAATGCTTTATTTTTTGCTTTTGTATGCACCGTGCAGTCTTCCATATTTACATGGAAGTAAATAAGTGGAAGAGAGGACAATAAGTGAAACCTGCTTCTGAGGCCACATGTAAATACCAGTGTTGTAAAAGGAAACAGTTTGAAGAAGCTAGAAACATTTTGGAATTTATGACCTATTTGACAAGTCAGCTCCCCAGAGTCATTTGAAGTGGGCTGGCTTAATAAATAGATAACAAACAGTTGTCATAGCTTGCTGTAGTTGAGGGCCTGAGACCAAATTTTTTTAGTTAATACAGCTACTCTTTAAACTCTTTAAGTGCATGATTGCTACAGATTAAAGGCCAAATATAAACCAAAACTGATTGTCATACTGAAAGACAATCATATCCTCCAGAGGCACAATTTTTTTATTGAATGTTAATAGCGATTAATCCAAAATTGAAACTCACTTTTTAAAGTTTTTTATGTATCCTAAGCTGAAGTACTTTGCCTTGCTGAAAACAAACCTGTTGAAACCCAGGAACACTCCAGCTCATTCAACACATTTGACCAAATATCTAGTTGAATCACCAGTCTACTTTCCTAACTCTGCCTAGCAATAGAATTCAAAGTCTTGTGTGTAGCATTAGGGAATATTGACAAAGGCTTTTGCAGGCCGATAGTGGTCTGCTAAAAAGGAGAATTGCACTCCTAATGCTAACCACTTGGCATAATCTGCAGTTCATTTAAGCTACACTACTTTGATTCTGCTATAGAAGGAGAGGTGGAAAAGAAAAATGCAATATGTGTGCTCTTTTCAGGAAATAAAATAAGGCCATGCACTTTATGAATCTCATGTTCTGCTGAGACATACATTTCTATCTGTAAAACTAGATCAGAAACTTAGCTTCACACAATTGGATCCAAATCTTTGGAGGAGAATCAGTATTTTTCTAGAATAAAATGTGGCAAAAGAAAAATAATACATTATCTAAGAACATAGATGTTGACATTTGCAGATTTCAAAACACACTGTGCAGGTTTGGCCAAAGAGAATACTTGCTCCAGAGATAGGCCGGCTCATTCTAAACATGTACTTGCAAATAAGCCATGCCGTTTTCAGTGGAACTTCCCTTCTGGTGACTTCGCTTAGGGCTAGAGCCCCTACCTTGCAGTTTGCAGCTGGGCTCAGTACCTACAGGAGTTGTCTAGCTCAGCTACGTTTGCCAAGTCCTGGTCATTTCAGAAGCCAAGTGGGCTAAGATAGCTGGCTTTCTGAAGATCCCGTTCTTTGGAGAACCAGACTGCACAGTTAACAAGCTCTCTCGGGAGAAGTAAGAGGCCTAACAAGCCCCCAAATGACTCACTAATGCTCAGCAACAGGAAGGCACTGCGGACGCTGGTGTCGCGTGGCTGTGATGTGTTCTAGGAACGGAGGGGGTTGGCTTGTGAGGAACTCAATGGCAGCTCGAGATTGTTCACTGATGTCTCTCCCCACCCATCCTCAACCTGCCAGCGCAGTATGCTGATAAATTCACTGTTGTAATAGAACATGGTTGTGTCATTATTGCTGTATTTGTGCTGTTGAAATTATGAAAGGAATGCCACCCAGGGGTTTTATGGTTATAAAATAAGGCAGGCATCTCTATTTCTACTGAAAATGTTGGTGTGCATTTTTAATTCTGTAAATCCACACTTGTGACTACTGACTAATGAGTGTGGATTAAGAGGACACTAGATTATCCTCCTTTTAAAAATAATTTTTAGAATAATTTTTTAAAAAGACATTTTAAAACTGTTTGTCATCCTTATTGTTCCAGAAAGGAATATTTGTATAGGAGTAAGAATTTGGCTTGTACTTCAGCCCTGAAAATTAGGGTGTGTGTGTGTGTGTTTGTTATACGTACACAGTAAATGTTTGTATTTTGCAGTTTTACCTGTTTTGCTTTTTAGATAAACGAAATGGATATCAATATTTTAAAGTCATTTTGCTTTTTTAAGATGAGTTTGTAATCATTGCAAATAAACAATAAAAAACTTTCATGTATAAAGTGAACAAATCTTTCTTGTGGTCCCCCCCCCAAAAGTCTTCAAATAGATTTTCATTTACATACTTATATGAAACTTGAATGCTGTTCTGTTGAGTACCATTAACATAAGAACTACTTGTCTGCATCATCCCTAATTTATTGAATTGTGATCTGTAAGATTCATTCACCCAGTTTATTATTTAGGGTTTGTTACACTATTTGTAATACCATATTCCTAACATTGTTACTAGAATTCAACACTTTTTTTCCCGAAACAGGTATATTCAGGACAAAAACATACGCTCAATTCTGATCAGATCAAGGGCCCATTTGACTTTACAGAAGCCAACCAGGCATCAATAGCTTGGGTCCCTAGTACTCTAGATAAATTTGGGTGCCTTGGTATAAATATGGGGGAAAAGATGGAGAATTTTTAAGATAATATTGAAGGGAAGGAAATGGCTATATATAAGGTTGTGTTCCTACCTATTTTGTTATATGGAATTGAGAGTTGGAGATGTCTGGAGAAGCCTACAAGTTGAATGCAGTGAAAATGGGTTGAGAATGAATGGATCCAGATTGAGTACAAATGTGAATGATCAGTTTAAAAGAAGTATCCTGATCACTGAATGATGACTGACTTGCCAAACAAATGTAAGAAGGAAGAGTAAACATAAAACAAAAAAGGGAAGACCAAGGAAAAGTGGATAGGGATAATGAGATCTTCAAAAAGAAAGTGGGAAGAACAAAAGGCAATTTATGAAGCCTTGCTTCGCCTCTTTAAGGAGATGAGTTATAGTGAAAGATTATCTATGCCATCACAGCAAATTTGCATAGTTTTTTTTTCATGGAGTTTCATGATGAGCAGGAATAACCAACCAATGGATGTAGCAGTGTATTTCTTCCAGACCTTAGCCTGTTGGATTGAGTCAAATGCAGGTTGGCACTGTTCCATTTTAATTTTTATATCAATTTATTTGTACAAGAGTTGACAAAACCTGACTAAGTCATCCCCATCTTAGATCGCAGATCTGTACCAGTATTTTTATATGCTGATTATATGGCAGTCCTCTCCCTAACACAGGCAGGCTGGGAATGAAGTCTTTGTTCTCTTGCCTAACATTGAAGAAAGGAGAAACTCATAATCAACTATAATTTCAATTTTTTTTAACCCAAGCTATAGCCTGATGTTACATTAGTTGTTGATATAATTTGATTTTTATTCGGTATTTTATGTATTAAACTAATTCATTTTGGGATGTACCCCACCAATTCATGATTACAGCAGGATATAGCACAGCAGATAAGTAAATAAACAGCTATTTTCTCCAAATGAACTACCCCTTGCCAGCACTCCTGAAAATGAATGGCTTTGACATTGAGCAAAGGAAGTGTTCTCATCTGATCTTTCACGTCTTGTGATTCAAAAGAGAAATTATTAATTCACTCTGCTATGTGTTATAAAAAAGGGCATTGCAAGAAGACACGTGAGACTCTTTCAATTTCCTCAAGAGGACATGGGCAGGGTCGTTCTTAGATTGGAACATTTTGAAATTTTTATAAGGGAGGCAAAATACTGTATCAGGTAAGGGTTCTCCTTCAAGATGGACAAAGGATGTTGGCTAGTATTTTGCATGAGAACAGTCTCCCAAACAGACCAGTGGTTACCAAGTAAGGGTTTTGAACAAATCCTGTTGAATGTTTCAAATCTAATCAGGTTTTCCTGGGCCAAAGGAGATCAAATTGTGAACTGAAAAACCATAGTAGCTAGATCAGCTAGGATCCCTTCCATATGGATGTGAATTCCCCCAAGAGGAGGGAGGCCATGGTACTACTAGAGAAGGGTAATTTCCTTGTATAATTCTTCAAGACAGCCCGGCTCTGCCTTAATAGATAGCACCTGATAGCTACCCAAGGGCCAGACCTCTAAATAATTCCTGCCTAAAAAAAGACTCAATGATCATAGACAAAGGACTACACGTTAGAAGCGGTAATCTTTTTTGAACATTAACTGGGAATAAGGATTCAATGTACAGGTATCTGTTTTCAGCCTCACAGTTACAGTAAAATTAATACAACAGTAACATAGACTCCTGGTGACTTAATGGACACATCTGTGTAGCTATTTGTAAATGTAGAGTCATAGCAAAGTAAGAATGAGCACCATTAGCAAGTTGGGCACAAGCAGCATAGTCCAAATATGAATTAAACAATTCTGGAACTCCAATAGCAGAATTTAGTAACATGTCTAATGCTGCTATCTTAAAAACAGTTCCTTGGAGTAAAGTCCTATCAGTAAGTCAAGATGTATTCCCAAGTAAACATGCCAAAAACTAGGTTTTCCAGTTGAATCAATTTTGTTCATTTCTTTGTTTCCTTTGCTTATATTAGAAATCCTTTGGCTGTCAGGGTGATCATAAAGCTAGAGCCATGTGCAATTAATTGGCATCGAGAGAGCATTTTGGCCTCAGCCAGCAAAATACCTTTGTGGAAACAGAGGTAAACCCTACAGATATATAATCATTTTAACTTAAAAAAATGTAAATGTAGAGTCATAGCAAAGTAAGAATGAGCACCATTAGCAAGCTGAAATTTTGCAATTTACTTTTATTTAATTTTAAAAAAAATCTAAGGAATTGCAATACCATTTAAATACATAGATTTACAAATAGGTCCAAAACAGGACTAAAATATTCTTTGAATATTGTGCTTTCATAGATACATAAGAAAATTAGCATATAAAAATACTTTACAGGAATACACTCTTAATATATGGATAAAAATACACATTTAATGCATTTCATTTTTATATCATTCAAAATGCATAGGAAGGGATACAAGGACCATTTTTAAAGCCTTATTAAAAGTCTTCATTAAAAACCTAATTGAAGCCACATGGAGCTTCTGCCAATTATGAGAATATTGCATATAAAACCCCCATTTTCCACACATCCATCAATACTTTTTTGTTTTTTTTATGGCACATTATCTAGGTTATGGCAGCAATGGTATGGAATATTGCATACTTTGAGAAGAGAGAATGGCTACAACTAGAGACAGCCTGATGAGAGACTCATGCACACCTTAAGAAAGTCACTGAAATAGCAGTGCTGTGAAATAGCAAAACAGATATATATGCTCACAGCTTGGACTGGGTTCAGACCAGAAATGTGTCTTGGATCAGCACTCATCTAACGGGTGTTTCCAGTCTTGACCAAAACATGGTGTCTCAATATGGATCAAAACAGTAGAAAATAACACAACAAAATTAAAGCCATTAGAAAGGAAGAGAGGAGCCAGTTTTCCCATTCAAGGACTAAGTTCCCAAGAAAGGGTCAATTTAAATAGTCACAATAAAGTGCTGTCCAGAACCCACCAGCATAGGCAACTGGACTAACCAGGGAGAGACCACAAATCCTGGCATTTTCCCCCTTTGAAATGAAGAAATCATGGCCTCTTTTGCGACTGTTAACTGTAGGCAGATAATTGAAAGAATGTGAATATCACACCCGACAGCACAACAATAGGATTTGACTCGGGAAGCTGATGCAGGGTCCTGGTTCACAAAGGCATCATGCTCACAAGTCATAGGAAAAATGGTAATTATTGAAAAATACAGGGCTGCTGCTACTGGTAGATTACAACAA